>NC_056679.1:25637075-26386242 GCF_018350215.1 Panthera leo
GTTTTTAAGACTAAAATAATCTCCAATCTTAAACTCAAAACAAAGGAATGAAGGTGGACAGACAGATAATAGAGTATTCTTCAACTTTTCTTCATTGCACAGGGAAATCCCCCTGCAGTAAGAATAAGAAAGTTCAGTAAGTTGGAAAATATTTCTAACTTTAACTATATTTTCCTTTATTATTTTTAAGATTTTATTATTATTTTTTAAAGTTTATTTATTTTGAGAGAGAGAGAGAGAGAGAGAGAGAGTGAGCAGGGGAGGGGCAGACAGAGGGAAAGAGAGAACCCCAAGCAGGCTCTGCATGACCAGTGCAGAGCCCAACACGGGGCTTAAACCCACGAACTTTGAGATCATGACCTGAGCCCAAATCAAGAGCAAGAGGCTTAACTGCCTGAGCCACCCAGGCACACCAAGATTTTATTTTTAAGTAACCTCTACACCCAGCGTAGAGCTCAAACTCACAACCCTGAGATCAAGAGTCGCATACTCCACTGACTGAGCCAGCCGGGCACTCCTGTATTTCCTTTAAAGCCACAATTCAATATTGATGTAGGTTTCATACAATTAAAAATGATAAAGGTTTTAAGAAGCAACCTCAGCTTTTACATAATTCCTTAATCACCATTATGAGCCCTTGTCAGATTGGGCTATGGATGAAGGATGCAATCATTTTGAACCTTAACTCATAGAGAAGCTTTCAAAGCACTAAACACTCTCTATGATCGTATTTAACACAGAGACTACAAACACATTTCCTTTGTCCATTCTTTAAAAAAGCATGCATATTGGGGTGCCTGGGTGGCTAAGCAGGTTAAGCATCTGACTCTTGATTTTGGCTCAGGTAGCGATCTCGTGGTTTATGGGTTCGAGCCCTGTGTCACCGCAGAGCCTGCTTGGGATCCTCTCTCTGTCTCTCAAAATAAATAAACTTAAAAAAAAAAAACCAAAAAAAAACCATGCACATTTACCCCAGCCTCAAACCACTCTTTCCTTTGCCATTTCTTCTAAACTAAACTTAAATTTTAGTGTCTTTAATGGCAATGCCTGGTTAGGTTATTATGAGGACAAGGCTGCTTTTCCAGTAAACTACATTTTTTATCACACAAGGCTGAATATTAAAAAAAAAATCACCGTTTACTTATAGAAAAAGATTTTAAGGTTTATAATCTACTTTATTATAAAAGGGAATAGATTTTTACATGCAATCATTTACGGACAACAGATTATATAGAAAAGTTCAAGTTCATCAGTTTGAAACTATACCTCACTGAAGTATACTTACTTATAAAAACATACTGCCTTTGCCGTGTGAAAATCTGGTGTTTAGTTCTCTAGATTTCTTTATCAGGGCTTTTTTCTGAGCTTCATCAAACTGATTAACTTTGAGATCCTTATCACGATCAAATGGTATTCGTTCTTGGGGCTTATTTTTCTCTTCAGCAGCCTTAGTCTTTAATTTCTTATGATGAATGTCCATAAGAGATTCTGATCTTTTTGATTCCTGGGGAAAGCAGGAGAGTAGAAGTGAAAATCTTTGTTGGTACAGATTACGGGCAGAATACGATCATGAACAAAATGATTAAGCAGTGATGACGAACACTAGAGAGGGCTTTTCACAAACCCTAACAATTTTTGCCAAAACCAAGACAGCATCTATGAAGCAAATACGTAGCAGGGGCAAATTCAATCAGCCAAAATGAAGGTATCTACTAACTACCGCCACACACACTCACAAGCAAGACAGAGGGGGAACACATGTTTAAGTAACCATAATGAGAAGCATCCTGCGATGTGCCACAAAGTCCAAACCAAGAACACGGCTGAGAGAGGAAGAGCAAGTCCATCGTTGCCTAGGAGCCTGGTTAGAGTTTCACGGATGCGTGGGTCTGTGAAACCCGAACGAGCGGACGGGAATAGGAAGGGCCCTGCCAGGCTGAAGCGAGAACAAGGGCAAACCAGAAAAATAATGGCATGGAAGCGATCAAATTCAAGGCCTGTTCAGGATATACAGTGGCATATTCCATACGCTAACAGAGTTCTGTTCCTTTCAGTTTTGTTCTTTCTCCGACATCCCTTATTTTCTTTCTTCTTAGCTGGGACAGGTGCTTACATTTTCAAATATATCTAGTAGGATGAGGTCTGGGCAAAGGCAACTGGCTTCATCAATTAGAGATTCATTGTAGACGTCTCAGTATTGACTGAAGTACAAGACAGAAGGGCCCTAGACTGAAGAAGCAGGGAGTGGAAAGCAGCAGCAGAGGTAGGCAGTGTAGACCGGCAGCTTGCAAAGTGGGGCACGGGGCATATGCGGGCCCGGGGGCTACAGAGAGTGGATTACACATGGTGGGAAGGTATGGCTAATTTTAAGATTATCCACCCACAACTCTCAACTTCTTCATGTAACCTCACTTCAAATTGATTTGGTTGATGATGCATCTTTTTATCTCTCTAAAAAAAATTTTTTTTAACGTTTATTCATTTTTGAGAGAGAGAGACAGAGCACAAGTGGGGGAGCAGCAGAGAGAGAGGCAGACACAGAATCCGAAGCAGGCTCCTGGTTCTGAGCTGTCAGCACAGAGCCTAACGCAGGGCTCGAACTCGCTGATTGAGTGATCGTGACCTGAGCTGAAGTCAGATGCCCAACGGACCGAGCCCCCCAGGCACCCCTCTTTTTATCTTGATCTCTCCCCTTTTATTATAGCCCTCTGCCATTGAACAAGGGAGAGGCCTCTCAGAATCTCCCTGTAAGAATACTGCCTAGGAGAGCAAGTCTCCATGGTTTCAAACAAAAAATGTGAAATACTGGCACGAGGGAACTTCCTCTGACTGAGGAACTGTAAGCCCAGGAGGGCTCTGTGTTCTGTGTCTGAAACAAATTTCTCTTAAGTGTGTGGTGTCCCTCGGAAATTGATGTTTTGCTTTTTGTTGGAATGATCTGTGTGCAGACACTGAATAGACGGGCAATGGAAGAAAGGGCAAGTTTTGCTTAGCAACCACCTCTCTTCCAGGCCCTACCTTGTTAAAAAATGTGAGAGCAAAGAAGTAAAAAGAGCTCTGTGAAAGCAACAGAAAAAGGCGTTGGTAAGAAACGTTAAAAATGGTAGCATCTTATTTCATCCAGGAGACAAACTCATGATATCTATCTACTTTAGAACTCAGAAGTGCCACTGGAATAATCAGGAACACATCTATTTGAATGGAAAAATGAAGTGAGAGTTTCTGATAGAAAGTAAGTCTTACTTGGCTGATTTGACAAATCAGAACTGACTTTGTCAATTAGGTTATATGGTAGTTATTCCCTATCAATTGAATAAGCTCAATCTGGAGCTGCAGGTTTTAGCAAAATGTACAAAAGATATTATGTTAGTTGAGTATTTATTTGAATTACCACTATTTCCGTCTTCTTAATCCCTCTCACTCATTTCATAAATCTTGGTCAGATCTTTTAGAAAAAAATAGATGTGCAAATCAAATGCTTTCTAATTCTTTATTTTCAGGAAAATTGAAGGAAATTTAAAACATTCATTAGTTATTGCTAAGAAAAAATAAGCTCTCAATACATGGAGCGTGGAGAAATAGGAACTTAAGTTCTGGATTCAGAAAAATCTGGGTTGCTATGGTGGTCCTGCTAGTTTCAACACTGGTAACCTTGGGCAATTTGAACTTCATTTTATCAGCTGTAAAATGGTAGTAATCATTTTCAAATATTTGGCTGGGGAGGAGTTAAATGACATAATTAAAAAGGATTTAGTACAGTGTCAGGTATATAAGAATCACTCATAAATGTCATGTGTCAGATTTACTGACCATTTACTATAATTTAATCTTCACATTACCTCCACAAACCAAAAGTTATTCTCATTATATAGATCCAGAAAGAAAAATTAAGAAAATAAAGTAACTGGACCAGTGTGAAAAATACTGAAGGAGGTCCTAATGAGTTGACAGTTGAGAGATCATTAATAATTTCTGTTAATAGATCACTATGAGGTTTAAGTAAATAACTCAGAAATTGTTTAAAGAATTGAATGGAGGGGCACCCGAGTGGCTCAGTCAGTTAAGCGTCTGACTTCAGCTCAGGTCATGATCTCACAGTTTGTAAGTTCGAGCCCCACGTCAGGCTCCGTGCTGACAGCTTGGAGCCCGGAGCCTGCTTCAGATTCTAGGTCTCCTCCTCTCTCTGCCCTCCCCTGCACATGCTCTGTGTCTCTCTGTCTCTCAACAATAAATAAACGTTAAAAATTTAAAAAAAAAAAAAAAAAAAATTGAATGGATCGCTATAATGAACTTCATTCCATTCTCATCCACTTCTTTATGTAAACATGATTCCTTCCTTCCTTCCTTCCTTCCTTCCTTCATTAAAGTACAAACTGAAAACATTACATGAATACATGAAAAAATCCTACAAAAAGCCTATAAAAAGGATTTTATATAACTATACATTATACAACAGAATGGAATATTTCTAAGGGTAGATGTACAGAAAAACACTGAGGTAAAAAGGAAGACATATAAAAGAATGAGAAACAAGAAAGAAAATATAAGAAGAGCATTGAAGGATACAAAAAAAGAAAAGCTTATATATTTTATTCTTACTCACATTGTATGAGGACACCTGCTCAGCCAATCTCTTTTCCCTTCCTGACAATATATGTTCTTCATCCTTCTTATTGAATGACTTCCTTGCTTCTTGTGTTTCCTGAAGAATGAACACAGGTTGTTAACACATTACTGAACCATATAGTTAAGGGAAAAAAAAAAATACCATTATTTTTACTCAGATTGACTAAATAAGAGACTAAAGTAAGTTTGTTGAATCTTTTCCACTAGGAATATGAATAGAGTTGGTAAGAGATCAGTTCATGTTCTACTCAGTGATTTTCTTGAAAACAAGAAGAAAACCTATTCAGATCAATAGAAAAACTCATTTACTTAGTTGTGTGTGTCAAACTCACAAAGGAGTTTGACAAATAATGATGAATTGTAGGAGAGGAAATTAGGCTTTAAAAGAAATCTGAGAGGGGCACCTGGCTGGCTCAGTGGGTAGATCATGTGACTTTTTGAGCTCAGGGTTGTAAGTCTGAGCCCCACCTTGGATATACAGATTACTTAAAAATAAAGCCTTAAAAAAATAGAAAAGAAATTTTACATTATCTGTTTTTAAAAGTAGTAATATCATTCTTGAGGGAAAAAAATAAAGAAAAAGAAAAGGTTTACAGTTTGGAAAAGAAATAATAAAACTATCTTTATTCACGGATGACATGACTATTTATGTAGAAAACTCCAAAGCATCCATGAAAATACTCCTGGAACTAATAAGAAAGTACACTAGATCAAAGCTGCAGGATACAAGGTCAATATACAAAATAATCCAACAACGAACAACTGGAATTCGAAATTAAAAAAAAAAAAATTAACAATAGTGTATACACAAGATGAAGTACTTAGACAGATTTCCAACAAATTTTAATTAGAAAAAAAAAAAATTCTAGAGAATACAGTCCCAACCAGGGATGAGAAAAGCCCACATAAAAACAATTTAAAAGCACTGTTCTCAAAGCATTTAAAAAAAAAAAAAAATTTTTTAACCTTTATTTATTTTTGAGACAGAGAGAGACAGAGGATGAACGGGGGAGGGTCAGAGAGAGGGAGACACAGAATCCGAAACAGGCTCCAGGCTCTGAGCTGTCAGCACAGAGCCTGACGCGGGGCTCGAACTCATGGACCACGAGATCACGACCTGAGCTGAAGTCGGACGCTCAACAGACTGAGCCACCCAGGTGCCCCTCTCAAAGTATATTTTAATATTGTTGTTATCTGCTTAAGAAAACCAAAAAGGTCATCTATAATGTTTATCTTAATAATATACAAAACAGGGGCTCCTAGCTGGCTCAGTTGGTAGAACACATGACTCTTGATCTTAGGGTTTGAGTTCAAGCCCCACTTTGGGTGTGGAGCCTACTTAAAACACATGTACAAAACAACACTGCATTTGCTAAAGTATGTTAAAAACATAGGCATAGCTGAGTTCTTATTTTCTCATAAAAATTTTCCTAGAAAACATGCTTTCATTTATTAATATTAAAGGGAAAATGATATTATGGTAAAATGGCGATAAAAACCTGACCATTTAATATTTAAGAGTTAACAGATCTAATCAAGACTGGGAGGTAAGGTAATAATAGATGTCAGCGAGTTTTATTTATTTATTTATTTTAAAACAACGTTTATTTATTTTGAGAGAAAAAGTGTCCGAGCGGGGAAGGGACAGTGAGAGAGGGAGAGAGAGAATTCCAAATGGACTGTGCTGTCAGGAAGGAGCCCAACATGGGGCTTAATCTCACAAACCATGAGATCATGATCTGAACTGAAATCAAGAGGCAGAGGCTTAAGTGAGCCACCCAGGTTAGCCACCTTCTACCTAACATTTAAAGAAGAATTAATACCTATTCTCAAACTATTCCAAAAAACAGAAAAGAAAACTTCCAAATTCATTCCATGAAGCGAACATTACCCTGATACCAAAACCAAATAAAGACACCACTAAAAAAGAGAACTATAAGCCAATATCCCTGATGAACACAGATGTAAAAATTCTCAATAAAATACTAGCAAACTGAATCCAACAATACATGAGAAAAATCATTCACTATGATCAAGTGAGATTTATTCCTGGGTTGCAAAGGTGGCTCAGTATTTGCAAATCAATCAGGGTGAGACATCACATTAATAAAAGAAAGGGTAAGAACCATATGATCATTTCAATAGATGCAGAAAAAGCATCTGAGAAAGTACAACATCCATTCGTGATAAAAATCCTCAAGAAAGTAGGTTTAGAGGGAACATAACCTCAACATAATAAAGGCCATCTATGAAAAACCCACAGCTAAGATCACCCTAAATGGGGAAAACAGAGATTTTCCTCTACCGTCAGGAGTAAGACAGGGTTGTCCACTCTCACCACTGTTGTTCAACACAGCAATCAGACAGCAAAAAGAAGTAAAAGGTATCCAAATCGGCAAGGAAGAAGTGAATTTTTCACTCTTTGCAGATGACATGATATTCTATATAGAAAACCCAAAAGACTCTACCAAAAAACTGAACTGATAAATGAATTTAGTAAAGTCGCATAGTACAAAATCAGTGTGTAGAAATCTGTTGCATTTGTATACACCAACAATGAAGCAAGAAAAAGAGGAATTAAGGAATTAATCCCATGTACAACTGCAGACAAAAAAGTAAGATACCTAGGAATAAACCTAACCAAAGAGGTGGAAAACTTGTACTCTGAAAACTATAGAACACTGATGAAAAAAATTCAAGATGACACAAAGAAATGGAAAGACATTCCAGGCTCCTAGATTGGAAGAACAAATATTACTACCCAAAGTAATCTACACATTTAATGCAATCCCTATCACAATACCAACAGCATTTTTCATGCAGTTCGAACAAACATTCCTAAAATTTGTACGGAACCACAGAAGACTCTGAAGAGCCAGAGCAACCTTGAAAGAAAAACAAAAACAAAAACAAAAACAAAAACAAAAACAAAGTTGGAGGCATCACAACTCCAGACTTCAAGTTATACTACAAAGCTGTAGTAATCAAAACAGTATGGTACTGGCACAAACATAGACACCTAGATCAATGGAACGGAACAGAAATCACAGAAATGAACCCACAAATATATGGTCAATTAATCTTCGACAAAGCAGGAAAGAATATCCAATGGGAAAAGGAATGTCTCTTTAACAAATGGTGCTGAGAAAACTGGATAGCCACATGAAATAGAATTAGCCTGAACCACTGTCTTACACCAAACACAAACGTAAATCCAAAATGGATTAAAGACCTAAATGGGAAACCTGAAGCCATAAAAATTCTAGAAGAGGGGTGCCTGGGTGGCTCAGCCGGTTGAGCGTCCAATTCTTGATTTTGTCTCAGGTCAAGATCCTAAGGGTCATGGGATTGAGCCCCACGTCAGGCTCTATGCTGAGCATGGAGCCTACTTAAGATTCTCTCTCTTTCTTTGCCCCACTTCCTTGCTCTCATGCTCTCTCTAAAAATAAATAAATGAAATGAAATGAAGTGAAATGAAATGAAATGAAATGAAATGAAATGAAATGAAATAAAATAAAATACTCTAGAAGAGAACACAAGCAGTAACTTCTTAGACACTGGTCTTAGCAACTTCTTCTAGATATGTTGCAAGGGAAACAAAATAAAAAATAAACTACCGGAACGACATCAAAATAAAAAACTTCTGCACAGCGAAGGAAACAATCAACAAAACTAAAAGGCAACCTATGGAATGGGAGAAGATATTTGAAAATGGCATATTGGATAAGGAGTTAGTATCCAAAACCTATACAGAAATTATCAAACGCAACACCCCAAAACTAAATAATCCAATTAAAAAATGGGCAGAAGACATACAGATGGCCGGCCAACAGATACATGAAAACATGCTCACCATCACTTATCATCAGGGAAATACAAATCAAATCCACGTGATATTCCACACCTGTAAGAATGGCTAAAATCAACAACACAAGAAACAACAAATGTTGGTGAAGATGTGGAGAAAGGGGAACTCTCTTACACCATTGGTGGCCCGTTGGTGGGAATGCAAACTGGTGCAGCCACTGTGGAAAACAGTATGAAGCTTCCTCAGAAAGGTAAAAATAGAACTACCCTATAATCTGGCAATTGCACTAGGTATTTATCCAAAGAATACAAAAATAATAATTTGAAGGGATACATGCACCCTGATGTTTATAGGAGCCAAACTATGGAAACAGTTCAAGTTTCCATCAATTGATGAATGGATAAAGAAGATGTGGTATATATATATATATATATATATATGTATATATATATATATATATAAATGGAATATTGCCCAGCCATAAAAAAAGAATGAAATCTTGCCATTTGCAACAACATGGATGGAGCTAGAGACTATTATGCTAAGCGAAATAGGTCTGTGAAAGACAAACACTATTATGATTTCACTCATAATGCAATTTTTTTTTTTTAACGTTTATTTATTTTTGAGACAGAGAGAGACAGAGCATGAACGGGGGAGGGGCAGAGAGATAGGGAGACACAGAATCAGAAGCAGGCTCCAGGCTCTGAGCCATCAGCCCAGAGCCTGATGCGGGGCTTGAACTCACGGACCGCGAGATCATGACCTGAGCTGAAGTCGGATGCCTAACCGACTGAGCCACCCAGGCGCCCCACTCATAATGCAATTTAAGAAATAAATGAACAAATGAGAAAAAAAAAAAAAAAAGAGAGGCAAACCAAGAAACAGACTTTTAACTATAGAGAACAAACTGATGTTACCAGAAGGGAAGTGGGTGTTGGGATGGGTTAAATAGGTGATGGGGATTAAGGAGGGCAATTGTGAGCACCAGGCACTGTATGGAAGTGGTGAATCACTATACTGTATACACTGTATGGTTAACGAACTAGAATTTATTTTTTTTTTCCCTTCCCCCCTTAACTAACTAGAATTTAAATAAAAGCTTAAAAAAAAAGATGGCATCATAAGAAACAAAAATGGAAAGATGGAGAAAGTCTGTCAAAAAGGAAATTTAGCTAAGATCTGTGACAAAAATTACTCATAAACTTTACACAGAATGAAACACACAAGAAAATGAACGGCTCTCCGATACTGTATAGTTTATACCATAAATATGAGTCTGTGGTACTATACGCTACTTTTTAAAGTTTTTATTTATTTTGAGAGAGAGAGAGAGAGAGGAAGAACAAGACTTCGACAGAGAAGGAAAGAAAGAATCCCAAGCAGGCTCCGCACTGTCAGTGCAGAGCCCGATGTGGGGCCTGAACTCACAAACCATGAGATCATGACCTGAGCCAAAAATCAAGAGTCGGATGCTTAACCGACTGAGCCACCCAGGTGCCTCTGTGGTACTATATGCTAAATATAGTATCCCATAAAATTGAAGGAGTATTAATAATCCTTTTATGAATTTGCTGTAGAACTGAACAAAACACTTTCAAGTACTGAAAAGAAAAAGATCTGAAGAACTTAATCATAGGTCCTAAAATCACTGGGTTGTCTAATTTCCATTTGCTCCATTTTTCTGATATTTTCCTCGGAAGAAGAGTCCCTCCGTATCTGGCTATAGGCTAGACATCTATTTACCTATACAGAGGAACAGAAGGAGAGAGAAAAGCACAACTAACACAGACATGAATAAATTCACGTAAACAAGGGAATGTCTTTTCTGGAAACAATCTTAAAGGCTAAATTACAGAAATGCCAGTATGTTATTTTTATAAAACACCAGTTAAGAAAGAGTAGACAGGCACTGCAACACTAGTCATTCAAAGCATGCGGCTTACTTCCACACCACCTCTTTTTTAAAAAAAAAAAATTTTTTTTTTAAGGTTGATTCATTTTTTAGAGGCAGAGACAGAGCACGAGTGGGGGAGGGGCAGAGATAGGGAGAGACAGAATCCGAAGCAGGCTCCAGGCTCTGAGCTGTCAGCACAGAGCCCAATGCGGGGCTCAAACCCACGAACTGTGAGATCACGACCTGAGCTGAAGTCGGATGCTCAACCAGCTGAGCCACCCAGGTGCCCCCACACCACCTTTTCTGTTGCCTCTTCTGCCTCAGGTGTGTTGGTTCACCTCAACTTTCTATTACAACTCTTAGATTTCCCTTAATCTTCTGGACCAAAGAGAATTTACAATTTTGCCACATGTGCAAGGTAGGGTGCTAAAATCTGGAGACATTACCATACCATCCACATTTTAAGAATAACACGGGGGGCGCCTGGGTGGCTCAGTCAGTTAGGCATCCGACTTCAGCTCAGGTCATGATCTACAGTTTGTAGGTCTGAATCCTACATCGGGCTCTGTGCTGACAGCTCAGAGCCTGGAGCCTGCTTCGAATTCTGTGTCTCTCTCTCTCTGAGCCTTCCCTGCACGTGCTCTGTCTCTCTCTCTCTCAAAAATAAATAAACATTAAAAAAAAAAAAAAAAAAAAAAGAGTAACACGGGGTATTTTATAACCAATTCTCCACTAAAATGAAAACTCCATAAGAAGCTTTTCCAGGGCACCTGGGTGGTTCAGTTGGTTGGGTGTCTGACTCTTGATTTCGGCTCAGGTCATGATCTCATGGTTTTTAAGATCGAGCCTGCATAGGGCTCTGGATGCCAGCCTGGATCCTATTTGGGATTCATTCTTTCTCTCTCTCTGTCTCTCTCCTCTCTCTCTTTCTCTCTCTCTCTGCTCCTCCCCTACTTGTGTGCACATGTGTTCTCTCATTCTCTCTGTCTCAAAATAAATAAGCTTGAGAAAAAAAAAAGCTTTTCCATTTTACTATTACCTACAACCAAACTGAATGCCTGGCAGAGAAGGTATTCAATTTATAGTTACAGAATGAAAAGAGAAGGTCTCATAATTCTTGGTACTGATGGAAAATATAAACAGAGTAGAGAAATGAATGAAGTGTGGAACTATGGAAGTCAAAACTGGAAAGCTATAGCCTTCGGGTGCCAATTACTCAAGCATTCAAATTTGAATTAAAGGGAGTAAAAACCTTTGGATGGGGTAAATTTAAGAAGTAGTGCTGGGGGTATTTCTAATTTACAATGGTTCATTTCCTAATTTACAGTGGAAGATTTTGTAAAAAGCAGAGTCAATAATGCATTCTATCCAAACTTCTTTTCTTTTTTAGCAAATTATTTAGCACACTAATGAAAACGTTTCTTTTTTTAAAAACGGAGATATAACTGATGAAACATTTTATTAGTTTCAGGTGTACAACATAATGATTCAATATTTGTTATATATTGTAAAGTAATCAAAATAAGTCAACATCTATCACCATATACAGCTACCAACATTTATTCCATTTGTGATGAGGACTTTCAAGATCCACTCTCCTAGCTAATTTCAAATACGCGATACAGTATTACTAAGTATAGTTACCATGCTGTACATATGTCCCCATGAGTTTTATTTACTTCCTCCATTTTGCCTCCCCCTACCTCCAGGCAACCACCAGTCTATTCTCTATATCCATGACTTTTTTTTTTTTTTTCTGGTTTGTTTTTTTAGATTCTGCACAGAAGGGAGATCATATAGTATTCAGCACTATTGATAAAAGCATTTCTTGCCTATTTTGACAGTAACACAAAACTTAGTGCACCTGAAGTAAGGTCATTTTGTGGGAGAATCTCTATGTATCATTTAACCTAGGTGAACCCGTGGCTTTAGTTTCATGGAGACAGTATGATGGTGTATAAGGACTAGAGAATTTAGAATTATAGAAATGTCTAGAATAGAATTATTATTCATTACTAATCAGCCCTCTAATTCCAGAAAAGTGGACCTCATAAAAGTTAGTTTCTCCCTCTATAAAATGAAGTAAGTCCAGATCTCTGGATTTTCTTGAGATTTAAATGAGATAATTCATTGGGAAATTGCAAGCAATTGGTGTCACTTTCCTTATTTTCTTTCAGGGAGAAATCTGTATTTTCCCTTTGGAATCAGAATTTAAAAATAGTACCTTTAAATCATCATGCCTTCTATGTTTTCAAAAAACAGCCAACATGGGCAGAAATACATGCACAAACAAGCTCTCTCACCTTAGCTCTCCTCTCCCTGTCAGCTGGGGTGTCTGTCCAGATCGATCGATCCCCAGATTTCTCATCGGCTCGTCTCTTAAAAGTTCTGGGCCCAAGACCAAAGTCTTTCATTTCTGGAGGAAGCTCAGTCATCCATGACTCTCTTGTAATTGGTTTGGATGAATTCTTTAAGAGAAGTAAAAAATCAAACAGTCAAAAAAAAAAAAGAAAAGTAGCCCAGAAAGTGTTTGTAAGATACTGTGTAAGTGGTCATGTTTCTCAATTGAGGTTTTAAGAGAAAGAATTTAATATAAAGGATTATATTTTGTCATATATGTTACAATTACCTCATCCAATTTATTGTTCTTTTGACTTTGTTATCTTTTGCCACACAGAAATTTTTAAATAGGCAAATCTGCCGGTCTTTTCCTTTTACAGCTTCTAGGTTACCTTGCTCCTAAGTTTTCTTTATACACATATTGCATATATTTTATTTATATTATTAATTATATTATATTATTTATTTATATTACTTATATACGTAATGCATATATTTTCTTTCATCTCGATTTTAAAATTTAGATTTTTAATCCATTTAGCCAATTTCTCAGAGTATAGTATATTTAAAACTTACATCATCTCCTCTGGTCAGTTTTTCTTTCATTCTCTGGGCCCTTTTTTCAAACTCTGTTGTGACGCTGTAGTTAACTGGTCCTTTTGCAGGCATGGGTCCAACAATGTCCTCATCTTCACTGCTATCTGTTTCCTTTTGAAATAAGACATTGCCTTTAAACCAGGAGCAGAGCTATAGGTTATAGAAAACGATCCTAAAATACTTAAAATTTCACTGCAACGGATTACTTAGAGACAATAAGACAAAAACGCAAACAATGTATTGCTGGCTAATCACTGAGCAATGAGGACCTTTTCCTCGCCTAAAATCATTGTTGCACCATGTGCTAACTAACTTGGATGTAAATTATAAAAAAATAAATAAATTATAGAAAAAAATACTCTCACGGTATCAGTAGTGAAGGTGTTAAGAATAACAACAATGACGAGAGCTATTATAAGTTGAAAATGTTCTGACTTAATCCTCACCAACAACCCTCTAAGACAAGGATAACAACCTGCATGATACTGACATGAAACTAAGCTCACCCAGGCGCCAATGGCTCTTGCCTTCTCTCTCTTGCTCTCTTCCCTCCAACCACACTGGACTTATTTTAAAAAAAAAATTTTTTTTTAATGTTTATATTTTTGGAGAGTGAGTCGGGGAGGGGCAGAGAGAGAGACAGACACAGGATCTGAA
The DNA here is from genome assembly GCF_018350215.1 of Panthera leo. NCBI lineage: Eukaryota > Metazoa > Chordata > Mammalia > Carnivora > Felidae > Panthera > Panthera leo. The sequence goes on from NC_056679.1 coordinate 25,651,001, forward strand.
GCAGGCTCCAGGCTCTGAGCTTTTAGTACAGAGCCCAACACGAGGCTCAAACCCACGAACTGCGAAATTATGACCTGAGCCGAAGTCAGATGCTTAACTGACTGAGCCACCCGGGTACCCTCACACTAAACTTCTAAAGCCCTAACTTTCCTCCTCTCTACATTGCTTTCTCTTCAAATAAGCTATCTGTGCTTTCTGGAACAATCTCTCCTGCCCTCTGCTGAGACATCTCCAACTCATCAGTCTTCAGTTTAGACATTTTCTCAGAGACAAAGACTTTTTCTCATTTCTTTAGGTTAGTTTAGATTCCCCTGTCATGGTTCCATAGTATTTTATCTCACCCCCTTTTTTTATTTTATTTTATTTTTTAACGTTTATTTATTTTTGAGACAGAGAGAGCATGAATGGGGGAGGGTCAGAGAGAGAGGGAGACACAGAATCGGAAGCAGGCTCCAGGCTCTGAGCCATCAGCACAGAGCCCGATGAGGGGCTCAAACTCATGGATGGTGAGATCATGACCTGAGCTGAAGTCGGATGATCAACCAACTGAGCCACCCAGGCGCCCCTTGTCTCACCTTTTGAATCACTCATAATGTTAGATGTTTGTGTAATGTCCATATTCCCCACTACCCTGCAGGTTGATTAGTGTGATTATCTGGGACTATGTCTAACGTACTCATTCATTCAACAAATACTTCCGAATGTCCCCTATGGAGAAGACAAAATCTCCGTCCTCAACATTCTAGTGGGGAGAGGTCAACAATAAACAGAAAGAAGCAGTAACAGATGGTATCTGAAGTGCTGACAGATGCTATGGAGAGAATTAAAGGCCGGAAGGAGAGACGAGTAAAGGGAAGAGGAGATAGTAATTTTGAGCTAGGAGGTCAGAAACGACCTAAGGTGACATTCCAGCCCAACACGGAAGCTCTGAGAGGCAAGCCACATAGATATCTAGGTGAAGACCACTCTGGGGAGACTTTGCAGAAATGAACAGTCAGGGGCAGGAGCCTGCTGGGCGTAAGTGAGGAGGTACAGCAAGGAGCACAGTGTGGTCAGATTGACGTTAAGAGAGAAAATCACGGAGCTCAAGGAGACGTTACAATGTGTAGGGCTCTAGTTTTAATTTTATTAAAAAACTTTTTTAATATTTATTTAATTAAAAAAATATTTATTTACTTTTGAAGAAGAGAGAGACAGAGCATGAGTGGGGGAAGAGCAGAGAGAGAGGGAGACACAGAATCCGAAGCAGGCTCTAGGCTCTGAGCTGTCAGCACAGTGTAATGGCTCTGTTTATTGTTTTTATTTTTCATTTTTCTTAAGTAATCTCTACGTTTCACATGGGGCTCAAGCTCATGACACCACAATCAAGAGTCGCATGCTCTACTGAGCCAGCCAGGTGCCCCAGGGTTTGGCTTTTATGTAGAGAGAGGAGGAGCAGTGTGATAGTTCTGAGTGTGAGTGACACAATCTGACTTCATTTTACCCAGGCTGCTCTAGCTGCCGTGTTAAGAGGAGGTAACAGAAAAACAAGGTTTAAAATATCAAGATCGATAAACAGATGAACTGTGATTTGACTTAGACTAGGGGAGGAGCAGAAATGGTTGGACTGTGGATGTCCTTTGAAGGTGGGAGCAACTAGACTTGTTGACACTCATTCCTATGACCATGTGCCTCATACACTGTGGTAGGTACTCTCTAAGTAGCTGTTGAAGGAAGGAGTAAATGACTCTGAAGTTCATGGTCTTAACCACTGCATTATATTTTCCTTGGTAACAGCCACAGTGTAACTGCTCAGTTCTCAATAGAGATGAACATCCAGGAAGTTACTACAGAATAACAGACTGAAGAGGTGATCTAAAGCATTAAGAACTGGGCTTAAGGGGCACCTGGCTGGCTCGGTCGGGAGAGCAAGTGACTTTTTTTTATTAAAAAAAAAACAACACTTTTTTAATGTTTTTTTTTTTTTTTTTTTCAATTTATTTTTGAGACAGAGCATGAGCAAGGGAGGGGCAGAGAGACAGGGAGACACCGAATCCGAAGCAGGCTCCAGGCTCTGAGCTGTCAGCACAGAGCCCGACGCAGGGCTGGAACTCACGGACTGGGAGATCATGACCTGAGCTGAAGTCGGTTGCTTAACTGACTGAGACACCCAAGCGCCCCGAGAGCAAGCAACTCTTGATCTTGGGGTTGTGAGTTTGAGTCCCTTGTAGAGTGTAGAGATTACTTAAAAGTAAATCTTTAAAAATAAAAAACTTAAAAAAGAAAAAACAAAACAAAACTGGGTTTAAGCTTTGGCTTTGATTAGTGCAAAGTGTGCAATCTTGGGTAAGTTACCAAATTTCTCTGGTTTTTAGTATCTGTCAGATGGCGGATAATATCTATTTCATAAGGTTGCAGAGAAAATAATATCCATATATGGGGAAAAAGCATTACAAATTATAAAGTACTCTACAAATCTCAGCTATTGGTAAGGACCAGGCCTCTAATAAGAAAACAGCTTTCATACTTGACTCTAAAATCATTGACCTATTTTTTCATAAAATCATTTAACCACCAGCTTTGTTAAATACGGGTACCAGAGATGGATGGATAAGAACTAATCTCAAGGTAGACCATTATCAAAAAATTCCTCAGCTGTCTTTTTTTCAGGTCAAATCACCATGATTCCTTAAACTTTTCATCATGTTGTATTTTCTGGCACTGTAAACATTGCCTTCAAGGATGAGAAGCATGAATAGATCACATTCTGTCAACATGTAACTGCCTTGTTATTTTTTTATAACATCTCATTTCTGTGACAAGCTTCTGATTTAGTATACCTTATAATCCTAGATTAATGTGGATGCAACTGTGTGACTGCGTATTAGTTACATTTGAGCCAAATGATTACACAGTTATTACTCTGCAAAGTCTTGAGTTTGTTACATCTTATGCTTTAATCAAAAAATTTCCAAACCTCATAGTTGAAATATGATGATACTTGTTGTCCTGGATCATCTCGGCCTTTGTCACTTTTCTGAGTAGATTTAATAAAACCAGGTGGTAATGCAGGACCTATTATAGGCCTGAAAAATAAAATGTACCTTTAACATTCTCCCTGATTTTCAAAAGCAGTTTTTAGAATAAGCGTTCACAAAAAAGAAAAAGAAAAAAAAAACCAAGTACTAACAAATGTTGAAGATGAGAATTTCATGTAACATATTATTTGTATTTTATGACCCAGTATTTTTCTATAGTATCTTAAAAAAATACAATTTTCTCATTTTTATTTTCTATTTTAGTCAATGCTAAGATACTAAACCAGTAATTCTCAATGGCAGTGATGTATATCACTTCCTAAAAGAACTCCATTAAATAAAAATAGTATTTTTTAAAAATCCTTATTAAGAATTAAAGCCTGTGAAGATATTTTTCTATTTTGTGCCTCGGCTTTCAGTTTTGATATTCACTGACCACTGACAGGTGCATTAGGCGTGTTATAGTTATAGTCAGAACTCCTTAAGTATAAATTGAGTTCTAAGAACATAAACGGTGCATGCATACAGAGATGTCGGCAATTTATGGTTACATGTGCCACGGGAGTATACAAATCTGAACACTGTCCTCACTATGGAAGTGCACAAGAATGAAAAGTCATTTGAGACCTACAGACAAAGGAAAAGGTGCTGTGCTAGCCACATTTCAACCAGAGCACTTTTCTGTTTCCTTCAAACAACCCCTAAGTCATTCCATTTTCTGGGTGAGCAAAATAAGGCCCAAGGACACCACACACTAGCAAGTGTCAGTGCTGGCGTTTGAACCCTGGTCTCCTCGAGGCCAAAGTTCATTTTCTTTCAAGGGGACCTATTGCTACATTTCTGAGGGAACTGACATCAGTCCAAATGGGAGAAGTGCCTAAAATCTGGGGCTTACAAAGAGAAAGCCTTACTTCAGGGAAAAAATAACAGAGACAAGATATTTTCTACTCTCTTTCATACTTTACGTTTCTTAATTCTTTCTTTCATACCAATGTTTTCCCCAGAGATGTCGCTGTACCAGTATTAACAAGCAAGATGGCAATGAAGTCCTAAGCTGGCTTTTCCAGGTTGCACTGTGTTCAATCAGAGCCTCACAGACAGGCTTCCTAGCAGAGGAAAATTGGTACTGACTCAGAAGGTCTGGGTTCTGATCCTGGCCATTTAACAGCCAAATACAACTCTCAAGAAAGACATTGCTGTACTTCTAACAATGTGCTTTCTTGAAAGGAATGTTATGACCCAGTGGTTAGCAAATTTTCTGTAAAAGGCCAGAGAGGACATTTTAGGCTTTGAGGGCCATATATGGGTCTCTTAGGCATGCCGGTCTTTGTTTTTTAGATGACCCTTTAAAGATTATTCTTGGCTTGGTGGCATACAAAATCAGGCAGCAGAGAGTCTAGCCTAATTTCCAAAAGGTCCAAAGTTAACATGAAAATTGGAGCTGAGAGATAGGATTGTAAAGTTTGAATATAAAATATACAATAATTGGGGCGCCTGGGTGGCTCAGTCTGTTAAGCATCCGACGTCGGCTCGGTCACGATCACGCAGTTTGTGAGTTCGAGCCCTGTGTTGGGCTCTGTGCTGTCAGTTCGGAGCCTGGAGCCTGCTTCGGATTCTGTGTCTCCCTCTCTCTCTGCCCCTCCCCCACTCACACTCTCTCTCTGTCTCAAAAATAAATAAAAAAACCACATTAAAATATACAAGTCTTTTTGACTTGTTCTTGCATACTGGTAACAGTGCTCTGAATTATAAACAAGGTGGTGTGCAATTACATATTCAGCATTAAAAACTTTATAATTCTGAGAAGATAGGAATCAAAACTTACTATATGCTTACCTGGAGCCAGGCATCACGTAAGAGGCGCGCGCACACACACGCGCACACACACACGTATGTGCATGTATGTAAATATGAAATCTCAATCATCACAATTTTGAAAGGTACGTGTTGTTATCCTATTTTTCAGATGGCAATTCTGAGGTACAGAGAAGTTAGTCAAATTGTTTAACGTGGCACACAGGAATTGTTCTTTCTGTCACCAAATAACTAAGAAAGCATCTAATTTTAAAGGTAAATACCAGGATTCCAGCCCCAGGCCTACTGCTTACTATGTGTGCAACCTTATCTATTTAAGAAAAGGGCGAAGAGGGATAATGCTGCACTCAGTCTATCACAGAGCACTCTTGTGAGCATCAACTAAGGGATGTGGAGGTTTCTGATAAACTACAGAAGTGTTTATAGGCATGTAAATAATCATTTTTGTTAGAGGAAACAGTTACTTTCCCCTATGCGTTTCAAATGTTCTATAAATCTGTAAGTTAAAAAACAACTTTGGACAGCACTTTATTGAATCAACAAACACCTACTGAAATAGTTGGAAAAGACTGGCCTGAAACACTACACATTGTCACCTGGGAGGAGAATCATCCTGCTTTTTAAATCCGGGAGGAAGAGCTGGTCCAAAAAACCCTTCATCATCATCGTCATCATCCTGAGTTCTCCTCTGTTTTCTAAAAACACAGTAGTACAACGTTACACAAATTTTTTTCACGGAGAATTTTAAGTTTTAAAGGAAGCATTAACTCCAACTAGTTGTATGAACACTGAAACAATAAATTCATCTTGCCCAATGAGAACAAATGGACACCACAGTTGATCTTATATCAACCTTTTCCTGGAATTTATTTTTGGCCTAAAATAGTGCCATATTTTCTATGGCAGTAGTTTTCTATATTTTCTATAGCGTTAAAGATTCCACTTTACTGAGGTTTCAAAGAGTCTACTTGCTGAATGTTTTTGAGCAAAAAGTTTGACGTTAGCTTTTTATCTCATGCAGGAAGTTTTAAGTTGCTAGTTCTGTCTTATCTTTAAAACGCATCAAAAAACCCTTGCTACCCAATACTAAACAAAAATTCCACTTTTCTTTACATGGACCCATGGCAAGGAAGGGTAGTTAGAAGGAAATCATTCATTTACTTAAGCAAAAACCGTACACTGCATAAATAATTTCTAAAAGAAATCCTATGGCTCATCTAGAATATGTATTTAGACACTTCAGTAATACCTTAAGAAAAAATCTTTTAGATAAGAATTTAATTGAAATCCTAGATGTCTCCACAACTATCTACTACAATAAATTTCCTTCTAGAAGGTGTAGTTCCTGACGAAATGCCATATGAAACGATTTCTTCCTGTGCTGTAAAAATACAGATATGGCATTCCTGACTATCTGTTCCAGCCAAAGTATACTAGGTTTGAAGCTTGGTTTATTTAAGTGACTGACCTTGCACTTGGACCAGTGTCATCTTCTTCAGATTCTTGATTTCCTTCTTCGTACAATGAACTACTGTCCTCATCACTGTCTGATGACTCTGAGCTACTGCTTTTATAATTGGGGGGTAAAGCTGGTCCTGCAACTATAGGAAATTTCTTGTTTAAGTCACAATTGGTCATAATTGTTGCAATTACGCATAACTGTGCAATTATGCATAAACTGTTTCAATGAACCCCTTAGCCAACACTTTATACTTTATTTTATATTTTTATAAAAGTATACATTTTATATTTTCTTACACTATACATCTTCCCAGCACTCGCTGGCTATTACTTATTGTGAACTTTTATCTCATTTGTTCCTGTTTTGTGCACAAAACAAATAAGGGAAGGGATTCAGATTAAAAATGGAAGGACTAGCCTTAGAAGAAGGTAGTGCACCTTTTCTATTGTAATCACAGGGAAGACAAAAAAGCTGAGCGAAGATTCAGGGAAGTTTTCAGGCATAGTGCAGAAAATAGAGTTAGTTCTTTTAAGATGGCATTTACTCTTCCAGTGAAGTAGAGGGAAAGACAGTCTGAGGAAGAAAAAGAGGCTTTTAAAAAACCATGGTTGAGATTAGGGAGAGAACTGCATGGGGAAACTGTCCGAGGACTGCTGGGCACAGCTGAGAACCCAATTAGGGAGGAGACCGTAATTTTTCGTAACATTAGCCTGTGGAGCTGTGAAGTTTTTTCTAGCAGCATTTGGAAGGCTGGATGTAGGCTCATGAGAAGGTAAACATTTGGAATGATCTAGAGCTGGGTTTTTGCCAGATGAGTTTAACAGAATACTGAATGGGTAAGGCAGCTGAAAACATTGCAAAAGAATGGATGAATTGATGGACTGTGAGGTCTACGTCAAATAGGGGCAGAAGCAATTAAAAGGAGGAGGCCAAAAAGGATAGAAGGCAGGGTCTGCAGAGCTCAATGAGGTTAAACAACAACAACTACAACAACGACAACAACAACAACAACAACAACAACAACAACAACAACAAAGTCTAACAAGAATAACTGAATGAGAATGATAAGGGGTTCTTGCTGAGAAAGAAACTTGAGTTTAAGTTTTCAGAGATAGAACAGAATCCAGTGTGTGATTAGAAATGCAGCTGAAATTCGTGGAGGTGATGGTCATTGCAGAGTCTGAAGTTGGAGTCAAAATAGCGAAGGCTCCACCTATTTTCCACAAGGCAGCATCTGGAGTACATGGACTGGTCTTGAGAAAACATCTCCACACCCCTCTCCCCGAGTTTTCTAATGACATGATCTCAGGGGACATTTCCCAGCATTCAATATTCCAAGGTATTTGAGTAAAGTTAATTTGTTCCATCTCAGACCTGTGTGCTCACTCCCTCTTCCAAACTCAGTGATCTCTTTCAGGAGGGTAGCTGAGTGTGAGGAACACAGGACAGATATCAGACTGGGTTCAAGAATCCCCTGCCTGAGAGCAATTCTGGTGCATGCTACAACACGGATGAACTCCAAAGACATTACGTTAAGTGAAAATGCCAGTCACAAGAAGATAGGTACTGCATGATTCCACTTACCTGAGAGACCTAGAGTAGTTAAATTTACAGAGACAGAAAGTAGAATGGTGGCTTCCAGGAACTGGGGGAAATGGGAACGGGAACAGGGACTTACTGTTTAATGAGTACAGAATTTCAATTTTGCAAGAAGAAAAGCATTCTGGAAATGGATAGTGGTGATGGTTGCACAATGTCAATGTACTTAGTGATGAACTGTACACTTAAAGGTGGTTAAGGTGGTAAATGTTATGTGTATTCTACCAGAATGAAAAAGAAAAAAACTAGATGCACATTTGTGGTCACATGATTTACAAAGAAAGTGACATTACAGTGCAGTATGGAAGGGAGGGTGATGGATCAATTAGAAACCTGTGAGGAAAAAAATAAATCTTCACCCCTACCTCACACCATATACAAGTATCAACTCCAGATGGACTGCAAATATAAACGTGAAAGATAAAACAGTAATGCTTGCAGGATAAAACAAAGGAGAATAATTCTGTAACCTCAGAAGAGGCAAAGACTACTTAAATAGGGTACAAAAAGCTGTAACCATAAAAGAAGAAAAACTAAAAATCAGAATGTACTGAAATTAAAAACTTCTGTTCATCAACACATACAAATGAAGTGAAAAGGCAAGCCACAGAATTAGAGGAGATATTTGCAACATGCATAACTGAAAAAAATGACTTGTCCAGACTACATAAAGAACTCAACAACAAAAAAAACAACAAAGAACTCAACAGGCCAGTAAGGAAAGACAGATCAGTGGAAAAATGAACAAAAGACTGATTTTAGCAGTATGTACTAAAGCTGAATGTAGACATATCCAGTGATCCAAAAATTTCAAAAGGAATGCAACATGTATTCACTAAAAGGTAGAGCAAACATTAAAGAAGATAGAAATGCATGAAGAGTCTAAAAAGCATTTATTTGGCAAATACAAAGTGCCCACTCTGTATTAAGGCTAGAAGACCTGTAAGCAGATATGCTGACAAGTTATTCAAAAAAGTGTATTAAATATATGATGTAATTAAGTGGAAGAAAACCCTGTGGGGGAAAAAGAGGGCGTGACAATGCTTGGGAGAGTTTGGAAATGCTTCACTGAAGCCTTCGCTGATACTGAAGTTGGGCCTCGGAGGATGGGGTAGGAGTTCGTCAGGTATGTCAAAAAATGCAGAGTGGGGCCAGAAAGCTCCTAGAGAATTTAGAAACTGCGCAGTATTAAACTAGTTCAATACTGGGCTGTGTGTGTCAGGTACAATGACAGGAGGAGAGGCTAGGAAGGCAGGTCGGGGGCTAAGGAGCAAAGCATCCCCTGCAAGAGCCATGAGCACTGTTCGTCAGAAGGCAATATGGCACAGAGGTTAGGAGCACTGGCTGTGTTCTAAATTGGGCTCCACCATTTACCAGCCGTGTGATACGGGCAACAGCCTGGGCTTCAGTGCTCCCGTTTATAACGTGGAAATGATCATCTTTACTTCATACGGTTTCTAGGAGGATTAAATGACAATGTGTATCGATCGTTTGGCACAGGGTCCGGCCCGTTAACCGTTAAATGGGAATACATCTTCATTACAATGATTACCATTCCCCCCCCCCCCCCCCCCCCCGCTCGCCCCGTTCCAGCGCCACCTCCCCGCTACCGCTACCGCTAGAGAAGCAAAGTTAGCTCCGGTCCTCCTCGCCCACTTGCCACTGCTCCACCGTTTCAGGCCTTAGATCTCAATTCCGAGAGTGGGGCCGGGCCAGAAAAGGGGCGGACAGGCCTGGCGGGCAGCGTACACGCCGGCCGCTTACCAGGGCTGGGGTCTCGCTCCTCGTCCTCTGCTGTCCCGCGAGCCTTGAAGCCGGGCGGCAGCGCCGGCCCGATCAGATCCCTCGCCATCCGCGGTGGCGGACACCGGTCTAGCCTACAACCCTATCCACGCAGCGTCAAACCTACCCAAAAGGCAGCCCGGGATCCGCCGCAAACGGCAGGAAGTTTTTCCGGCGCCGACCAATGACGTTGCAGCCCGTGGTTGGCAGAGTCCTGTAATTCACGAGACCGGAAGTGACGCATAAGGCTTGCTCCATATTCGCATGCTAGGTTCCCTACCTGGCTGGAGGCATGGCCGAGCCTGCTGGTGATTTCGTGACTTCTAACGGGTGGCTTCCAGCATCCGAGCTGACCCCCACGTTGGGGCCTCTGAGAGACACTGCTTCACTGTCCGACAACTGGATGTTCTGGGCAATGCTGCCGCCGCCACCACCGCCTTCGTCGTCGCCTCCCGTACGAGGGTCAGAGCCTTCCTCAGAGAAGCAGCACCCCCAGGAAGCCCAGGCTCTCCCCGAGGCGCCTCCTCCCTTCGACGCCCAGATTCTTCCCGGGGCGCAGCCTCCCTTCGACGCCCAGTCCCCCCTTGATTCTCAGCCTCAACTCAACGGCCAGCCTTCCTGGAATTTCCAGGCTTCTACATCGTGGTACTGGAGACAGTCTCCTGGTGTTTTTCCTGGATATCAGAACACTCTGGGTGGGCTATTACTCCTTTCCTTACCGCCCCTTTACTTTTCTTCTTCCCTTCTTCCCTTTCCCACTTTTCCCTTTCTCTGCTTTTGATTCTGCCCTGCACTCTTGGGGGTCTGGTCAGTTAAGGTCTCACAATTTGTTCGACCGGAATGTTTGCTCTGATTGTTCAGTCTGTTTAGCCGCTGAGGAACTGGGAATATAGCAGTGAACGAAACATAGAAAAATCCTTGTTTTTATGTAGCTTAACATTTCCTGGTGGAGACAGAATAAAAAAAAAAAAAAAAAGCAGTGTGTATTAGAAGACAGTGAGTGCTACCTAGAGAGAGAAAGCAAAGAAGGTGATAGGTAGTTCTGGTGTAATTGTCAGTGTCAGTCATAATGAAGGTGACATTTGAGCAGAGACTTCAAGGAGGTGAGTGATCAGAGCTATGGGGACCGCTGCTGGGGGAATACGGATGCAGGCAGAATGAACTGCAAGTGCAAAGAGCTTGAGGCAGGTGCTATAGATCAGAATGGAAGCCACTGTGGCTAGAGGTGAGCAATCCTGGGGTGGAATTGTAGAAGACTGGGGAAGAGGACGGACCTGCTAGGGCCTTGTAGACGATGGGATTTTGACTTTTTACTCTTGTGATAAGGGTAGTGCGGGGGAGTGGCATAATTTATGTTTTAGAAGGATTAATGTGGCTACTCATGGGAATTGACTTAAAAGGAGATGAGTTAGGAAGCTATTGCAGTTATCCAAGTGAGAGATACTGGGGACTTGGACCAGGGCGGAGCTCGGGAGGTGATGAGAAGTGTTGGATTCTGGATCTGTTTGGAAGGTAGGTTTGGGCCAACACGATTTGCAGGCTGTGAGGTAAACTCAAGACAAGAATAACTTAGTTTTTTGCCAGCCAAGCAGAAAGATGTGGATTGAACAGATTTGGAAGAAAGACCAGGAGTTCAGTTTGGAATACGTGTCAAGAAGATATATCAAATAAGCTGTTAGTTTGTACTTTCAGGGGAGATTTGTGGCTAGAGCTGTGAATTTGGGTGTCATCTGCATACAGATCATATTTAAAGCCATGAGATTGTTTACTTAAAACCTTCTTCAACTCTGCCTAAGATTATTTTACACTAACTTGATGCCAAATCAGCCTTTACTGTGTGCCAAATGCTGGGAATATGAATGCGCCTAAGACAGTCCTAAGACAGGTGAGATGGTTTGGTGAGATGGGTTCATAAATAATAACCACAACACAGCATGACTGGTGCTGGAGGCATATGAAAGGTGATTTCAGAGTGTGGAGGAAGTTGGGGAAAGTTTTTGGAAGAAGTGTCTTGGGAGATGTTTAGGATTTTGGAAGAGATACTTTTGTAAGTCGGGGCAAAGAGGTGTGAGTACAAGGCGAGTTCTAAAGATTGCACTTTCTGTTGCGACTGAAGCCGAGTAAGTGGAGGGTATGGGGGAAGAGTAGCATGAGAAAATATACCGGCATCTCATTGAAGGATTCTGGGAAGTCATTCGTAGATTTTCCAGCAACCTTGTGACCATTGGAGGATTATTTTTCGGTGGTGTCAGTGCACAGTGTCTATTGGAAGAGAGGGCTTAGGAACTGGAAGACAGTCTGGGAGGCTGTCAAAGTAATCTAGGTGAAGGATCAGGGTTTCAGAGCTGGATCACAGCCATAAGAAAGGAAAGAATTTGAGAGAAAATGTATTTCACAAGGTTGTTTTCCTGGTATAAAATTGATGCTGAAAAGCTGTATTGGGATAGTATTGTTTACATTTCTAATGTTTGAAATAACAAGAAATGTCATCAAGGTTAGAGTAGCCATTCCTTTCTTTGATGCCTTTGAAGCATTGTATGGACATCTAATCTTACCAATTATGTGTTCATTTGAAACATATTTATTTGGTAGACTAGTCTTAATCTTTGTTAGTTTGTTTGAACTACTTTTCTTCCTAGAAGAGGTAGTTTCTGCCCAAGTATTTGTGACATGATAGAGCAAATAAAAATTTAAAAAATTGTATAGTTGCAAATATTTATGGATTTCTTTTTGTTTCTTAGTTAAGCGTTCTTATTTTCCACGAAAATATGATGCAAAGTTCACTGACGTCAACTTCCCTCCCAGTAGAAAACAGAAGAAAAAGGTATTTTTAAAGATATTCTTGAATGGGACACTTCGGTCCCTATGTCACTGTTTCATGCCTTGCGTTTCTAACGTAACTGTTTCAGTGTTTTGCATCCATTATTGACACAGTGGGGCCTTGCTATAATAGGATCTTTAAAGATCTTAGCTTTAAGTAAAAACTTTAAGCAAAATCTTTTTGAGAAGTAAATGGAGAAATTGTAGAGAGAGAAAACATTGAATTCATTTCAATATATTTTCAAAAATAAACATAACAGAATTGTGATTATGAGTAAATATAAATGTTATTAAACCTTGGTGAACTAAATATTTATATATTAGCAAATTGGAAGGGGAAGGATGGAATTTAGGGAGAAGAACAGAAGTCCAAACTTTCTCTTATAAAATTGAAAGTATGGAGTTGAGAACAAATTATAATGACATAAACTCTTTATTTTTCATTATCTTTTTCTTTTTGACACAGGGATCTTTTAGGAAAAAATACTTCTGTGATTGAAAAAAGAGCAGTTTCTTCTTCTTGTGTCAAAATCAATTAAAATTAAATGTAATGTTAATTTAAAATAGTTTATATTTAGTTTATCCTCTGTGCCTGAAGTCATGTCTGAAATTGTTCAGGCAAGATTTTTTTGTGTTATTATTGTTACTTTATTTATTTGTTTATCTTAATTCATTGTACTGCTTCAGTTCTTTTCAGTAGTAGATATTTATCATTTTTAGGAACAAAGTTATTGTTTTTTAAAAATCAGGATCAACTCTTTGTTATGCTTCAGGGACCAAATCTTAAAATAGGCTGCTTTCTGAGGAAATTTATAAATCTGGTCTGTTTTAAAGATGTGCATTAATTAGTGTCAGGGCATCTGACTGGCTCAGTTGGTAGAGGATGTGACTCTTGATCTTGGGGTTGTAAGTTTGAACCCCGTGTTGGGTGTGGTGATTACTTAAAAATAAAATCTGGAAAACAAATAATGTCATTAGTTTAGAATGAGTCGAATAAAGTCTACAGCATGAAATTAGTATTCCTCATTTTGACATGAAAACTGTGTAGCTAATATTAACAAAATATTGTACAAGTGTATTAACATAATCCCAATGTTAAACAATAGAAGGCCATTTCCTAGTCTCATTGTAAACAATTTTTTTGTTTTAAATTTAAGAATAAAAATAGCAAATTGGGAATAAGTAACTGACCTTTACTAAATGATTCTTTTTTGGGGTTAAAACAAAATCTGATATAGTTGTTTTTCCTAAAAGTTGAAATGCTGTTTTGTTTTTAATTTTTTTTATTTTTAACATTTATTCATCTTTGAGAGACAGAGAGCTAGAGTGTGAGTGGGGGAGGGGCAGAGAGGGAGGGAGACAAAGAATCTGAAGCAGGCTCTAGGGTCTGAGTTGTCAGCACAGAACCTGATGCAGGGCTCGAACCCATGAAACTCAAAATCATGACCTGAGCTGAAGTCAGACGTTTAACCAACTGAGCCACCCAGGTGCCCCAAAATGCTGTTTTACCATGAGTATTGATTAGACCATTTTGACATATGCTGTGCCCTTAATTAGATTACCAATTTGATCTACTCGCAGTTTATATTCTACTCAGATTTAACAATTTTTTTATAATGCTTGTTTTTCCTAATATATTTCCTATAGAAAACAAAACAGAATTATCCTTTCATTAGAAACGTATTCAGAAGTTTTCCCCACATACAGGGATTATGTGAGAAAGTACATACTACTGAGAGGATAGTTATATTTTCATCATTGAGTAAACATTTTTTATCAAAAATCTAATGCTTGTTTTTGTTTGCAGAAAAGAAAGGAACCAGTTTTTCACTGTTTTTGTGATACCTGTGATCGTGGTTTTAAAAATCAAGAGAAGTATGATAAACACATGTCTGAACATACAAAAGTAGGTTTTTCTTGGTTGCCCTGAAGTGTCTTTAACAAAATGAGTATATTTGGTAGAAATTCTGAGCTTTTTTTCCTTAAAAGTTTATAGTTTTCATAGAAATGTCATTTGATGTCTTGACACATTGAGATAGGGACCCTGGGATTTGCAGTTGGAGGGTGGGGAGCCTACTGCTTCAGGAAGAGGCAAGATGGCAGTAAAGAAAGGAGGTCTGACAACTGTGTGTGCTCACCTCCTCTGCTTGGTAAGAGTGCTGGGCCTCACCCCAGTTGCTCTGTGTACCTTTGTGTGTTTTTTCCCCTTTAAGGCTGCCCTTGACCATTTAATCACACTATGTAATTTGCCATGGCCCATCACTCTCTAAGGTTGGTCTGGACCTTATTAAGTACTTTAAAAAAAAATGCTCTTAATTTGGAAAGGTTCTTTTTCAGTTTATAGGAATGCCCCTTCAACTTTAGGAGTTAAGAAAATTTTATAACATTGCCGATGTCATGTATATACTAAGTAGAGAAGTAAATGATATGTGTTACTGTACTATCTGCTTTGAGAATGTCATTCCTTTTTAAATACAACCTGGTTTGGAGTGCTCTTTATTTTGCTATTGACATAGTTTGGGATGCTGTCTATCCCACATAGATGGGATAACTATGTAGCTCAGTGAGATTATGTTTGAATATGCAGTAGTAGGGTAAAATTAACATAGAAAACATTGAATAGTCTTTTTCTTTAAACTCTTGCAGTGTCCTGAGGTAGATTGTTCTTTTAGTGCACATGAGAAGATTGTCCAGTTCCATTGGAGAAATGTAAGTTCTTGTGTGAATTTTTGTTTTGTTTTTTTATTCACATTCTTTTTAATTCATTGATTTGTTATCTTCACAGCTCTTCATTTACATAGCCTAGTAATAAGTAACATGGAGTACTTTGTATTATTCAGTTTGTTTTTTTTTAAATTTTTTTTTAACATTTATTTATTTTTGAGACAGAGAGAGAGGGAGACACAGAATCCGAAACAGGCTTCAGGCTCTGAGCAGTCAGCACAGAGGCCGACGCGGGGCTCGAACCCACGGACAGTGAGATCGTGACGTGAGCTGAAGTCGGACGCTTAACCGACTGAGCCACCCAGGCGCCCCTGTATTATTCAGTTTTATCTTCACAGACCACTATGTGAAATAGATAAATATCGGCCAGAATTAACATTAAAAAAAAAAAAAAAAAGATTTACCGAGCGCTTTAGAACTGATTTCTGCACTTGAGTTTCTTGACCACAAATTCTTTGCTTGCTTTATTATGCCATGCTGCTTCAAATCGTTCTGTGTATTCATTATTTCTTTAGCTACCTCACTCAATTTTGGGTGATGGGTCATTCATTTGGGTACATGATATTAGTTGAGATATGGGTGACATACCTACTTTGTAACCAAAATTGCATTACTCCTTTTTTCCTTATCAATTGCACTAATCTGAACACATGAGAAATTATCCCTTTTTCTTTAACGGGAAAGTCACAATATGGATGGATAAAACCTGCTTACTTAGTTTTAAATTTGTCTCTGCTAGTAAATTTAATGTTGAATACAGAGTCTCCATTATCCCCCATAATTGAAATTTAGTCAGAAACATACAATATGAGGAGGCCTGGCTGGCTTAGCCGGTAGAGTGTGCGACTCTTGATCTCAGAGTTGTGAGTTCAAGCCCCACGTGGGCGTGGAGCCTGCTTAAAGATAAAAAAAGATTAAAAAAAACCCAAAACCCAAACATGTACAATATGCTTCCTGATGTTCATCAGGCTTTTTCTCCCTAGATGCATGCTCCTGGTATGAAGAAGATCAAGTTAGACACTCCAGAGGAGATTGCAAGATGGAGGGAAGAAAGAAGGAAGTGAGTCAAGAGTTCAGAACTAGTGACGTAATTTTTTCTTCTGTGTCAAGGCTGAGTACTTCCAAATAATGGCCATTCTGGCTCTAATGAGTAATTTGAAAAAGGAAATTTGGTGTTTTTTAACATTGCAAATATTCATCTGAAAACGACTAGTACTGACTAATTTTGCTGTTCTTCCGAGTTGGTATACAGTGACTTTGAGATTGTTACTTGATGTTTCAAATATAAGCATTACAATTTTATTAGGGTAGTTTTGATTCATTGAATTCCCTTATGATGTTGGTGCTAGGGGATAGGACAGTAAGCTATATTATATGAGGCTATTATTGAATAAGTTTTTAGAAAACCTAATAGGAGTTCTTTGTAAATGACTGGTTACATAATGGGACTGTAGTCTACTCTTTGAGGGCAGCTACTACATGCCCCCTGTGTCAGAAGTTCAATGTCGAGGCAGTAATGAGTGGGTACTCTTACTCAAAAAATATATAATGCTTTGCTGTGTTTTTCCTTTGATTTTTTTTTTTTTTTCCCAGCAAAAATTTGTTGACTGACTGCAGCATGCTAGGTAGAGGGAGTACAACAATGATACACGGGTTTATCCTTAATTATAAAAGGCCAGGAATTCTTTCCTTTAAGTAATGTCTAAGAAATTTGGCCATGTGACTTAGGGCTTTATGCTTATTAAGGAAGAACATTTCCTAGATGTCTAGCTAGGATATTCTATGAAAAACCCTAGTGGGACACTGTTTTATTGTCTTCTCAGAAAGGACTATAATATCATCCTGAAGCTGAAGCTAAGGCAGAACTCTTAGAATGGTCAGACGCATTTTTAAGTCAAACAGTGTTTTTCTGGCATTAAAAAATGAAGAGAGCCTGAGATGAAAAAGGGGATAGTTCTCTTCTAAGGTCAAGAAAGGTACTTGAAACTTTTGACTGGCGGGTCAAATTTTTACTTTGTTCAGCTTAATTTAAGGTTTTAGTTTAATTTTAAATTCAACATTTTTATGTGTAATGAATTATTTGAGACTATGTACTTTATGAAAAAAAGAATGTTAGTCAAATTATAGGTATTTGTTATCTTCACTACCATCATCCTTAAAGTCTTGGATATATGAGTGAGATAAGCTTGATCAGATGCCCAGCAAACAATAAAACATGACATGGCATGTTTTATTATTTTGTTAATACCTGCCTTGAGTACGGTGTGAGGTTGAGTAAATGTCCCAGTGAAACACACCCCAGAGTTATCTTACGCTTTATATAGCACTCACTGTCGCGCTTTTAAACTTCTTAAAATACATGTTTTTGGGTTTTTTTTTTTTTTTTTATTATTTGAGCATAGTTAACATACAATGTTATATTAGTTTCAGGTGTACAGCGTAGTGATTAAACAGGTTTATATGTTTTGCTCACCAGAGTGTAGCTGCCACCTGTCGCCATGCAATGCCGTTACAGTACCATTGGCTATATTCCTGTGCTGTACCTTTTAGCCCTGTGACTTAGTCATTGCATACTTGGAAGCCTGCATCTCCCACTCCCCTTCACTCATTTTACCCATCCCTCCACCCACCTCCCCTCTGGCAACCATCAGTTTGTTATCTCTATGTGTATAGGGAACTTTATTATTTAATTTGCTTAATTTTTCAGATTCCACATATAAGTGAGATCATATGGTATTTGTCTTTCTCTTTCTGACTTATTTCACTTACCATAATTCCCTTCAGGTCTTAAGTTTTTAGTTTAAATCCACTTACATGTAGTATTGTGCCAGACGTTATACTATTAGGTGAAAAAGTTAGTTACTGCCCGTTAAAGCTTCGGAGGTAATTCTGAGGGAAGCCCGCATAAACATAAAGATTTAGAGCCAACTGAGAGCAAATAGAATTTAGTAGATGTGTGTAGTTGTGTCGGTTATTAATATAGTGTGCAGAGATGGAGAGGGTGAAGGGATAATCAGAAGAATTGAATCTTTAAGCAAGTAGAGTATAGCCATGGGTTAATACATGCCTTGGGTACGGTGTGAGGTTGTGACTAAATGTTCCAATGAAATACACCCCAGAGTTATCTTATGCTCTATACAGCGCTCACTGTCTCACTTTTATTTTTTATTTATTTTTTATTTTTTATTTTTTTTTAAATTTTTTTTTTAACGTTTATTTTACTTTTGAGACAGAGACAGAGCATGAACGGGGGAGGGTCAGAGAGAGAGGGAGACACAGAATCTGAAACAGGCTCCAGGCTCTGAGCTGTCAGCACAGAGCCCGACACGGGGCTCGAACTCACAGACCGCGAGATCGTGACCTGAGCCAAAGTCGGACGCTCAACCGACTGAGCCACCCAGGCGCCCCAACACTGTCTCACTTTTAAACTTCAGCATGGACTTGGTGGATTTAATAGAATTTCAGTCTCATCTTTGGCTCACGAACGAAGGAGTTGTAGGCCTCTCGGAGAGAGTATACTAGAATGCCTTTTTCTCTTTATCTCCTTAGCAGAATCTTACTATCTTGAAAGACTGTCTTAAATGTCACTTGGTTTGTCACTCTTTCTCAACCTTCATTTCCTTTATCTCGGTGCTGCCAGAGTGCTAGTCTGTAACAAGTTAAGGAACTTGTACCAGAATGTGAATTTATTCATCACTTTTATTATTCAGGAAATCTTGCTAGGAAAAAGATGTCAGCTGATCTAAACATTTTGCTGAGCGACAGAAGTGACGTATACTCTGGCATCAGTGTGTGGACTGGCTGCCAGTCCATGGCCTGCCGTAACGCAAAGCACTATCTGCTACCTCGTTTGTGAATACGTAGCTTAGTAATACGACCACAGTAGCGCGTGTTGCCTTCTATTATAGTTGGCCCTAGTCTTGGACATCTTTGATTCTGCTGCACTTCGCACTGTGCCTGGAGCTTCGTATGTGGAGGATAAATGCTTGTTGATCGAATTTCTTTTTGTTGTTGTTGATCGAAGTCCTGTTAAGTGGTGCAGAGTAGGAAGACCCAGTCTTGGCATGAGGGAGCAAGTTGCATTGTCAAAGTAGTCAGGACCATGATGTAGTTTGACTTGGTGAAGAATTTTGAAGCATTTTATCAAGTATATGTTTTTGTTTTGTTTTGCTTCTTCGTTTTAATCACCTGGTTTAATGTTTTTCTGATTATTTTACACAGAGGAATAGTAAAGCAAGAGGAGTTAACTCCGCTTTCTGTCTGATATTTAGTTTTTCAGGAGCGGATGCTACCAGTGTTGAAGATTGTATCCTGCTAGATGGGGTGGAAATGGCTTGACTGCTAAAACACTAACATAGTCCCCTTACTACTTAGCCCTGACTTTGATCATTTGCAAGTTAGTGTAGCTCAGTGGTGCCAGCCCCTTTCATAAATGTTTAATTCTTTTTAGGAGAGTAGCAATGGCTGCTAGTCAGAAAAGATTATAAAGCAACTAAGAAGTTAACTAAGTAAACTTAGTTGTTGAATCTCTCAAGTTTTGAGTTCACTTAACTCAGTAGGAAAAGTCTGATGAGTTTCTGATTTGTCAGCTTTGGTTCTCTTATCTGTAGTCAGTGTGTAAACAGAGTCATTAGATGAACTTTGGGAATATTAGACCACTATTAATGGTCACCACCTCCGTTGACTCTCTGCTACAAGTCTAGCTATTTTACTCTCTCACAATCCTTCCTTCCTTCTCAGCCTGTAAGAGAAGGACCTCAATCTAGTCTGGAGGAGTGCAGTGTTCCTTGACAAAGGGAAGTTGAGCTAAACTCAGATCTAACTAGGAAAAGATGAGGGGAGGCAGAGAGTAGTGTCCAGATGGACTGGCATGTTCAAGGGACTTGACTATAGGTAAGAGATGACAGAAGCTCTTAAAAGATGGCAGTGTTACAGACAGAGAGAACTAGGTGGGTACAGAACATTTGGGAGATAAATGGGCACTATTTGGTGATAGAATGTGAGGTAGAGGAGGAAACAGGTTTTGAGGAGACTTCCAAGTTCCTGACAGGAACTTGGTGAATCTGAGAGGCGAATCCTGGAAGAGGGTGTGGAGATACTGATTTTGGACATTGTTCAGTATGAGGAGATTCTGAGATACTTACTTGAAGATGTTGCATAGATATTGGGACTTGGACTGGACTGGCCTGGAGATAGATATTTTTAAATCATGAAATTACAAATGTAAAGACATTCTCCCCAGAGAGGACAGAGAGGACAGAGTGAAAGGAGAAGGCAGCCTAACAGGATAAAAACCAACAAGACTGCTGAGTTGAGAGCCAGAGAGGTAGAAGAGAGCTAAGAACATGACATGTCACAGAAGCCAGTGGACAGGAGAATTTTAAGAAGGAAGATGTGGTTAGTAGTAACAGTGTAGTTTGCTGTGGAAAGGTCAGATAAAGCAAGAACAAAAAGTGATTATTTGATTTTGTGACATGTAGGGGCTCCTTGATGTGGACACAGGTGATTGATTGCTCCTTCGCTCTTCTCCTTTGAGTTTCCTGCCATCTGTCTACACAGATCTCTGCAGTCCTGACACCCTCCCCAGTGATTCCCAACAAGATGGTTGCAGCTGCCTTTGCCACCTGCCCTTGACATATTTGATGCTCCAACAGAAGTGTGTATACTTTGAATTCCCCTGACTTTTTGAGACTCAGATTGTAATAGTTCATTCAGTACCTTTTCATATTCGGATTTCCAGTGTCCTTCACCTCTGTGCATGCAATTTTAGCCTCTTTTGTGGTCATTCTCTGGACTTTTTGTCCTGAAAATCTTAAAGTTGGGCATACTCCTCTTTTCTAATTTTTTTAAAGTGTTTTTTTTTTTTTTTTTTAAGTAATCTCTACACCCAATGTAGGGCTTGAACTCACAACCCCCAAATCAGGAGTCACATGCTCTACTGACTGAGCCAGCCAGGCTCCCCTGGGCATACTCCTCTTTGATCATAACCTCCATTCTGTCCAGCTCTGTTACCTCTGCCTGGTCTGGGACTAGTTGAGACCTCCCATCCCTTACCCCTTTTACTTTCTTCTTCCATCATCCTCTCTGTCTTCCCTTCGCTTCAGCTCCTCTGGTTAATATCTCAGCTCCTTATTCCTTCATCCTTCGTTGTAGCCACCTGGCAAAAATGTCAGCTCTGGCTCAGGTGCTGAGCGCTGTTCAAGAAAATCACACAGTTGAAGTGTTCTCTGCAAGGAACTGACTTAACTGATGAGAAGGCTAGGTCATTTTCTTAGTATTTGTTCCTTGTTGTGCAAAATTAGATGTTCAATAGGCATACATTTCTTGGTTATATAGGTGACTATGTAGAATAAAATTTCAATAAATTTGTTAAACTGATTTTATTTAGTTTAGCCAACAAAGATGCCAGTAAAAACAGCTCCTTAAAAGTGGCAGTCAGGATTCTGTAATGTGGGCTTAACATGCATTTTCTGATTATTTCCACATTTCTTGCTCCTAGGAGCTCTTTGTCCCGGCTAGACCTGTTACTAAGCGTCTCCCAAACAGGTTTTCTGGCCTTTCAGCTTCAGTTTTGCTCATGCGGTTACTTCTAGAAAAATCTTACCTATTCTATCTTTGAGTTTTGCCCTTAGACCAGCTAAATCCTGCCTCTTGAGGGCTTTTTTCCCCCTCATCTGGCTAGAGGACTATCTTGTCCTTCTTTTCTGTCTGCCACTTTAATACAGATGTCCCTTATGATCCTATTAATGAACTTCTTTGCATATGTGTCTTTTTTTTAAAAAAAACTGAATTATAGTCTTTAGAAATATAAATATGTGGCTGTTTTACCTCCTGGTGCCATAGATCTAAGGGATGTTTGTAAATGTTGGTATATGTTTATGGGACTGGAAAATGTTTTTATTATGGGTGTAATTCTCTTATGGTATATTCAAGTAAGTGTTTGTAGAAATTTTGCTGAGATTCATATTTTTAATTCCTGTTTTAAACCATACCTTTGTCATTTTTATTTATTTATTTTTGTACCTTTGTCGTTTCTAAAGAAATTGGGCAGAAATGTGTTGATTTGATTAATAATTGTGGTTGGAAGCCAGTAATAATAGCTAATAGTACTTAAACTGCTGTGGTTTTGAACATTAAATTCTCACCACATAGGACAGACCATCACTAGACCAGCCAAATTGATGTGTGTCTGAATGCATTTCTTTTCTAACGTAGCTTCCCCACATGCATATGAACTATGCCCCCTTGTGGTTTTGTGTAAAAAATGCTTTAGCCTTTGAAGATGAAAACCAGCTTAGGTAGCCTGTGTAAAATCCCTAGTAGAAGGCTAGTTTGACTTTCTAATGGTAGCAAGAAATCCTAGTACCCTTTGAATTTATGTTAACGTATGTTTGACTAACTTCTTGACAATTGGTTAGCTTAAAAATTAGAGAGAAACATTCAGTATTTCAAAAGGCAAACATTGTATGTGGCTGAGGTCACCAAAAACTTAAAGCAGTAGACACTTGCCTTTCAGACTCTTAACCTAATATGAGCTCTAAGATAAATAAATGTGAGGTGGCCATGAGACCACAGGCAAGTAAAGGCTGAATTTTAGCCATGTAGGGATAATAATGACTGGTTAAGGTGTACTTGGAATCTTTGGAAGGCAGGCAGGGTTACTAATTTGTTTTACAAAACTTCTTATAGGAGGTATAGTGCCCGCTCACCTCTCCTCCCCCTTTATTTTAAGGTATGTTGTCTACACAGTGAAATTCATCCTTTTTAATGCATAGTTCTGACAGATGTATGTAGTCGCGTGATCACCACCGCAGTCAAGGTATAGAACTATTCCATTATCCCCCCACATCCCCTCATGCCCGATGTGGTCAACTTCTAGCCCAGCTCTAGCCCCTGACAACCACTGATACGTTTCCCGTTGATGTGTTTGTGCCTTTGCAGAATATCGTGTCGATGGAATCATACGGTGTGTGACTTTTTGAGTCTGACTCTTGCTTATTAGCACAGTGCCTTTGAGATTCATTTATATTGTTGTATGTGGTAGTGGTTCGTCCCTTTCTGTTGCTGTGCTGTTCCACTATAAGGATGTACCACAATTTGTTCATTTACTTCTCAACTGAGGGACATTGGGATGTTACCAGTATTTGGCAATTATGAGTAAAGCTTTTGTAAACATTGATGTACAGGTCTTTGTTTTGTTTAGACTTTTTTTTTTTTTTTTTTTTTTTGACTCGGGTAAATACCTGAGAGTGGGATTGATTTGTCATAGGATAAGCATATGTATAACTTTATAAGAAGCGTATGTTTAACTTTATAAGGAACTGCTTTTAGGAGGCGAGTTTTTAAATCCAGATATGCCTAGTTGGGCATGGACAGCATTCGGATCAAAGAGGATGGCTAGGATGCACTGGTGATTACATCAGTTAGGATCCTGTTTCAGTAAATGGATCAGCAACCTTACTATCTTAGCTTAGCACAAAGAGGTCTGTTTTTCCCAAGTGGAAAAAAAAGTCTGGGGCTACTGCTGCTTAGCAGCACCATCAGGCACATTTTCTTGCTTGTTGCTCCTTAGTTGGTGGCTTTCTTCATGTCCGCTGGAAGGTTCCTGCATATCCAAATATTAAGCCCTCATTCTAGGCAAGACGACAAGAAAAAGGCAAAAGACACACAAAGCTGAGTTTGCCTCTTTTCATTGGCAGAACAGTAGCTCTGTTTTTAGACCCGACCAAGAGACTCCCACGTAGCTCTCATTGGCTATAAGTGGGTTGCTTGACCACTTTTAGTGACGACAGGGTTGGTGGAGCATCCCCAAATGAAATTGTTAAGGAAGAGGGGAGAACAGGCAGTTCGTAGTGTTGGCCTCGGTGCTTGGTGGCCAAGTTTAAAGCTCCTTGAATTTCAAAACTCTTTTTTTTTTTTTTTTTTTAATTTCAAACCTCTTAAGTGGTATTTGGAAGCAGCTCTATCCTGACTAAAGGATGGACTTGAGCAAGTGTTTAATATGCTTATTGGTGATGATTTTTATGTAAGATAGGTGGGGACAGAGGGGATAGAGTATAGTTCTAGTTTTTAGAATGTAGGCTGAAAGTATCCCATGACAGTGGACAGAAATGCCTTGGGAAAGGAATGGGTAAACCTGTGGAGTGAATAAATGAAGTTACAGATTTGTGAAATTTAGAGATGTTGAAAGAGAATGAGGATATTGGGTGAGGATGACAACTTGGGATGAAGTTTATACCTGTGATGTTGCCTTATTAATAAAGTGCTCTGTGGGGCGCCTGGGTGGCTCAGTCGGTTAAGCGTCCGACTTCGGCTCAGGTCATGATCTCACAGTCTGTGGGTTCGAGCCCCGCGTCGGGCTCTGTGCTGACAGCTCAGAGCCGGGAGCCTGTTTCGGATTCTGTGTCTCCCTCTCTCTCTGCCCCTCCCCTGCTCATGCTCTGTCTCTCTCTGTCGCAAAAATAAATAAAAACATTAAAAAAATAATAATAAAGTGCTCTGAGACGATCCCTTCGCACTTGCTGATTCATCTGAGGTTATTCCATATCTTGTTCCTCAAGTTCTTTCTCTGAAAATATTCATACATTGTTTCTCTAAGTGTACTTTATTAATAAAAAGCCTGGGAAACATTTCTTTTTTGGTACATTTGATAGATCTCTTAAGAATATGTGAATATTCTTTCCACTAGCAGTTTTTATAAAAACCAATTATAAAAATATATTTACGTTTTAAAATTCTATCATTCTCTATTAAAAAATGTTATTTGAAGGCCTAAAAAGAATAAATTTCACATCAATTTGGCAGAATAATCCGTATGTCTTGAATTTTATCTTTTGAGTGCTACCTTCTCTCTGAGGAAGGCATTGTATTCTTTGATATACAGGGAAGGTAAAGCCTTTATGTAATTGCTATGTTAAAAAACGTAAAAGATTTTCATACAGTAAGAATTTTAGAGTTGGAAGAGAATGCTAAAGATTTGGTTTATCTTTAAAGGAAGTACATCTTTACGTTTATTCCTTTATCCAGCCAAACTTGGAGATGCCCACTGTGTTTAAAAACTTTAAGGCTTTCTGGGGTGCGTGGGTGGCTCAGTCGGTGGAGTGTCAAATTCTTAATTTCGGCTCGGGTCATGATCTCCCGGTTCATGGGATCGAGTCCCACGTTAGGCTCTGTGCTGACAGCGTGGAGCCTGCCTGGGATGCTCTCTCTCCTTCTCTCTCTGCCCCTCCCCTGCTTGCACGCGCATGCTGCACACACTGTCTCTCAAAATAAAAAACCAAAAAACAACTTTAAGGCTTTCTGCTAATAGTCTGCAACCCACCCTGCCAGAAGCAATTCTTTCTTAATTCCTGACCTTTGAGGTATAAATGCTGTGATTTGGCATTCTAGAACACAGAATCTATCTGAAAACAGCGGTGGAAGTTTGCTAGAAACGTTGAAACGTATTTCACAGTAGACAGGGAGTCCACTAGGTGGAGTAGTAATGTGATACATGTTTCACTAGTTACTGTGGTGCTGAGGAAATTCTTTTAAGTTGTAACCCCAATTCTTTCAGAATTCCAACAGAAGGGGTCTGCTTCTAAAACATGCTACGTCTTTTTGAAGTCCAGAAAGACTTTGAAATAAAAATACAGTAGTATGGCTTGTGTGGAAGCAGTTGTGGGTCAGTGCCAGTAAAGAGGGATTGTGTTTATATAGAGAATAAGCTTAGGGGAAAAGTCAACAAATGGGTGGTGATTTGAGAAGGAAAGAGTCAGAGTATGACCGGAATGATGTGTGCCGAGATCACGGTTGGCATAGTTTTGACCGTTTATCGACCTCAGTGCTTAAGGATCATCACTGCAGGCTAAAGGCTGAGGCAAGGGGAAGACAGAGTAGGGAAGACAGGAAAGAAGGAGGAGAAGGAAAAAGGGCATATGGCTTTTTTAATCAAAGCTGCAAACTCTTCCTTATTCTTGTGTTTCAGTATTAATGTTGCTCTATATGTAACAAGGTCTTGTGTTTCTGGTTTTCCTTTTTTTTGGATAATTTGCTTTCTAGTGCCCTTGCTTTTCCTAGTTTTTAGTCTTCGGGTGCTGTGTAAATAGGAATGGCATAAATTTGGAAGAGGGTAAGCACTGAAAAATGGCATCTTGTAGCTTTTCAAGGGATATTAAAAGAGCCCTTACCTTTAGGAAAGTGTTACTTTAGTATCGGCTAGAGGCAAAGTTCGCTGTTTTAAAAGACTTCCACCATCGGAGTTTGCACAACCTCCTTGATGTCTTAAGGAGTTCTTTCTTAGATCTCACCTAAAATCCCCTTGCTGTCACATTTACATTCTTTACCTTTGGGAAGCACGTAGGTAGCCTCTGTTTGCTTGTTCGTGGCCCACTGTAGCACCAAGTCTTTAGTGCTTGGCGTATGGCTCAACATGGTCAGGGTCTGCAGTACTCAGAAGAAAAGTGTTGAAGAAACATTCGTAGTAAGAAGAAGTGAATTTCGGAGATGTGAAGGGTGTTGAGTGGCTGTGAGTCACTTGCCTAGACACTGTGGGGCCTGCGAACGTCATCACCGTTTTTCTCACCATTTCTGCGTCTGCGTGTTTCTGTCTTCAGATTGGGACCAGCTGGCTGCCATCCTTCCTGTCAGAGCGTTTATTGTCATTTCTCTTCCTCTTTTAAAGGCTGCAAATAGTTCCAGGTCCTTTCATCTTTCTTCAGAGGTTTTCTTTTTCATCTTGTTAATCATCTTTGAATCTCTTCTGAATCCCTTCCAAGTTTTATTTTTCCTCAACATTCCTCTTCAGTGTAGGGGCACAAAACTGAACACAGTGCCCTGAGAGTTTCTGACCACTTTTGAATATCATGAGAGGAAGATTTCACACTTGTACGTATGCCAGACTCCATTTCACATAACCTTAGATTATGTTTGCTTTCCAAAAGTCCAGTCATATGGTGCTGACTGGCTGTCAGATTTTTGTCTCCTATGACCTTGATCTTCTCCTCTTATGTTTATTTATAGCTTGTACATTCATCATCTTTTATTTATGGCGTTTACTTTCCTTGGCTGAATAGATTGCTTTGCACGGTCCTCATTGAAATTCATTGCCTTTTTTCTGATTATTTCACCACTTACTCAATGTCATTTCCATTCTTATCTTCCATTGTGGCCAACCCAAAGGCTTCATGTTGTCTGTGCCATTCAAATCAGTGATGCAGGTGTTAAAAAACAAAAACAAAAACAAAAAAAAAAGGGAAGTTGGGGTGGAAACAATGTCCTAGAAACAATGGCAGAACACAATTTGTTGATATTTCTTAAAATACTTACTCTGATGATCAGCCAAGCTGAGTGGTAGAGAGCTGTGTTCCCCCTCTGTCTGTGCTTTTTTTATACTCCTAAGATCTGTTCCCCTCACCACCAGAGTTTGCATCTCCACACAACTGTGCCAAGGGACAAAGAAAGCTTTGTCAGAGCAATTCATCTTGCACATTGCTGTCAGATTTAATCTTAATCACTGCCTTACACAGAGCTCTCCCTGTTCATAACTTTCAGTGGCTCCCTATTGTCACTGAAATAAATATAAACTTTCTAGTCTGGTTTCAAGGCACATTTAATGGCCTCAGCCTCCCTTTCTGTCTGATTGCTTGTAACTGTTTCGTACAAAATGAACCACTTGCCATTCCCTGGATATCTTGCACACCTTCTGAGGCTTTGGTTTGTTTGTATTGTTTATTCTGCTTAGAACACTGAAGCTTTTCCATCTGATTTCTGTTTATTAACACCATGTAAGACTAATTTCTTTCATCTTTCTTCTGGATTTCTCCTGCTGGATATGATCATTTCCTCCCACCCAGTCTTTGTACCTCTTTGGGGTACTTTTATTATATTTTGCCCTTTGTAATAGCTATTTGTGTGCTTTTCTTATCTTTTTTTGAGAACTGTTTCTTCCTCGTTTTGGTAACTTTGGGTGTACCTAGTATGTATTTGCATAAGTAATTGCATAGACTTACATTTTTTAAATAGTATTTATGGATAAATGGCAAATAAATGAACTATATCAGTTTGAGCACATTTTATGATATATTTAATTCACATTCTAGTATAAGCTCCTTATCTACTCATTGACTGGTGACAGTTTGTGGACTGACAGCTGGTCTACTTGAGTAGCATTGTCACAGTCTACTTTTTTTCCCTTAAAAAATTCTAGAAAGAATTAAAGGTTTAAAATGATTTATTGTATTAGTTATTAAATAAACAGAAATTGCTAAATGCAGTAATTGCTTGATTAGATAATTAAATTTGTACTCTAAAAGCCCTTTTATAATTGATTTTTATTGTTTTCTAGAAACTACCCTACTCTGGCCAATATTGAAAGAAAGAAAAAATTAAAACTTGAAAAGGAAAAGAGAGGAGCAGTTTTGACAACAACACAGTATGGGTAAGTTCCTTAAAATCGCTTGCATTCTCAATGCTTATTTTATTTTATTTTATTTTATTTTATTTTATTTTATTTTATTTTATTTTTTTAAATGTTTATTTCTTTATTTTGAGGGAGAGAGCGTGCCCGCATGTGCACAAGCCAGGGAGGGGCACGGGGAGGAGAGAATCCCAAGCAGACTCCATGCTCTCAGTACAGAGCCAGACACGGGGCTTGAACTCACAAACCATGAGGTCATAACCTGTGCCAAAATCAAGAGTCGGGGGCTCAACAGACTGAGCCACCCAGGCACCCCAACTCAATGCTTATTTTATTTATTTATTTTTTTTTTAATTTTTTTTTTTCAACGTTTTTTTATTTATTTTTGGGACAGAGAGAGACAGAGCATGAACGGGGGAGGGGCAGAGAGAGAGGGAGACACAGAATCGGAAACAGGCTCCAGGCTCCGAGCCATCAGCCCAGAGCCCGACGCGGGGCTCAAACTCACGGACCGCGAGATTGTGACCTGGCTGAAGTCGGACGCCCAACCGACTGCGCCACCCAGGCGCCCCTCAATGCTTATTTTAAACGAGTATGCTGAAAATTAATAAACGAGCATACACCAAAATCTTAAAATTTCTACATTTCTGATTCTGAAATCTCTGCTTTTATAAATTTTTAACTTCAGGATTTCTTTATTATTATTTTTTTTTTTTTAATTTTTTTTTAACGTTTTATTTATTTTTGAGACAGAGAGAGACAGAGCATGAACGGGGGAGGGGCAGAGAGAGAGGGAGACACAGAATCGGAAGCAGACTCCAGGCTCTGAGCCATCAGCCCAGAGCCCGACGCGGGGCTCGAACTCACGGACCGTGAGATCGTGACCTGAGCTGAAGTCGGCCGCTTAACCGACTGAGCCACCCAGGCGCCCCCAGGATTTCTTTAAATTATATTTTTAAACAGATAATACCCCATATTCGCGTGGTTTTCACAAAGACTCGTTAATAAGTATTTTCTGTCTTTGTCTCCTAGCTAAACAGTTGTCCTTCTCAGAGACAACCCATTTTTCCTTCCAGAGATACTTCATATAGCACATAAGATAGTAGTCTTTTTTTTTACTTTCTCCTTTTTTGACACTATTTCTATATCTTGCTTTTTTAGCCAAATGATATATTTGGAGATTGTCCCATATTAATAAATAACAAGCCTCCTCATTCTTCAAGGATGTATAGAACCCTAAGGGTAACCCACAGGTTTTTTTTTTTTTTTTTTTTCTTTTCTAAAACTAATTTCCCGTTGACAGGTACTTAAGTTTTTACCAATCTTTTACGAATAAAAATATGCCATGCTTGGCCTGCACATACATTTTACACATGTACAAATATTTCTAAGGATGGATTCCTAGAAGTGGATTTGCTGAGTCAAAAGATAAAATGTGTATTTGCAGTATTAATGGTTAACTGCCAAATAGCTGTCATAGCTTGCTCTCCCACCAGCGGCCTCTGAGATGCCCTGTTTTCCCCAGTCCCTCACCTTCATAGAAGTTTGTTCAAAATTGTTTCCATTTTGGGGCCCCTGGGTGGCTCGGTCGGTTGGACCGCTGACTACAGTTCAGGTCATGATCTCGCGGTCAGTGAGTTCGAGCCCTGCGTCAAGCTGTGTGCTAACAGTTTGGAGCCCGGAGCCTGCTTCCGATCCTGTGTCTCCCCCTCTCTCTGCCCCTTCCCTGCTGCTCTCTGTCTCTCTCTCAAAAATAATAAACATTAAAAAAAAAAATTAAAAAAAAATTGTCTCCATTTTATTTTTTTGCTAAAGTTTATTTTTAATATAAACAAAATCTGTAAATCTCAAGTGTACAACTCGGGTTTATACACATACACACATACACCTATACATCCGTGCAACCTCCACACAGATTAATATACAAAATGTCTTCGCCTCATAAATCTCTCTTAAGCTCTCCCTAGTTCGATGCCTCTCCGCAAAGATGACCTCTCTTCTGATTTCTGTCATCACAGATTTATTTTGCCTGCTCTTGGAACCTTATATAAAAATCATATAATATATATTCTTTGGTGTAAGATTTCTATGGTTCAGAATTATTTTGTGCTATTCATTCATTTCATGTGTAGCTGTAAACTGTTCATTCTTGTGTAGAACTCATTTGTAAGAATATCCATTCTACTGTTGGACATTAGGGTTGTTTCCAGTGTGGATTATTATGAATAAGCTGTTACTAATGAACATCCTTTTCTTTTTTTTTTAAAGTTTATTTATTTTGAGAGAGAGAAAATCCCAAGCATGCTTTGCACGGTCAGTGCAGAGCCCAACGCAGGGGTCAAACTCACGAACTGTGAGATTATGACCTGAGTGGAAGTCAGACTTAACCAACTGAGCCACCCAGGCACCCCGAACATTCCTTTACATGTCTTTTGGGAACATAAGTACTCATTTTCACTGGTCATATATATGCTGGATCATTGGGCATCTGTATGTTTAGCTTTGATAGGTAAAGCCGAACAGTTTTCCACAATGGTTGTACCAATTTACACTCGTACTGATTGTGTATCTAATTGCCCTTGTTTCCTGACTAATGCTTAGTTATGCCTTTTCCTCATGTCATACCATTTCTCTCTTGACTAATGATGTGGGACACCTTTTTTAAAAGTTAAGAAAAAATTTTTTAAAGTTTATTTTGAGAGGGACAGAGCAAGAGAGAGTGTGTGTGAGTGGCAGAGGGGCAGAGAGAGAGAGAGACAGAGAGAGACAGAGAGAGAGACAGAGAGACAGAGAGAATCCCAAGCAGGCTTTCATGCTGTTAGCATGGAGCCTGACATGGGCTCAATCCAGTGAACCATGAGATCATGACCTGAGTCGAAATCAAGTCAGATGCCTAACCAACTGAGCCACCCATGTTGCCCCTATTTTTATTTTTATTTTATTTTACTTTTTATTTTTAAAAATTGATTTATTTTGAGAGAGTGTGAGTAGGGGAGGGGTGGAGAGGGGTTGGAGAGAGAATCCCAAGCAGACTCCCTGCTGGCTGTGCAGAGACCGACACGGGGCTTGAACTCACAAACCGTGAGTGAGCGAGAATCAAGAGTCTGGATGCTTAACTGACTGAGCCACTCAGGCACCCCCCCCCCCCCACCATTTTTATTTTAGGTAGAGAGAGAGAGCAAGAGTGCGTGAGCAGGGAAGAGGGGTGGGGTGGGGAGAGAGAATCTCAAGCAGGCTCCATGCTCAGTGCAGAGCCTGATACAGGGCTTAGTTCCACAACCTTAGGATCGTGACCTGAGCCCAGATCAAAAGTTGGACGTTCAACTGACCAAACCACCCAGGTGCTGCTGATGTTGGACACCTTTTTATTTGCTTATCAGCCATTTTGCTATTTTCTATTTTTATTAATTTTTTTTTTTTTTTTTTTTTTTAAATTTTTTTTTTTTTTTTTCAACTTTTTTTTTTTTAAATTTATTTTTGGGACAGAGAGAGACAGAGCATGAACCGGGGAGGGGCAGAGAGAGAGGGAGACACAGAATCGGAAACAGGCTCCAGGCTCCGAGCCATCAGCCCAGAGCCTGACGCGGGGCTCGAACTCACGGACCGCGAGATCGTGACCTGGCTGAAGTCGGACGCTTAACCGACTGCGCCACCCAGGCGCCCCAATTTTTTTTTTTTTAACGTTTATTTATTTTTGAGACAGAGAGAGACAGAGCATGAACGGGGGAGGGGCAGAGAGAGAGGGAGGCACAGAATCGGAAGCAGGCTCTAGGCTCTGAGCCATTAGCCCAGAGCCCGATGTGGGGCTCGAACTCACGGACCGCGAGATCGTGACCTGAGCTGAAGTCCGACGCTTAACCGACTGAGCCACCCAGGCGCCCCAATTTTGCTATTTTCTTGTGAAGTGCCAGTTCAAGTTTCAACCAGTTTTTAATTGGGTTGCTTTTCTTGATTTGTAGGAGTTATTTACTTAGATACAAATCCTATTTTGAGTAGAGTGTATATATGCAAATATACCCTCACAACTTATG
This sequence comes from Panthera leo, assembly GCF_018350215.1. Lineage (NCBI taxonomy): Eukaryota > Metazoa > Chordata > Mammalia > Carnivora > Felidae > Panthera > Panthera leo. The sequence goes on from NC_056679.1 coordinate 25,683,647, forward strand.
ACTTGCCTTTTTACTCTCTTAATGAGTGTCCTTTTTTCCCCCCAGTAAAATAGCAAGTATTAATCGCTCAGATATCTGGAGTCAGTTGGGGTTCAGTTAGATCTTGACAAAGTTCAGTCACAGCTGGGGTTTGGTAGGCTGATGGCTGATCTAGCCTGGCTGATGGCTGGGGTACCTACATATTTACCATTTCTGGTACTCTTCATTCTTTAATGGTGATCCATCTTTTCGTCTAATAGCATTTTCCTTTTGCTAAAACACTTTCTTTGACATTTCTTGTAGTAAAGAATCGCTGGAGGTGACTTCTTTCAGCTTTTGTGTGTCTGAAAAGGTTTTTCTTTGCCTTTCTTTTTGTATCTTTTTTTTTTTTTTTTTTTGAGAGAGAGAGAGAGAGAGACCGTATGCAAGTGGGAGAGCGGGGCAGAGGGAGAGAGAGAGAGAATCATAAGTGGAGGCTCCATCCTCAGCGCAGAGCCTGATGAGGGGCTCGATCCCACAACCTTGGCTGGGATCGTGACCTGAGCTGAAATCAAGAGTTGGACACTTAACCGACTGAGCCACCCAGGCGCCCTAATTTTTTTTGTTATATGTCCTGTTTTTTTTGTTGTTGTTTCCTTCCTTGCCTCCTTTTGGAATAATTGAATAATTTGTTAATATTCTGCTCCCCCTCTATTAGCTTTTTAGTTGTAATTGTTCCTTTATCTCTCCACTTCATGTGCATCTACACTTTAACTTATGTTATACTTTAAGTGTTTTAAAGTGTTGATTAAATAAACTTTTTATTTTATTTATTTATCTATGTTTAATGTTTTATTTACTTTTTGAGAGAGTGCAAGTGGGGGAGGTACAGAGAGAGGGGGACAGGGGATCCCAAGCGGGCTCTGCACTGACAGCAGCGAGCTCGATGGGCTTGAACTCGCCAACTGTGAGATCACGACCTGAGCTGAACTCAGATGCTCAACCAACTGAGCCACCCAGGCGCCCCTAAACTTTTCCCTGTAAATGATTGTTAGGCAACTGTGTAAAGGAACTACTCCCTCAAAGGTGGGGCAGTGCAACTTCCAGATACATCACTTTTCAGTGAAGTCTTACTGATCTCATCAGTTAAAGGTCATTCCAGGGGCACTTGGCTGGCTCAGTCAGTAGATCATGAGACTCTTGATCTTGGGGTTGTGAGTTCGAACCCCATGTTGGGTATAGAGATTACTGGAAAAAAAAAACCTTAAAAAAAAGGTCATTCTAATTCATTGCTTATTACTGAATACCTTAAAAATGATCATTTAGAAGTCATCTGTGGTGAGGTACTGTAGGAGCAGAATACAGGGAAGGCTTCTGTGAATGGGAGCCTATGGAAAGTGGCATCTCTTCATCATCCTCATGGGGACTGTGAGCCAGAGGCAAGACTCTTAACTTGTTTTACCTGTGATGAAATTGTTGAGGCCTGACGTCTGCGGTTGCACATTAGAAATCGGTCCATGGTTTTCTGCAAAATTTGGAGCCTATATATGATTTTTTGGAATGAGACTTTGTAAGGATTATGGTGACCCTAAAAGAATTAAGAACCTTTGGATTACAGAAATATTAACCGAATATGTTGGCTTAGCAAGTTATTTAGAAAATGTTATGGTAATAACTACCATTTATTAAGGGCTCACTGTGGCACTTTATATTAATTCTATGTGTCTGTGATTCCCTTTCTACAAACAAGGGATTAAGCAGACTCAGGGATATTAATATTGTCCAAGAGGCACAGCTAGTAAGTGGCAAAATTGGGATTTGAACCCAGATTTCTAATTTCGATATTCCTAACTGCAGCCTCCATTATTAATGAAAAACAAAACAAAAAAAAAAACAAACAAAAAAAGAATTCTGGTAAATGACAAATTAGAAAAAAAAATGTATTCTTGTGAAAATTCATCCCCACCAAAGGATACTTTGTATTTTCTATTGAGAATGTGTAACAAACCTTTTTTTGAAATTTTTCCCTATACATAGCTTACATTAGAATATGCTTGTGTAAGCACTGTTTTTCTTCTAAGAGGAGTAATTGTAGTCATTGAGAGGGCACTTGATTTGAGATAGCTGTGAAACTGTGCTCAGTTTATGATCTTTAAGCTTATCCTCTTACAAAGTGAAGAGAGTAGTACCTGTCTAGCCAATTTCAAAGAGCTGTCATGAAGATCAAACAAGGCAGCATATTTGTAAGTGCGTCAGAAACTTTAAGACGCCTGTAGAATGACTAGACAAGAGTTAACACACTTTGTAAGTTTAAGAAACACTTTTATGCACAATCAGAATGAAAATTCTGCCAGTTAAATTCACCTCCTGTTGATCATACAACATAGACCATTTTCAGAGGGGTTAAAATACGGGAGGAAATGTGCACCTTGGAATTCATAAAGTGGTATTTATTGTCGTGTGTTATTTTATTAAAGTTCTGCCATAAAGTTCCCTATCCTTGGAAGCCATTGAGTTTCTTTCTTTTATCTCTTGAATGTAGTAGGCTACAAATGAATGATTGATTTGGTGGCTAGGTTTCTTTTGCATTCAAGTACTCTCCTTTAAATTTTTCTTGGGAGGAGGGCACCTGGGTGGCTCAGTGTGTTAAGCGTTAGACTCTTGGTTTTGGCTCAGGTCATAATTTCATGGCCCTGAGATCGAGCTCTGCATTGGGCTCCCCACTGGGCAGGAGCCTGCTTGAGATTCTCTCTTTCTCTCTCTCTCTGCCCTTCCCCCACTGGTGCTTTCTTGTGGTTTCTCTCAAAAAAAATTTTTTTTTCTTTTTCTTGGGGGGTCAGTGCCTTTTATATTAAGAATCGCATTTTTCTCACTCCAGCAAGATGAAAGGGATGTCCAGACATTCACATATGGCAAAGATCAGAAGTCCTGGCAGGCATCACAAATGGAAAAATGACTGTGTTGGACAGACAGCAGCCACTGGATCTGGTAGTAGCTTGCGTGATTCGAAGCCTGAAGATCCGCCCAAGGCAAATGCAGATCCTCTGGGTGTTTTGGTAAACACGGACTCTGGTAAGCTAAACAGAAAAGCAGCATGTTGATAAGCTTACAGGCCATGGTGCTGAACTTGATTCTTCACAGTGTTATTTGTGGAGAGTCTAATGGCAAATATGTACAAAAGTAGAATGATGCTTTTTTTTTTCTTTGTAATGGGAGTGTCTTGTCAAAACCCTCATTTCAGGTCATTTTTTCTGAATCTTGGGGAGTGGGTGCATGAGGCAGACAGATATGAAAGGAAGGTTGTATTTATTGGATAATTTTCATAGTATGGTGTAATCTTGGGAACTTTCTTAAGATTGTTCTGAATGTGTTAATGCTATAGATTCAAAATCTTTGTTATGTTAATTTTTCGCCCACCAGTGAAGTGGGTAATTCCAGCGGAAGCCAGTATTATTTATGCAGCTAAGCGTGAACGTAATCTCTTTGGGTAAATGATATTATTTCATTGTATTTGATACTGTTCTTCCTCAGCCCATAGAATATATTTATATTAGCCTTAAATTCCCTTATTCTTGCTTAATAAGTTGAAAAATTAAAGGACCAGAATGCTGCTAACCACATAGAGATACCCTCCAGCCTCTGAGGCTCCATTTTCCCTTCTGAAAAATAAAAATGTAGATGTAAGTGTCTTGAAAAACAAAAATGTAGGTGTAAATACTTCTGCCATCTTTCCTTCCAATAATGTATGTGTGTTCTCTTCTGCAAAGGAGTGTTATTAGTGAGTGGACTGGTTTTACATTATAAGTTTGCTAGCAAGCTCTGTTCCGCTTGGAAGACAATGGCTTCTGTGATAATCACATGGCAAATTATTAAACTTATGGATGGCAAGAGATGGGGTCACTCATTCAGTGACTGAATCAGGATGGAAGGGATCTTGGTATAAGAGAGTATTGGGCTAAGAATAAGATAGAATTTAGTTAGAATGATAGTAATTATTTTAACACCAACTAATACTTATGGAGTAAAGTACTTAACTGTGCTCTATGTGCTTTGTACGTGTTAACTCTTTTTCTCATAGCAAACCTTTTCTAATGCATAGGTACTGTTGCTACTGCCATTTTAGAACTGAGGGACGCAGGGTAAGGAATTTACCTTAGTGCAGCTGCTAGCTAATGCCAGAGCCAAAGTTTGAATTTAACAGTCTGACTCGACCGGACACTAGACTTCCTCTAAATGTGAAGTCTGAATTTATCTAAAAAAATATTGTACGAGCCTAGGATAGTTGAGATGTAGGAGAGAGTTTAGAAAAGGCAACTTTTTATCCTTGTTGATAGCAAGGAAAAGGCAGATGACATCTGGGCCAGGGCTGTTTACTCTTGGACACTGATTTTTTTCCCTTCAAAGATATTAGAGCCCACACACACTTCATCAGATTCACAGTGTGTGACCTTGATGATAAAAACCATCTGTATTCAAGTATAAACTTTCATGTCATTAAAATACTTGAAACACAAAGACTACTGTTAAAATTAGTAAGTTAGTGATTTGAAAATTATGTAATTCTTCATGCACTTTTCTAAATGAACATTTGAAGGACTTTGTAATGTTGCATAGTCTTTATCCTGTTAGCTTTGGTAGATGGGTAATTCTGTTTTCTTTCTCTTTTTTTAAATTTTTTTTTTTTTCAACGTTTTTTATTTATTTTTGGGACAGAGAGAGACAGAGCATGAACGGGGGAGGGTCAGAGAGAGAGGGAGACACAGAACCGGAAACAGGCTCCAGGCTCTGAGCCATCAGCCCAGAGCCTGACGCGGGGCTCGAACTCATGGACCGCGAGATCGTGACCCGGCTGAAGTCGGACGCTTAACCGACTGCGCCACCCAGGCGCCCCTCTTTCTCTTTTTTTAAGTAATCTCTACACCCAACATGGGGTTCAAACTCACAACCCTGAGATCGAGAGTCTCATGCTCTATTGACTGAGCCAGACAGAACCCCCTTCTGTTTTCTCATTTTTAAAGAAGTATTTTAGTATGTGGTGATCTGGTGAAATACCAACAAAAAGATGATTATATATTTTGCTCTATGAAGCCTGTATCTAGGTATTCAGGAGATACTTTAGATGTGAGAACAGTGTAAATACCTTCATGTTCATGGTAGAAAGCATTTAGTCAGATTCCTAGCAGCAGTTAAATGAGGGATCTCAAGTAATTTTGTTTTGGTTTAAATGTTGAAACCTTTACTTATACTGAGGATCAAAGATAGCAATGTACCTGTATTGAGGGTCAAAGATGATTATGTAAGTCTTGAATATAAAACTCTTACAAGTAAGTTTTAAGTTTATGATAATGTTCTTTAAGGAAATTTAAAAAAAAATGATCAAATTAGGGTAGCTTTATTTTGTGGGAGAGATTCCATTTAAATTTATGTTATCCTTTACCTGGGATTTCTTCTGGACTTTTATATTTTCCAAAAGAATGTTTAGAGCATTGGTTCTTCAACTTTTCACTCCAGTTGTAGCTACAAAAAGCTGTGTGTACCATATTTTCACATGCCCAGATATTGTCAGCATGTCTGCTCTCCAATCTGTCAGTCCTACACTTGTTTGCAGGCAGCTTCCTTCTCCATGGGCCTGAGCCGGCCCACCTTACGATCGGTTGTCATGCTCATTATCCAGGTTATCGTTGGCAGGGCACCATTGTAATAATATGGCCCTGTTCATGCTCTCAGGTGGCAGTTTTCATCACTAATTTCACTTTTACAATGACGATTTCTCAATGCTTTACTTTTTTTTTTCTCCTTTTTTAGGCTCAGAACCTTATGTAGACATCAGCATTCACATCTTAAACAAGAACAGTTTTTAAGGATCTTTATAGACTTCAGATCATGCTTAGAAAACCAGTGTTTTTTGTGATAGTTGGCAGGATGTGAACACTGATTAATTGCGCAGGTGCTTTAACTGGGGATTGATACTGTTACACAGGGAAAGCCTATCATTTGGAGTCTCCCAGTTTATCAGTTTTGAATATGGCCTGTTGTTACTAGATGTCCTTAATGGTGCTGTATTTTTTTTTTTTTAATAGTTCCTTGCATATTCTGCTAACCCATCTCGCAAGGTGTTGTTGCAAATCTGTTTTTGGTACCTCATTCGTTGGGACCATGTTTATTTGTTGTTTAAGTATATATACAACATGTTTTATGGCTTTCCTGACATGTGGTTTTACTAAGTGTTGTCTGAGCTAGAAAGAAAAGAGCTGGGCAATGATGTGCGTCAAGCATCGCTGACTGAAGTGCCTCAGCATCCACAAAACAAAAAAGATCCAAGTTGTCAGTCGTATAGTATAAATATAGCTATTGTCATAGAATCACTGGGGGACATCAGTCTTTACACTGACATTAAGGTAGGTGGGCTTCTGGCGTTTAAAAGGTAGATGTGAAAATAAGAAAATAAGCTAGCATGTCAGTTGCCATGAATGCTTGTTGTTAATACTTGTTTTTGAGAGTTGGAAACTGTAAAGCAAGGTTTCCATTTTTTAGGGTGACTTTTTCAACATACTGCGTTTTCTTTAGGGTACATAATCGATAAATCTTCACGGAGCTAGAGCGTGTAATTGTGTTTTGCTTCATAAAGGCTATAGGAAATAGGGGGACAAAGGCGAGAGACACGTAAAGAAAGAAGTTGTAGGAAGAAGCCAGATGGGAAGCGTTTACACCTAGGGTTTATACTTACAAAGTCTGCAAGACTTACAGAGGGCATTTTTTTCCCACTTTTCATTTCAGTAAGGATTTACTTGAGGTCCCACATTCTGCTTGTTCAGGATTGTAATTTAGAGAAGTTTCTCCCTGCTTTCAAGAAATTCATAGTCCAGTGATAAATTTTAGATTATTATATATATATGTATTTTGGTCAGAGGGCATATGATATGTATGTGTGAGAGATTGAGGTGAGGTTTACCCTAAGGAAAGTATTGCTAAGGTTTTAACAGTAAGAGAAATTATTTGAGCTAGTATTTTGTAATCATTTTAAAGTTTGATTTTATCATCTTCATTGCTCCTATCTTTATACTGGCATTTTTGGGTTAGAGAGGTGTTTCGGCTGCTTTTGTTAAAAAGTGAGTGAATTTTCGTGAGTATAATTTTGTCGGCCAGTACAGTGCCTTCAGCATACTCTTTGCAGCTGCTAAAAATGCCTGCGTTTGAACTGCTGGTAGATCCAAGGGACTTTGGGAATGGCTTTTTTTTTTTTTTTTTTTTTTTTTTGATGAAAAGCCATGGTCGAGGACTGTTTTGATAGGGCCAAAAAGATGATCCCCCTTTTCAAAGTGTTATTGCATATCATGGATTCCCAAAACATGCCTGAGGGAGAACGAAAGCGGGGAGCAATTGTTCACTTGTGTGGACTCCTAGCTCTTACCCATGGGGAGGGTACTCAAGTGCAGCGAACTGTGTGACAGTCCTGGTAGTGAGTTCACCAGGCATCCATATTGTGGTTTTACCATTGTCAAACTGAAGAAACCAGGGCCTTTTGGAGAAATGATTGACTGTAGAGTCAATATGGATTGGATCCTGAAACAAGAGAAGAGCATTAGTGGTGAAGTAGGAAAAGTGGTGAAATTACTATATAATCTGTAGATTAGGTAGTATTATACCAATGTTAATGTGGTAGCTGTGAGAAATGTGCCATGGTTATGTAAGATGTTAACAGTAGGGGAAGCTAGGTGAAGAGTATGTGGAAGTTCTTTGTAGTATCTTTGCAACATTTGTGTAAATCTAAAATTGTTTCAAATACAAAGTTTTTTATAAAAAAAAAAAAAAGGCAGGAAAAGGTGTGATATGTAGGCCAATCAAAGCCTTGCCCTCCACTTCTCGAATTGAGTTGTGAGGAAACACTATCCTCCAGGGTTTATTTCCCTGTGCTTTTCTATTATGTTCTGATTATAAAAACAGAAAAAACTAAAAAGCATAAAAAAAAAAAAAAACCCTACTTTTTCTTAACTTACAGAGACAGCCACTGCTCACATTTTGTTGTATATCCTTGTAATGTTTTTCTTATCACGTGTATATGATTTTTAAAAATAAAAATGGAATCATGTTATTAAAGAAAAGAAAGAAGGGCCCCTGGGTGGTTCATTTCAGGTCTTAATCTCAGGGTCGTGAGTTCAAGCCCCAGGTTGGGCTCCACCCTGTAGAGACTACTTTAAAAAAAAAAAAAAAAAAAGAGCTTTGAATCCAGACAGAACTAGGTTTGTGTTGAGGCTCTAACTTTTCCTAACCCTATTGTTCTGTACTAGTTAACCTTTTTTGAACTTGTCGTTATTCATTCATGCAACAGTTTGTTCTTCAAATATTTGTTGAACATTTATGTATTGTTTTAGGCTCTGAAGATACAGTACTGAACAAAGCCGAACCCTTTCCCCCCTGTAACTTGTGCTTGTTGACCTCCAAGTAGATCAGGTAGTTGTTTGGAGTTTTGCTAGAACAGGGAACAGAGAAATGGAACCAAGGCTGGAAGAAGATATTTTTTAGCATTATTATTGACCATAGAGACATTTTTTTAAAACTTTTTTATGTTTTTTGTTATTATTATTTTTCTTTTTTTGAGAGAAAGAGAGCGAGAGCAAGCTGCAGAGGGGCAGAGAGAGAGAAGGACAGAGAGAATCCCAAGCAGGCTCTGCACTGTCAGTGCAGAGCCCAATGCAGGGCTCCAGCTCACCAACTGTGAGGTCATGACCTGAGCCAAAACCAAGAATTGGACATTCAGCTGACTGAGCCACCCAGGTGCCCCGTCCATGGAGACATTTTGGTAGGATGGCTTCATTTTAAGAAGAGGACTTTATGTATCTATAGGAGATATTCTAGCCCACTAATTAAGATTGGGATTTAGAGTCAAATAGCCCGGATTTAAATTTGATCCAACTGTTGTATAATTTTGTTACCTGAAGGAAAAGTAATTTAGATTTTCTGAATTTTGATTTCATCACCTGTAATGAATAGTGAAAACATATGACACCTCCTGAGACTTAAACAAGCTTATGCTTTTAGAGAGCTTTATAGTCAACTGTGTTGTGCTTTTCGGTACCTCTCTTTGGGTCTTAGAAGGAAATAATACAGTTTGGCATCTCATCACTCAAACAATGAGATGAACAGTCTCCATACTAATATTGCTGTAGAATTCTCTTTAGTCCACTAGTAATTTGTATATAAAACTGTGTATTTTTCTTTTCCCTTATTTAATTCATGAGAAAAGATAATAAAATAGCTTAAAATTGACAAGGAGCCGTTTTGGGGGCTGTGGTGCTGATTAGTATGGATGGGTGGAGGAGAGGGGATTTAACTTCATACACCAGCAGGTGGTAGTTCCTTGTTCACATAGACGTATACCCCATATCCTACTAGCATGTTTCATTTTCCCCTGGGCTGACTTGGTGAATGTTAAATGCTGTCTTGAAACATTTCATATTGGTTGTGGGTTGAGCTGGTTCATTATTACATAGACAGGTTACTTCCTGTTTTCATTCTTCAGTCAGGCTTTCTTTTTATTGGTTGGTTAGAAGAGATTGAATACACTTTTAGAGCTGCCAAAAACACATGTAATAGGCAGTGTCCTGAGGCTACTGCCAGGTTCACTGGGCTATGATCAAACACTTTACCTTTGGCAGGCTCTTTGAGACTTGCTCAATTCTCTGGTTTAACTTGTTTACTTAAGTTCTTAGAAGTTCTAAATAATAAAAACTTTGGGTGAATTCATTTCAGTGTAACTCTTTGAGTAATCCTTTGTGTATAAAGTGTTTTAAATATTACTTGTGCCCTCAAAACCAGTCTTAAAAACAAAAGAGGTAGATTTTTTTTTCATAGTTTACTTATTCCTAAATCTAATTTTTACAGTCAACCATCCCAATCTAGTGAAGTTAAATAAATTTCTGGTCTTGGTCTTTCCACTGCCTTAATGAAATTAATTATTTGCACAGTAGCATAAATGAAGTAAAATAATTAATAGCAAAGACTGTATAATTAATTTAGAGAAGGCCCAAATTCCATAACCTGTGAAGCATGGTAAGTAACTGAGCTCTTTGTAGCTTCCATTGACCCTCTGTCTTCTCTTTGGGGCAGATAGCTTCTTTGACCATGAAGGTTTCAAACCAAGGGACATTTTTAGGTTTCCTGAATTTTGCTTTTGGGGAAGATTAGGGAAATGATCAGAAATTGCTTCCTTTTTATTAACATCTGAGGGAGTGGGGGGCTGTCAGCTTTCTTAAATATGGTGGTGGATGTTTCTGGTTGACTGTTTCCCTTCTTTCCTGTTCTGTTTCAGAGTCTGATAAAGAGGAGAAACCACAGAGTACTGTCATACCCAAGGAAGTAACACCAGCCCTGTGCTCACTAATGAGCAGCTATGGCAGTCTCTCAGGGTCAGAGAGTGAGCCAGAAGGTAAGTTGTGGCTTCAGTTGTTACAGGCGGTTTGTTTTGTTTTGGTGCCTTTTGAATTTGGTGTATACTGTGCATCAGTAGCATCCTTTCATGTGTGTGTTTCTGAGGGCAAGATGTGTCAAGTATATTCTTTATTTAATCTTCACTTTTTTCATCTGATTCAGAAGTGAAGTTAGCATAGGATAAAGGAAAACTGGACAAACGAGGAAATATATTGTTAGCCTGGGAGAAAAAGACAAAAATAATATAATGACAGAAGAGAAAGAGAAAGAGAAATATTCCATTAATGAAATAAAAATTCTAAAAGATACGACAAAGAAAGTTAATTTCTTTTTTTTTGCTCTCAAGAACACTTGTCTTAACATGTTTATTCAGGGATGCCTGGGTAGGTCAGTCAGTTAAGCATCCGACTCTTGGTTTTGGCTCAGGTCATGATCTCACAGTTTGTGATTTTGAGCCCTGTTTCGGGCTCTGCCTGGAGCCTGCCTGGGTTTCTCTCACCTTCTCTCTCTGCCCCTCCCTGGTGTGCATGCTCGCTCGCTCGCTCTTTCTCTCTCAAAATAAATAAACTTTAAAAAGAAAAAAAAATTATTTAGCACCTTTGGTAGGTAGAGAGAGGTCATTTGTGACCAAATGGATAATAGAATTCCTTAGATGTATATGGAGCATTGTTCCTTATAGATCGTATTTATATAAACTGCTCATTTGAGGAACACAGTAACTCTGTACTTGTGGTTGAATTAGCCTATGTGTTTTAAAGACTGGACGAAATGGAATCCTTGACTGTTCTTTCTGAGAAGTCAGTGATGTACAGGATACATGTCTAACCTTTAAAGATGTTGACAAACCAGCTTAATCTAGCATCTTTTTTAGGGGCACCTAAAAGAGTTGTGAGTAGGTTATTGATCGTCGTAGTGTTGCAGTTCTAAACCCAGGGTTCATATATAAATCATCAGCATATGCTTACTGAGTAAGCCCATGTCCTTCTGTTGTGGAACCCTGGCTCTGCATGGCAAATTTATTTGGGCTTTACCATCCATGAGAGAATTCATTTGTGTGTGTCTCGGGACAAGATGTGTAATCACAGTAGGAGCTATACCGAAGATGAGAATATAGGGTCTACAAGTGAGTGTGTAGAAAGAAGGGAGGATTTGAGTGTAATTGGATGAAGAAGGCAGCACTTTTAATATTAATTAGGTTACAGGTAATCACTGTTTGTATAGTTGGAAGATGTTGAAGGAGAAAGAGTTGGGCTTTAATATGAAGGATAATGTTTAGATGTATCCGTAACATAGGGACTTTTTCTTCTTTTTTAATGGACCACGATTTACTATGGTAGCTGGTTAAAAGCTACTTGAATTTTGATATATAAACTACTCTGGCTTTATCAGACTATTTCTTAACAGATGGTTGCCTCTTCTTATTTTTATTTTTACTTTAAGAAAAAGTATTTGTTTCTTTACTCTTGTTTCCAATACACTGATACGATTATGGAGTTATTCTTTAAACACATATTATGTTTCCTGCTTATCGCTCTTATTTATGACAGGTGATAGCAATGAAAGCTGTTACCAGATTACTGAATCTCATAAAAACAAGCTGCACTAATGCTCTCTTCTCTCTCTCTCTTAAGATAAAACATTTGATACTTTCATTCTCATGTCTTCATTTTGAGGCTGCCACCATCTTTCAGTTAGAAGGAAGAAAGGAAACTGGGAGGTCCCACTTCTTCATTTATAGAAACTTAAATTTAAAGAAGACAAGTTTGTGAAGTTAGTATGTGTCAGAGCTGATATAAAGCCTAGGTTTAGGGACTTAAAAATCTAAAAAAGTCAACTATATTGCCTTTCATTATAGTCATGCTCTGTGTTCCTGAACAGAAATGCATAGCCTTTTCTTATAGATAATAGAAGATATCATCTATTAAGAGATACATTTGATTTTATATGAACTTATTTTTACTAATTGTCTAAAATTCCCTGCCTAAAGGAAAAAGACCTTACTTCACATTCCTAAGGCTTAAGAATTATTTTCTGTAGTTTGAATTCAGCTTTATTGTACATAGTCGCCCAGGTCACTAGCAAGTTTCCAACTTTCATGGTTAATTCTGGGCCACAGGATAGAATATTGACACAGAGGGACTTTGGAAGAAGTAAACCAAAGAAATAAAGGGGGCTTTCGCTGAACCATGAAATAACATCTAGAAGGCTGCTTATTCAAGGGGATTCTATTTTTTAAAAAAAATTTTTTTTTTTTAACGTTTATTTATTTTTGAGACAGAGAGAGAGAGAGAGAGAGCTCAAGGGGATTCTAAATGGAGAGGAGTAGTCTGATTCATCACAGATTTTAACAATTGTATCATCATAATTAAGATCTGTCTCAACTTGGGAATTAATACAAAGGTGTGGAGAGGATCTTAAACATGAATAGTGCTTTTCCAGAAAGAGTTTTAAACAAGGAAAGGGTCCCTCAAGAAACATTGAAGCAAAACAAGAGGCTGTGCTTGGCTCCGAATCATTAAGATATACATAGGAAAGAAAATTTCAGTGAGTAATGTTTCCAAGTGGGTTAGTTTGATATCTGTCCTGGGTTTTGCATGTTAGCTTCTTGTTTTTGTTTTGCCATGTTAGAAGTTAAGTGCAGTTTTATAGCTCTTCAAAATTGTTTTTTCAAACTGGTTTGGGCTATGACCGGTGGTCCTCTAAACTGAAAACTCATTTTAAAAGGCCACAAACCAAAAAAGTATGATTTATAGGTTTGAAAAACTTGAACGGTTATGTTTTAAATTCATTTGGATTGATAAATATTGCATTAAAATATGACACTAAGCTGGGAAATGTTGTGAGCATCAAGAAAAACATAACTGGTCCCAGTTCCTCATTCCTTAGCAGAAGATTGACAGTGTGAGCTCCGGTCCATTTGACTTTCGTGTTCCTGAATTGGAAGAGCAATACTTGGAGGGGAAGGAAATAATAGAAAATAGTGCCCTTTCTGCCATTTGTTATTATTCCCATAGTTTTGAACTCTATAAACCACTTTGAATTCTTTTTTTAAAAGTTATTTATATATTTATTTATTTTTAATGTTTATTTATTTATTTAAAATTTTTTTTTAATGTTTATTTATTTTTGAGAGAGGGAGAGACAGAGTGCAAGCTGGGGAGAGGCAGAGAGAGAGAGAGGGAGACGCAGAATCCAAAGCAGGCTGTAGGCTCCAGGCTCCTAGCTGTCCACACAGAGCCCGACGCGGGGCTCAAACTCACTAACGGTGAGCTCATGACCTGAGCTGAAGTCGGATGCTCAACCAATTGAGCCACCAACGCGCCCCAAATGTTTATTTATTTTTGAGAGAGAGAAAGCAGAGCATGAGCAGGGGCAGGGAGGGGCAGAGAGAGAGAGGGAGACACAGAACTCGAAGCAGGCTCCAGGCTCTGAGCTGTCAGCAGAGAGCCTGACGCGGGGCTCAAACTCACAAACTGAGATCATGACCTGAGCCGAAATCGGACGCTCAATCGACTAAGCCACCCAGGTGCCCCTACTTATTTATTTTTAGAGAGAGAGAGAGAGAGAGAGAGAGAGCAAGTGAGCATGCAAGTGGGGGTGGAGCAGAGAGAGAGGGAGAGAGACTCTCAGACAGGCTCTGTGCTATCAGTGGGGAGCCTGACACGGGGCTCAAACCCACAAACCATGAAATCGTGACCTGAGCCAAAATCAAGGTGCCAACACCTTGGGGCAAGTACTTCCTTGGTAACTGAGATTTAATGTCATTCCTGTTTGTGCAAGGCAAGGACTGGCTACAGTTTAAGGTTGGTTTCTCGTAGACATTATGTAATTGGTCTTGTGTTTTTCTCCCCAGTCTGACCACTCACCCTTTTAAGTGGGATGTTTAAATTATTTATATATATGGTAATTGATTTGGCTTGTTTCTTTTTGTCTCAGTTGTTTTTTGTTCTCTTTTCCTTCTTTTCCTGCCTTTGCATTTATCTTGTCTTATTTTAAGGGTAGTGCAAATATGGGCTTATTAGTTGAACCTCTTTTTTATTTTTTAGGAATTGGTCTGAGTTTATAGTGTGCATCTTCATTCAACTTGTTGCAATATAGTTTCAATGATATTGCACCACTTCACATATAGTTTAAGAAGTTTATAGCAATATACTTACATTTTCCTCTTCCTTTCCTTAGTGCTATTGTTATCATGGGTTTTCCGAGAGATGTTATAAATCCCACATACATTGTTATTATTTTGGCTCTGAATAAACAGTTATCTTTAAAACCTTTTGCAAATGAGAAAACATGTCTTTTGTATTTATCCACATATTGACGATTTCTGACACTCTTCATTTCTTTGTGTAGATCCAGGTTTCCATCTGGTATTATTTCCTTCATAGGGATCACTTTCTGTAGCTCTTTATGGTAATCTCTTCAATTCTTGGCAAATTATATTCCCAACTTGAAAAATATTGTATTATATTATAAATGCCTAGTTTTTATTACTAAGTAGCCAGTATTATGGCTGCTGGGGGGGGGGGGGGGATAATTGACTATTTTTGTTTTAAATTGTTGGAAGTTTACCAGGGTTTTTTTGGTTTTTTTTTTGTTATTTATTTTTGTATTTTTTGTTCATCACATTTAGAAGCTCCCATTAAGACTGAAGCAGACATTCTGGTGGAAGATGAGGTTCTTCATAGTGAAACTCCTAAGAAACCAAGTCAAGATGTTAAAGTGACTGTTAGAAAGTATGAGAGCCAAAAGAAAAGTTTTAAAAAGACAAACCCTAAGAGGAGAAAAGATTATCACAACTATCAAACATTATTTGAACCAAGAACACACCATCCATATCTCCTGGAAATGGTAAATGACTGTTCTTTACATTGTGATCTTTGTGTTTTTCTCAGATGATGAAGACAGCCACTGGGTCTGTGTGTGGGTTCACGATGCGTGTTTTTTAAGGTCACCAACAACATTTGCTCCTTGACGACTCAACTGTGTATCTTAACTTTGAAGCTTCATTTCACATATAGCTGACGTCTGGTAAATGTGTAGAATAGTTACACTTTTCAAAACTGCTTAAAATAAAAGAATCTAGATTTAACTGATTGGCAAGGAAATATGTATTGAGGTGTGCTGACATTGTTAAAGTTTTCATTGAAAGCACAGATAAATGCAGTGGCAGACTAAAGGGTGAAAGAGGTTTTTATGTGTTTATTTTGTGCGTTATTGACTTTATTCTCAGCGTGATATGCTGAAAAATCTTATTTCTTCAACAAATTTTAAAAGAGGAAGCATCACATCTTTTGATTCTAATTAATGGACATGAAGCGTTCAGTGACCCAGGACTTTCATGCTAAGAGTGATAGAAAATATTCCAAATTTTTTACTAGAGTTGTAGAACTGTTGACATTGTGTGAAAGTCTGTTTTTGCCCCGTCAGGTAAGTGCTTATGCTGTAGCTAAAGTGTTCTGTGCCTGCACTCTTTGGGGTGTTACATGTAGACACTGTTGCTTCTTCTTAAGATTGATCTGAAATGTAAATTTCAGTGCTTATATAAAGTAAATTGCATTTTTAAAATACTTACCTTATAAGTAGTAAATTAAATCCTCTCTCCACTGAACATTTGTTCCTCTGTGATGTTTCTAGACTACACTAATGACATCAGAAAAGAAATTGAGTGATCTTACTCTTTTCTACAGATCACATATGATTCCTTGGTTATGTGTTTCTTCTAAAAATCAGGGATTTTTAGATTTCTTTCGGTTACAATAAGCACAAAAATGAAAAGTTGTAAAATTCCAGGAATGTTGGGATTTTTTAATGCTGGTTTCATTATTACTGTATTTATATATCTGCTTATCAGTTTCTATACTGTTTGTAGGTTTGGTTTTAGGAGGGTCCTCTTTGACAGGATTTGTAGATTAAAGAATTGCAGACTTTTAAACCTATATTTCCTGTCCTTTGTTAGATACTCCTAGAGAGGACCCCAAATGTGAACATTTGTGCTGTTTAAAAAGCTAAATAGTCTTGGTATAAGTTAAAAGGAAATGTTCCTGCATTATTGTTTTAACAAATAATTTAAATATAATAATATTTTAGATTGTATTTCTTGGATATGTTTTATTTACCAGCTAATCATTTTATTGTTTTTGTTTTGTTTTGTTTTTTGTTTTAGCTTTTAGCTCCAGACATTCGACATGAAAGAAATGTTATTTTGCAGTGTGTTCGGTACATCATCAAAAATGACTTTTTTGGACTTAATACTAATTCTGTAAAAACTAAAGATGTATAGGTACCTGATGTTTCAGCGCTCATGTAACTCCTAAAGTTAGTAGAGGAAAACATTTTTAAAAGACAACTGGATTAATAATTAAATTGTCAGCCTCATGGGATATTATGTTGGATTTTTAATTCTTTCCTTTGAATCTATGCAAATAAATACATAACTGATTTTTAAGAGTGTGTCTGTATTGTTGGGGTTGTGCATAATAATTGCTGGCAGAATTCTGCTTTTTATTTTTATTTATTTGTATGTATTGCTGTCATATAAGGTAGTTTGCTCTTGGACCAGTTAAGAATGGAAGATACTGGTTTAGTAGTAGAGAAAAAAGCTTTAAAAATGTTGAATTCAGCTGAGCAAAGCTGTAGGTTAGGGAGAGAAATACAGTCATTTTGCTTTTAATGCAGGAGAGCAAGAATCATTGTTTAACTATAGCAAGGGGGATTATTTTAAAAATAAACCCTATCAATTAATTCAACTCGAAGGTCTTGAAATTTAAAATTTCCCTCTTTATTTCAAAGGACATTTTGAAATTCACCTACTGGCACTACTTAAGTAATTCAAATATTGAATGTTTGGTATATTAATATAGATATGTCCTCCATGTGTGTTTGGAGTCACTGAAAGTACTTCTTTTTGGTATAGTTCAGAATTGTACCTTTTTAATTTTTCTGTTGAAAACTATGTAAAGCATGGTACTGGATGAGGTCCAACTAATTTATAGCCAAAGCAGTAGTTTGTGAAATAACGGAAAGCCTCAGTTTTAAGATTTAATTAAAATCCATCCTATGAGCATATTAATTGAACCCTTTTTAAATGTCTTAAATAAATGGATCTTTTTGAGTCCTGTCCTACCAGAGATTTTGATTTTAGGTTGTAGTCACCTGTGCTAGCTAGAGCAGGAACTTTCCCTTCTTGACTGGGTTTTTAAAAATCAGTCTGTTGTAGTTGAAAAACTGATTTTATCTGACATTGTGATTATGGAAGTCTATGAATCTTGCCTGCAAGAAAAAGGCAAGAAAGCTGATGGGAGTCTTGAAGGAAGACCTCATCTTATCCAGAATCCTGGAACACCTGGCATGTAACATTATTTGATTACAGAGCTGAGATTAAAATTCATATGAGGTCTGTGTTTCCCGACTTTGTAACCACCATATAGACCGTTTTAGTCTCTTTTATTCTCCTCTTCCAGTGAATCCAATGCTTTAGAAAATTACCTGTCCAGTACATTACTTAATTCAGGTTATACAGTACTGTTGAGTGCTTGCTTATGTGCCACCACTATACATGGATTAAAGGTATCAACATGAACGAGGCCTTGCCTGACTTTAAGGAACTCAGTTTAATTTTTGTATTATTCATAGTTGTGACTCTTAACCCTTCATCTCATCGTGACGAAGTAACCAGGGTTACAAATGGGGTTGATGTTGTAAAACATGACTTAGTCTGCAGTTTTATCACAGGTTGGCATGCGCATTCCATAGGCTGTAAGTACATAAATGATTCCAGATCCCAGGGCTACTTTCACAGACCCCTGGGTCTCCAGGGATGTGCACAACCGCTGCCTTAAAGTGTATTGCGCAACGTTTGATTTTCAATTTCTCTTGTTTTCTAATAAATGTATTTAAGACTGAAAATGCTCTTCTGAGTACTACCTTGACTGTGTCTGGCAGTCTTGAGCTCTGGTGACTGCTGTTTATTTCTAGTGGATAATTTCAGATTCAGTTACCTTTATACTTAACCCAGGAATTATTCAAGTGCATTTAAAATTTCCAGGCCCCTAGAATACAGCCCATACTGCTTCTCCTTTATGGAATACATGGTCAATATTTGTAAATGTTCTATGAGTTTTTTTGAGGGGAGGGGTGCCTGTTCTTGGATAGAAGGATTTTTGGATTTAGCTTGTTAATTGCTCATACAGTCTACATTTCTCTCTCTCTTTTTTAAAAAAAAATTTTAATGTTCATTTATTTTTGAGTGACAGAGAGAGACAGAGCATGAGCATGAAGGGCAGAGAGAGAGGGAGACGCAGAATCCGAAGCAGGCTCCAGGCTCTGAGCTGTCAGCACAGAGCCAGACGTGGGGCTCAAACTCCTAGACTGTGAGATCATGATCTGAGCTGAAGTCTGATGTTTCACTGACTGCGCCACTCAGGCACCTCTACATTCCTCTCCTATTCATACAGTAAATTGATTTCTGAGATGTGAAAGCATTCTATGATGACTCTTGCTGAGTTGTGCCTTTTATAACTATGCAGTGCTCTTTTTTTGTCCTCAGTCCTGCACTGACTTCTATTTTCCCTAATTACTCTAGTCAAAACAGCTTTTTGGGAGTTCAGTCTAATAGTCTCTGGGGAATTTAATGCATTTAATGGAAATTGTTGAAATGTTTGGACTGTCCCTGCCATTTTATTTCAGCTTTTCAGTGGCACGATTGAGTGTTGTTTTTTTCTCTTCGTTTTTCTTTCTAGTGCTTTGGAAATAATTAACCATATTGCTGTTCCTTTAGTGGTTACCCTTTTCTCTGTGTTTGCAGTTACAGTGGCCATGTCCTCCACCCCTCTCCCTTAGCATTCTTGCACTTGCCCGCCTGGACCTTTTCTCCTGGTGTGATCATGTATTTGTTTCAGATTAATCTCTATTATCTTGGTGTGTGTGTTTGTGTGTGTTTAACAGTATGCGTCGTTATTTAGACAACTGTAAGTTTTATTGTGTCCTTTTCACTGCTTTTTCTTGCATCCTGGGGTGAGGTTTTTGGTGTACTGAAGCATATCTTCAGGTCATTAAATGTTGCATCCTCCATTTGAAATTTTTTAAAATTGAGTTTAGGGTGTTAGGTTCAACATCATTTCCCTTGAGAATTGTAAAGCCTTAACATGATTGTTTGCTAGTATTGCTGATTTAAAACCCAGACACCAATCTGATTCTCTCACCTTCTCTTTTTGTTTATTGGTAGAAACCTGCTTTTCTGTCACTGAAAAACTTCTAGGATTTTCTTTTCATGGTTTGAGTCCTAAAATTTCACCCTTATGTGTCTGGGTATGTGGAACATTTCCCATACCCCATGGTCCTTTCACTTTGCAGAATTGGACCATTCTTGCACTGAGGGCAGCTTCTAGAAAGACATCTTTAATGACTTTCTTTCCATTTTATCTGTTTTATTTTTCTGTACCTCTTACTGGGTAACTGTGGGACCTCCTGCCTTCATCTTCTGTCATTGGACATTTATATTTTGTCTTGGTCTTTTTGCTCCATTCTGGAAGACTTCTTCAGATGTTATTTTCCAGATCACTGATTCTCTCTTCAGGTGTGTCCATGACATTAGTATTTTAGCTTTTCTATTTCATCTTAAGTTTAGTAATTTGTTTTTAAATATTCAAGATTTCTTGTTCTAATTGCTTTTTTCATAGCTGGAGTACCCTTCTGTTTCTGAGGATAGCAATTGGAATTTTCACTTTATTTTCTATTCCTCTAATTACTTTTGTTCCTACTGCCAACTTTTAATTTGTTCAGTGTATTAATTATCTTTACCACTATTTGTTGTCTTTAAAGTATCACTCTTACATATGAAAGATTTACTTGATGAATGTATTGGTAGTTGGGTGTGGACTTTCCCCACATTGGTATAAGCCTTCTTGTCTCCAAAAGACTTTTGACCTAGAAAGGGGGGCTTGTTCATGCAGACTTTTTAGAATACATGGATGGGGAATGGGCAGGAGATCTATGTTCTTGTCCCATCATCACCCCCGTCTCTTTGCCAAGATATACCGGGCTTTCTTCTGAGGATATAGCTCTTCTATGTGGGGCAGAGCTCTCACGCTGTACCCACCACTTGGTTTTGGAGGTGGGCAAGGTTAGGACTTGACAGTTGCAGCTAGCTGGAGGCCTCCACCTTCTGTCCCTTGTTGACTCAGCTTAGAGTATCCTTGGAATTGCTTTTACCTTTTCTGTTGGTGTCTCCAGGGCTGATTTGGGCTGAGGCTCTCCACTCTTGTTTTTTGTCAGTCTGATCAGCTTTATAGTGGTTCTCAAACTTCAGTGGGCATCAAAGTCACCCAGAGGGCTTGTTAAATCCAGATTGCAGGTCCCCACCTCTGAAGATTATAATTAAGGAGGTTGGGATGTGGCCTGTGAATTTGCATTTCTCCCTCCCCCCTTTATTTATTTTTAAAATTTACATCAAGTTAGCATATAGGGCAATAATGATTTCAGGGGTAGATTCCTTAATGCCCCTTACCCATTTAGCCCATCCCCCCTCCCACAACCCCTCCAGTAACCCTGTTTGTTCTCCATATTTAAGAGTCTCTTATGTTTTGTCCCCCTCCCTGTTTTTCTATTATTTTTGCTTCCCTTCCCTTGTGTGCATCTGTTCTGTGTCTTAAAGTCTTCATATGAGTGAAGTCATATGATATTTGTCTTTCTCTGACTGATTTCACTTAGCATAATACCCTCTAGTTCCATTCACATAGTTGCAAATGGCAAGATTTCATTCTTTTTGATTGCTGAGTAATACTCCATCGTATATATATACACCACATTTTCTTTATCCATTCATCCATTGATGGACATTTGGGCTCTTTCCATACCTTGGCTATTGCTGATAGTGCTGCTATAAACAGTGGGGTGCATGTGCCCCTTCGGAACAGCACACCTGTATCCCTTGGATAAATGCATAGTAGTGTAACTGCTGGGTCGTAGGGTAGTTCTATTTTTAATTTTTTGAGGAACCTCCATACTGTTTTCCAGAGTGATGGTCAGTTTTTGTTGACTCTAATGGGAGTCCTCTGTGCTTCTTGGATTTTGATGTCTGTGTCTTTCCCCAGGTTAGGAAAGTTTTCCGCTATGATTTGCTCACATAACCCTTCTACCCCTTTTTCTCTCTCTTCATGTTCTGGAACTCCTATGATTCTGATGTTGTTCCTTTTTAATGAGTTGCTGATTTCTCTAATTCTTAAATCGTGCTCTTTTGCCTTAATCTCCCTCTTTTTTCCTGCCTCATTATTCTCCATAAGTTTGTCTTCTGTATTGCTGATTTGCTGCTCTGCCTTATCCATCCTTGCCGTGGCATCCATTTGAGATTGGAGCTCAGTTACAGCATTTTTTATTTCATCCTGACTAGCTTTTACTTCTTTTATCTCTGCAGAAAGGGATTCTAATGTATTTTCAACCCCAGCTAGTATTCTTAATATCGTGATTGTAAATTCTGGTTCAGACATCTTGCTGGCTTGCTTAAGTCCCTGGCTGTTGTTTCTTCCTGCTCTTTCTTTTGGTGGGAATTCCTTCATTTCATCATTTTGAAGGAAGAAAAGGAATAAGGTAAAAAAAAAACAAACCACTAAAATTAAAAAGTTAAAAACACGCAAAAAAATCAAATAAATGATGCTAGATCTTAGGTGAATTTTAGTCTGGTTGTTGAAAGGAGCTCGATAGATTAGAGAAAAAAGGAAAAGATAAGAAAAAAAAGTTTGAAAATTTGAAAAAATGAATACAATGAAATAGAAGAAAATGGAAAGATGGAAGTAAAATAGTTTTGAAAATTTACAAAAAAGTAAAAAATATAGTAAAAAACTTAAAAAAATATTTTTAATAACAATTGAAAATAAATATTTTCTTTGTATTCAAGAAAAAGAAAAAAAAAATTGAATAGATGGACCAGCAAACAGACTGAAGTGTAATTGAAATTACATCGTTTTCCCCTAGAGGTCCAACTATGAAGCACGTTATAGTCTGTAAACTAAGCAGGCAGAGAGACTTGCCGTGTTCCTGAAGAGCGAGGGTGGCCCAGTTGGGCGGGGCTTAGTGTAATGGCTCCATTCTCCACTAGGTGGCGCTGCTTGGCTTACTGAGGTGGATTGTTGCGGCGCTTGTCGGTCCCTATGCGCGCGAGGAGGGAAAATGGCGTGACCCAACTACCCAGTCTCTAGTATGGGAACTCTGTTCTCTGGGCTCAGCCGTCTGCACCCGTCTTTGGCTCCGGCTTCCATCCACTCCCCGCCTTTACACTGTCTGTGGCCCAGCCGTCAGGCTGCCAGGCGGCACCTCCCTCCTGAGCTTTATCTCCGATGCGGCTGTTTCGCGACCCCTCACTTCCGAGGGACTGTGGCTTTGACCTGCTCAGACCTTCTGGGGGAGGGTCTCACCAAGCAACGGCCGGGTGCCGGCCGTACCCAGGAACATTCGCAGGACGTGTGGCACGGCCTCTACCAGATGTCCTCCCAGCAGGTGAACCGCCTCTGTCCGTGGCCTGAGAACCCTTGAACTTCACTCTGCTCCTGGGGATTCGCTCTTCCCACCAGAGCTCCACCAGGTAAAGAGCTGCAGAGTTTCAGCCTCTGCGCTCCCCCTGTTTATAGAGTCTTAGTAGAGTTTAAACCCTCTCCTTTCTCCGTTTTTTTTTCAGTCCCTGCGGCTGTTTCCACTTTTCCACTTTCTCTCCAGCTGCCTTTGTGTGTGTGTGTGTGGGGGGGGGGGGGGGTTGCTTTTCACGTACTCTCCCCCCGCCCCTCCGTCCTCTCTCCACAAGCAAAAACAGTTCCCTGACCTCCGTGGCTTCACTCTCCCCCAGTTCACCTCTCCGCGCCATGTACCTGCTGAGTTCTGTGGTTCCCGTTGTGCAGGTTGTTGTGTTAATCCTCGAATCAGCTTTCTAGGTGTGCAGGATGGTTTAGTGTTGATCTGGCTGTATTTCAGGGACTGGAGCTGCAAAAAAGACTTCTATGCTGTTCCGCCATTTGGGCCCCTCCCCTCTGAATTTGCATTTCTAAAAACTAGTTTATAGGCGATGCTGATGAGGTTTGTCTGGAGGACCACATTTGAGAATCATTTTGCGGAACTTAGGAGTTTCTCAAAACCCCTGGCACCCCAATATTACCCTCTCTCTTGTATTCCTTCCCTGTTGTAAATCTCCAGTTCTTCTTAAAAATATCATCTCAAGGAATTTGGAGCATGAGGAGAGGGCTAGTCCACTGCTTTAACCTAGACTTTTAACAATTTCTTCATGCGTTGTGTTCCTCAGTTTTAGAGTTAGCATCTTTATGTAAAAATTCTTCTTTTTGTGGCTTTTTAAAAAGCATTTTATTTTGGAAAATGTCAAACATGTAAAAGTATAGAGAGTAATGTAATGACACCCCTCTTTCCAGCTGTCGTGCAGCTTCAATACTTTATCAGTCTGTGGCCAATCTTATTTTCATCCGTACCTCACTCATTCCTCCCCACCCTGCCAGGAATTATTTTGAAGCAAATGCCCAGGCATCTTATTTTTATTCATATGTATTTCAGTATGTATCTCTAGAAGGTAAAGACTTAACTCCCCCCCCATATCTTTATTTTTTTTTAAGTTTGTTTGTTTGTTTGTTTATAGAGTATGAGTGGGGGAGGGGCAGAAAGAGAGGGAGAATCTCAAGCAATTTCTGTGCATGCAGAGCCCTATGTGGAGCTCGAACTCACAAAACTGAGATCATGACCTGAGCCGAAACCGAGTTGGACACTCAACCGACTGGGCCACTCAGGTGCCCTCTCCCCCATGTCTTTAAGATCAATAATTCCTTAATAATAATCGACTGCCCAGTCAGATGAATTTTCTATAACTTGTTAAGGTAACATAGTTGAGGGGCCCCTGGGGGGCTCAGTTAGTTAAGCCTCTGACTCTTGATTTTGGCTCATGTCATGATCTCATGAGTCGTGAGTTAGAGCCCCACGTCTGACAGTGTGGAGCCTGCTTGGGATTCTCGCTCTCCCCCTCTCTTTCTCTTTCTCTCTCAAAATAAATAAACTGAAAAATAAATTAAAAAAAGATAACATAGTTGAGATTGTTCTGTATATTTCATTTTGTATCTTATTGCAAGTGCGGTAGAGCTCTGCGTTACTATTGTTCCCAGGGGAGAGGAAGATAGGAAAATCCTGCTGAAGGTACAGACCAGGGCAGGGGCGTTTTGCCACATATTTAATAAGCATTTGAAAGTTGCCCTGTGGACGGACTTTGTCCAGTAACTATTTCCCTGATACACAAGGCTGCAATGGACTGAATGGTCATTCTGGGAGAGGAGAAGCCACTTCAACTGTGATGGAAGCGGGAGCTTCAGAGGGCGAACTTGTTCCAGAACCTTCTCAGAGGGCAGACTTGTTCCAGAACCTTCTCCTGTTAGCATAGCTGGAGGCTTCTTGGGAGTGGCGTAGGAAACAATGATTATTTCAAAATTGAGAGAGGAGAAAATCAGTACATGTGAGTAAATGGAGGAGGAAAGAAGACAGATATTAAGAGCATATAGAAAAAAAAACAACAACCTAAAAAAAAAGACCCTAAATTGAAATTTCTGTTCTTTACAGCTGTTGCCCTAGACTATGCCCTGCAATGCAGTGCATCCTATGAAACACCAGCTGTGGCTGGTGTTTGGAACACTTTCTCAGTCTTCTATTGATCTTCTGTACCAGCTGACTTAAATGTCTCTTTGTACACCCCAAGGACAACCTACGGTGTCCACCTGAGAACTTTTCTTAGGGGGTGTGGTTTCCAATTAGTGGTTTCTGGCAGTCTTTGTCTCTGGCTATTGGAGGACAATGCCACCATCTCCTGGGTCAAATATTTGCAGTTTAATGTCTCTCTATATATATATTTTAATGTTTTTATTTAATTTGTACAACTAAACTAGAGGCTTTATTTGGATTTCGCCAGTTTTCCATCATGTCCTTTTTGATGATTCAGTTTGGGATACCACACTGCATTTAGTCACTATGTCTCTTGGTTACCTTGTTTTTCATTTTTTTTTTTTTTAATGACAAAAGTGATATGCCCATTGTAAAAATTCAAATAATCTAGTAGTATATAAAATTTTAAAAATGAGGTTTGTTTTGCCCTATACTATTCTCTTACTACCCAGAGATACCACTGTTACCCGTATGGTGTATATTTCCAGACTTTTAAGTTACACATATTTACAAATATCTAAATATGCTCATATAAATTGTTTTTAAATAGGAAAAGCATCATAGATCTTGCTTTGCAAATGTTTTCACTTGACAGTGTGTTATGAATGTTTGTGTATACATATGTAAATGTATGCATGTATGCATATATATGCTTTCACTTTTTAAATCATTCCTCTGTGAGGCAACTTGTTTCCAATTTGTCTCTAATGTTAATGAGACTACAGTGAACACTGCTGAATTTATCGGGATTCACACTGTGTGTGTGTGTGTGTGTGTGTGTGTGTGTATCTACGGATATTTCTGTAGGAGTCTTGAGCTCAAAGGTCAAATTGCCTTTAAAAGGCTGTTTATCAGATTACATTCTTATTAAAAATATGTTTAGAAAACATATCAAAACTTGAAAGAAGGAAAATAGATTACTGCATCCTTTTTCAGCGTCACACAAAAGCAGTGGTTCTCAAAGTGTGGCATCAGGCCTCTGGGAGTGTCTAAGACCCTTTTGAGGGTGTGTGAAATGGAAACTATTTTCATAATTCTAGGACATTAGTTGCCTTTACCATTCTCATTCTTTTATAAATGTGTAGAGTTTTCCAAAGCTGTATGATATGTGATGCTGTCACTACTGTGACAGCTACTGGGAGGTGTCCTTGGCAATTCTTGTGTTGTCTAGAATTTTCTGAAGTGGTAGTTTGAGAATAAACATACATGAGTTTTTAGAGCTTAACTCAGGTTGTTCTCAGTACTCTTACTAAGCTATCTTTGGTTATGCCTGTTAATAGTCTTTGTAACCTTGTAATTATTGAATTAATGTCATCGATAAATTGTTATTTTGAAATGCTAATGATTTGGAAAACTTTAAAAATGATGCCACTCAGCTCACTCATAGTTGTTTTGCAGTAGAAAATAGAGATTAAAAAATGTTATTTATGTTAATATGTAGTTTATTGTTTTTAATGGAATTAATGTTTAAATTTTAATTTCTAATGCTATGTTTATTAATAAATATAACCCATTTATATATGTTTAAATTTTAATTTCTAATGCATATAGCATTATATTAATAAATATAAACCCATATTGGAGATCTTAATTATTTTTAAAAGTGTGAAGGAGTCCTTAGACCAAATGTTTGGGAAGTCACTGAACTAGAGCAGTACCTAAAAATCCACCTAATGGTTAACTGACCCTTTCTGTTTTACTGATTGATTAGGGCCCAGACTCTGTAAGGCCTGATGTTAACTTGTACGATATTGATAAGCTGCAAATGATTTATATTTGGTAGAGTGACCTGTTTGTTTTCTCTGGTAGAAAGGAGGGTATAGTTGTTTAGCCTCGTAGGATGTTAATTGTCTGACTTGTTTGTAATCTTACTCTCCCACATTCTTTTCTAGTTATCTTCTTTTGTCATCCTTTGGGGTCCTCTGGTAATAAGTTAAAGAAATCTTTTGATCTGTGCTTACTATGTAATGTTTCAACTTCTTGAAAATTATTCTTTGACAACTACATGAGAATTTCTTTTTACTCATGTTCTCACCAATGTATTATACATCTTTTTACTGGTTTTCCTGGTGCATGAGATGTGCCAGGGAGTTTGTAAGACTTAAAGTTAAAAAAAAAGTTGTAAACATTTCCGCAGAGTTCAATGGGTCTTCCGTTCAGGTGCTTGAAGAGGGTTCTAGATTTTAAGAAGGACTAGGTGATTCCCGGGCTTCCCCTTCCATATCCCAGGTAGCACCTTGTGGAGGAGGTGTGTGTTTCCTTTGAATGCTCCTACCCATGAGTTGGGCCTGTCAGCAGCTGCCTGTCCAGAGCAGGAGTAGGTCCCTGGTGTCGGACCTTTCAAATGTAACACAGGTTATATGCAGACAACCTTATGTAGGGACAAAAACATCTCAAAATAGCACTCTGTCAGGTGAGAGAATGCTATCTTGTTTTGCATTTTCCCGATGCTAGTGAGGCTAACCATTTTTCCTATGTTTTTTTTTGGCCATTGCACTCTGTGACTTGTGTGTTCCAATTCTTTATTTTCCTGTTGGGTGCTTGGTTTTTTCTTTTTGGTTTGTACAAATGCTTTGTTATGGATCTCAATCTTTTGTTCAATATTGCAGTCTCTTGCAAGCGTTTTAATTTGGGGGAAGTTCATTCTGTTACTTTTCCTTCGATGGCTTTGTGGCTTTGTGTCATCCTCATACATATATATATTCTAAAACTTTTGTGATACTATATTTTGATTTAATCTATTTTGCATATAGTATGAGATATAGGGATCTGTTACTTTTATGTCCTTATTCGATTAAACTATAGAAGAGGAGCTTCGACCTTTTTTTGCTGTTGTTCTAATCCTATTATTTTTACAGGTAAAGTGTAAATCTTGATGCTGCCTTCTAGGCTCTGTGCTCTATAGAAGGATTTCTGTTTTGTTTTGTTTTCCTCTTTGAAGATGATACCATATAATAGGAAACAATCCATGTTTATTATGTAATTCCACAGTGATTTTTTTGTAATGTCATAAGAGGCAGAGATATTTAATCAAGGCTGCATTTTCTTCCCATGCCCTTTTCTATGTTTTTTAAAAATTTTTTTTAATGTTTATTTATTTTTGAGACAGAGAGAGACAGAGCATGAACAGGGGAGGGGCAGAGAGAGAGGGAGACACAGAATCTGAAACAGGCTCCAGGCTCTGAGCTGTCAGCACAGAGCCCGACGCGGGGCTCGAACTCACGGACCGCGAGATCATGACCTGAGCCAAAGTCAGACGCTTAACTGACTGAGCCACCCAGGCACCCCTCTTTTCTATGTTTTAAAAACTACTGTAATTGCTTCCTTGTGTTATTGGAATGGTAGCAGCAACCACTTCACGAGTTTTGATTTTACACAATCAAAGACTGCTGGCCCCAGACACCAGACTATCTGAAGATAACCAATAACTGGGGCCTTTTTTAATGTCACAATGACCACTGATTTTTTTTTTTTTTTTTTTTTTTGGTCTTTCTCACTAGACTGTGGCCTTTTTATATCTTGAAGGAAGTCATATATTATTATTTTGTCTAAAAACACACAAAATTAGCTACCGTAGACCAGTCAATATGATTTGCAGATGAGCTGCATAAATCCCAAAATATGGAAGGATTCCAAAATGGGAAAATTCTTGAAAATGTTACTGCTTGAAAATGAATCTATGGTATCTGTTCTTTCAGCTTGGAAAGTATTTTTGGATTTTGCTTTTAGACATAATATTGGCTCGGTTCCTCCCATATTTGTTTGTATATATATTTAAAACAATGCTGAATCACTGTATTAGAACATCTACTTCCTTACAGAAGCAGGAAAAAGAAAAAGTTCTGAATTAGATACATATTTGTATTACAAGGCTGGGTGCTTTCTTTTGGATATTTTGAAATTTGGGGACATTTTCAAGGACAGATTTTTAGACTACAATTAAAATAACAAGGTTTGAATTTGGTAGGCACTTATTAGATCTCATACTATTTTTGGTGGATATGATGATATAAAACTGAGATAGGAGACGTTCATCAAAAAACATCAAAATAAGAAAAAAGGTATCAAGTCAAAATAAGGTATCAGTCAAATTACGTACCGAGTCAGACTCGTAGAGCCTGTGGTATTTATTACCGTTAATTTCGTAGAAAGGGAAAATGGCATTTGAAAATTAATTGTTCACCATGTGAGACACTATTATTTGATATCAACCAGTGGCTCCCAAACCAGGCTGATGATCTGAATACAGGTTCCTACCCTGAGATTCTGGTTTTTGTAGATATTAAGAATATTTTAACAAGTTCCGCAAGTGATGAATGTGGACTGACAGGTTTGGGAACCACTGATGTAGACCCCGTGTATGTGGACATCTTGCTTGTTAAAATACAGATTGCTGGGTCCCCCTCCTCCCAAGTGTGTGACTCCTAGGTCTCTGATTGGGCCTGAGAATTTGCAATTCTATTAAGTTCCCTGCTGCTGCTTTTGCTGGTCCAGAAACCACACTTTGAGTACTACTGACATGGATCTTTCCCAAGACTTCCCAGTCCCAGACTGGGAAACAACAAACCGAATTCTGTGGCAAGGTCTTGGGTTTCTTTGGTTCAAGCCTTTGCATTTCTTTGTCATGTTCTACTTGGTGATTTTCTTCCTCTGGAGTGAGCATTAATTGATAGACCTCTATCCCTGAGAAAAGTTTCGAGTGGAAAGAAGATGATGTTCGCTGGTTAGGGTGGCTGGGCAGGGGAATGAAAATAGCTGAGGAGTTGTGCAGATCTGGGCTGAGATTTCTGTGCTTGACCCTGGTTTTATTGTGATCTTGGGCAGGTTACCTAATCTGCTTTCCAGCCATGGAGCTCCAGTCCTGGTTGCTTGCCATGCTTCCCTCCTGACAGGACGCCTTTTCTCTCTTCCATACCTGGAGAGTGCTTCCCTTTCCCCTGCGTCTCGTTATTGCTTGCTTATACTTGGATCTCTGCTCAGCAATCACTTCCTGAGGAAAGCCTTTCCCGACCTCCCTCAGTAGGTCAGGCCCTCCCTTTTTACACACTCAGCACCACGTGCCTGCAGTTTTAGATCTACTTGTGTGATAACTTGATTTGTGTCTCTCTACTAGACTATAAACCCTGGGACTCAAGCTGTGAAAAAGTCGATCAGTTTGTGTTCCCTTTGTGTTCTGGCCACAACACAAACACTGTGCCTGACACACAGTAGCTGCATGAGTAGCAGTGAATGGGGTCACATATACAAACAGCAGTAAGGGCAGGGTAGGCATTCCAAAATTGGCTGCATTCCTGCCTGTGGGTTTCCAGAAGACAGTTATTCTTATAATAAATTCCCTGTTTTGTGCAACCGGACTTACTGGTTTCTGTTATTTGCCAGAGCCCTTACAGTATGCTATTTATTGAGTGCTTCATACATACGTGAAGCACCAGCTATGTAGTCTCATGTTGGGCACCGATCTAGGAAGTCAAGAATCTCAGCCTGCTAATATCTTGGGTGTTACTTTTTCCTATGATTCTGCAAGCCAATGTGTATTATAAAGATAGGATCTATAGATAGAAGATATATTTCCTTAATGCTATATTAAGGAAGAGCAGCAGAAAGCAATTTTATGCTCAAGCCACTATCTCTGAAGTGGTTTTTGGGACTGGGGATAGATGGTACCACGGGAGAGTAAGGTAATTTTTAACTACTTGCAAACATGACTGCTCTCTCCATAGAGTGGAATCTTATAATGGGTAACATCTGGAAAGTGCATTCATTTTGTAGAGACAGGATGCTTTAGTTACTGGCCAGAACAGGACGTGAGTAACAATATATATCCCGATTACATCTATGTCAATAAGAAAAGGGATTGATAGGCTATAATTTAGAAAAATAGATTCAAAGAGACATATGAACACTAAATAAGAAAGGAGAGACGGTGGCGCAAAGACTCAACCATTCTAGGTCCTAGAGATAAATTGCTGGTGTGGAAACATAAGCAATTCAATTATACAATTAATTGTTCTTATGTAAATGTATGTTTACATGCAAGTTTCAGATGAATGCTGAGTTCTCCCAGGGTCTCTAGTGTTTCCTTTTTTCTGGACTGTCTTTTCAAGAATGTTTAGCTCTCTGGGCTCGGACCTAGTTTGTGGCAACATGGCTAAACACAACCAAGAAGGTCAGAATTGCCAATAAATACTGGACCCGTTATGGTACCTCCTTCAGGAAAATGGTGAAGAAGATTGAAATAAGACAGCACACCAAGTATACTTGCTCCTTCTGTGGCAAAACCAAGATGAAAAGACAAGCTGTGGGGATCTGGCGTTGTGGTTCCTGCATGAAAACCGTAGCAGGTGGTACCTGGACCTACAACACCACTTCTACTGTCACAGTAAAGCCGGCTATCAGGAGACTGAAGGAGTTGAAGGACCAGAAGAAGCTCCACCGTTTGAAACATTGCTTACTTATAATAAATGGGTTAATTGATATAACAATAAACAAAACAACAACAAAAAGAATATATAGCAACTGGCCTTGAAAGACATACTAGCTCTCTGGAGCATAGGGCAAGCAAGCTTACTGCACATTATAAAAAAATTAGATTCCCTAAGCTTAGAATTCCTGTCCTCTAACTCAACTCACTGCATGTGCAGGTGTCACCTAGCCCTCTTCTCAGGGTCACATGAGAACTGGGGCTGACACCCTGCTGACACTCTGGCTACTACTATTGCCATGAGTAGAAACCCTTTGTCTCTGATCCAGGAGTTTTGTGTCTTCTGGCATCCATGAAACTGGCTGACCCAAAGCTGGCTCGCTTATGGTCACGGTGACTTGCGTGTCTCTTCCCTTATGACAGTGAACTGAATGACTGATCTGCTTTTACCTGCTGGCATTGTCAATTCTGATTCTACCAAGCTGAGGACCAGTTCCTGGCCTTGGGGAATGAATTAATAGAGACAAATAAAGACCTTCTGGAAGACAGAACCAACAGCGGTGTTCTTAGAGAATTTATATGAAATCAGATTGAAAGGGTTCCTTCTCTGGCCTTACATCAGTCAGAATCCGATCAGGAGGCGAAGACCACAGCAGGTATTTTTGTGAAGAACTTAATATAAAGGATTATAAGCCAGGTTGTTAGAGAAGAGAAAAGGCAAAGAGGGGGCACTCGGGTTTCATAGAGGTAAGAATCATGGCAGTCACGCCTAGGGCTGGGATAACAAAAGTAAGAGGCTGGGAGTTTTTGAAACTTAGAAGCTTAGAGGAGGGCTCTGCGGAGCTGGTACTCAGACCTCTGAGGAGGGGATGCTGGCCAGTTAATGTGGGGGTCTCTGAACAGGGAGGGGTGGTAGTGATCAGGCTGTTCAGGAAGTGTTGGGAACAGTTGCTGCTGCGAGGATGAAGAGTGTTTCGTGGTCATGGTCACACTCGGGAACTGGAAGTAAACAACTTCCAAGTGTCCTCCTGCTGCCTCCTACCGACGGAACCAAACAGGAAGCCAGCTGGCAAAGAGGCATGGCTACAGAGTGATGCCCCAGCATCACAGAACAGAGGATGGAAAGAACCAGCACAAGATTTTTAAAAGCCTGTTTTGACCAAAGGTTGCAAAATGAGAGAAGGAACTAATTTATTACCTGGGGGCAGTTGGGAAATTGCCTGAAGAGTCTCCAGCATTAACTTGAACTTAGTATCTTTCTCTAGGTCAGGGAAGGGCGTAGCCATGGACCGCTGACTTGGATATCCTGTATTATTACTTGGTACTGTGGGCAATTACCTGGCCTATTTTGTGGAGTACGCTGGATGGAACATGTTCATATGATCCAGGGAGATAGGCCCACTGGCAACTTTATTAGACTACATACAATTTTATGGGCTTGTGCAAATTCCCATATCTGCCCACACTTTGATAAAGACTCATACCTTTTTAAGAGATAGACAACCACAGATGTTTGATTATATTTCACCCATAATTTGTGGTCCACATGACTTCATTGTATATGAGCTGATTTATAAGCAGTAAAGCATAATGCAGACGACAAGTGGTATTTATTATTTGTATTCTTTCTGGTCCTTGGCGGAGTTCCAGAGAGGTTTCTGTATCCCAGGGAGGGTTTCAGAGGAAATAAATAGAACAGAGAGCAAAAGCTCAGAACTTAACAAAATTAACAGGGCAGTTTTACAGTTTTAAGATTTGGTGTTTATAAATAATGGCCCTCCTGACCATTCTTTTTTGAAGTCAGAATTTGGACCCAGATAACTTAGACATACATCTCAATAGAGGGCATTAGTCCATGTATTTAAAACAGCAGTGACTGACTTTGACTATGTAAGTATTTGAAAGTTTAATAATAGACATGTTTTTCAAACTCCATTTATTTTTTATTTTTTTAAACAATTCTTTAATGTTTATTTATTTTTGAGAGAGAGAGACAGAGCGTGAGCAGGGGAGGAACAGAGAGAGGGAGACACAGAATCTGAAGCAGGCTCTAGGCTCTGAGCTGTCAGCACAGATCCTGACGTGGGGCTCAAACCCACCAATGCGAGATCATGACCTGAGCTGAAGTCGGACGCTCAACCAACTGAGCCAACCAGGCGCCCCATCAAACTCCATTTTATTTTCATTGAATGGAATGTATTTAGAGTCTGGTACCAGAAGTTGGACAATAGCTCATGCCACATCAGGCTTTCCTGGTGGATAATGGTGAGGTCTGAGGTGTTTTATGTGATAGGCATGGTTAGAACTGGGTGCTGCTATATCAGCCTTTATTATATTTACCCAGTTTATTTTGTTATTCAGATTATGAATGTGGGGAGGCCTATTTCATTCTTATTGCCTTATGACTTTTAGTTTAATAGTTATCACAAGTGGGGTGCCTAGGTGGCTCAGTCAGTTGAGTGTCCGACTCTTGATTTCAACTCAGGTCATGATCCCAGGGTCGTGGGATCAAGCCCCATGTCAGGCTCCACACTGAGCGTGGAGCCTGCTTGAGATTCTCTTTCCCTCTCTACCCCTTTCCCCTGCTTTTGCTCTCTCTCTCTCTCTAAAACAAAAACAAAAACAAAAACAAAAACAAAAACAAAAACAAAAACAAAACGTTATCATAAGTGAAAATTTCGTTGAATCAGTAGCTGGATAAGATATGTATACATAATAAGTACTCCTCAAACAGAGCCGGGAAACTTTTCTCCCCCAAACATAGAGGATGCATACACTTCTGGAATGCCTCTGCTGCGTTTGTAAATTTAACAAGAGGGCCTGAGGAGAGAAAGATATCAGCTGAAGTTGAACAGGTTACTGGAAACTCTCCTGACTGCTGGACTGGAATTGCTTCCCACCCTCCTAATGCATCAGAGCCAATCCTCTGCTATACGCCTGTCTGATAGTGGCACTGTCCCAGCCCCCTGACAGTCTTGGAAAAAGGACACAGTCACTGTTGTTTATGTTAACACTATATGATAAGTACGAGTGCCTGTAAATAAGTGAATGACATGTGAACACTTCAGCAAGAAGGGGAACCGGAGCCTTCTGGGGAGGCCTGTCATCAGGTGCTTTCAAAGTGGTTTTGAGTGTAAAGGAGAGCTCTTGCCCATGTAGACAAGGTGGGAGGGATGGTTCTGACAGAATGAAGGAAGAATCCACATTGCCGAGCCACAGGTGAGGGGCAAGTCTGGAAAGCAGAAGAAAGGCGTAAGGAGAAGCTGGATTATGTGTCTTGGCCTGAAGAGGTGTTTTGAAACTGCCAGAGATGCTAACTCTC
This sequence comes from Panthera leo, assembly GCF_018350215.1. NCBI lineage: Eukaryota > Metazoa > Chordata > Mammalia > Carnivora > Felidae > Panthera > Panthera leo. Next base: position 25,718,467 of record NC_056679.1, read on the forward strand.
TGGGTAATCAGAGACCGTGTGGCCAGACCATATATAGACATAGAACTCTGACCCACACCCTACAGCTTCCAAGGGAAGCTTTCCTACAGGTTCCAGGGAAGCAACCCATGCTCTCCAAGAAAACACCCAGGAAGGCAGCCTGCTACAGGTCAGGCTTGTAGGAAGTCTGACTGTTATCTCTAGTAACAATCCAGGAAGCTAAACACCTACCCCTGTAACAATCAGCCCCAAATGGCCAGAACTTGATTAATAACTGACAGCTGCCCTATTTTATCTCCACTTCCAACTAGGGACCAATCAGAGAAAGCCAAATATGCACCCTCTACCCAACCCCATGGGACGACCTGCTTCTAGTTAGCCTGCTTCTAGCTTCCCCAACAGCCTCCAACAGGCGCACCTGCAGCCTTCCCTTTGTTTCACTGTAAAACTCACCCTCTCCTCTGCCTGCCTTTGAGTCCCTGCCAGAACGCAAGCGACAGAGGCTGACAACCTTGCTCCAGCGAGCTCTGAACAAAATAGCCTTTGCTTTTCTCATTTGGTTGGTCTTTCTTTATTTCCACAGGAATATCCTGCTGCTGCTGGTCGGGATTCATGTGCTGCACAGCTTCCCCCTTGTGTTTCTATTTCTACTTTAACAAGCATCGTTTGTCTTTTGCTTGGCATTTTGCCCAAAGAAAATAATAGAAAAAGTTAGATTAACAGCAATGCCGAGGCAAGTCTGCTTTCCTAGGATCACTAGGAAATGCTGTTGAGTGTCTCCTTTTAGGTAGGGTGGCAAGAACATGGGCTCAAATGGAACGGGCAATGGGAGACAGCGCTGTTCTGATGTGGTCTGAATAGCTTTATAATTTTAAAGGATTGCTAAGGGGACATTCAACTCCTCTTGACTTACCCTGTACTTAGCAGTACATCCCAGTCCTCCTTATAAAAGTTTTATTGTTCTAAGAGTGGCTCCAAAGAAATATATTGTGGTTCCACAGTGTCTAATTGTTGGGAACTGTCTTTCAGCTGCATAAAAGTTAATTATATGTTCTACTGAACGCCCCCTCTGAAAATCACATTTGCTTAAAGATTTGGGGCAATACTTACTTAGCCTGCTTTCTAATTTGCTGAGTCTCAGCCATCTATGCCTAATGGTAGTAAACGAAAATAATATATACAGTCAAAATATATTGACTGTAAGAAGAATTCCAATTTGTCCTTGAGTTTTCTATTTATAACGCTAATCTGTGCATTGCTAAAAGTCCTAGTCCCAGCCTCCAGATGTTTGGGTTGAAGCTGCCACTCTGTGCTTGGGAACAGGAAGTTAACAGCACAGGTTCTGAGGACAGTGAATGGTCAATAAACATGGCTATCTGACTGACAAGAGATCGGGATATCTACTCTTCTTGTGCCCTATGATCACATCAGGTGTTTGACACGCTGCGGCTGCAGAGCCAGCTATGACTACAGCGGGGACAAATGAAGTGGGAAGTAAGGCTTGATGGGGAAGCCCACGCTCCTTGGCTTGCACACGAAGCTTCCTCAGTCGCCTCAGCTTAACTCTCGGCATTCCCTTCCTCAGGAACCTCCATTCCAGGCACTTTGCGTGCACACGCGTGTCTTGTAGGTACTTGCTTCCAGGCTTTTGCTCGTGTTACATTCTCACATGCCATGTTCTCCCCACCACCTACACCTGCCCAAAGGTTCCTCATGTTTAGAAGCCCAGCTCAGATTCTATGTCCTTTTTGTTGTGATTGCCCTTACAAGAAGTGATCTTTTACCTCTTAATTCTTGTAGTGGTTATTGTCCACACCACCCAGAGTGCCCTTCAATGGGCACATCTGTCTAACTGTCTTCCTTTGTTCATTTGCCCAACGAATATTTACTGAATGCCCACTAAAGTCCCAGTTTTGTTCGAGGCAGGGGATATATCAGTGATCAAAACAGCAGAAATGTTTGTATTCTGGTAGGAAAGGCAGGTGATGAACAAGATAAATACATACATACAAACATACATACATACATACATAAAACACATAGTATATCAAGTGCCAGTAGGTGCTCATGAGAAAAGGCAAAGCAGGAAAAGGCAGGTAACTGAAATTTGGGGTAGGGTAGGCAGAAAATGTCTCACTGAGATAATTTCTAAAGGATTTGAGAAGGGTCAGGGAGCAAGCTTATGAAGATGTTCCCCTGCTATGGAAAGCGCTTTTCTCCCCACACAGGTGCAAAGGCCCTGAGGTGGCAGCATATCTAGAGGACGTGAAGATGATAGGAGAGTTGTGTGTCTGAAGCCCAATGCACTTGGCTGTGGGGAGGGGATAAGAGAGGGGAGGGGGTGGCGGCCTTGTAGGGCCTTGTAGATCATAGTCGGGATTTTGGCTTCTGCTCTGTGTGAGATGGAAAGCCACTGGAGAGTTGTGGGGAGAGAAGTGACATGATCTGATTTGTTTTAAAAGAAGCCCTCAGACTGCAGTGTTGAGAATAGTCTGCGGGGGTGGGGAGCTTGTGGGCTGAAGCAGGAGTAAGGCTATTTCAGTGATCCAGGTGAGAGCGGATGGGGACTCGGGCCAGAGGAATGGGGAGAAGTGATCAAATTGTGGATATATTTTCATGACTGGGCCAATAAGATTTCCTGAGGGATTGGATGGAGAGAAAGAGAGCATGGAATCCGGGGGGATTCCGGATTTCTGGCCAGAGCAACTTGGAGGATGTTGCTGCCATTAATGCAAATGGGGAAGATGGCAAAAGAAGCTGGCTGGGGGGAATGCAGGTGCTGGATGCTCAGGAGCTCAGTTTTAAACATGTCCATTTGGGGGCGCCTGGGTGGCTTGGTCAGTTAAGCCTCCGACTTCGGCTCAGGTCATGATCTCACGGTCCATGAATTCGAGCCCCGCGTCGGGCTCTGTGCTGACAGCTCAGAGCCTGGAGCCTGTTTCAGATTCTGTGTCTCCCTCTCTCTCTGCTCCTCCCCTGTTCATGCTCTGTCTCTCTCTGTCTCAAAAATAAATAAACGTTAAAAAAAAAAAATTTAAACATGTCCATTTGGGGGGCACCTGGGTGGCTTAGTTGGTTGAGTGTCTGACTCTTGATTTCGGCTCAGGTCGTGATCCCAGGGGCGTGGGAGGCTGCTTAAGATTCTCTCTCTTGGGGCACCTGGGTGGCTCAGTAGGTTAAGCCTCCGACTTTGGCTCAGGTCATGATCTTGCGGTTCGTGAGTTCGAGCCCCGCGTCAGGCTCTGTGCTGACAGCTGGGAGACTGGAGCCTGCTTCAGATTCTGTGTCTCCCTCTCTCTCTGCCCCTCCCCTGCTTATGCTCTGTCTCTCTCTGTCTCAAAAATAAATAAAACATTAAAAAATTAAAAAAATTGTCTCACTTCGGCTTAGGTCATGATGCCATGGTTTGTGAGTTTGAGCCCCTGCATCAGGCTCTCTGCCCCTCCCCCAGCTCATGCTTGCTCTCTCTCTCTCTCTCAAAAACAAATAAACATTAAAAAGATTCTCTCTCTCTCACTCTGCCCCCTCCCCTACTCGTGTGCTTTTTCTAAAATAAAAACATAAACATGTTCAGTTTGAGATGCTCAGTAGCCATCCACGTGCAGATCGCAAGGAGGTTGTGGCTTCAGAAGGGCAGAATGTCCCCTCATGAATCTGTGCCTAGGCTGCTGATTGCATGAATCAACTAAGTAATCAACAGGAAACAATATCTCTGAATAGAGGTTAGGGAAAGGGTTATGAGATTTTTCATCCTAGACCGTGAGAGAGGGAGAACATCAATTTGTTTTTGGATAACCGTGAAGGTGGTATTTCTGAAAATGGGAAGCTGATTAGAGACAAGGGGCCAGGGTGCCATCTCTGTGCCAAGGTCAGCATCTATGAAGCCTTAGGTCATGATATGCTTATTTTCACTGGTTTAAAAAGAGCCTATAACATCTTTCCTCTCCCCTGAAGATGCCATCAGGCCTCGGAATGCATGTTGTCATTGTTGAAGGCACTGTGGTTATTATTGTCAATGACAGCCCCCGGTTCTAGCACTCTGTATAATAGTAGGGGCAGTTAGTATGAGTTCAGATTCTGGAATTCTTGAATTCTGCTTCTACTATTTCTAAGTTGTGAGACTTCTAGCAAGTTGCTTAACCTTCCTGCGTTCCAGTTTTCTAATCTGTAAAATGGGAGTACTATTAGTCCCTATCACATGGAGTCGTGAGAATCAAAATGTTAATATATTAAAGTGTTTAGAATTATCTGGCACGTGGTGAATCCTATATGTGATAGCTATTATTTTTATATCAAGCACCGTCAGATATATACCGGGTGCCATGATGAACATAGGACTTGACATAATTCCTGGCTGTGGATCTATTGATGGTAATTGAGACAGAGTATCTCAAGGGGAAAGAAGAAAATGACTTTAGAAAGCTCACTCCATCCAGAACTGCTGGTGGGAAGTTCAGAAATGAACCAGAAATGGTTTTAACCTCCTATGCAGCTTGATTTCCACCTAGCACTCGAGTGGCAGAGTAAACGAACTGAAGGTCTCAGAGGGCCATAAATTCAATAGTTGAACAATTGCCACATGGAAGGGAAACTACAATGCTGAGCACGGTTTCTAGATGCCAGGTTATGGGGTCCCTGGCCTCACACCACCCCGGAGTGTGGTTCTCCAGAAAAATGAAAAAAACTCTGTCTCTCCCCAGGGCTCATCCGGGGTAGGAACATACATACAAGGTGCGTATGAGGATGGTCTGCCAGAGCGCTCCCTGTCTTGTGTGAGCAAAGCAGAGGAGAGGAGGGCATTAGGAAAAAGTGTCTACAAGGTAGAGAAGGATATTAGCAGACAGCGCTGTGGTTTCTTGTCCTATGTTGTAGTTGATCAGATATTGGAATTATGGCCCACTGAGACTCTTCGTTGGCTCACCACTCACGTGCTAACTGAAGGCCAAGACTATTCCTCTGGGACTGATTGATTGACTGATTCCTGAATGAATGAATGAGTCAAGTAAGCAACCGCTCAAACATTCACTGAGCGTTGCTGATCTGCCAGGGAAGGTACCATGCTGTGGAGATGTTTTTACCTGATTGAATAGTTTCTTCCTGTGATCTGTTGATTTAAGGAAAAAAGTAACCCTTATATGAGGGTCCCCAAGGAACCGAAGATATTTTAGGAGATTGATTCATTCAGTAAATGGTTATGTGGGCCAAGCGCTGTGCCAGAAGCTGGGGATACAACAGAGTAAGAACCAGACCCAACCATCCGGAGTTTACAGGCCACCATAGAGAGGGAAGCAGGGAGTTCGTCCAGCCCAGTGATTAATGGGATGTGTGCACAGAATAGCACCTAACCCATTTCCAGGAGTTCAAGGGTATTTGCCCTGAGTCATAGGACGAGTAGGAGTTGCTAGAATTGGGGTAGAGGTGAAGGGCAGAGTTGTATAATCTAAATGAGCCCTGAGGAAATTGTCATCCCGGTGGCCTCCTGAGCTTGGATCCAATTTTAGAAACTGAACCTAGTGTTAGGCCACAAAGATTAACTCACCCCAACTGGTCAGCAGGGGCAGGTGCTGTTACCCAAAAGAGCTTTGAGGTTAACTGTGTGCCATAGCTGGATCTGTGCTGACCAGAGCTCTCCCCGGGGAGAGCGGAGTTTAATTGGTGCTGATTTCCAGTGCCCTTAGAAAGGGTGACTCCTGGGCCCACTGAAATGGAAACCATCCTAACTCCTAAGTGATTGCAGACAGGGACCTGAATCGCACCCAGCACGTTGGCTAATATGGATGCCCAGCAAGTACAAGATGTTTGGGGCTTTTTCCCAGTATCAATGAGGCTGGGGTGAGGCAGCCTTAGATGCATGGGAACAGGAAGAGCTGTTCCTATGTCAACAAGGAGGCTTGTTTTGTGTGTGCAGAGCTAAAGAAACACAGCTCACTCACTGGTCTGGCTAAACTTCAAAAATTTGTGCGTTTTTTTTTTTTTTTTTCTCCTCCCAGGAACATTTTGTTCACGCTGGTGGTTAAAAGGGGGAAGCTTTCACATTGAAGTGCAGCAGGAAGTATTTAAGTTGGTTACAAGGAAGGACTATTTGGTAGAATGATTGAGCGCAGGGCTGGGTTCCCAGGGGGATTATGGAGTCCAGTTTTTATTCATGGACTTTCCTATTAAATAACTCAAATAATAAGGCATTTTAGCCCACGTCACCATTTTAGAAAGTCCTGCACTTTGGGATTCAGAGGAAACGGGAGTGACTTGTGACCAGGAGGACCCAAGGCGGCTTCACGGGAGTGAGCTGGCCTCGGAGTTGGGGTCAGATGTGGAGAGAAAAGAGGGGAGGGCAGTACACAGATGGAGTGAAGGGGTCAGGGCGGGAAAGCACGAGGTACACGTGGGACAGAGCATGGAGGGTGATTTGGAATGTGCTCACTGAAGGGGGACATGGGAGAATAATGTTAGCCGGGTATGGGAGGGCTGGATTGTGGACAGCGTGAAAGCCATGGTCAGGGAATTTAGATTTTACCTGTCAGCCTAAAATTGTCAGGAGGCAATAATTAAGCAAGACTGTGCCTTCACAGGGATCAGAGACTTGCAATTCAGGGTACACAGACTTTCATAGCAACCTAAGTAGTGTCCCACTAGGGAGCAAAAGTTGGGATTTTTAAAGCAAAAAGGGAATGCTTGTATCCATTGTTTTTTTTTTTTTTTAATGTTTATTTATTTTTGAGAGAGACAGAGACAGAATGCAAGTGGGTTAGGGGCAGAGAGAAAGGGGGACACAGAATCTGAAGCAGGCTCCAGGCTCTGAGCTGTCAGCACAGAGCCCCATGTGGGGGTTGAACTCACGAGCTGTGAGATCATGACCTGAGCCAAAGTCAGATGCTCAACTGACTGAGCCACCCAGGCGCTCCATTCTTGTATCAGTTGTTTACAAAGAATTTTTTTTTTTTAAGTTTATTTAGAGAGACAGAGAGACAGAGAGAGAGAGAGAGACCACAAGTGGCAGAGAACAGAGAGAGAATCCCAAGCATCCTCTGCACTGCCAGTGCAGGGCTCAAACCACAAACTGAGATCATGACCTGAGCTGGAGTTGGACACGTGACTGAGCCACCCTTTGCCCCTACAGAGGGTTTTTGATTGGTGTTGGTGGCAGGAAGCTAGTCTTCACTGAATATAATTGGTTGCTAAGGCTCTCACCAAGCAAGCTCTCTCACTGGAGCAAGGTGCAGGTGCTGGGGCTCAGCCCTTGGAATATTTGCAGTTTGGCCCAATTCAAAAGTTCATGGTTCCACTAGAGAGGACGTGCATAAGGCCTATCTCCTTAATGGCCTCCTGGCTCCATTTTAAAACCCCTTGACATAAGTGAACCCAATTCATTTCACCTTTCACATACTCAATAGTCAACTGGAAGCCAGTTTTTTCAGGTTTTTGAGCAGAAAAGGGAAATGATGGACATTGTGCTTTAGGGATCATGGTCTTTTAAAGACTTTAACAATTTTAGGGAACTTAGTTATGCAGTTCAGTGTTTCTCAAACTCCAGTGGCATCAGAGTCACTGCAGGGGGGAGTGCTGGTTAAAATTCAGACTCCCAGGTCCCCACTCCCAGAGGTTCTTGTTCTGGGTAGAGTTGTGAATCTGCAGTTAAATTCTGCCACTGGTGATGCTGGTGTAACTGGTGTAAGACCCCCACTGGGAGAATACTGTTGGCTTCCTGGATGACACTGTCTAAAGGCCCCACGCAGGGAAGCCTCTCATGAAGCCACAGAGAACCACTGAGAAAAAGAGTCAGCCCTAGAACACAGGCAGGCCCAGAAAGCAGGAAGCGGACTTTTGATAGTACCAGTCCAGTAGGAACTTTCAGTTCCCTATTCTCTTGCCCTCCCTACACTCCAATCTTGGAGGGCCTTGGAGCCTCAGAAGGAAGGGCATGGAGTGAGATAAGAAGTGGATCACACCCTGTTCCCCCGACAGTAGACCTTGGCCCAGTGTGGTGCTGGTAAATATTTAACCAGTACACCACTATTTTTTAACCAGCACACCAGCTTCCCAGGTAAGAAGCCCTGCCTTGGTGCATTTGCCGATTTCTGTGGTGCAATATTCCCAGCATGGCTCTATCTCAGGATACCGATGTGATGTCACTGAAGGCAGAGCTGAGAGAAGCCCACAGTAGGATCATATGAGCTGATAGGACCCTGAGCCAGCTCACACCAGTGTTCCCAGCCTGAAATCATGCTCAAGCTGGGATGGTGGGGCAGAACTATCTAGAATGAAGATTGAGTTGTTGAAAAGCATATTGTCCTGGACTGTGCTTGATTATTTAAAGTGACTATAGGGCTTTCTATTAGTGCCCAAGTTTTCACCCAGTGGCGCGGAGAAAAACTGAATAAATTTCAGCTTGGGGATAGTCAGAGACAAAAATAAAATTGCATTTTGGTTATATCCTAAAGATGGTGCCTGTCCGACATATGGGCTACAGTGGGAAATTTTATCTTAAAAACTTGCAAGATACTTTTTAAAAAGATTATCATCAAATGGAAATACAAAACTGAAAGGTGCATGAGAAATCTTGGCCCTAAATTGAGAACCACATGATGTAAGGGATTCTGTTAATTGATGAGGTTCGTTTGGAGACTTTTCTTAGTGTTCCCAAATAGATGTCCCCAAAAGGAAGACAACTGTCACTGATTAAAAAACGAACCAATGAAACTGCTCAAAGATGCAAAGGTAGTACAGGAAGAACCACCAAAGACTGGGATAAGACCTCTCTCATCAGTATAATGTGACGATTACGAGAGCAGACGTATTTGAATGTGTCTAACACACATAGTAGGTCTGCAGTCAGTAGGTTCTAGTTTTTCTTCCGAGCTTCATTAAGTTCCGGTGGTGTTGGGTTAGGCTCCCTCCCTGTTAAGGAGCTTCATCCGTGTTAAAAAATGCTAGGCAGAATAGTTTCTATTTCGGGTCTCTCGTCGCCCCTCCCCTCTTGCTGATGAATGTCACAATCGAAGCCTTAGAGAGCCTCAGTTAGTTAGGGGGATAGCCAGGGCCTTCCACGTTCCTTTGGCAGGTGGGGAGTGGGTTTTTAAATGGGCTCCAAAGTGTCCGCCGCTTGCAAAAACAATTTCTGTGTAGCTTAAGCCACAACGAGGACACCAGAACCATAGCTCCCCCACCCTGGCTGTCCCGAATAACTGACTCTTTGTACTTGCCTAATCCAAACAGTAGATCGGTAATGCATAAACTGCTCCGCATGAAATGCTCCTTCAACCCGAGGACGGGTTGGAAACCACAAAGAATTTCCATCGACCAGGACTGCTTGCAGGAGGGGCTTTCTCCAGGTTTATAAGCTACTTTTGCAAACCACCATCGCCTACTTTTGGTGACACAAATCTGCCATTGGCGGTTGAATCAACAGAGCCTGGAATGTTCCGGGCTTGCAGGCAGCCCTTGTTCCCATTTCTTGAGAGGAAAGATCAACTTTCCGCGTCGGGGCGGGGGGCAGCCGCGAGCAGCGCGGCGAGGAGGGGGGCTGCCGGCCCGCAAGTCCAGCGGGGAGGGTGGGGGGCGCCGGCGCGCAGCGTCTCCCGAGGCGGAGGCCCGGAGCCAGGGGTGGCGGGCTCGGAGCGGCTGGTCAGCGGCTGGGACGCAATTGCAGGCAGCGGCCCTCGGGGTCAGCGCCGCCCGCTCCAGTCTGGCCTCCGCAGTGGCGGTACGACGACTCCACGCGGCAGTGGTTTCTTATTCCCGAGTCTAAACACCAGTCCTTCTGCACCCTGCGGGATTTCCTGTGCGGAACTAGGAACAATGACTCATCCAATCTGGGGTGTACTTGGGTGTAGACGTGCTGTCTAGAACCAGGAGACTGGATGAGATCACAAAGGACGCGAGAGTGGAAAGATTTCAGTTGTCTAACGCGTGGAGTGGAGTAGAGCGCGGGCTGGAAAGGGTTAAGGGGTTTCAGGATCTCCGCAGGCGCAGAAACAGCTCTGACTCCGGAGGCCGGGTGTGTCGGGGCGGGCGGAAGGCGCCGTGAACGACTCAATTTATCTAGATGTACAGCGACGCTCGTCGTCTCCCACATGGTCTAGCGGTTAGGATTCCTGGTTTTCACCCAGGCGGCCCGGGTTCGACTCCCGGTGTGGGAACGCCAAGACTTTTAGGAAAAAGAAAAATCAATTTAGGCCCTCCTAAACCAGGAGGAGGCTGATGTTTTTAGAAAATGCTATAACCCAGAAAGCTTGGGGCTGAAGGGAAATCAGGGCTTCCCACCCCAAACCCGGTGCCGCTGGCGGGAAGGCGGTAGCTGCCCGCAGTGACAAGTCAGCATTTGAACCCAGGTGAAGAAAATCGTGTTCCAGCTGGTACTTCTGATGTAATTGCTCCTTGTACTGTGGATATAGAGCAAATGACCAAAAATGTGCTCTTCTTTGAAAGCAAAAGAAAAGATGCATTTTGGGACATTATAAGGCTTTTAAGTTGCCTAAAACTATTCCATTAAGGACAGCAAGATTGCCAGAAAAGACACACTATTAAGGGCAGATGTAGTTTAGCATACAGCCTGTAGCCTTTGCCATTCGAAGAGCTCGCTAAACCAGTTGTGTGGGGAGGGAGAGGGAAGGGAAAAGAAACTTAGGTTCCTATCGATATTGAGGAGTGAGGCGACGGCAAAAAAAAAAAAAAAAAAACAAAAACAAACAACAACAACAACAACAAAAAACCCTCAAAAAACAAACAAACAAAAAACAAAAACAAAAAACCACTTACTTCTCCTGCCCTAACATTTCTCTGGCACATTCTGTTTTAAAAACTTTTGGAACTCATGATATGCTGAGCTAGAATTAGGAATCTTCGCGTTGGTGTGTCACAAGACAGCTTCCAACTGTTACCCAAAGAAGTGTTTCCTCTGCTTTAATCGTTTATCATGCTTATTTTTCCAAACATTTGCCATTCGGAAAATACTCAAGGCGTTCAGAAGCCACACCCCTTTCCTACTGGTGTCGAGTTTTTTGAAGCTTCCCCAGTTGTTCCCAGACTGCCACTAACACTGAGGAATGATTGTGAAAATAACTTGGTGTCCATGTGACTTTGAAATTTGCTCTCTTTTTAAAGTCCTTTGGGATTCTAAGGGATGCAAAAACAAATGTCATCCCTCACAAGAAAATTACTAGGTGAAATTATACATTCGTTCAAAGTTCCTAACAAACGGCTTGGAGGAGAGATTTATCATCAATAGGTAATTGATGTTTATGGAATCAAGTAGGAGAGAATTGATAGGCAAATAAAAAGCCCAATCATCATAATAGGTAATATTTATTGAGCACTTGCTATTGAGCACTTGCTATGAATGAGGCTAAATGCTTCATATACCTTTTTCTATTTAATTTTTGTTATTAATATTATTATGTCTCCATCAGCCAGGGGCCCTGTAGGAAACTGATGACAAATTCTGAGCAGAGAATTTAATAAAGGGACTATTGAAGGTTTATTTAGAGTTTAGGGAAACAAAGGATAATGCATCAGTCCTCGGGGTGAGGGGAGGGAGGGCTGCTGGTGGAGAGGGCTGGGGGTGGGGGGTGGGGGGTGGGGGTGGGGTGGGGGTGAAGCTGTGCTTTTTCATTTGTTTTTAAAATTTGCCTTTATCTAGCAGGTGAGTTCCATTCACATGAAGGCTGTCAAATGTACTCATCCTATGAATAAATCATTTTCATAAAATAGATTTGGGGGCTCTTGGATTTGACAAAACCTTTCTTTTTAAATACATAATTTACTTATTTAAATTCAAGTTAGTTAACATACTGTGTAATATTGATTTCAGGAGTAGAACCCAGTGATTCATCACTTACATACTTAGATGCCTATGATCCTTGAGACTCAGTCCATAGGTGATACTTCTAAAGACATGCCTAATAAAATGAAAGAGTTTAACTTTGTGGAGAGATGGTTGTTTGAGTTATATTTGGCATTTTTATAGCCTTGCATTTTTGCAAAACACTTTGCCATAATTTTCATTAATCATCCTCATAATCAGTCTTTAGATTCATAGCTTATTTAAGCTCCAAAGGTCCTTAACAGTCCCTTAATTGAGCCCCTTATTTTAGTCGTGAAGCACTGGGTCTGGGATTTTATTCCTCTGATTCCTTGGTACTGGACTTTAGATTTATCCAGAAAAAAATGGAATCTCTGTATGGTGTCTGGAACAGACACCATTCTCTCCAAATCCTGTCGTCAGGGAGGGGGATTGGGTACAAGAAACATGAATTTTTAAATTTTGTATCAGGCTTTTTGGTCAGTGTTCACAGAGTAGCTATGTGAACATAGTCATAACACTTTTTGAGTTTTTAAAAAATTCATTATATAAACATTTCTAGAAAGTGAGGATCTTTATTTGGGATATTTGAACTAGTCACAGGTTCTCAACATGCTTCCATTTTTGCATATGGTCATAAACTCTGAGGGAGTCTGCATAAAGATTGCCGTATGCCCATCCACACGTGTATTTATAGTCATATAGGTTTGTATGTATCTTCCCTCAGAGATCTGTGCTGCATGCAAAGAGTATCTTAATCACAACATTAAAACTTCATATTAATACAGGAAAGGGAAGGCAAATATAAAATTTTACTCACCCACATTGTAAAGCTGAATAACTTGGAAAAACACTGAATACTTGGAAAATCACTGGAACAAATAATCAAAAAATCAATTTGCAAACACCTAGAAGACCACAGCGTACTGGGTAATCATCGCACATAGCTTTGTGAAGAACAAAGCTTATCGGATAAATCTAATTTCCTTCTGTCCCAGAGTGACAGGCACAGTGGAATGGGGGGGGGGGGGAGCAGCCAAGATAATCTCTCCTGATTTAAGAAACCCTAGGATTCTGCACTTTGTTGTGTCCTCATGAAGAAAACATAGGGAAGGCTATTGTTGTCTGGCAGGGACATGTCAAACCCAAGTTCAGGGCTGGGCTTCGCCCAGGTTGGGCAATTTATACTCAGTCTGTGCAAAAATGACCTTGCTCTTCCCAAGCCTCTGCTTGGATTCCTTCAAGTGTCATTCAGGTGTTGTTTACGTAAATGACTTCATCGGTTGTTCTTCAGGTTCCTGGACTCTAGAATGGGGGTAATAATAGGACCCACCTCATGGTGTTGTGAAGATTGGATCAGGTAAAGGGCTTGGCCCAGGTCGGGGCCGGTGGCCACGGGTTGCCCTCGCCATCAGCACGAACGTCACCAACATCACCACATTTGGTTCCTTTTTCTCCTCTATTTCCAATCACAATGTTAAATCTGACCATTTCTATCTCTTCAGTGGTGCCCACGTATGTCGGCACCTATTTCCCCTGCTGCTGTGCTGGGTCAGATTGTCTTGCTCCTTGGACTGTTGGAATAAGTGCTGAACTGGTTCCTCTGTCCCCGTCTCACCCATGTCTTCATCTCTCATTCTACCGCTTTGTCTGCTATGAGCTCCCAACCTACCTTTGCAGCCTAATTCCTACGTCTTCCCTCCGTGCATCGCAGATTCCGGTTAATTTCTCTGCTTTTACTCAGTGTTTCCTCTACTGAAATGCTCTTGTGCCCTTTCTCCAAATATCTGCATCTTACCCATCCTTTCAGGCTTACGTCACATGTCCCATCCTTCACGGAACTTCCCCTACCTTTCCTGCCACTGGGAACCTCTTCTGATTCCTTTTAGTATCCTGTGTGCCTCCCCTCTGATACTTATTCCTGTCTAACTTCGGGTCTTCGCTTAGATGTCATTTCCTCCGCAGGTCTGCCTTGCCCTACCAAGAGTAGGTGAGATGCTCCACTCTGCACGTTTCTCTCTCACTGCATTTACCGCACTTGCCACGGCCCCACTAGATGACAGGCTCCAAGGCCAGTGCACAGTAAATACTTAATAAACGTGTTGAGGGAACGTGGCAGCCAGACAAGGACTGTATTGTCCTAAGGAACACCTTAGGTTCTAAGTTACAGAAAGCCACTGGAACTAGTTAGGGCCCCAGGGAATCATTGGCTTATATAACAGAACTGTGGGAGAGGGGTAGGGAGGCTGGCCTCTAGAACAACCAGAGCCAGTGTTCTCTCTCTCCCTCTCCCTCAGTCTCTCTGTCAGATTTGCTCTCATCTCTTATGGAGCAGCCGCTTCCACCTGGCAAGGGATCTGGACACTGCCAGCTCTATATTCGTTCCTTGCGTCTTTCCCAGCAGAGAAGGAAGGCATTTCTTGGTTTCTGTTGGAAAGTGCTGGGGAGGAATTCAGCCTCACCCGGGCCTGTGCTCTCTGATGGCTGATGCACGTGGGGTATTATGGTTGGCAGCCCTCTCTGGAATCACATGGTGGAGAGGAAGGAGGAATAGGTATCAAAATGAAGCCAGAGAAATTAAATAGTGGTGATTGTGGCACCACTTTGTGAATGTACTAAAAATCTCTCAGTTGTGAAAGACTGAATTTTGTGAAATGTGAATTATTTCTCAATAAAAAAGAATAGAAAAAAGTAAGCCAGAGATAAAAATCTTGCTGGCAAAAGAAACATTTTTATATTTCTTTTATTCGAGCCATTCATTTATTCAGCCAACATTTATAGTGTGCTTATGATGTGCCAGCACTGACCTAGGTTTACATTTTAGTTGGGGGAATCACACACACACACACACACACACACACACACACGCACACACACAAATCAGACAAGAAGTTTGGGTTTCAGGGACATCTGTGTGGCTCAGTTGGTTGAGCGTCTGACTTCAGCTCAGGTTGTGATTGCACAGTTGGTGGGTTTGAGCCCTGCATCGGGCTAGCTGCTGTCGGCATAGAGCCTGCTTTGGATCCTCTGTCCCCCTCCTCTCTCTGCCCCTCCCCCACTTGCATGCTCCCCAAAATAAATAAATATTAAAAAAAACATTTAAAGACTATTTTAAAAAAGAAGTTTGGATTTCATTCTCAATGTGGTGAGAAATCTCTGGGGGTTTAAGTATGGAAAAAGTTCCAGCCCAGGATGAGGAGACTCCCTGGCTTTGAGAATTTTCTTGCCTGGCCCTATGCTTGTGGTCAGCACCAACCACACTTTTGTAGGAAGATGAGAATGTTTTAACAAGTCTCTCGAGATGGCGTTGATAACCTCATTTTCAGAATTTGGCAACTTTGTCATAAAATAAAGTTTCCTTTTGGGCTAACCTAGATAACATTACACTTTGCTTTCAGCCCATTTGCCCGAAATCAGCCAAATTGCAAAGTTGGAAGGCACAGTCCCCAAAACTGCCATCACTTTTTTTTTTTTTAATTTAGATTATTTATTTTTGAGAGGGAGAGAGTGAGCACAGGTGGGGGAGGGCAGAGAGAGGGAGAAACAGAATCCAAAGCAAGTTCCAGGCTCTGAGCTGTCAGCACAGAGCCCCACGCAGGGCTTGAACCCACGAACTGGGAGATGATGACCTAAGCCTGAGTTGTACAACTAACCGACTGAGCCACCCAGGTGCTCCAAGACTGCCTTTACTTTGGACTGCAAGTTTGCGGGGCTTGCCAAAACCACCCTCAGGTTTTTGATGCTATGCTAGAAGGACCCACAGAACCTCACTGAAATCTGTAGTACGCATGGTTGTGGTTAATTACAGGGAAATGATACAGAATGAAGTCATCCAAAGGAAGAGACACACAGGGCAGAGTCTGGAAGGGTTCCAAATGCCAAACTTCCATTGCCTTCTCTCTCCATGGAATCAGGATGCATTACCCTCCCAGTATTGATGTGTGACAATGTGCATTGAATATTGCCAATCAGAGAAGTTCATCCTAGTTTTTATTGGGGCTTTATTGTGTCGTGTGATTGATGGATCGCCCATGTGGTTGAATCAGTCTCTAGGTTGACTGATAACAAATGATCCAGAGCCCTGACCCTAAGTCACATGGTCTTTCTGGCAGGGTGAGCTCCCTGCTAAAATTATCAGGTGTTTCCAGCACCTGCTTCTAAAGAAAGACACTCCTATCAGGTATGACATAGATTACATCCCAGAAGCTGAGGGTAAAGGCCAGACCTCTTTCTGGGCAAGTCCAAATTCTTTACTACGTAGCATGTTTTCTCCCTAAGTCTCTCTTCATTAGAGATAGAGAAGATTGGTTATTGCCATGGACTGTTTGCCAAAAACATCAGTAAGTGCTCAGGACAGCAGCTCATTCTGGCTCTGGCCTCCCTCCCAGCTTCTCACTAGACTTCCCGGAGGGAAGTTGCAAAAAGAGGGGTTTGGAGGGGCTGTGGGGAATAGCAGGTTTTCTCCGAGGCCCACGCTCTTCGGCTGGCTGCCTTACAACCCCATGTTCTGATTTTTAAATGGGAACAGTGGGCCCTTGGGGTGTGCCTAATGCATCATTAGAACCACAGGTTAGTTTGAGGAATGTCACCTGCATTAGGATTTCCACTGGAAGCTCAAAAGCAAACAGATTTGCATGCAGCATTTGGAGGCCTGTAAGGATTTTGTCCAGGTCTGGCACCTGGGGAGTTCACCCCACACCCACCCCTGCCACTGTGGGTCTTGGCTACGTCAGCCAACATCTGCAGCAGTCTGGTTGCATCACCTTCTACCCTGGTCTTCTCACGGTGTATAAACTTCCCACATCTATCTGCCAAAGGCAATGGCCCCTATCATTTATTTCTTGCCTCTGGGTGCTTCTTGGTCTAGTGCTGTTTTCCATTCTAAGCTCTAATATAGAGAGATTGGAAGCGGGGGAGTGGAGAGGAAGGCAGGAGATTCTGTAAGCATCAAATGTGTTCATTGAGTGGAGGTGGAAACAGTGAACCTGACAGTTATCAGAAGCTGGAGTAATTTTCCATAACCTGTGCTCGTTAATGTCCTGATTGGGGTTAATGGATTCAAGGGAGACAGAGAAAGTGGCGCACGAAGGGAAGGAAAGGAGGAACGATCAGAAGCTGGCAACAGCTCAGCGGTGGGGTGTGAAGGGAAGGGATGATTTGTTGACAACCCCGAGATGATAAGCATCCCCAGAGAGACAGAGAAGTGGGGCAGAGAGAATGAGATTTGTCTCCTCTGACAAATTTGAGGCACTGCCGGGACATCTAAATGGAGCAACCTAAGAGCGCAGGAAATCCAGGCTGGAACACCTGTGAAAGCTGAGACACCTACGGGGGCAATTGTCATTTTCAGGCAAATAGGAGGTTTAGGAGTTTCTCACTGAATGGTGCCTGGCTGTTGCAAGCGGTGGGTGGTGGAAAAGGGGGAGAGGGACGAGTGTGTGCAAAGGAAGGTAGTAGAGGTTGTGCTGTGTATATCTGACCCGCAGTGACAGACATCTCAAGAGCTCCATGGGCCTCTGGTCCCATTGCAGCCAGCATCGATTTGATGTGTCTTTCTTTTTTTTTTTTTTTTTAACATTTATTCATTTTTTGAGAGACAGAGACAGAGTGTGAGTGGGGGAGGGGCAGAGAGAGAGGGAGACACAGAATCCGATGCAGGCTCCGGGCTCTGGACTGACAGCACAGAGCCCGACACAGGGCTCGAACTCAAGGACCATGAGATTTTGACCTGAGCCGAAGTCGGATACTTCACCGACTGAGCCACCCAGGCGCCCCATAGATTTGATGTTTCTTATGACGATTTCCTGGCAGGTGGCAGCAAAGCGTCTTGAGGAAGGTGTGACTTTTTCTAATTTGTGCAAAGGTACTGTATGAGCTAGCAGAGGCTCTGGGGTGCTTGTTAGGTTTTTTTTTATAAGTCTTGCAAATTTTCCAGTCCTTTCCGATCTTGCTACATTATGTGAGGAGTCACAGACCCTCTGCTACTAATTATTTTGTAAATTGGGCACTTCAACATCTGCACATAGCTTCTTGCATGTGCTGTGTGTGTAATTGTGCGACACCCTGGAAAGGTGGGTTGTACGAATTTCATGGAATACCGCTTAGCATATAATATACCTCAAGAGCCAAAAGCATGTCTCTTCCCCTTACCTGGTAATTCTATTTCCAGAAATCAACATCAAAGGAAGAATCAGAGAAGAGCCATGAAACGGATTTATGAACAAGGACAGATTTATGAGCAAGGGTATTTTTCCTTACAGCATCATCTATCACTAAAAGTATGTGGGGGGGCACCTGGGTAGCTCAGTCAGTTGAGTGTCTGATTTTGGTTCTGGTCATAATCTCATGGTTCATGAGTTCGAGCCTCTTATCTGGCTCACTGCTCCCAGTGCAGAGCTCCCTTTGGGTCCTCTGTCCCCCTCTCTCTGCCCCTCCCCTACTTGCACTCTCTCAAAAATAAATAAAACATTTAAAAAATTTTACCAAACAATGTGTAAAACAATAAAATGATAAAGATAGGAGAATGCATGAACAAGTGGTATATCCGTATGATGGAATATTGTGCAGCTGGTGTTATTTACTGTCAAGATGATTTTATGGTACAGAAGAAAGCAGAATCCCAAACTATATGCATAGTGTGGGTCCAACTTTGTATCACGTATTAATATGTTTATGTAAGTAAACACATGCAAAAACTGGGAAGAAATATGCTAAAAAGTTAACAGTGGCTATTTCTAGATGGCAGAATTACAAGTGATATTTTTTCCCTTTACACTTATTTTAATTTTCCAACTTCTTTGAAGTGAGTATATAATTGCTTTTATAATCACAAACTTTTCCCCCTGAAATAAATCCAGATGGCCCGGGTTCGACTCCCAGTGTGGGAATGCCAAGACTTTTATGAAAAAGAAAAATCAATTTAGGCCCTCCTTAACCAGGAGAAGGCTGATGTTTTTAGAAAATACTATAACCCAGAAATCTGTGTTGAGTAGTATGAGAGGTGCTTTCATAGGCTCTCAGAAACCCTGCAGAAGGGGATTTCAGAGCTCTCCAGCCTTCTGTCAGCCTTTACTTACTGTTCTCACCCTTCAGATTTGGGGTTCTGGGCTGACCCCTGTGGTGGGTGGGGCCAGCAGTGAAGGGACAAGGCACCAGTCCCTTGTGTCCTCACCCAGGGAGGAATGGTTAGTCCATCTTCTTATCCAGAAACAAAACTTGGATTGCCCTAGGCCTTGCACAGGAAATGCCAGGATAGTGAGTGGTATGTGACATTCTTTAAAAAAAATTTTTTTTTAACATTTTATTTTATTATTGAGAGACAGAGGGAGACAGAGCATGAGCATGGGAGGGGCAGAGGGAGGGGGAGACACAGAGTCCAAAGTAGGCTCCAGGCTCTGAGTCGTCAGCACAGAGCCCGACGCGGGGCTTGAACTCACAAACCACGAGATCATGACCTGAAGTCGGACACTTAACCGACTGAGCCACCCAGACGCCCCTTATGTGACCTTCTTTTAATAAACCAAGATCATCTGGTAACCCTTCAGTAAGAGCCCTCCTCCAGAGTTGAGAGACTTTTTAAGTGCCTGACTGAGATCTGATTGGATTTTCTTCATCTGGAAACTTCTTTTCAGGGCGCTGCCTTGCCTTAGTGCTCAGTCACAAATGAAAAAGTCGGGTTTTTTCCTTTTAAAATTATTTTCATGTTGAGTTTTGATCCATTACTCCTTAGCTGGATGTGGAAGGCCCTGGGGAGTTTTATCAAAATGAATTTCTATATTGGGAGTCACAATAATTTGAGTTCTTATTTGAGGGTTAGCAGAAACAACTGGTACTTTCACAAGTTGTAAAGAGGCCAATGTCAGATATTACAAATAAGACAATAAAAGGGGAAAATAGAATTCATTCCATATTAGGGTCCACAGTGATGACAAGACAGTGAAAAACTTGGATATTCAGAAAGAGCTCTCTACCTTTTAAACATGATCTTTGAGGCACCTCAGTGGCGCAGTCGGTGAAGCATCGGACTTTTGATTTCAGCTCAGGTCATGATCTCTTGGTTTGTGAGTTTGAGCCCCGCATCAGGCTCTGTGCTGGGATTCTCTCTCTGCCCCTACCCCACTTGCTGTCTCTCTCTCTCTCTCTCTCTCTCTCTCTCAGAACAAATACGTAAGCTTAAAAAAAAATAAACATGGGGCGCCTGGGTGGCTCAGTCGGTTAAGCGTCCGACTTCAACTCAGGTCACGATCTCGCGGTCCGTGAGTTCGAGCCCCACGTCGGGCTCTGGGCTGACGGCTCAGAGCCTGGAGCCTGCTTCCGATTCTGTGTCTCCCTCTCTCTCTGCCCCTCCCCTGTTCATGCTCTGTCTCTGTCTCAAAAATAAATAAACGTTAAAAAAAAAATAAACATGATCTTCTGAGGGCATGATATAAATACAGCTACATACATATACATATATACATAGATAATCACCCTTCTTCCAAGAAAGTTAGACCCCAAGAGTTCATACGTTTCCAGTCTCCTATCCAACGAATCCTTTCCTCAGGTTGTATCCACCACAGGGTCAAGAGACTTCTAGGGAAGGGAGACATAGTGAACAAGGCTACAGCTCTTCCCTCAGGTAAATTACTGTTAAAATTTAAATGTTTTGCCACTCCTTGTGAGTCTGTAACTATTTCAAAACAAAAAGTTAAAAGAAGTTAAGTGACGAGGGTCAACATAAGGAGCCAGGGGATTATGTAGATTCAAGGTACCAATTACAACTTTGCTGCCATCCTCAGGTATGTGACCAAGAGGTCAAGGTAGATGCTGGTGGGTGGAGGGTAATGGGCTTGGAAGTAGAGGGTGGAGAGCATACGGAGACACTGGAAGAGAAAACCTAGGGCTCCACTCTTCCACCAGGAGACAGAGGAAGCAACACTTGTATTTCCTTGAACATTTTCAGGGTGAGGTGTGGTTGGGGAGGAGGGGCGGCAGTTGAGTTGGTTGTGTGGGGTTATGTTTTGTTTTGTTGTTTACTGTTAGAGGATGAGGTGTCGATGCCTGTCCCTGGCACTGCAGCTGAATTCCACTGTGGACACTCGAGGTCCTCTGTTCCTTTCCTTACCCACTGACTTGCCCAACGCCCAGTGCCGAGTCGGGTCAAACAAGTATAACGACTCTCGGGGGTGTTCTGAGGGATCAAGTGTGCAGCCAACGAAAGATTCTTTCTTAAGTTCATGTCGTGGATTCGTTCGCCAGCTTCTGCTTGGGCCACAAGCCACTGGCGAGGAAAATGACCTCAGTGACCAGATGCTGAGCAGAAGGCATTGCCCGCGGGACAATGTCGCTTCACGGTTTCTGCCTGCCCTGGATGCTGTAGCTAGACCAGACTTTTTTTTTGGCAAAATTCTCAACCAGTCTAAACTTGGAAAAAGCCAGCATTTCTGGTCAGGGAGCCTTGGCTACTTGCACGAGGCTTTTGGAGCACAAAAGCTGGTCCCACACAGTGAGTGGTTGCCCAGCACACAGCTCTGAATGGAGCCCTTGGCAAATCCTTTTTGCTTCACCCTGTAACTCGAGCTCAGGCTCCCTTTCTGGCAAGGACACTGTGGAAAATTCCCCGGACATAGAGAGCTGGCTCTATTTCCTAGCAATTCTACGAAGTTCTCTCTCTGTGATGGTAAAAATGGAGCAGCCTAAACATCTTCAGATCACTGGGATCTAAAACAAAGAGTCCCTGGGGCACTCGTGACAAGAAACAGGGCCCCACTTTTCAGCACGGAGCTTTCAGACTTTAGATCTGGCATCAAAGGTTTGGTCACAGTGATTGCTTCCACTTGGGGCCTGCTGGGACTTTAGTGGGTCCCCAAATATTTTGAATTTCTTGGCAAAGCTGTCCCAGACTGTGTAACCTTTCTTTTGTCATCTGTAATAATAGGCAAACAGCTACTAGTTTTATAGAGAAATAAAGCTGGAGTGAATCAGATAGCCTGGGGTGGGTGGGTGGGGGGGGAGCACAGCTTCAACTTTGACAGAGGACTTGGAAGAGATCTGCCAATGTGTAACCTTAGGGGAAATTCTGTATTTTCTTCAAATCCGACTTCCTCATCTAAAAAGCAGTAAAAACACAATGCCTGTGTGAGAAGGTCAATGTGAGGATGAATGAATAAACACGGAAGGTGCCCAGGAGGCACTCCAAGAGTCTTAGCCTTCCCTCTCTCTCCTCCTGATCTCCACCCCCTTCTCCTCTCTCTAGAGCTATGATTTTCAAACTGTTTTAACTGCTGGAACTAACTATCTATCTATCTATCTATCTATCTATCTATCTATCTATCTAAATGTTTATTTATGTAGAGAGTGAGAGAGCCTGAGTAGGGGAGGGGCAGAGAGAGAAGGAGAGAAAGGACCTCAAGCAGGCAGCGCAGAGCCTGATGCAGGGCTGGAACCCATGAGCAGAGGAATCGTGACTTGAGCCGGAAGCAAGAGTCAGACGCTTAACTGACTGAGCCACCCAGGCTCCCCACTGCTGGAACTTTTTAAAAATTCAAATAAATGTGTATGTAGAAGCCCAACATAGAAAACAGATAAAAATCCCAAGCTGCTACCAAGGAAGCACCTGCTCTGTCCCCTCTTCTCCTTGGTAGAAGTTTCCTGCAATTTCAGTGCCATCGAGGTGGGCTTTCTCATGTGCTGGGAGACCCTGTGGAATAGGGGCACCTTTGATTGGTGCCCCCCCTGTGCTGCTCCCCACTCTTCCCAGATCCTGACAACTGAAATCTTCCCATGGAGGGCTCTGGTGTGTTTTGGGTTTAAATGAAAGCACTTTGAGTCAGAGTTCTTTCTATTCTGGTGTTTTTTCTGATGAACTCACTTTTCTGGGGAACAGTGGGACTAGCTGCCTGGGAGCTCTTGCTGAGCCTGAGGTGCGAATGTTCTTGTGCAGGAGCTGGACGAGAGCAGTGAGGGTTCTTGTTTTGTGCTCCTGCGTCAGAAATGGGGGAAATACTTGGACTGCACAGCCCTTTCTTTACTCAAGTTGGTGTGCCTACCAGATCTTATTGGCACATGAAAAAGACATAGGATTAGGCACGCTGGTGCAAGAAGGGGGTCACAGGGTCAATCACAAGACACTTGGCTGTGCACTAAGGTCTAGTGTGAACTGGCCTCTGTGTGCGCCTCTGCCTCAGGGGGTTGGCTCTGCAAGAGGCTGTTCCTGAAGGGACCGCCCTCAGAGGGTGCCCAGCTGGGCAGGGAAGCCCAAGGGCAGTGAGGGCTCCAGCAGGTGCACTTCCACCGCACCCCCACGACTCACCCCATCTCTGCCTTCTTCTCATGTTGGCCACCGTTTCCTTTCCTGCGGGATCATCTCGAGGCTTGTGAGAAGGGGCACATTCCTCCCTCCCAGGGAAGAGGAACATTTGAGGGCTGGGCAAAGGGCTTCTCTTCCTTTCTGTGTCTCTGATTATAGATTGCTGGGTCTGGAGGATGAGGATGGGCTGGAGTCCTGCCTGAGCCGGGAGTTGGGATGTACAGTATTGCTTTCAAGACCTTAGTCATCAGTAAACAGCTATTATGCTCGGGCTCTAATGTGCTCTCTCTTCTGCTGGGTCGCCTGTGGTTGCCATGGATATGGCTTTGTCTTTGGAGGCCTATAACCAAGGAGGATTTAAGTAAATCCTCATGGGTCAATATTACCATAGCCCACCCCACCCCACCCCCCTGACCCCTCCCCAAAAAAAAGAGAGAAAGAAAAAGAGAAAATGAGGCCACACTAAACAACTCCAAGAAATCCTTAAACAGTTCTGCACTCATCACCAAAACAACAACAAAAACCCCGGGCTTTAATTGCCGGAACTTACAGGGCACACATTTTAAAACTGTACTCAGAATTAGAAAGATGAGGTCCATTAATGGCTCTGATTGCAGCGAGTGTAAAATGATGGTATTTCCCGGTCTGGTGTTTTGGACAATATAAAGTTACATTTTGTTTTCTTGCCAGTGCTTAGTTTTTAGAATGCTTCTTGATTTGCCGTTTCTAAGATGTGTCATATTCCAGCATATAAACGAAGCTGTGTTTCAAGCAAACAGTAGTTGTTTCTGGCCACAGAGGATTCGGTGACATTTGGTAATGACTATGGAAGATGGGTAGATTGATTTAAGAAGGCTGAAAAAAGAAAGAAGACTGGGTCCTGAGCAGTGACCAAAGAGCTCCAGTGTCTTTGTTTGAAAACGCATGCACACTCCCCCCCGGGATTGCTCATAAGTCACCCCAGAGAAAGGTGCTGTCCCCTGGTAAAGCAGAGGTCAGAGGCTGAGAGCCCATGTGTGGCCACAGCCCCTCCATGCTTGGGTTCTTTGCTGGAGAGTTGCATCCTTTTAATGGGCTGCCCTTTGTGTATGTTTCTTTGTGTGTGTTTCCTGGGACCACACAGCTCAGGCAGAGAGGCAGGCTGTGGATGCTGGGATGAGGACCCCAGCCGAGGTACCCACAGCACAGAAAGGGCTGTTTCCGTAGCAGTGTTCATGCCGGCATCGCCAGGCTGCCCCCTTCCCTCCTGGTCACAACCTGAAGTTTTGTCACCCATCTTACTGGCTTCCGTGTTCACTGTCATTGGCAGCAAGACACTTCCAGTGAAGAAGTTGGGTCTGAGTTGCAATTTCCCAGAGATCTCTTCCACTGAAGTGGGAAAAAGTGATGTCAATTTCCTCTCTGTGGGCTTTTCCTCTCTTGAGTTTTCACGTGTTTGTGTCAAACTCCAGATTAATCCACAGCCTCTCTTTGCTTGCCTTCCGAAACTCTCCCCAGTCCCTGCCTATCGTGTTACCCGGCAACCGTTGGGACTTCCCGAGTGGAGGATTATGACACTCTTGCTTTGATGCCAGGCGACCCAGTGCAAAGCCCCCTGTGATTGTCAGGAGCAGAGAAGGTGATAATGCTGCTGGCTGGTGGCCACCAGGGTCAGTGCTGGCCTGTCTGGACGAAAAAGGGAAGCTCACGCCTGAGCTGCCTCTGGAGGGTGCTGGGAGAAATGGCCTGCCTCCTACATCAGGTAGGAGTTGGCTCCCACCTTGCCCCCATCCTGCCTTGAGCTGCCTGGGAGGCCGAGGCCAAGTTCTAGAGTGGTCAGCAAACAGAGGCCCAGCTTCCGGGTTCGATGAGGTCTGTTGGGACGGGTGTCTTGGAGGCCTAACACAGCTTCAGGATGTGGGAGGAGTCCCCAGATAAACCTCTGCTAGGTTGTCTGAGCCGCTTTATCAGACTCTTGAGGAAATTCTGGTCCTCACGGCTTCCATGTAGTTCTTCCGGGACCACCACCAAACAGGATAGATTTCATGGAAAAGCTGAGGGCTGTGCTAATCCTTAGTTGGCAGCAGGCCAAGAGAGATAATTTTGATGTGGGTTAAAAGGAGTTTTCTGATTTTCCAAGCTGGTAGATGGAAAGGAAAAGGGGATGTCTGGGGTTTGGATTTGTGGATGACGGAAAGGACCTGGGAAGGTTATGAACCTTTAAATAGCGTCCTATCTGTACCGTTACCAAAGATCCCAAGAAAGAAAAGGCAGAAGCAGGCAATGTGGTGTAGAGGGAAAGCCGCCATAGCTCTGATTTTAAATGAACACAAACAAAAGATGGAAGGAGGGGCACAACATGAAGGGTGTCACAAAAGAATAGCAGGAATCTGTATATTAGTGTCAGAAAAACTGAAGTCCAGAATACGCTAAGACTCGTGAAATAGCAGCTGACATGAGAATAATGCTCTGTCATTTGCAAAGCATTTTCATGTAAATGATCACATGGATGCTCACAGTAATCCTGTGGGGGTGGGGGTGGGGCTGGGGGTGGGGTAGTTATTATCCTCAGAGTGTGTGGGGACTTCTCAGAGGCAAAGCTGGGATTTGAGCCCAGATCATCTTGGGCCAAATGCTGGGCCTTTCCACCACACCACATCACTTTTTGTTACATCATTTAGAAGTATATTTAGAGAAAGATGAGCAGGCCCATGGTCCCGGAGACAGTGTGACAGTAGGCAACACTAGGTGCTCCTATATTTTCTTCAGTTCATCACGAAGCAACACAATCTTCAAAGGATAGAACCAAATTTCTTAAAGTGGATGAGACCTTCAAGGAGAATCGAGTTCTGTAAGCTCAGGCCTGGACATCGTAGATGGCTGTTTCCAAAGGGACCTGAATTTCTCTTGCATGGCACTTACTTCAGAAATTGCTTGCTCAGTATCTGTGTTTTCCACTAGCCTTAGCATCTTGAAGGCAGGATCCATGGCCATCCTGTCCATCACGGTGTCCCCTTTGGCTGCCCAGGCAATGGATAAATAACTAACCACAGAGCAACGAGCAGTAATTTTGGTGAAATTATAGAGAATGGGAGGTATGCCACAGAGAGAGGCAGAAGTCATCATGATTTACCAAAAAAAAAAGATTCTAGAGTCTACTTGCCAATTAACTAACATTAGTCTCTAAGGTATTTGTATTCATTTCAATGATAAAAATGAGGCCCAGATATAGAAAGTGACTCCCATGAACTCATTTCAGTCATCCCAGAGATCCAATCAGAACCTCTGTTTTGGGTCGGTCAAGGCTGAGATTGGGCCATCTGGGCTGTAATGTCAGGAATAAATGCAGGAAAGAAAGGATTTCAAGGCAAGAATCTTTTGTTTTAGAGTCTAGGCTCTGGTTTCAGAATGAATTGTTCTATTAAGTACTCAGGCTTAGTAGAAGCAGCTTTACTTTCAGCTTGTGCTAGAAGGTACATATTTTAGAGACGGCGGGAGAGGATACATTCAACACCAAAGCCAAGCGATGCTATCAGTTATCAATACTTAACCATCATGACCATAGGCACCAGATGTGCAAATGTGAACACAGGCAGAATGTTCTCTAGAAGACATTGACTGGATTCAACTAAAGCCAGATTTCCAGAGATTTCTGAAGCTCCACTCTTCTCAGGAAGGACATTAGTTAAAGGGAAGCTTCTTGGGGCGCCTGGGTGGCTCAGTCGGTTGAGCATCCGACTTCGGCTCAGGTCATGATCTCGTGGTCCGTGAGTTCGAGCCCCGCATCGGGCTCTGTGCTGACAGCTCAGAGCCTGGAGCCTGTTTCGGATTCTGTGTCTCCCTCTCTCTCTGACCGTCCCCCGTTCATGCTCTATCTCCCTCTGTCTCAAAAATAAATAAATATTTAAAAAAAAATTAAAAAAATAAAATAAAATAAAGGGAAGCTTCTCATCTCTTTTCCTGAACTCCAGACACACCTTTCCAACTCCATGTGTGAACTTTCATGGGGCTGGAAGGACCTCGAGCTAAGTCCATCTCATGCCTTTATCCTCCTCATTCACTTCACGGTAGTCACAGCGGTCTTGTCTTCTCTTGGCTCCTCAACACACTCAGGTGTTCCTACCCCAGGGCGCTGGCACCTGCCGTTCTGTCTTCCAGAACCCTTCCCTAGACCATCATCCCCACCACTGGCTTGGTGTCATTCAGGCCTCAGCTCAGAATCTCCTGGGAGAGGCCTGCCTGACCCATTTCCTGTTGTATTTTCCTCATGGTGCTTTCATCACAATACAAAATTGTTTAATTTCTCTTCTCTCCCTTCTCCCTCCCCTTCTCCTCTCTCTCTCCTTCCTTGTTCCTCTTCTTCCTTGTTTGCCTTCCCCACTAAAATGGGGGCTCCATGAGGCTGCTCTTTATCGGTCTTGCTTGCAGACGTATCTTCAGTGCCCGGGACGGCACCTGAGCAGGTGCTCAATATACATTTGTTGTGTGACTATGTTGACTCGCCCCACCTTCTTCCTTGGCTGCTTCCATTTAGAACACTTACGGACACTACAGTCGTCTATTTTCAACAGATGGTAAATGAGGAAAGGTAAATGGAGACCGTTTGAAAGCCCTTTGATATTCCGTAAATAGTCTTAATTTTTGAGGTGTTTCTGATAACCTGAAAACAATCCACAGTGACAGGCTCAGGTCACCAGTTCTGGAGGCATCTAGAGGCTGAAGGAACTGTCCTGCAGTACCGGAAACCTCAGGGAAAGCTGAGGAAGGGGAACCCAGTGACTCTATCTGAGAATGCAAAAAGCACTGCTGGCAGGAGATAAGCCTGCTCGGGGTCTCTCAAAATATCCTTTATTCAGATTATGTTGTGCCACCTGATCAGTGCCCGTGGGCAAGCTCAGGGTTGGAAGGGGCTAGGAGCAGGCCAAGGATAGGCAGTAAAAGGAAAGCTTGGGTGGCAGAGGAAGCTGAGGAAAACACGTCCCAGGAGGTACTGGCTCCAGGTTAGCATTTCTGCTGATCTTCCTGAACGATGTGGGCATGCCCCTTCGCCTACCCTTTACCTCGGTTTGAAGAAACAGGGGTGTTAGTGGGGAAGGTAGGAAGGGGTGAGGCTGTCAGACCGTCTTGTGGAACAATACCCCCAATAACAGTCAATTAAATAAAATTCTGAGCTTAAGCAATACAGGTCTGCACAGCAGCTATGATGTCATTGATCCAATTGCCTTTTCCTCATTGTTCTGCCATCTTTGGACTTCGCCCTCATTTGGACTACCACATCCACATTTCAGCCAGAGGAGGAAAAGAAGGGGAAGGAGCTCAACTTTCAAGCTTACCACGAGGAAGGTGCACGGGTACTCTCCATTCTTATCCCATTGGCCAGAACTTTGTCCGTGGACATGCCTCAGTCCAAAGGAGTCTGGGAAATGTGGTCTTGAACTGGGTGGCCGTGTCCCACCTAAAAATTCCACAACCGTGAAAAAGAAGGAAGAGATGTATCAGGAAATGGTATTTCTGTCACAGGTGAGCGGAAGAAATTGCCTTGTGAATACGATGATGATTATCCTTTGCAACTGGCCCTGGGAAGAAGTAACTTCCCCGGGAGGAAAACCATTCGGCTGTCTGCCAGGTCTTTGCACGGCAAACTACAGATTTTGATAAATAGACCACTGCACACTTCTCCCTGGCAAGAATATAAAGCCCAGTGATAATAAGGCATATGAGTGCCATAAACCCTAAGTAGCTGTTTTGAAGTCATCAGAATGCAGCGCCTACCAGATAATTCACCCAATCTGTCAGAATGCTGCTTCCTGCTTCCACCATCAACCATTTGGAATTAACTCTAAAGCAGGTCTGCTGTGGAGTCTAAATCTAGAAATAGTAGAATGTAAGCTCTGGAGATATTAAATTTGTGGCAGGCACTTACTCACTCGATAGGTACCCACTGCACCAAGCTGGCCTATGGGGTGGGGCAGCTGTGATATTGAGAATGACAGAGATGTATGTTCACGAGTTCGGTGACAGAACATCTGCTTATGAATGAGGGCATTCACTCATTTGTTCATTCGTCCAACGACTATTTAGTGAACCCGTACTTTGAATCAGACCCACGGTACTGGGACATATTGATGAACAAGCAGGACAAGGACATATCCTTGCCTCAGAGGATATATTCTAGTGTGAGGAAAAAGGCAGGAAAGAAGAAAGGAAGCCTGTGAACAGACAGGATACTATAGAGTGATAAATACTGAAGGAACTAAACAGAGCGGTGATGGAGAACTTGGGCAGTGAATAGGAGGGTCAGTGAGGGCCTTTCTGAAGTGATGGTTGAATCCTGAAGGATGAGAAGCCATCCACATGGGAAGCCAGGAGCAGGGAGGTGGCAAAGAGCTTGTGTGTTAGTGTGTCTGGTGTGGCCGGAGTGTTTTGAGTGAGGGGACACTGATGCAAGATGAGACTGACTGGACAAGGCTGGTCCCAGAGAGTTTTCTGGAAAGGTGGAACTTGAGCCGATCCTTTCAGGACAGGTAAGGTTCGAGTCTGCGAGAGGGGAAACATTTGCAAAGTAGGGTGAGCTGTGAGGGGCTTGAGCCAGGACGGTGCCGACCCAAGATGGTGGGTGAGAAGGGTTCCTGATGGGAGGAGTGAGAGAAAAGGCTGGAAAGGCAGCCTCAGGAAACTTCTGGAAGGCAAAGGGACTTGAATTCTCAAAGATCATGTACAGCCATTTGATCAGGAGAGAGGCATGATCGAAGCGTGGTTTTAGAAAGATTTTCTACAAACTAGGTAGTAGCCTCTCAGTCTTGGCACTATTGATGCTTTGGGCCAGATCATTCTTTGTTGTGAAGGATCCTGTACACTGCAGGATGTTTAGCAGCACCCCTGATCTCTAAATGCCAGGAGCACCCACCTTCCTAGTCCTGACGATCAAAAATGTCTCCAGATCTGGCCAAATGTCCTAGGGGGTGGGGGAAGGGAAAATCACTTCTGGTTGAAACCACTACTTTAAAAAAAAAAAAATGGTTTTGTTTATCTTTATGTTTTTGTTTTTGAAATCAGAGTTTGGACCTGAAATATCTTGATCATTGACTGTTTTCTCTCACTATGATTGTAAGGACGTAGGAACTACGGATTTAAATAGGAAGGCAACCTTAAGTTGTAGTTACTGAATATTTTTGACTTAAAGTTTAAGAAAAGCTTATACAAATAAGTTTCAATTCACTCTAAAATGAAGTTTTGCAAGCTTTGAGGGATCTTTCCTCTGCTCTGCCATCCCTTGATGTTTTCGGTCTTCTTACAGTGTGTCCCCCTCTACTCGGGTGGATGAGCTCCTTAAGGCCACCCCTAGGGGGATTGGGGGAGGTGGGGCACAGAAGGAAAGGCCCTTTTCCAGCCAGGAGATGTGTACACTGAGCTGAAAAAACATTAAGGAGGATTGTTTTGAGATTTTTTTCAGACCCCTAAATTGTTTTTTGTTTAAAAAAAAATTTTTTTTAATCTTTATTTTTGAGAGAGTGAGAGAGAGACAGAATGAGGGCAGGGGAGGAACAGAGAGAGAGGGAGACACAGAATCCGAGGCAGGCTCTAGGCTCTGAGCTGTCAGCACAGAGCCCGACGTGGGGCTCGAACCCACGAACCGTGAGATCATGACCTGAGCCGAAGTCGGACACTTAACCGACTGAGCCACCCAGGTGCCTCCAGGCCCCTAAATTTAAATTAGCTTTGTGGGAACTCTTTGGGATTAACTCCCCCTCAAAACACCCCCTGAAATATATCCCTTCGTGGCTTCCCTTCTCTAGATGATATTTGAAAGATATGCAAGAGAATATGAAGAACTCCAGAGAAAATGTATTTTTTAAAACATTTTTTTTTAAGTTTATTTATTTTTAAGAGAGAGATAGAATGTGAGCTGGGGAGGGGCAGAGAGAGAGGGGGACACAGAATCCGAAGCAGGCTCCAGGCTCTGAGCCGTCAGCACAGAGCCCGATGCAGAGCTTGGGCTCACAAACCGTGAGATCATGACCTGAGCTGAAGTCAGACGCTTAACCGACTGAGCCACCCAGGTGCCCCATGGAGAAAATGTATTTTTAAAACCTATCTTCCTATGTCTTAAAAAAAAAAAAAATTTAATGTTTATTTATTTTTTGAGAGAGAAATCATGAGCAGGGGAGGGGCAGAGAGGGAGGGAATAGAGGATCCGAAGCAGGCTCCATGCTGTCAGCAGCGAGCCCCTTGTGAGGCCCAAACTCACAAACCGTGAGATCATGACCTGAGCTGAAGTTGGATGCTCAAGCCACCAAGCCACCTAGGTGCCCCTCTCCCTAAGTCTTTTAAATAGTATTCTGGGTTGAGTCGCAAATTCATCCACCCTCCCACCCCAATTCATGTCGGCTTGGAACCTCAGATTTGGAAATAGTCTTTGCAGGCGTAATTAGTTATGATGAGATGACAGTGGATGAAAGTGGATCCTACACCCAGTGAATGGTGTGCTTAAAAGAAGGGGGGACCCACAGAGACACAGTGGGAAGGGGGCCATGTGAAGAAGGGGGCAGAGGTTGGAGTGACACAGTACAAGCCAGGGAACACCAGGATTGCCCGGAGCCAGAGAAGCGGAGAAGAGGCAAGGAGGCATCTTCCCCTCGGGAGCTACGACAGCCACGGACACCTTGACTTTGGACGCGT
Organism: Panthera leo; assembly: GCF_018350215.1. Taxonomy (NCBI): domain Eukaryota; kingdom Metazoa; phylum Chordata; class Mammalia; order Carnivora; family Felidae; genus Panthera; species Panthera leo. The sequence goes on from NC_056679.1 coordinate 25,750,188, forward strand.
AGCCTCCAGACCTCCGACAGAACGGATTGCTGTTGTTTAAGCCCTGCCGTTTGTGGTAATTTGCGGTAATTGCAGCCCTAGGAAATGAATACAAATGGTTATGTTATAATCGGGTTTAGTTTTTTTGTTGACACGTGGGCTTGCTAGTTTCTGCTTCAGACTCCTTGCTTTTCAGAGCTGGCCGTTAACTTGCAGCAGAAGGCTAACCTTCGGCCACAGGCTTCACCAATCGGTTCTAAACGAGACCCGCTTCATTCCCGTGCCACCGAAACCACAGCCCGCAATCCTGGGCGACGCACAGGTCTCCCCTCGGAAGCCTGCACGTGGCAGAAACGCTACCTTCAAAGCAAATTCCAAGAAGCGAGGCCTGGGTAGTCCTCTGGGGTGGGCGTTGGTGGGTCATGGTTCCCGGTGTCCTAACTAAAGGAGAGGATGCAGCGACTCTAAATTAAAGGGGAAAAGGGGACGCTTCTGGTCAGATCCCAGAGAGGAACAGTGGGGAGGTGAGTCAATGGTTGGTGGATGTGGGAATGGGAGGGAGAAGCAAAGGGGGGGGGCAGAAGGCTGGGATATCAGGGGATGGGGAATGGGAGTGGGGGGAGAGAAAGAGAAGGACAGCTGAATCCTTTCAAGAGGGGAGGAAAATGGTCTTAATTTACCATAGGCGAAAACAAAAAAGGAAGATTACACAACAGTTTTAATGACAGGGTTTCTGTCACTCACCCTGATAGTAGTAATTATGTTTATTATGCGGATTTGGTGGTGAAGGTGCTGTCCTGCTCAGCCCGTGCTGCCGAGGGGATCAATGGAGGCGGTTGATAGCATCCACCAAATAAAGCCTGGGAGGTCTGGACATCCTCAGTTATAATTCTACAAACACAGTTGCTTAGGAAATCAGCACTTCAAATTAACTAAAGCAGGTAGACATATTCTCCTCCTTTACGCTGTATCCTTACTATGTCCTGTGTTTATTTCTCTGCTGTTGGAGGGGGTAGACACTTGCCTGGTTTTATCTTTAGCCAAAAGAAATAATTTGCACACATGTCTTTAGAAGAGAAATAAGTGACTATATTGCTTGTCTAGAAAACAACTCAGAAATTCACCTCACCTTTAGGTGAGGAATGAGGGGAGGTGTGGGGAGTGTTGGGTGGGAGCAAACTGTTCCCCCGGCAGCCAGGGAGCAAACATTGCCTGCTGTTGGCTTTGGATAATTTTACCTCATTCAGAAACACCTATTCAGCAACTGTTGTATGACAGGCACTGGTATAGGCTCTTTGGATAAAGACTTTTTTTTTTTTTTTAATTTTTTGGTAATGTTTATTTTAAGAGAGAGAGAGAGAGTGAGAGCGCACGTGCACCCAAGTGGGGGAGGTGCAGAGAGAGAGACAGAGAGAGAGAGACAGAATCTGAAGCAGGCTCCAGGCTCTGAGCTGTCAGCACAGAGGCTGAAGCAGGGTTCAAACCCATGAAGTCTGAGATCATGACCTGAGCTGAAGTTGGACACTTAACCAACGGAGCCACCCAGGCTCCTGGAAATGGTTTTTTAAAAAGGGTTTGAGTGTTTAGTAGAAAGATTGATGATTAAATCATTCATTCATTCATAAAACAGTTATCGACTCCCTTCCATGTGCCAGAGACTGTTCTGGCACTTGTGATACAAGGATAAACTGAGCCGATGAAGGCTTGAAGTCAAAGACGTATATGTGTTGAGTGGATGAAGGAAGCCCCCTTTGGGCCTGGGGGAGTCAGTGAAGCTTCCCAGCATATCTGTCAAAGCTTGGAAGGTGCCGAGGAATGCCTGCTGGCTGTTCTTTTAACTGAGACTTTAAAGTTGTTGCAAAGTTTATATGTGATAATCATCATCATTGCCCTTCCTAAAAACTGGAAAGTGACCTGGCAGAGAAAACCTAGCATCTCAACAAAGGATGTTTCAGGATGAGGCTTTTTGTTATTCATCTACTCACTCTGTACAGACTCATCCACCCTCCAAGCGTTAACTCCCTGGTGGCTGATGACCCCAAAATGCTCAGTGATCCTAGAGTTCTAGGTTCTCCACCTCCCAACCTCGGTGACTGGCCTGGCGTCTTCCAGATACCTCGTCAGCCCGGGGCCGTTCCTCTCCCTGCTTTCCTCGGGCTAAATCATTCTCTGAACTGTCTCCTCGCAGCCACTGCTTGGGACTGACTTTCCCTGTGCATATGACCAGGGCCTGTGGATTTGTCCAGGACTCCAGGGGCCAGGGAGGGCCTGGGTAATTTCCCAACACCCTCTGGGTCTTCTCCCTCCAGGTGGGGCTCACAGTCCGGGGCCCACAGCACAACAGAAAGAGGAAGACGCTCCTTTCTCTCATTACTCCCTGGAGGGTTTCTTGAACACCCCCCCCCCCCCCCACCACCTTTACTCCGGAAAGCAGGTAGGTTCCCTCCAGCTCTGGTGAGTTTCAAATTCTTGGACTGTGAAGGATCCATTGGAGACTCCCTCTAAGGACTAAGAACGGAAGAATCATTTTGCCAGTAGCTGTGCTAGGGCCTGGGAGTGCCAGGGACTGGTAGGAAGGGGTATGTGTGTGTGTGTGTGTGCCCACTTTACAAACTCCTCCCTGCTTCCAGAGGTCGTGGGCTCCTGGCAGGGGTGGGGGGGTCCGACTACTCTGTCATCTCTGTAGGGTTCCTGCTCCTGCTGCGAGGCTCCCCTTTTTGACAGCAGGGTTGGTATTTTCTCTGTAGCCAGCAGGCTGCAAGACGAGATGTGTGCCCTGGTGGTGTGGGAGGCACGGAGTTTGCCTCCTGCTCCTGCTAAATGAATCATGTTAACCTAATACTCAGAGGCAGGCTCCTTCTGCACCGTGGCTACACCCAAAACCGGGTGAGGAAGGCCTCCTGAGCCAGGCGCTCGGTTACACAGTTCCTTGGTGGGGTCTCACTCCGGGTCCTACCTCGTGCCTTCTGTACCCATGCTGTCACCCCTGAAATGTAGACATCCGAGGGCCATCACTAATTCACTAGGTGTCCTCCTTCAGCCTGGGCATGCATTTTTAATTAACTTTTATATCAAGACTCAGGTGACACGACCCTACCCCCTTCTCTGTCCTCTTGGAACATAGCTAAAGTCAGCTGTGAGCTGTTATTCCACACAGAGGAGCTCTTGCCAGTGTCTTCCCTGCAAAGCGGCAGTTGCTACTTATTTGCAGACTATTTTAAATATTTCATGGAATTAATTTCAGATTTAGTGTCTTCATCAGATTGCTAGGAGGGTACTTGTAGTATATGTGCTGCCGAAGCGAGCACATGGGTACTTGTAGATTAATACGTCCGGGCCTCCTATTTTATAGTTGAAAAAAAAAAGTGAGACTCAGAGACGTTAAATCATTTTCCCAAGGTCACACAGCAAGTTTGTAGGAGGGCCCACATGAAAGCCTAGGTCTTCTGAGTCCCAAGCCTAAGCCCCTTCATTATACTATGAATTCTCTAAGATGATAAATTTAAATCCAGGCAGTGGCCTGAACCCCCCCAACCCCTAATTCCAAACGAAATCATGAAACAAAATCTTGAAAGTGACCCAGTCTTCAAGACAAAGAGTGAAGTATGGTCATTCACAGAGGATGAGCAAAAGGCATTATTGTTATTTGGTTCTTTGTTGTTTGAGGTCCACAGCGATAAAGGCATTAAACTCTCGAAGCAGAAACCAAAAAGTGCCAGGAGAAAAAAAAAAGAAAATCTAAAATAAGACCTCAAAGAAAATAGAAACTGGCATATAAATCGTAAGTTATGGTAGGTTGCATGCAGAGAGCCATCTGAAGTGGAAACAGGCTGCAGGGCGCCTCAGAAAAGGCGAGGACTCGAGTCTGATAGCCAAGGTTCCAAATCTCGGTTCGAGCGTTTACTAAGGGTGGTTTGGAGGCAGTTCATTTCTCAGAGCTTCGGTTTCCCCCTTTGTAAAAGGAAGCTGACATCTGTGGCAGAGCGGTGATGTGAGGAAGGGCCGGCAGGCGCCCGGTGGTGCCTCGTCTGCAGCTGGCACTCAGTATGTGGTAAAATGTGTGACTGCCTGTACCTTGAATTGCAGGGGAGACCCTGGCAGGCTGACGCCAGCCCCAGCCCCCAGCAAAGGGCTGAAGGGGGGGCCCCGCCTGGACCAGGGGACTCGGGTTTGTTCCTGGTGAGGATTTAGAATGCTTCCTCTCTGTTCTTGTGCCTTCTAATGGGTGGTTTTTCCCCGGGGGACGGTTCTGCCCTGAGGGGGCATTTGGCAAGCAGACAGCGTTTATCCTCTTAGACTAACATTCAGGTTTGACTTGTGGATGCAAAGCTAAGCTTCACAGAAGATGGGAGGAAGTTCTGATTTAGGGGGGCTTCTTTATTTGGTTTGTATTGTGTGATGATGTTTTTCTTCAACCTCTTTAGCAACCCCTAGGGCCCTAGGCTAGATGTCAATTCAACCCTTTGACAGGCATCTCTTGTTTCCTTTCCTCCTTCCTCTGGTGGTCGTATCCTGATTTTCTCTGAGAAAACTGCCCTGCTGCACTCACTGTCCCTGTGGGGAAGCAGATACGGGAATGTGACCATTGTACCACAGGCCCACAGTGGCTGGTCAGCAAGGGACATGGACCAATTAGTGCCAGAGCTTCTATAAACTGTGGGGCAGAGGCTCTCATTTTTCTCTGGGTACACTGAGGAGAGAGGATATGATAGGAAAAGACAGGATTCAGTAGGCAGAGAGGGAAACGTTAGGACCCGAGGTCCCTGGGTGGGGACAAACACATATTTCGGAACAATGCTGGGAGCGTCATCTGAGCACAGCAAACCCCCTCAGGGGTAAAGTTCCTCTTCAGAATGTAACAGACCCCACCTACTCCCCCTCAAGTTTCCCTCAGCAATTTAACTAAAAAGAAGTAGCAGCCCATAAAATGTATGACCCACAAGGAACGTTTGGTCATAGACCGCCCCTCATACAATAGAAATGAGCCGATCAACAAGGAACGACTAGACATTTAGAGTTACCTGCCCAATGAGGGTAGAACCTGAGAAGAAACAGGGGAGAAGGACGGGGCCGACCCAAACCCTATAAAACATTGTCCCTTGCCTATAGTCCGCGGGCACTCACTTTTGGATGCCCCCTCTCTGTAAAGAGTTTTTATACTATTCTTACTTTCTGATCTTATACTCTAATAAACTTTTGTCTGCTGCTCATTTTATTTTGTGTCCACCTCTTCGTTCTTTGAGCGGTGAGACAACGAACGCCAGGTCTGAGGTAAAAAAGCCTGCAACAGGATACAGGCCTCAGGATGCAGAAGTTATCTCGTACACAGGGAGGTGTGTGGGGATGATGGGCCTTCCAGGGAAAGCAGAACAGAGAAAAGAGTGAGCCCCAGTGACACCTTTCAGGCCTCAAACCCCAACCTATCTGTACTTTTTACTTATTTGAGCCAATAACTCTCCTCCTTTTTAAAAAGCATGACATAGTTTTAATTATGTTTCAGTCATTTGTCACTGAGAGTCCCGGTGAAGACAAACCAGGAGGTTGGATATAATGAGCTGGGAGGAAGCACGCGCCCTCTGAGAGCACTTTTCAAACTGAAGAGTTTCTACAGAACCATATTGCTGTAGAAGCATTTTTCCTCTGGGAGGACGCTTTGCAACTTCTATTATTATTATTATTTTCACTTATTTTTTTGTCTGCCCAACATCTGAACCTCTTTCCAAAGGAGTTGTGGTGGGCCTAGAATGGCTGGAAAAGCCAGATATATACCCCCGAAGGCAAGGCTTTGGGTACTTCATCTAGGTGTGGCCAATTAGATCGTCTGGCTTGGATTTAGAATCTGGAAGGAGTCACCTGGATGCTCCGTCAGTTAAGCGTCTGACTCTCAATTTCAGCTCAAGTCATAATCTCACAGTTTGTGAGTTCGAGCCCAACATCGGGCTTTGCACTGACAGCGCAGGGCCTGCCTGGGACTCTCTCCCTCCCTCTCTCTCTGCCCCTCCCCTGCTCGCTCACACTTTCTCTCTCTCTCAAAAAGGAATAGGGGATGGTGGGGGAGTTTGTTCTGGCAGCAACAACAGTGGATTCCAGGGCAGCAGTGGCCATGGTGACCCCAGTGGGGTCCAGTCCCCAGTGTCATTTCTGGTGTCCAGTCAGTGTCCAGCAGTGGCCACAGGAGTGTGTCTCCGAGTTGCCCAAGGGCCCTTTTCCCTGCCTGTTTTCCCGAGGCAGCCTCTCCGGCCTTCCCTTGATTATGTAAACTACTCACTATTCTCTTAATAGATTATTTCCTGCTTCAACTGGTCAGTCACTTCCTGTTGCCAGAACCATGAAAAGGCCTCCTGAGAGAGGTCCCATCTGCTACTTGCATCAGCAGATATTGCTGTGTGACAGTATAACTCAGTGGCTTGAAACAATGGGTATTATTGTTCAACGATTTGGTGGCTTGAAGAGGACAGAATTTCATTTCTGTCTCAGATAATAGTATGAGGTAGGTGTCCCAGATTGGCATGTGGGTCTGCTCCATACAGCCATTCACTTCTTCTCCATTTCTTCCATTGCATGTCTCCTCCCTCTCCTAGGGTGTTGTCCTTGTCCGCATAGGTGACGTTTCCTTCACTCCATGCCAACACGCAGCCATCAAGAAAGGGAAAGTGTGCCCAGGAGGCACAGCCGTGGTCTTGGGGCTCAGGCCAGAATGGTATGGGTCCACTTCTCACCATCCACTGCTGACTGCAAGTTGGGCTAAGGAATGTGGAGGGAAAGTGGAAGCCGAGGGACAATTAGCCTTCTCTTCCATAATATCATGATTTTGAAAGAATGAATCACATAGTGGATCTTTGAAGCACAGGGGTAGGTGGGTGGAATTTTTTTTGTTTTTTTTGATGATGACGATAAAGGCAAATTCAACTTTTTTTTTTTTTATTAATGTTTATTTTTGAGAGAGTGCAGAGAGAGGAGCAGAGAGAAGCAGGCTCTCCGCTGACAGCAGAGAGCCTGAGGCGGGGCTCGAACTCACGAACCGTGCAAAATCATGACCTGAGCCTAAGCCAGATGGTCAATCGACTGAGCCATCCAGGTGCCCCGATGATGAAGGCAAATTCAGTCTTTCAAAAAAAAATTTGGTTGGTACATATTTTGATCTAGATAAAGGGAACAAGCCAGCAGTAGGGAGACTCTGCCCTGTGTTTAGGTTCTGGCATATTCTAACTTTCCAATCTTTGTGAGTTTCTTTATTTGTAAGATGGGTATTGTGATGACTGCCCTGTGAGATTATTGCAAGGATTCAGTGAGGTAAGTTAGCACCCAGATCTGTCCCTGGCATACACTGGGTGCTTGGTAATAACTGAGGTTACCTTAGAGGCCAGTGTGCTAGAGTGTGAATGAGAAACGAATAGTTTATTCTTCTGCTACTTACCAGCTCTGGGAGTTTGGAAAACAGTCCCTTAACTTCTCCAGGTCTTGGGACATTTGTCTGTGAAAGGGACGACCCCTTTTTATCTGACGTTTGTGGTTTCTTTCCGAACGAGGCTATGCAATGTGTCTGTATCGTATTTCGTATTTTGAATATCTCATTGCCTCTTCCACCTCTCTTGGAGGAAGGGCCAGCGTTGCCACTCACCGTCCGTAACAACGCTAGGCAGTTTAGTTAAGCTTTCTAACTGCTTTCCCGTTGTGGTGAATTGTGCATAATTTCTCTTTTGAACGATTGTCGCATAGGTTAATTGGGGTCACATACGTGACAGGGGATTCACCAAGAGCCTCAAGAGATGTTAGGCGTTATTGTTTTTATTAAATGTGAGGATCAAGTGGCTGCTGTGTTTTGTGTCTTCTTTAAGAACAAATTTTCCAGAAACACTGATACGGAAACAGGATCTTGCCTCTCCGCTGCTTATTCCTCAAGTAGTTATAATCCTTTGTTTGTGACACCACAGTGAGTTGCCCCTGGAGAGGATTCTAACGTTGTGAATAGAAGATTAGGTCTTGGAGTGACAGCCTCTTAAAGACGGTAGTCTGAAGGTCTTGTAAAAAGAGTCTGGAGAAACTTCTAGTCTCCGGTCTTCACAAATGTTATGCCATAGTGAATGTTGAGTAGCAACAGTAGTGTATAGGGTATGGAAATGAAAAGTATTCCACGCGTGGTATTCCACGCAGTGCTGTGATGAGTGCTCAACTTGTGCTTCTGTTTGGGTATTAGTCCCTCTGCGGCATTATTCAAATCCTATGTGACAGGAATAGCTTAGGGCAAAGTACTCTAGGTTTATAGATAAAACTCAGTCTGAGAGGAAAACTTGTGTGTAGTTCAAGGACGATAGGCCTGAGAGCCTGGGAACTGGGGTCTAATCTCAGCTCTGCCATTAACTAGCTGTGTCCTTGGACAAGTTTTGGAAGTAGTCTCTGTATTTGTTCCGTTGCTGGTAAGAGAGAGGCGGGACTAAGGCCATCACCGGATGATCTCCTATATCCCTCTGGTTCTGAATTCTGTGTTGCTAGGGCTGACTTTTCAGATCCCAGCAGACCTGGTTTGTTTGGGGCTTGGTTAGGCTAAGTGCCCTGCTTACTAACCTTGGAAACCTTTATTCCAACACTGGCATAAAAACAGCCCTGTGAGAACATGTTGTGCAAAGGAACGACAGGGATCAGGGAGAAGAAAACAAATTGTTTTTCCCTACAGGCAGTACATTTGTGCTCAGAGGTCAGACATGAATGCTTAGCCTCTGGAACAGGGGAGAAAATTCAGTTCAACGCATGCTGATTGAGTGACTTAACGTGTTAGAGACATAATGGAGATCTGATGACAAAGAACCCAAGGTCCTGTCCAGCCCCTGTTCTCGAGCAGTTTGATCAGGTTAGGGAGACCAGGCAGGGCCACGTGTGCACGCCTGCACACAGAAGCACACACACTCACACTCATAATAGTGAACAGGCACGATACTTCCACAGGCACTGAGTAAAATGCAGGACACCAGCCAGGCCACTCAGGGCCACCAAGGTGAAAAATGTCCCCATCCTCAAGAGATGTAGGTAAGGCGAGTACCTAGAAGATGGTCTTAGAAAAAGGCAGAGAGAGGAGAGCCAGAGATGATAATAATAAAACATATTTACATAGTGCTTTACTAAGTCCTTTTGCGCATAGTCCACATTCTCTCTCCTGGGTGGCGTTTACACCATCCCTTCTGGTTTTTCTCCCATTTCTCTGGCCACCTTCTCAGTTTCCTTTGTGGGACCTTTTCCATGGCTTGCCCAAGACAATGTTCCTGGGTGACTTCCTGCACAGCCATGACCTCAGCCATCACTTAATCTGCTGATGGCTTTTGCTAGAATGTCAGCTCCACGAGGACAGAAATCTTGCCTATTTTTCGTCTCGAGTTAGCCCCAGTAATTGACACGGTGCCTTGTCCATCATAAATCTTAAAAAATGTTTATTGTAAACTAAATTTGCATCTGTAGTTCAGAGCCAGTCCTCACTTGTTGTCGTAGAAAACCAACTGTCCATTTGCATCTCTACTTGCAAACTCATGGTACCTTACACTCAAAATGTCTGAAAAGAACTGCTTACCTCCAAGTAATCCCTGTAAAACTCGTACTTCATTGAGATAGCCCTATCTCAGCGAGTTGTACTTCTGTCTGCCCCAATCATCCAAGCCAGAAACCCAAGAACCTTTTTGGACTTGTGCTATATCCTACTCTTTCCTTTAGTCTTCACGTTTAGTCAGTCAACAAACCCTAATGAATCCATCTGCTCATGTCCCTTCTCACCTTCACCTGGGTTATTTCTACAGTATCTCAGCTGGTCTCCCCTCCTTCTCGTAAGTGTTCCTGGTCTTCCAGCATGAGCGGTGAGTTCCAATCTCATCCTTATTTTAACTAAAAGTTTTTCTATTGTTGTTTTCTCTTGGTCTTAATTTCCTCTCATTTTAAAGACATTTTTTGGGGGGTGCCTGGGTGGCTCAGTCGATTAAGTATCCGACACCAGCCCAGGTTATGATCTCGTGGTTCATGAGTTTGAGCCCCGGGTCAGGCTCTGTGCTGACAACTCAGAGCCTGGAGCCTGCTTTGGCTTCTGTGTCCTCTTCTTTCTCTGCCCCTCTCCTCATATTCTGTCTCTCAAAAATAAATAAGTGTTAAAGAAATTTAAAAATTAAATAAAAGACATTTTTTTCTTGCTGCATGGTATGTATGTATTTTTAGAAGAAGCCTAAAATATCACCAAAGTGGTAAATAATATATACACACTATGTTAATTTGAAACCTTTTGATTCCAAGTGAAAGAAAACTCAAACCAACTTAAATAAAAAAGGAGGACATTTTTGGTTCATGCAGTTGGGCAGCAGGAGAATGATTTTGGCTTCGAACATAGCCAAATATAGTCAGTTGAGCATCCGACTTTGGCTCAGGTCAGGATCTCATGGTTCACAAGTTCAAGCCCTGCATCGGGCTGTGTGCTGACAGTTCAGAGCCGGGAGCCTGCTTCGGCTTCTGTGTCTCCCTCTCTCTCTCTGTACCACCCCCTGGCTCGCTTGTGCTCTCTCTCTTTCTCTCTGAAAAATAAAGAAATATTTAAACAAAACAAAACAAACAAAAAACATAGCCAAAAAATAGAGCGCAAACACCGTCAACGTGGCTCTCTCTGGTTCATCACCTTTTGGCCCTGATTTCCTCTGTCAGATCAGCAATCTTACCTTTATGAGTGATCTTTACTAGTGATGTCAAAAATATAATCAAACCGCATAAGTAGATTGCATTTTTCCAAGAAGGCCATAACTGGATCTCCCATTTTACATGCTGCTCTTATGATGTGACGTTGTTACTTTTCCCCTCAAGAGGTGGGGTCTAGATTCCCTTTTATTGCATCTGGGCAGGTTTGTGACCATTGCAAAGTGACCCTGTGTGACTTTTGGGTCTGGGTCTATAAAAGGTGACATGGCTTCTGTCTGTTCCTCTCGGGACCCTTTCTCTTGGAACCCAGCCATTGTGCCATGAGGACGCCGAATAAGCTGTGGAGTGGAACCCTCCTTGGCGACGGCTGATTCCCCAGGCAGCACCGACCTTCAGATATGTGAGTGAATGAGGGTTCAGGTGATTGCAGCGTCAGCCACTTTCAAGCCCTCCCAGCTGTGCTGTGCACCCCGCGTCCCACAGGACGTTATGGAGCGGAGGCATGTTGACCCTGCTGTGCCCTGTCAACTTCCTGGCCCATAGAGACTGTAAGAGATGATGAGATGATGTTTCAAACCACTAAATCTTGAGGGAATTTGTTGCACAGCACTAGATAGGTGAATACCCAGAAAAGTGTGGGACATCCCATGTGGCTCACCAGGCCCTTCCTTCCTGCTTAAGCACACTTTTAATAAAATGAGGTAGAAAGTAATAATTACACTCATCTTACCCAGCAAGAAGGGTTTACGTTTGAATACCTCCATTTTACAGCAAGATTATTATTGAGCTTACGTGACATTTTTCAGGGAACCGTGCCTCAGGCAGCTGTAGATTCTAGAGTTGTTTACCACAAACAATCCAAACCCACAGACATCCTGCTAAAAGCATTCCGTAGATAAAGACTTTCCTTCTTGAAATGTTAACTATTATCAGGTCAGTTATCACACTTACCAAGAGACTAGGCCGAGTCACTTGCCTTCTCTTGCAGGGATCCCTCTAGTAATTGGGGAAGAAATGGGTCACGGGCCAGCTGTTTTAACTCCTTCCACCTCAACCCTTCCACTCAACAATTTTTCCCCTGATAGAGGCAAGATGTCTGCCTTGAGCCCTAGTCCCACAATTCACCCTCTCAGTAACCCAACCAAAAAAGAGAATGCCTTTCTGTCATTCTTCTAGGATAAGTCTCAGTATATCTCTACCTGGCTCTGATGTCCGAACCAACCTTTAGAACACTTAAACTACATGGATCGAGGAAAATTAGGGTGTTGTTATAAGAAGAGAGAAATGCTGGGCCTAAAACAATGAAAAAAATAGCTGATACACACACAATATAATTATAAAAATATATAAAAAATGTATATTTAATATGTATATAAATATATATAAATATATAAAAATATATAATATATATAAAATATATAATTATAAAAATTAACATGCATTAAAAACATTTAATTATATACCAGACTTCTTTCTTAATTGGTCCCACTTCAGTCTATTCTCCCTCCCATTGCTAGAGATTTCTTTTTTCTTTCTTTTCTTTTCTTTTCTTTTCTTTTCTTTTCTTTTCTTTTCTTTTCCTTTCTTTACTTTTCTTTTCTTCTCTCTTTTCTTTTGAGATAGAGAGGGCACAAGTGAGTGAGAGACAGAAAGAGAGAGTGAAGGAGAGAGAGAAAAGTGGGGTTCACCCGGGGCTCATGTTTTATCCAAAGTGGGGCTGGAGCTCACCCGATGTGGGACTTGAACTCACAAACTGTGAGGTCATGACCTGAGCCGAAGTCAGATGCTTAACGACTGAGCTGCCCAAGTGCTCTGGAAAGAGATTTTTAAAATGCAAGTCCAAATATTCTGGTATATTAGCATCTTGGGGGTAGAGACTTTATTTGTTCATTGTAAAAGTTAGAGTAATGTCACCTGCTGTAACAGCGTCCCATGTTTCAGCAGCTTAACACAGCAGAAATTCATTTCTCAGTCTCATAAAATAAATATTCCTGGTTGATGGGGGGTTTTCCTCTATATGGTCATACAGGGACCCTGACTCTTTCCTTTTTGTGGATTTTCCATGACTTAAGTCTTGGGAATCCTGCATTCAGTAGTGGATAAGGGAAGAGAAGCCACACTTCTTAACATTTTGGCTCAGAAATGACACATATTAGTTCTGCTCATCTTCCATTGTTGAGAAATGGTCACATAGTCCCATCTAAATGCAGGGGGCACTGGGAAACGTTGTTCTTGGTTGGGATGTCAGTTCTCTGTGACAATTTTATGAAGGGGGTGGGGGACACGAAATTTGTTGGTCAGCTAGCCGTCCCAGACACATTTATCTTTGTATTCCTGGCTCCTAACCCAGTATCTGATGCTAGAGTTGATGTCTAGGGTGGCTGTGGAGTGAATTACTTTTTCTGAACCTTGGATGGCCATCAAGTGCCAGGTCAAGTGTGATGCTATGGCCTGTGAAAAAGTAGATGACAAATATCAAATGAGGCCCTTGGAGTGGGCACAAAAAGCTGACCAGAGATGGGAGTTTAGGTGATTGTGGAGCTCCTTGTCCTTGTCCTTGTGCTGGGAAGGAGCGTCCTTCTTTCAGAGCCCTCTGTGGGGGAAGGGGAATTTAATGTTAGTTCTTTGACACCTTGTTGGGAGTGGTAAAAGATGTGGAAAAGATCACTTCCACACTCTCAATAGTTTTCAGTTATACAACAGGTAGGGCCTTGAATATACCTTTGATGGAAACTTCTCTTTTCAGGGAAGTACATCTGAACTGGCTATTAAATTATGAAGCTAGAGCTGAGGCAGTTAATTGCTGCTCTGTGTAATGATTCAAAGGCTGTCTTTGTGGGAGGCAGAGATGTCTCTCCACAGCCAGTGTTGCCTTTGGGAAATGACTTCTCTTCCATGATGGATCCAAACCGTGCTGTGCCTGCAGACTGTTGCTCTGGGGAGCTCTGATGCTCGCAGAGCATGACCGAGGAAGAGGATGCCGGCATTACCTTGGCCTTATGCTGGAGAAGGAGCCATAACAAAGACTTGGACTGGGTTTGGTGAATCTCAACTCTAGGTCTAGGAATAACCTAAGCATTGAGACGTAAGAAAACTGAAAACAGGGGCGCCTGGGTGGCTCAGTCAGTTGGGCCTCTGACTTGGAGTCAGGTCATGATCTCACAGTTCGTGAGTTCAAGTCCCATGTCAGGCTCTGTGCTGACAGCTTAGAGCCTGGAGCCTGCTTCGGATTCTGTGTCTCTGTCTTTCTCTGCCCCTCCCCAGCTCATGTTCTGTCTCTCTCTCAAGAATAAATAAACATTAAATTAAAAAAACATTTAAAAACTGAAAACATAACTGCTGACCTAGGTAGTTGTCATGGGAGGGAGGTGTTCCTTTGAGATAATTCATCCAGACATGCTTTATGAGTTATGCAATTTTTCTATATGTATGGTATGTATCAATAAAGAATTTATAAAATTTAAAAAGAAAGGACCTGTCCACTTTTGGGTGATTTTTGGTAATTTAGGGAGATAGAGATAAATCTCTTACCACAGCTGCTGCATGGGTATTAATTAGACTGAGAAAGGCTTGGCAGGGAGGAGGGGTCTCCACTGAAGGGAGTGGACTTTTCCCCTGTCATCACATGGGAAGAGGCAGTCTAGGGCCTGGAAATGGGAATTTGTTAGGCAGGTCTTTTACAGGGTGAGAAACTTTCTCCCCCTCTTATGCCTAGGGCTCTGAGACAGTTTGGTTAATCCAGATTGGTGGCTTTTAGCCAGACAGAAAGTATCTTGTAGAGGAATATTTATCAACCTCTTTTAAATATTTTTATGTATTTATTTTGAGACAGAGAGAGTGCCAGTGGGGAAGGGGCAGAGAGAGAGGGAGAGAGAATCCCAAACAGAATTCCCAAGAGAGAATCTCAGTGCAGAGCCCAGTGTGGGGCTTGAACCCATGAACTGTGAGATCATGACCTGAGCCGAAGTCGGATGATTAACCAACTGAGCCATCCAGGTGCCCTTGTTTATCAATCCTTAAAAAATATCTTTGCCCTCTTTGATAAACATAAAAATCTTATTCAAGAGAGGAGAATGGTCTGAACCAATACCCAGAGACTGAAAGATTGAGATGTGCCGGAGAATTGAGTGTGGAGTGGCTCAGCCACAGTGCAGTCTGGTGCGGATTCCTGGAATAGATATCTAGAAGGGGCGCAATGGCATGTTCCCCAGGCACACTGTCCATCTCCTTGTACTGTAATCATCTGTTATTAGTCAGTCTCTTCCTCTAGCTCACAAACTTCCTGAGGGCAGGCACCACGTCTATGGCTTTTATCACAGTGCTTGGGCTTGATAAGTGCTCAGTGAGTATCTATTGAACACACACCTGAGCCTCTGGGCTCACCTGTTGTGCCGTATGTTTCCCCATCTAGGCTGTTTTCCCCTAAAGACTCACCTCCGCATCCCCAAGGGCCTGTCATGAATTCAGGGCTCTGTAGACATCTGGGGGATGCTAATGAAGTGATAAACTCATCACTGATATCTCATCAGTGGTGAGTGATAGAGGTCACTCATCTATCCCTGAAAGCAAGAAAAAAGCTGTAATAAGAGTCTCATGCACTCCAAAAACAAAGCAGAGGGGGACCACTGAGTGTCACGGAGTAGGTATCTCTGTTTATGGAAAGTTACACATGTGGGGCCAAGTCCTAAGCCTATGTAGTCATTCACAAGCAGTCTCCTTAAGGCTGAAACACTGAGTCTGAAAGAAAAGGATTAGTGGGGTAAAGAATAAGAGATTCTCATTCAGGATGCATTCATTTCTCTTCTGCCAGAACTGACTCACTCCTGGGGGGTTGGCGAGCACTTGTGCCCTGGAGCGAAGATGGAAAAATGTGATGCTAATTTTACTACTTGATTATATTTTTGTTTCAGGTGATTTTGCCAAGTTTTTTTTAATTTGCTCACAGCGGTGTTAAAATAGCAGCAGTTGATATATTTCAGGCTTTAGAACCCTCTCTGAGTGCCATGCCAGCCTAATTTCTTCCCAGAGAAACACGATACTCCTGGAGGCACAGTATTTGGTGCCATAATAACCACAGTGGCTTCTGTTTATGGCGAATTTATTGTAGGCCAGGCAATGGGCTAAATGTTACACTGAATGATCTCAGTGGATGTATCAGTTTCCCCTTGTGTAGATGAAGACGCGGGGGCTGAGGTTTAGGAAGGTCACAGAAGGTTGCAGAAGGTCACAAAGCCAGTAGATGGCAGACCTGGGACTGGAACACAGGCTGCCGGCAAACTTCCTTGTTGCCTTCCCAGGGGGAGGGAACTGAGATTGTGCTGGGTCCCCAAATGGTGGAGGACACGGACTATGAGTCAGAGCAAAGCACATTTTGAGAAGACCCTGGAGGCCTGTGAAATGCCATTCGCTCCGCAGACTTAGAATGTCCTTATTGTCCCTTCCATCTGTCTCAGAGAGTCTGGCCCCTTCACGCTGTGCTGGCTGTGGCAGAGACACTTAGCCCTAGACGTCCTAGTGTGGACCTGCGACAGCTGCTACAGTCCTGTCCCTCTAACTCTTCCCGTGGCTGGTGTTTCCCATCCTCTTGGCCTTACCTGTTTCTTGTCCCAGTGGACAAGCCTGTGGCACTGGGTTCCAGTTGACTTCACATGGGTACAGTGGTGCTTTGCCTACGTGCATGCTGGTCACCTCTCAGCTCCCTGCTCCAGGCACCTCTACTGACGCCTCCATGAGACTTGCCTCATGCCCACCATGTGCAAACTGGAAGTGGCCAAGGGCAGGGGGAGTCCTGTGGGGCGAACCTTCAGCCAATGGGAGGCAAGAGCTGATGGGTAAATTACTCCCTCCCCACCCACCAGGGGCTGAGGACAGGCACCGACTCTATAGCTTTTCGCGTAATACCTAGGGTTTAATAAGTGTTAAAGAAAAACATTTTGAATGGATGCCCACATATGTAGCCAGCATTTGCACGTAGTAGAGGTCGGCAGCTCCGTGATTGGCATCCTTGAATCGGTTCTCTTTCCTTCTCTGCCTCCCTCCCCTTCTTCCTCACTCCTGCTTCCTAGAATTCTTAGGCGATTATATTCCCTAACAAAGTTTTGAATCATGTGAGCCCTCTGCCTCAGATTCTACTTTCTGGGGCATCCAGGCTAAGACAGGTGGCAAGGTCTGAATAATCTTATATTCATTCATCGTCTTCTGGAACGGCCAGCATACCTGGTGCCTGCATTTTGCTTTTTTGGTTCATTTGTTTTGTTTTTGCTTTTTAAAAATTTGTTGATTTTTGGGGGGAGGGAGGGGCAGAAAGAGGGAGACAGAGGATCCAAAGTGGGCTGTGTGCTGCAACAGAGAACCTGATGTGGGACTTGAACCCATGCACTGTGAGATCATGACCTGAGCCAAAGTCAGATGCTTAACCGAATGAGGCACCCAGGTGCCCTCTGTGTTTTTGAGTTAAGGACGGGACACACTGAAATGGAGTGGAAAGCTGCAGATCTGTGACCTGAGGTTGGGGGGCAAATTGTAGAGTGTTGCCTTCATCTTACTTCAAATAGCTTTCCATTTAATTTGCCAGATCCATTTCCTTCTCCCCATTTAAAACTCACCTTTAAGTGGCATCTCTGCATAACTGAGAAATATAAAAACACCAAAGGCTAGCCCAGCCCCCTTGGTCTCTTCTTGGGCATGTTCTGTCACTTTAGGGAAGAAAGGTGATGACATTTGTCTTCATGCTTGTCTGATTGATACCTGATTTCCTGGTCCCCAAGTGAACCAGGAGCAGCTTCCCTCTCTGCACAGGCTCACAATGTCCTGGGAAGATGCTAGAAAGCTGCAAAAGGCATCTGTAGTCCTCCTGAGACCCTGTGGAATGAGAACCTCCAGCCAAAGAGTAGACTCAGGGGTCACAGTTTTGTGTCGCTGCAGGCCATGTAGATGGTCACAGGGCTGAAGAGAAGAGGTTTAATATTACCTAGCAGCCAGTGGGCTCCTGGCTGTATTGGGTCCCTTTGCCACCCAGTCAGGGGAGGGACTGTACTTTTCCAGCAGCGTGTACCCCGTTGCTGCTGGCTGCCCTTGAGAAACTGCCATGAGACCTCTGAAATTGGGGCCATTTAAGGGTAGCCCTGACATTTACTGAAAAGCCAGAAATTCAGCACAAGTAACCCACAAACCGGTACAGCTAAAAGCTATTTATGTGCTTATACACACAGCAATTGTGAGAGAGATGGAAATGAATGTAACTGATGTGAGCTTCTGCACAAGCTTGAGGCACAGGGTTGAAGAGAGCCTAGGCAGACACGCTCACAGTTGCACATCACTGCCACACGGTGTCGCTGTTGGAGACGAGTCTTGCATGGTTTGCTCCTCGACTAAGATGGTTCCCCTGCTGGTCCTCATCCTGCGCAGGCTTCAGTGGTTATTGGAAAGACAGCAGCGCCACTCTTCATTCGGTGCCGTGCTCGGTCAAGGTGTACTACATGGGCCGCCTACGTTCTTCAACGCGCGTGTCTGTGCTCACCCACATGTCCCAAGCAGGGTTGTCTGGGTCCTGGGAGGGTTTGCTCCAGACTACAGCCAGCCTGACCGAACGCCTTTCCATCCTTGGGCTGAGCCTATGTCCTCACCCACACTTCCCTGGCTTTCCTGCTGAGTGCCATTTTGAAGCATGCTGTCATACTTGACATTTTGCCTGCTGTTTTGAAACACGAAAGTTGGCCCGTTGTGTCCCTAGAGCATTGCTGGCCTTATCCTTTGGTATTTGTTGTTCAGAGCCCTGTGTCTGACTGACTACATATGGTGCCACTGTCCCCTTCTCTCTGGGCAGCAGATGCTTTCCGGCTCTCTCTATAACTTATGTGTACCTTCTATAACTAAGGAAAGACCCCAGATGTGATTCTTAGGGGGGGATGATGATTCCCCTTGCAGTGACGTGGAGCTCTATCCAGACATGGGATGGCTGCCATAATTTATACCTAGGCAGGTATACCAATTTATGCCTACTTAATCTCTGCCTCAAAAGGGACCATACTGCATTAAGAAGAACCACATCCAGCAGAAGAGGAACCATCAAACTCCTACTGAAATTACACCATTTGGAGAACAAATTCCTATTTCTTATCATCTATATCAAACATTTAAAACCACTCTGACAAAAGTCAGCGAAGTGCCTCTTCACAGTGTTTCTCTGCTGTTCGTGTTTACAAAGAGCTCCTTGCTAGTCTAGTTGTAAGGAGTAGACTCGTTGTCCTGGAGTTCTTGAATATGTGCAGAAGAGAAGAAACTGTTGTCCCCGAGTGGCAGGGAAAGTCTGAGGTCTCATGTCGTCCTTTCTAATTGGACTTACTGGGCTATTTCTACCTTGAGGCATCTCTTCCATAGCACTAGCAATGTGACAAAGGAGAGTTTAGTTTGAAGTTGCTAACTTTTTTGTGGACTGAGGCTATGGGCTGAAGACCCACAGAATTGAAGATATCTGAGGATGCTGGCTCTGATCCTCATTAGAGACTCCTGGTTAGTTCACATCTATTCTTGAGGTCACAACTGTCCAGCTGTGAACGGAGAGACTCTCTCTTCTTGGCCTTCCTTTCAAGGCTGGCAACAATAAGACTTTGAACAAAACTCTCAGTGCCAAGGGCATCAACCTCTTTCACACCCCCTTCTGCTCCATAGTGTCAGAGAAATCCCCTCAAGGACATGGAAGAAAAATGAGGACCAGTCTTGAATCGATGATGTGTTATATGGATATTCTAAGGCTGGCTTCTCTAGCAAGAAACTTTCACCCAGCTGGGTTCCACATGTAGAAAAGAAGGGCCCTTTTATAAAATACCCGATACAAGATGTTGACCTTTCGAAATCCTTTGGGCAGACCATTTCAAAGGGTGGATATTGTCAAAGGTCGCCTAAAAGTAGAAAATGGTAAATAGAATTTAATCAAAAAGGGCTGGAAGGACACACTCTAACCAAGTCGAAGTGACAGACAAGGCCAGGGTCACATCTCAAGTCCTCACCTCTGACTCACACCACCCGGGGAAGTAACTGTTTCCTTAAGTCCTGGGGGGTCAAGGGTATCTTACGTTCATGCATTCTGCCCAAGCTCTGACATTATGAGCACTAGCCCAGGCTCTCATCAGCTACCCGACCCTAATCACGAACCGCACACCAATGGTCTTTGGGTTTTTGGCTGAGGTCAAGTTGCCCAAACGCTGACCCTCAACGTTTATTTCTGGGATTGTTTTGCCAGCCCCTCCCCTAGTACATGTTCACCCTCAGAAGCAGGCGGGTGACTAAGAGCTACAGGATACTTTGCAATTTCCTTTCAATTCAATTCAACAATTATTTACCAAACACCTACTATGCATCAGAGACCAGGTTCCAGGAATACAGATATTCCTTGGACTGGGAAGCTGAGACACAGTTTAGTTTCAGAGCAGTGTTGGCAACAAACAAAATGAAATAAATCACCACAGCAAAAGCCACATTCCAGCCACCAAAAAGGTAGTTTCAAGCAAATATGTCTATGTGATTCTCGAACGTCCCTAAGTGGGATTCCGGTCCTTATCTCAGAACACCCTCTTCTCTCCCTTCCACACCCCACAGTTGTCCCATGCCTCCTCCTCCAGACTCCTTGAAAACCTCTTCCTTGGGACTAGCCTTCAGGCTTCTTCTGCTCATCCCTGTCCCTGCTCTCAGCTCAGTGGCTCAAGAATCCCAAGGGCCAGCTAGGCCAAGGCAGAGGACCAGTGTATAGAGTCAGAGCTCTCTTCAGCAGAGACAGGACAGGCATGAGCTGAGGCAGGATGTTCTGAGCTTTGGTCCTGCCCCACACAAATGAAAGAGATCTAGCCCTTGCCCCAGGGAAGGTCACTGTAACTGGAGATATCAGCACCAAAGAGGCCATCACAATTCCGCTTTAGTGGTGAGGGCCTATGGGATCCTGGGGAGATCCAAGATGGCCCAGGAAGAGAACTCTAGCTAAAGCTTGAAGGGTGAATCTGGATTTGAACCCAACCTCTGAGTTTTGGACAAGTTACTTACAGGAACAGGGAACTGTGCCAGTTCCCTCATCTGTAACATGGGGATTAGACATTATATGGTTGTTGTCAGACTAAAACAACTTAATAAAAGTGAATGCTTGAAATAGTGTTCAGCAGTGCTCAACAAACATATAATTAGAACATTGATGCACTGAATCACAAATTCCTGGGGTGTAGTCACAAAGCAGCTTTGACTTTCCCCCCCACTGCCCTGTGCATCTGGAGGAAACATCTCTGACTTCCCTGCGTGCTCTAGGAAATACAAAGTTGTAGAGTCATTTTCACATCTAAATCAGAATGTGTGCTCTCATATCCTTGTGAATACTCCAGTCTTTCTGTCTCTGCTGGGGTGGGTGAGGAGAGGGGCTGGCTGCGATCAAGTCTGTCTGGGCAGCGGGGGGTGGGGTGGGGGGGGAGGTTCCTTTCTTTCTCTTTCTTGCTCAACATACTGGCCAGTGGTGGTTCCTGGCCTCCCTGGGATGGGGTGCAGGGAGGGGTTGATGGGGGGAGTGGGAACATTCTCTCGCATCTTGGCATCTGCTGTCCTAAACCTAAATCAACGGTCCTCTGTGCAAGTCCTCCCTCTCAGGGCCCCCTTGCTCTCCATGGGGATGGGGAATTTGACTCCCCAGGCTGTTCTTGGCCACTCGCCATTTACCAGGGCTACAGGATGGTTTGCTCACAACGCAATTCGGTGTCTTTTATCTGTTGTCTTAGTGTTTCAACCGAAGCCTCCATTCTAACTTCCTCCATGCCCATTAGCCACCATCATTATCCCCGGGGTGCCATAAGGGTGGTTTGCTGGGAGGTGGCCCCTGTCAGGACGGGGGCAGATGAGATGGCAAAGGTGGGCAGGGACTTCTTTATCCTACCTATCCTGTGACTGTGACTCTTGTCCCCTAGGTCCTGCCATGATGGGGACAAGGGTGCAGAAGGCTAGGCCCCGTCTCCTCAGGAGAATGACAAACCTGTGTTTACTGCTGTATAATACGAAGTGTCTTCAGTATATGTGCTCTCACTTAAAACTCACAGCTCAATCAGATCTTTAGTACATTCTTTCCATTTTAATAGATAAGGACACATGTTCTGGAAGTTAAGTATTGTCCGAGGTCACACAGCTAGGAGGTAACAGATTCCAACTTAGTGATCTGATTTCTGTTTTGTTCTTTTCATTGCACCATAATACACGGAGCCGGGGAAGTAGGTGCAGGGGAGCGACGTTCTGGAAGCCTGGCCTTGGGCAGGGTGTTGTCCTCTGGGAGGAGGCAGCTGTGGGAGCCACCTGTGCCTGCCCCGGCTTGCATAGTCGCAGTGGGCATTGTGGGTCCTCCACACCCACCTGCCAAACAGAACCGGCCAAGCTGGGCAAACACAGGTAGTGACTTCATTCTCCCTGCTTCATACCTGACATTGGAAAGACCCAACTAGTCCAGCCCAGGGTCTTGGCCTGTCCTGTGGACAAATCTCCCGGGTCATCTAGACCCTGGTTAAGAACCTCTCTGTCCAGCCAAGAGCCCTGAATGCACACCTTCTATAAGCAAAAAGAAAGGTGTGCGGGTTCTCAGCAAAATGGTGACCCCTGTAAATTCTGCCGACTGTGCAGCCTCACTAACCCTTTGGTTACCAGTGTCCCGGGGTTCACCCGAGAATTCTTGTCCTCTTCCTTCTCTTCTGCATAGTTTGGCTGTAGTTCATTAGAAGGTGGGATCAGATGCCAAAGGAGGAGGAGATAGGAGGAATTTGAACTTTGGTCTCCATGGCGAGGAGGACGTAAAGGATATTTTGTTTTAATTAATCGTTTTTGTTCTTTTTAGGATAACAAAAGCCGTATGTGTTGAGTGTTGAAAAATTGAAAAATACAAAAAAGTGAGATGAAAACAAGTTCGCTCATGAGATTCACGCCCTAAGATTTGTGTGTTATTTCCTTCTAACATCATACTCCCATATATAAAGCATATCCACAGACACACTTGTAAACCAGATTAGAAGTGTATAGACTGTGAGCCTCTTTTCTTCACTAAGCAACATGTCACGGGCATGTCCCCATACCGTTAAACTCGGTGGACTTTCAACCATCCTGTGTGGTGGATTCCACGTTGTACTAGAAGGACAACAGATGGGACAAGCTGGTGGGGGAATAAATTGTGAAAACTCCCTGGAGGCCTCCCCCTGGAAGACCCCACTCAGTCACATCTTAGCAATACATCCTGAAGAAACCGTGAGTTCTGACCCTTAGCACTCCAGGGCTTCTCCTTTATGTGTCTTATTCATTCATTCATTCATTCATTCATTCATTCATTCAAGAGAGCGAGTAGGGTAGGGGCAGAGAAAGAGAGAGAGGGAGAGAGAGAATCCCAAGCAGGCTCCACACTGTGAGCACAGAGCCCAATGCGGGGTTCGAACTCATGAACCATGAGATCATGACCTGAGCTGAAAACAAGAGCTGGATGCTTAACTGACTGAGCCATCTAGGCACTCCTGTGGGTCTTTTAAGTAGAGGCCATGGTACCAAACTCCACATCAGTTCTCCCACAATTAAAATGTGCACAAATCTGTGGAAAGCCCTTTTGCATAAGAAGTAGGTTTGGCATGGGGTGGATCCCCTGGATGCTGGGACTTTGAACTGGAGTTTTAATAACAGACCAAACACTGTTGTCTCACAGTGTCTCAAAGGAAAGCTCCCTTGCTTTTAAATTCAAGTACACCCAGGGCGCCTGGGTGGCTCAGTCGGTTAAGCGTCTGACTTCAGCTCAGGTCATGATCTCATGGTTCGTGAGTTCGAGCCCCGCGTCAGGCTCTGTGCTGACAGCTCGGAGCCTGGAGTCTGCTTCGGATTCTGTGTCTCCCTCTCTCTGCACCCCTCCCCAGCTTGTGCTCTCTTTCTCTCAAAAATAAATTAAAAAAAACATTAAAAAAATAAATTCAAGTACCCCATACATTTAACCAAATAAATTCAGAAACTTAATGACTCGGTAGTGGGTTGTGTTGGGGTTTTAGACCCTTTGTGAGTGTCGACAGTTTCTGGCACTCTCCCCTGCACTGTTCTCAGTTGGTAACTAAATGCGCCACGTCTGTGGCTTGTTGTGAGAACCACACGATGTGCCTTTCATAGAGAAGTTTCTCTTTTTGGTTCAGGGCTTTGCTAGAAACTACTCTCACCGCTTTTCGGATTGAATTCTAGTTTAATCCTCTTTTTCCTACCTCTCCAACGTCATGCACACTTCTATATGAGAAAAGTTGGAGTGCTCTTTAGAAACATTTTCAGATGTGTTTCCACAGCCTGTAAATCTTGTTACTTTGGGGCGCTCGGTACCCAGTAAAGCAATGGGTTTGGGGAGCTTCAGGTGGAGGTCAGAGAGCCAATGGAACAACAAGATAATTGGTCAGTTTTTATTTTTTTAATGTTTATTTATTTTTGAGAGAGAGAGAGAGAGAGAGCGCGCACACGCATGAGCGAGTGGGGGAGGGGCAGAGAGAGAGGGAGACGCAGAATCCTAAGTAGGCTCCAGGCTCTGAGCTGTCAGCATAGCATGGGTTCATGCAGGGCTCAAACCCATGAACCGTGAGATCATGAACTGAGCCAAAGCCAGAAGATTAACGGACTGAGCCACTCAGGTGCCCCATCAGTTTGTTTTTTTTTTTTTAATGTTTATTTGTTTTTGAGAGAGAGAAAAAAAGACAGAGCATGAGTGGGGGGAGGGGCAGCAAGAGGGGGGCAGAGGGCTCTGTGGGCTCTGTGCTGACAACAGAGAGCCCGATGTGGGGCTTGAACTCATGAACCCCTGAGAAGTTGGACACTCAACCGACTGAGCCACCCAGGCACTCCAGATAATTGGTCAGTTTTGGTGGCTAAAATAGTTTCGACTCAGTCCCCAGTCAGATCCTAGTCTTGGGAGAATGAGGAAGGGAGGGGGTGTGAAGTGAAGTGTAATGTGAATTCTTCACATTAGTTTAGTGTAGGAGAACTATGAATCTCTTCAGAAGATCTTGGAGAAGCTTCTTCCTCCTTTGCAGGTAGTGGGTTAGGCCTCGGGTTGTCTGTCACCAGCCCGGAGGAGGTAGGAGGTGTGGAGGAAAGAGCAGTCTCGAGCCTCCTGTTGGGGTTGTGAGAACAAGAAGTTAGGCAGAGGGAGAGACTGAGGTCACAGGTCACAGTTGGATTCTTGTTTCTTCCTGGCTTCAGGCTAAGTCTGGGCTTTGGAATAGAAGAACCCTTTAGAAACACCAGATAATTAAAGAACCTGAGGAATCGGGACTAGAGGCCCACTTTCTGAGAGGTAATGAAATGGAGGCTGAGGCCTCCAGGAGAGGCCCGGCTCAGCACCTTGACCAGAGCGTAGATGTGAAGGTGGTGACTGAGGCCAGAGGAGAGAGACACAGCACTCTTGGCCCTGCCGCCTCAACTTGGCAGGTTGGGATCCAGCTGTTTCTCGGTGTCAGGAAGAGGGGATCTGGAAGTTGTGTTAGGCAGAATCATGGCTTCCCAAAGGTGTCCGCGCCCTAGTCCCTGGAACGTGTGAGTTTGTTAAATTTAGGGGTAAAGGAGAAGGTTGCTAATCAGTTGGTTATAATAGAGGGATCATCCTGAATCATTGGGTGGACCCAATGTAATTGCGAGGGTCCTTAAAGGTGAAACAGGGAGGTAGGAGAGGGGGACGAGGGAGATGGCGGCATGAGAAGGGCCCAGCCTACCGCTGTTGGCTTTGAAGGGGGAGGAAGGAGGCCATCAGCCAAGGAATGTGGTGGCCTTTAGAATCTGGAAAAGACAAGAGAATGGATTCTCCCCTGGAGTCTCCAGAAGGAACACAGCTCTGCTGACACATTAAGTTTAGCCCAGATGGACCCATTTTGGCCTTCTGACCTTCAGAGCTGTGTGGTAATAGCTGTGTTATGCCACCATTGCAGTAATTTGTTACAGCAGAGACAGGAAGCCCCTCTAATCCCCTGTTACCTACTGGTTTTAGCTGTTTGCTGCCTTGACACATGACTTCTTGGGGAGTTGCAAAAGACAACTGGGAATTAGATGTTAATTTGCCGTGAGAGTAGTGATTATGTCTGCTTAGTTTACCACTAACCAGTGAGGGCCGGGCGTGTTCACTATGATATTCAATATGATGTGGTTTGAAGTGTTGGGGTTTGGAACTGATGGCCGAGAAAGAATTCTTGAGACATCTGTGCAAAAAGGAGGTTTTATTATAGCCCGGGGACAGGACCTTCGGGTAGAAAGAGCTGCACTGAGGTTGTGAGGAGTGACTGATAATATAAGAATTTCTATCCTATGGAGGGGAGGGTGGTTAGGACTCCAGGAAATGGAGTCTATAGGTTTCTGGAGATTGCCTTTTTTCTTGTAAATCATTAAGACAGTTGCAAACTGATGGAGACTTATGTCCTGCAGGACTGTGATCTCTATCGGTTCACTATTTGTTTTTCCTGTTTCTTTGTTCTTGGGCAGCCAGGAGGGCCTGAGGAATGTCACACATATCCCACCTTGAGTGGGGGGTGGTCCTTATGGAGTGTTAGCTTGTGCTTTGCCCTGTGCTTGCCTTTTGCTGCTTCATCAAATACATATTTGGTACATGAGTAAGTCATGAGATTCTTTAAAATGTACTAAAACTCCCTGGACTATGCACTATTATTCTCTTTCTGTGTTGCCCAGATGATAATCTGGACCAGTGAGGAGTAGAAGTTAGTTTGCACCTCAGAAGGAAGAAATTCACCTGGTTGGCCTCTTTTTCACCCAAATGGTCCACCCTGAGAAAATGACCTCACAAATGCAGAGCAATAGCTCTGATCCAGAAGAATACGAACAGTAGACTGATCCAGAAAAATATGGTGGCTGGACAGCGAGTTCTTTCCCCCATGAACATTTCGCCACTATGTGGAGTGTTGATAGAATGGGGTGACCATGGGGCAAATAGATGAGGACACTGTTAGCCTGGCTGAGCTACAAGAAGGGGTCAGTGTCATCAGGAAAAAGACATGTACTTCCTTCATGCTATTTTATGCTGAAGAATCAGAAGGACCCTGGGGTTCCTCTAGAGGCACTGTTCCTCCAGATCAGAGCTCGAACCGTTGGGGTAGGGGCAGCAGAAGGGTCTTGGGAGAGGAGAGGAAGGAGAGAGAGCAGAGAAGAAAAAGACCCCTGGCTGTTCCTTGCGAGTAGAGTCTAAGTGGACGAGGGCAGCCTGATGGGCAAGAGACCTGTTTTGTCTGGTCTTGGAGGCTCCACGTGTGCACAGGTGGGTCAATTCCTAGAAAGTCCGTCACCTCCTGGGAACGAACTGGATTAGTACCTCAGCCTCGCCTCAGGGGCAGAGATACTCAGATCATAAGGATCCTGTGCAAGGTTGGGTGGGGTCTTTTCTGCAGTTTCAAGGTCAGATGATTCAGGCAGTAAAGTAAATTTGGGGCAGGAATTATGATGTGGACTGTCTCAGGTTGTGGGCAGGTGCATAATAGTGCTGGGGACATCCAGACTGGGACCCCTGCAGGACCATGCCTTTCAGAGGGGGAGGGCCAAAGGATGGTTCAGCAGACACTCTTCTTTTTCCTCTTTCCTTCCTCTCTCCACCTCCACCTCTAACAGTGCACTCAGGGTGGAAGGGCTTTTTCTCAGGAGTTGTGAAAGTAAGGGTATGTCGAACTGCTAGGGGCATTTGAGACAATTGAACTGCAGCTTCTGGTCAGGGAGCCAGAGAGTGAGGTGCATTTACACAGTAAGTGATCTCTGAGCCACCTCCACACCAGTCCTCTGGGTACCTCTCCCCTCCCCTTGAACTGGAAGATTTGCATTGTTCAGTAGCAGAGAGCTCCAGATCATTCGCCATCCCTGCTCTGCCTTCTCGGCAGGTTGTGGTGCTCTGAAAAACTCCCTCCACCTATTCTTACAAAAGAATGATTATTGCAGAGGAGGACATGTGACAAAGTCAGGGCCAAAATCTCAGAATCCTTCTGAGAGATTGACTTATTTACCTACTTTTACATATTCTCTTTCCACTAGGATTTCTAAGCCAGGAGCCTGTGATCTAGAATAGCCAATAGCCATTTTTTCATAGCTGTTGAATAAGACTGCTGTACCAGAGAAGAATAACATTTCTCTAAAATTCAGCAGAAAGCCAAGCCAAGAAATGAAGATCATGGGTGTAAGAGTCCTGAGAACCTTGTTTTGGCACCTGGATCGAGCTCTTCCTGAAGTCCATATCCATTCATTCATAAATATTCCAGATTCATAAGACAATACCCAGCCATTTTGCTTAAGTAGTTTGAGTTTCTGTTAGTATCTTGACTAATGCAGTCAGTTAACCTTGCCCTACAGAAAGTCAGTCTTATACTATCCTTCATCTGATAATAAAGGTTAGGTTTTTAAAAAATGTTTTTAAATGTTTCTTTATTTTTGAGAGAGAGAGAGAGAGACAGAACACAAGCAGGGGAGGGGCAGAGAGAGAGGGAGACACAGAATCTGAAGCAGGCTTCAGGCTCCCAGCTATCAGCATGGAGCTGGATATGGGGCTTGAACCCAGGAACCACGAGATCATGACCCTAGCCAAAGTTGACAGTTAACCGACTGAGCTACCCAGGTGCCCCTAGGTTAGTTTTCTTTTTTTTTTTTAACTTAAAAAAAAAATGTTTATTTATTTATTTTTTGAGAGAGGAGAGAGAGCAAGCCAGGGAGAGGCAGAGAGAGAGAGAGAGGGAGAGAGAAATCCCAATCAGGCTCCAAGCTGTGAGTGCAGAGCCCGATGCAAGCCTTGAACTCATGAACTGTGAGATCATGACCTGAGCCGAAATCAAGAGTCAGACACTCTTGAGCCATCCAGGCACCCCAGTAAAGGTTACTTTTAATCACATCTGTTCCACTTTCACAATTCCTTTAATATGAGGATTCATTTAGTCATGTAACTTTTTTTGGTAAGATGTCTATTGTCTTAGGAATTCTGGGAACCACTACTAAATATAAAATCAATTGGAAATCATGCAGCTATAAGGAAAAATATGCATGGGAGGAAACTTGACAGGAAATTCCAGTTTGGGTGGAACATTTTGGACTTAGAAGTGAGGTTCCACTTAAAATTGCTGCCTTGGATATTCTTGTAATTTCAATTTTTTTCAAAACAAAATTCTAAGAGCCCCGATACATTTAGGAGTAACAAAAAGACAAGAAATGAAGAAGGAAGGTCGGAGCAGACTCCTGCCCCCAGTCATATTGGAATCATTACGGATCCAGGTCAAGTGATTACCTGTGCTGTGCTGTTTCCTCTGGCCAGATATTCTTTCCTTCTCCTATTCAGATGTCAGAAATAGAATCTTAGAGAGGAACCGCTGGACTGGAGCAGTGACAAATGGGATATGTTGTAGGAGGATTTATTTCAACTGGAATCCTGATATCTGTCGGAGGGGCTTAATTAGGATAAATGGCAGGGGATATGCTGAGGGCAAGGCATACCCACTCACGAGCCACATATGGAGGGCTCGCAGGGCGAGGTCAATGGAGTATGAGAAAAAAATCACATGAATTCCATCTTGTTTTTGAGAGGGAGCGAGCAAGGGAGGCTGATATTCTCTGCCTGGGGTGCAATGGGACAGTGCAAGCTTGTGGCAGGGATTACAGACTCTTAGCTTCCTAACCCCAGGACTCCTCAGGACTCTTCAGAACTGTGTCTCTAGAGCCCCAGTGCTCCTGTTCTGTGATAAAAGTCCAAGGACTGTCCATTTGCACTGGGCTCAGCCTCATCGCCCTCACCTTGCCTGATCAGGAGCTTTTCCATAAAGCAATGAGTCTGATTCATGTTTTGATGAGAATAGTTGATAAGCATCAGCCTGATTCTTTTGTAGTAATTCCTCTGTCATGGAAACAAGGCTTGTCTCTCCAGGTACTGATCTCCAGATAAGGCTCCAGATATCCTGGAAATGGATGTAATTGCTGCTGAACCCACGGGGCCACGGCCGCACCCTGCTGTGGGGACGGTGTGCTCCCAGTGGGGTTTGCTACTGGCTGTTCTTCATACTCCGCATACCAGTGCTCTTTCCTTTCTCTCTCTCTCTATCTCTCTCTTTTTTTCTCTTTCCCTTCCTTCCTTCCTCCCCCTCTCTTTTTCTTTTCTTTTCCTCCCTTCCTTTTCTTTCTTTCTTTCTTTCTTTCTTTCTTTCTTTCTTTCTTTCTTTCTCTCTTTCATTCTTTCATCCTGTTTAAAATTTAGAAGTCGAGTGTTTGATTCAGCAAGAGGGAGGAAGGGAGGGAGAATGAATCGGTCAGAATTGCATGCTTGAGAGCATTGCTCAAGGAGAAAAAATACTGCTGTACTCATTGTGCAGTGTGGCCCTAACACATTGGGGGGGGGGGCACATTCATTGATTCTAACACAAAAAAGAATTTTATTTGAAAAAAATGTAAAAAGTTATTTGAAACGTTTATTTTTAGAGAGAGAGAGTGTGCACGTGCAAACGGGGGAGGGGCAGAGAGAGAGGGAGGGAGAGAATCCCAAGCAGGCTCCACACTGTCAGTGCGGAGGCCAACGTGGGGCTCGATCTCACAAACTGTGAGATTATGACCTGAGCTGATAACAAGAGTCTGATGCTCAACTGACTGAGCCACCCAGGTTCCCCTAACACTAAAATGAACTAAAAAACATTTTTTTTTAGTTTATTTATTTTTTGAGAGAGAGACAGAGAGAGGCAGAGAGAGAGAGAGAGAGAGAGAGAGAGAGAGCAGGGGAGGGAACAAGAAAGAGGGAGAGAGAGAATCCTAAGCAGGCTCCTCACTGTCAGTGCAGAGCCTGATTCGGGGCACAAACTCACAAACTGTGAGATCATGACCTGAGCCCAAATCAAGAGTCAGATGCTTAACCGACTGAGCCACTCAGGCACCCCACACGAAAAGGAATTTTAAAGAGGGGTGCCTGGGTGGTTCAGTCAGTTAAGCGTCTGACTTCAGCTCAGGTCATGATCCCAAGGGTCGTGGGTTTGAGCCCCGCGTCAGGCTCTGTGCTGACAGCTCAGAGCCTGAAGCCTGCTTCGGATTCTGTGTCTCCCTCACTCTCTGCCCCTCCCCCACTCACACTCTTTCTCTCTGAAATAAATAAACATTAAAAATTAAAAAAAAAAATTAAAGAGTTAAAGGCTAAGAACTATTTTTCTGTATGATATATATATATATATGTATATATATACACATATATATATATATACATATACATACATATACATGTATATGTGAGTATAATAAGGTGAAAAATGAATCTTATGTGGCTACAGCATCCCAAATTCATCTCAGAGAGGAGCCGATGCTTGCTGGCTGTCTTAATGGGCACGACCCTGTGTTTGCACAATAGAAAACATCCGGAAGAATAAAATATATACTCCATAACCAATAACCTAATGGCACAAAGAAGATCCTTATTCATTTACTCTTTCTTCCATTTATCCATAAAGTATTTATTCAGAGCCTAGCCTGTGGGAGGTCCACGCTGGGTACTGGGGATAGAGCAGTGAGAGGGAGGGGTGCGGTTCTGCCCTGTGGGGTTTGCCATCTAGCTGAGGTCACACACACAGGAAACCTGCCCGAAGGAAGCCAAGTGGAACTCATGCCTCTGGGGAGGTCCGCCGGGCTATGGCTGCTCGTCTGACACCATCCCCCTAGTCACACAGGGCTGTTGAATACTGGAAAAGCTGCCAGTGTAACTGAGGAGTTGAACATTTAATATCATTGCATTATGATTAGTTTAAGTGTAAATTGAAGAATACTGGGTACAGTTACTAGCAGACTTTTTAGCTTTTTGGAACAACTTGGGTGCCCGTATCTTTTTCAATTTAGGCTTTGTGAGATCTACATACAGATTGTGTGTTTCTTATCAAAATTTAGGACCCTAAGTGAGAGGTTCTGTAACTATGAAATGCACCCTAGATTTAGAAGATTTGGTACCAGGGGTGCCGGGGTGGCTCAGTTGGTTAAGCATCTGACTTCGGCTCAGGTCATGATCTCACAGTTTGTGAGTTCAAGCCCCGCCTCAGGCTTTGGGTTGATAATTCAGAGCCTGGAGCCTGCTTTGGATTCTGTGTCTCTCTCTCTGTTCCTTCCCTGTTTGCCCTCTGTCTCTCTCTCTCTCAAAAATAAAGTTAAAAAAGAAAAAGAAAGATTTGGTACAAAAAAAAAAGAAGAAAGAAAAGAATGTAAAAATTCATTAGTAGTATTTTGGATATGTTGGGTTAGATAAAATATATTATTGAAATGGACTGTATCTGTTTTCTTTCTTTTTTTTTTTCTTTTTTAAAGCTTATTGAGCTTATTATTACCTTTTAATGTTTATTTATTTTTGACAGAGAGAGAGAGAGAGACACAGAAGCACGAGCAGGGGAGGAGCAGAGAGAGAGGGAGACACAGAATCCGAAACAGGCTCCAGTCTCTGAGCTATCAGCACAGAGCCCAACGCGGGGCTCGAACTCACAAACTGTGAGATCATGACCTGAGCCCAAGCTGGACGCTCAACTGACTGAGCCACCCAAGCGCCCCTCTTTTTTTTTTCTTTTTAATAGGACTCCTGGAAAACTTTAAATCACATATGTGACTTGTATTCATTTGTCTTAGATAGTGTTGGTCTAAGGGGTTTTGAAGGAGAGAGAAATCCTATCATGAAAGAAGTGGCTTTTTGGTATTAATTTTGCAGAACTGGATCTTTCAGGTGGAGAGAGCAGAGAACGTTCCTGGGACGGGAGAGATGGGGTCATGGGATGGCTGTGATAATTCCAGGGATGCTGGTGTGTGGGAGCGCCTTGGTCATTGTGTTTGGGGAACGGCAGTGGGACAGGCTGGTCAGGATCACGAGGCCATGGTGTGGGTAGCCTTGCCCTGCCAAGCTGAGTGGGTTGTGCTCAGTCCAGTTGGCCAAGAAGGAGCTGGGAGGCTTTTGAGCAGGGGCAGAGTGGTGAGAACAGCTTTTGTGGTATTTATCCCGCTGCACTATGTAAATTGGGACTAGTGGGGAGAGCCACAAACAGAGAGATGTGGTTTGAAGACCCCAGCAGTAATTCCTTTTAGCCAAGAATCCAAAAACAAAGAAACAAATATAGGAACAAATGATAAAAACTTCACACAGTTCTTACAAGAATGAAATCAGGCCTTACTCACACTCCACTTCCTACAAATTACCCTTTGTAGTAATTTCTTCCACTTTAATTTTTTAACTTTAATTTGATTTATTTATTAAAAATTTGTAAATGTTTGTTTAGTTTTGAGAGCGCGAGAGAGCAAGAGAGAGAGCGCGTGCATGAGCCGGGGAGGGGCAGAGAGAGAGGGAGACACAGAATCCAAAGCAGGCTCTAGGCTCTGAGCTGTCAGCACAGAGCCCGATGCGGGGCTCGAACTCATGAACTGTGAGATCATGACCTGAGCTGAAGTTGATGCTTAACCGACTGAACCACCCAGATGCCCCTAATTTTTTTTTTTTTTTTAAACTCCTGGGCGGTGGTCATATAACTTGGACATTGTCCTGGAGCCTGGGATGGAATTCTATCAGTCACTCACTCGTAAGTGGGCCTGTTCAGTTTGCTTATCACAAATCTCCAAAATATGTGATACCCTTTGGAGCCAAGAGTCACAGGAAATAAAGATTTAGGGAAATGAATACCAACGACTCCAGAAGATCTGTAAAGTTCCGGATCCTGGGATTGTAGCACGGAGAGGGCTTCTAGGTATCATCCAATTCAAACTTCACTTCCCTGAAGAATAGGCCCAGAGAGTTTCCGGGACATGTCCACAGCCACACAGCTAGTTAGTCACACAATGGCGGCGAGAGTCAGCCTCCAGGTTTTCATCCAGCTTCTGCCCCAACATGGCATGCTGCTCTCTAGGAACATCAAGCCTATAATGAATCCAGAAAGATGAGGCAAAACCACAAGGAACTGGGAAAGGTAACAGTTGGGTCCACTGTATAGAGAGAGGTCATATGAGTACACGCAGCCCTGTGAATAAAACGCACGGGGCCTCTCTTCTCTCAGCTGCAGCCCTTGGAGCGTCATTGGTTGATCCCCCATTAATGGCTCAGGGACAGCTGCCCAGTGTTGGGACACCCGGGAGGAACACTTAATCCTCACTGAGGAGGGGCAGCAGGGTGGAGGGCCAGCCCTACCATCACCCCAGGAAGGTTTTCAGTGCCCTCACATCTTCCTTTCCATGTCTGCAGGGAAGAAAGAAGCATTAGAGGACTAAAGAGGGGGAGGCCCTAAGAAAAGTTAGGGGAGGGAACGTGTGGAGGGGTCCGTTGAAGGCTTGGCTCATATGTACATGTGCGGACCATATAAAGGCTCTTTAAATAGCGCTGTCGCAGGTGAAGGCGGTGACAGAGGACAGCCTCCCTGTGCTGCAGGGAGCTGAGTAAATACACACTGACGTCATGTCCATAGCTGGGTGAGGGCGGGGCTGGACCACGAGTTTCTCAGAAAGTACCAGAACGTCTGTAGTTTTCACCGCCAAGTCCCGTTCTATTAGACGGCACCTGTGGAGTCGCTCACATTTCAGGAAATATTTTCTGCCTAGGGATCTTTCAGAGGAAAACAGAAAAATCCAGCCTCCGCTCTGAACCAGTCCAGCCTCCGAGCCACGATTACAGCTTATGAATAGCTTGGGCTTTCTTAAGGAGTCCTTAGGCTGTTTGGTGAATTTGCTTACAGGCATGTGTTTCATACATTCCCTTGAAAATGGAAACCCAATGATAATCACTAAATAACTGAAGTATGAGTCCTATGAAAACCAACCCGCCACCCCTGGTAAGAAGCCACACAAACCGACATCCTCCCAACCCTGTTGTGTTCTTCTGTGTGGGCATCACACAAGTGGGAATAACGCAAGAGCAAAAACGCAAGCAAACGTTTGGCTTTTGATTAGACATTAAAGCTCAGACAGTCATTGAACTTCTTGAACTCTGTGGCTTCAGTCCAGGTTGGAAAGCAGCTCAAGCAAGTAAAGCTGAGGGTAGAGTGTGCTCTTTTGTTCTCGCAGGCTTTGAAGATTGTTTCACGGTTAATGTTTGACTGTGGGTCTTAACTACTTTGTCCCTTGGCATGCTCCCATGCAAACAAAACCTAAGTCTTGCCGTGAAGGAAGATCTCACTTTTTTTCATTAATGTGAAGAGCATAAGCTCTTTCTTTTGGAGGGTAAAGCAAAATGGTGAAGCGTCCAGGGTCTAGAGCGGCGTGGGTCCAGTAGAGGTATAATGTAAGCCGCGTGCGCGGGCCACACGTGGCGTGCCTACTTCTCTAGAAGCCACGTTAACAAAAAGCAAAAGCCAACAACTAAAACTAGCTTTAGTAACATTTTATTGTATCCAGTATAGTCAAAAGCTTATTTCAACATGTAATCAATATCTTAAAAACCATTAATGAGATATTTTACATTCTTTTCTTCATACGAAGTCATCAAAATATAGTGTTTTTTTTTCCACTTGCTGCACAGCTCCGTTCCAGTTAGCCACATTTCAAGTACTCAGTAGCCATATGTGACTAGTGGCTACTGTATTGAGCAGGACAGCTCTAGAGTCAAATTGTATTGACTTAGAAACTGCCTGATTTTGAGCAAGTTCCTTAAGCATCCCATGCCTCAGTTTCCCCATTGGTAAAATGAGAAGAATAATAGGATCTGCCTTACTGGGCCTGTCATGCAGAGGACATGTGCAAATATATTTAAAGCCCTCAAGGCAGTGCCTAGCATATATTTGATCGATCTGTGTCAGCTAGCATTATTAGTTTTGGCAAAAGTACACAAGGGAAAAGTGTTAGTTTTTCTCCAAAATAGAGTACTTCAAAACCAAGTGAAACTGAGTTAAATTTAGAGCTTAGATCTGTGTTGGGGTGGTGGGGTGCTGGTGGTGGTGGGATTGTTTATTAGCCCAAACCAGGAACACATACTCAAAGTACTTTATTTTTTCGAACATTTAAAAAAGTTTATTTATTTTGAGAGAGGGAGCACAAGTGGGGAAAGGGCAGGGAGAAAGGGAGAGAGAATCTCAAGCAGGCTCTGCACCACTGGGGCAGAGCCCGATAGGGGTCTTACGTTCATGAACGTAAGGATCATGACCTGAGCCAAAGTCAGATGCGTTAACCGACGGAGCCACCCAGGGGCCCCCAAAGTACTTGAATCTTTGATTTCATCAGACCAGTAAAATGTAAAATGGCCTTACATTTACACCTATGGCAACAGGAAGCGAGAAGAGTTTAACTAGCTACCTGTTGGCTGTTTCCCCACCTTGTCAGTAATATTTAAGGCAGTTGAATAGTTTTGTGCATTTGTAAAAGTGCATGCATTTCGATTTTGATGGGTAGAGTTTAGAATTTTTCAAATTTTGGAACTTTTAAAATAATAAAACAAGGGCACCTGGGTGGTTCAGTCAGTTGAGCGTCCGGCTTCGGCTCAGGTCATGATCTCAAGGTCCGTGAGTTGGATCCGTGCATCGGGCTCTGTGCTGACAGCTCAGAGTCTGGAGCCTGCTTTGGATTCTGTGTCTCCCTCTCTCTCTGTACCTCCCCTGCTTACACTCTGTCTCTCTCTTTCTCTCAAAAATAAAATAAACATTAAAAGAAATAAAAAATAATAATAAAACATTCAATGTTAAGCTGAAATTCCTTGCCTTGTTTTCTAAAGCAGTTTTGCCTGTGAGTGACTGTCACATCCTGGGTGACTTCTGCATTGTCCCTGATCTCAGGGTTTCATGTTGGTGCTCCAGAGGCACACCAGACGAGTGGAGCATTTGCTTTGTGGCCACAGGGGCCAATTTGTTACGTGAATTTTTTTCTTAATCCCTTCTTCAGTACCTGTGAATGAGCATAAGAGAGATGTAATTTTTGAAGGGGCCACGTTGTCAGGGCTTATCCGCACATGGCCAAGACTGAACAGTATTAAGAAGACCCACAGAGGTCAGAAAACTGGCAATCAGGTTCCATCCAGAGGCTCCAGGAAGCCAACATCCAGAAGGGGAGGAGAGTAGAGGAGCTCCTGGCAGAGAGCAGTGGGGTGGGGAGAAGGGAGTGGGGGATAAGGAGGTGGGGTGGGGCGTTCAGCACATGGTGGGTGGTCTCTGGGTAAGAGAACACTGAAAGGTGGTGTTAGCTTGGGGTCTTGTAATTAGAAGTCTCTATCTTATCTATGGCCAACAGGTACTGGGCAAGTTTTCGAGGGGTATGCAAAACTCTAGAGGTGGGCTGTAAATGGCTACAAATTTGCTTGTTTGGCTATATAACCTGGCATGTAAAAATTTAAATTTGGTGTTAGCGGGCTTTTGAACAAATGAGTCTCAGCCTACAGTGGAAAACATATACAACCTAGGGGCCAATGCACAGAAGCCATTTTTGACCAATTTATGTAACAATCTTACATTCCACGTGTGAACAGTGCGGCCACACAGAAAGCACACAGGAGAAAACCTTGGGTTCTCATTGTGGCCGTGCCATTTCCTAGCTGTCAATCTGTTGGGACTCCCTGGCCTCATCCGTAAAATGAGGGGTGGGACAGATGGCCTCTGAAGCGTCCAGCTCTAAATATTTATTACTCCCAGGTTCTTGAAACATCCTCATGACAGTAGACAGGGTGTGTTTTATTATTTCCATTTGTTGGATGAGAGATGCGAAGCACAGAGTTGTTAAGTGCTGAGCGTTTCATCAAATCTCACCCGGTTCCTGGCAGAGAATTGGATTAGCGTTCATGTTTGGGGATGTTTGTCTCTTTTGTGTTTTCTTATTGCCCTGATGGGAAAACAAGGGGAAATCTTTGCAAAAGGTTGCTCTGGAAGTGAAATTAAGATTCTGCCACTGTACGTGGCTGAAGCCCAAGCAAGAGGTAACTCAGATTGAAGATTTATAGGAATAACATCCTGTTATCATTCTATTTTCTTTACGTGTTTATATATATAAACGTTTAGAGAAAAAGAACTACGGCAGCACTTCCTTTGTTGCTCTCCATAAAATTACCGAGTGGATGAGAGATTATTCCTAAAGACCCCACGCCTGGTAATGTTGCATATGGTACCAGTATTTCCTCTGCACCAATGGGGCTGTTATCATCCTGCACTGATTTCTCAGGTATGTGCTCTGAACTCTCACTTCTAACACAGGTCTTCTCATGGCATTACTGAAAAGTAATGAAGATTTGTTGCTGTTTTTAATAAAGCATATCAGTCTTGGAGGCTGTGCTTCAGAAATACCCTCTGTTTTACTCACCATTATTGGGACCATGTAGAGAGTTTGACTTCTTATGGCCAACAGCTAGGGAGCATTTCCTTCTGAAAGGAGGGAGGTTTACTTAAAAATAAATGAGTTTTAAAACCTTTATCCTGAGACTTGCCTAAACTGTAAAATAAATCATACAGGAGTTTTGGTGAATTTTTTGGCTCTGAAAGCTTCTATATTTGACTGTCCCAGAACGCTCTGTTCTCTGTTAAGCCATGTCCATTGGTTTCTGGCTCCAACATTTCAGAGGACTTTGTGACCCTGTTTTCCAGACCTGAGTTTAATTGGATAGTTAATTATCTGAGCAGGAACACATAAGCCAAGTTGAGTTTGGGGGTGAAGCCTGCGATCTCTGGTCCACCTCGGCCGACAAGAAAGTCTTTGTGAACCTTTGTTGATTATATTTTTACATAAGCAGATGTTCCATATAGCAGAGGAAAGAGACCAGGGAGAAGGGCCTGTAACCAGATCGTGTTTAGCTAAGAGGAAGACAAAAGCCCCTTTATCTCTTTGCAATAACTTAGCTGAGGGAGACCTGAGGCCTGAGCTGTGAGGCCCTCGTTTCAGTTCCAGGCAGGCATTTGAGCTGAACAGGAAGGAATGAAGGTCGTTTGCTTGGCCTCAGCCTTCAGTCATGATTTCTGATTAGCATGTTCTTCTCAGATGAAATTTGTAAGCACCTCGAATAATTTCTTCTTCCCCTCATTCCAGGAATTTTTTAGTTAGGCATTTTCAAAAGTTTCTTTCTTTTAAACTCACTTGACTCAGGCTACTAGACTGTCTTTGCTAGTTCAGGGTTTCCATAGCAACCAACTGGAGGATCCATTTAAGTCCATCCACAATGACCTTAATGAAAATGATGTCACAGCACTTAGAATAGATGTCCCTTCTCTAGAGCTCAGCTAGTCTCCTCAAGCTTCTGATGACTGTCTATGAAAGAGCCCTCCCCTCTGCCTCACAAATGCCGTACATTTTATTTTCCCCCTGCTCCAAATGGGCACCCATCTAGGGTCCATAATCGCAACCATACTGTATTTGGCCTTCTAAAAGTTTTTCTGGATTCTGAAGTGCTGTTCCCAATTTGTCTGCCTTGGAACTTACATCCATTTGACTGTTCTCACCACCTCCCTAAAAACTATTCTCTCCAGTAAGCTTTCCTTAATGCCTCTCCTTGGGACGTGGCTCTATTCTCCAGAGGTACACAGTCACAGGCCCCGCCTTAGCGTCAGGCCTACTGTAACATTTGTGGGGGTTGGGCAAGAGTCCAAATGGAGGCCATTTACCACATGTCTAAGTGTTTAAACATCATAAAGCAAGTTTATGAGCTGTTAAATAAACTATGTCTGTCCTCCTACCCTGACAAATATATCTCCTGTCAATGCCATTCAGGCATAGATCACCAGGAACATACCTGTGGTGGAACAAAGTTGGGTGGATTGACTTATACCAATGAGAGAGAGACTCTACCCCATGGGGAACCAAGGGACATCTCGTGCAGTGTTAGAAAGGGCGTAGTAGACATTTGGGCTTATGATGGGTGACTAGGGGAGAGTTTAGGAAGGTATGGTTTTGCTCTGGGTTAAATGGATGCTGTAAAAAAGTGGGGTAGTCCTGTGACTGGGTACCTTAACAAAGTGGGTAGGTGCTGTGGCTGGTGAAGAAACAGTAGTCAGTCTTCTTAGCCAGGGTAGGGGGATAGTGGTCATTGCTGTGGTTTGAATAATGTTCTCAGTTTGGTCTGTGCTCAGATGTGAGTACAAAGAGGTCTTGGTTTTCTCTTACTCTGTCATGGTCACAGTGTGGCCTGTAACTTGTGATCTGTGAAATTGTTTATGCTCAGTTGGAGGACATCAGTACTCACCTGAATGCGAAGGCCAGTTCTGGGTCATACCAAGCCTGGCTGATGGGGCTATGCTGCTTTTCTGTTTCTCTTCTCATTTCTCTCTTGACAAGGAGGGCCAGGTTTGAATGTAGAAATCCCAGACTCCTCAGTGTTCTGTGCCAGAATGTGGCAGTGGGGTGGAGGCATCTCTGTCCTCCTCTCCTCCCCTTCCTGGCTTCTTCCCACCCCTGTATCTATCTTCTGCTGTGAAAGGTCTGACCCTCAGCAGCACTCATGTCCCATCCCACACATCCAAGCTGACCCGTGGCCACCACTTGGGCCTAGACATCTGCATGCTGGCTGTGAGATACATCCTCAGGAGGGTGAACTCAGAAAAGAGGACTGCACAGGCCTGGGAAGCAGGCTCCAGGCTGTTTGGACCAGAAATTCCAGGGTCCTGGGTACCTGGAATATAATCTAGTGGTTGGTTTTAGGGGCCTTCATTCCCTCGGTCCCGCAGACTTCTCACCTTGTGGGGAAGGGCACTGTCAGAAGAGGGTCAGTGGGGAGGCTGCTTGCCCGGGTCTCAGAGGGTCTGCCTCTAACTGTTGATTCCCTGAGTTGACCTGTTCATTATAGTGACCTCCCTCATCCAGCAGGACTTCTTTTTTTTTTTTTTAATATATGAAATTTATTGTCAATTTGGTTTCCATACAACACCCAGTGCTCATCCCAAAAGATGCCCTCTTCAATACCTATCACCCACCCTCCCCGCCCTCCCCCCCCACCCCCCGTCAACCCTCAGTTTGTTCTCAGTTTTTTTTTTCAACGTTTTTTTTTTTAATTTATTTTTGGGACAGAGAGAGACAGAGCATGAACGGGGGAGGGGCAGAGAGAGAGGGAGACACAGAATCGGAAACAGGCTCCAGGCTCCGAGCCATCAGCCCAGAGCCTGACGCGGGGCTCGAACTCACGGACCGCGAGATCGTGACCTGGCTGAAGTTGGACGCTTAACCAACTGCGCCACCCAGGCGCCCCTGTTCTCAGTTTTTAAGACAGCAGGACTTCTGATCCCAGTCTCCTGTAGCTGGTCTGGTTCTGTTTCACTCACACTGTCATATTAGACGGTCACTCAGGGTACACACCCAAACTGATGGGAAAGGTGAAAGCCACTCAATGTTCGAAGCTATTTCTATTCCCTCAACTTTTTCAAAGAAAGAGACGAATACATAAAAAACTTGTTTAAGATTAATGTTCATGTAAATGGCCTAACTCTGTAGAAGTGAAAATATGTCCCGAATGCGCCAAGATTCGCCGAAGTGCAGTGATTGGTGAGTTACATTTCCCGAGAAGCTAAACTAACTAGTTTTATGAATTCTATCTTCCTTTAAAGTTTGGGCTTTTAGATTAGAAATAGAGTTAACATTTCCAGAACTAGTTTCTATAGTGTATTTTGCTTCTCATCTAAGAATATCTTGGGTTCCTCTCTCACTTCTTACTTTTTGAAAGAGGAAAGTCTTTCCTTCTTATTCTAGTCAGTAGGAAGTGTGACCTCTAGTTTTTGTGCTCAAAGAATCCTCCTTTAGGTAATAATGACCTCAGGTGGTAAGACTTCAGGATGTTGCGACTAAAGGTTTGTAAAGGCAGGCACTGAGAGGTTACAGGAATAAATGTTGGAATACAGCAGACTCCCTGAGAAAGGACATCCTGTTTCACTCTTTAAGTATCTTCTGGCATGGAAAGCTCATTTCTTCAAACATAAAAATGATAAAATCACATTCTTTATCTGTATGGGCCCATTTTACAAGAGGATTCTTTTTTCATCACCTGCAAATGTATATTTTTACATTTCTTAGGTTTATCCAAAATAATACTTGTTCCTTCTTTCAAGTACTAGTATTTAAAACCGATTCGCCCTGCCATTCATCACTGCTAGTGAAGCTTTGGAGGGCCGTATGGATGCATTTCCTTCCTTGATTTTCTCCCACCTCTTCCTCCCTTCCTTCCATGAGTGTAACCAATGAAGAGGGTAGGTTTACAGCCCAACTTTCTGTTGAAACCTAACGCTATCATTTGCTAACTGGGTGATCACGGACCTCAGTTGAACCTTCCCTCTCCCATAAAATAGGAGAAATAACATTAGTTATTTTGTAAGGTTGTGAGGGCTAAATGGAAGGTGCTCAGTATGGTGCCTGGCACACAGTAAGCGTTCAATACATACAAACATTGATTTTTTTTTTTCACAGTGTTTAATAAGTGCCCACTCTTAATAAGGCACTGTGTGAAATGGTGAGGACATGGTAACAAACTAGATATCTTCCTTATTCTCTGGGAGTGTACCGTACAGAGATGGGAGACAGGGGAGCAAATAAATGGACATCCTAGGATGGGAATTGAGATTGCCATAGGAGTGACCAGGGGGAAACTCTATCTGGTTTCAAGAAGCCAGGAAAGGCTTTCCGGGGCTGATAGCTCCACTGACACCGAAAGGGTGGATAGCAACCAACAAGGTGATGTGGGATCTGATGAGGCCTTCCAAGCAGTGGGAACAGCATGTGCAAAGTCCCAGAGGCAAGAGAGACCACAGCAACTGCAATAAGACTGAAAAGAAATGAGCCAACTTTATTTTTCTGTATCCTTTTTCTTTTGAATTATTCTCTGTTCCTCACAGGTCCCAAGTGGATCCCAGGATGATTGCATCTTGTGTAAAGCGGCTAAAGGTGATGCTGCTTCTTGGAGATATCTTCACACTGTGCTTTGCTTACCTCTTCCTTTACCTGCCCTCAACCATCAGGTACTTTTGGGTCTTGTTCAGGATTCTCCCTCTCTGGATTTATCCCTTCCAGGGAATATTTGTTTTAGCTTCTTTTACCCTTTTAGGCTTCATCTGTTATTTTAGGTTTACTTTCTTCCCGTTTTAGGGTGTCTTAGATTCCCCCCCTCCTGTTTTTTCCCTGTTGCTTTTAGTGCCTCCAGCTGATGGCCTCTCCTAAATCTCAGTAGTTCATTCCATTTCTTCTGTTCCATCAGTCACTAAAACATTAACATTTGCTTGATCTCCAAAATGGTCTTTGGGACGTAGTCCTTCCTTTCATACTAATCACCCTCTCCCCCCCCCCTTGCTTTGTGATGCTTTTGCTAGATTTTTAAGGTGCTCTTGGCCAAGATATCAAAGTTGATGTTACAATAAACAATGTCACATGCTTTTGAAGAACATGCTTTGCTGGTCCTACATAAATAATTTCTGTTGGGTATTTCAGCATTCCTTGGGTATTTCAGCCCAAGATACTCAGATACTCCAAATGAACTTAGAGACTGGCTTAAAACTGCGTATGTTAGATATCTTAGAAAACCATCACTTTTAATCCCAATTTTGAGATCTTCACCCACCATAACTTCCCAATGGTGATAACAGAAGTTAACCTATTTTGCACACTTGTTAATGTGCTAAATTCTTTGCCGAATGAATATGAGCACCATTTCCTTTTGCTCTTATTAAAAAAACCTACACGGTGGATGCTCTTTTATAGATTAGATTTAGGGTGTTTTGGCACTCTTCCAGCGTCACACACTAACACGCGACGTGTCAGGAATCAAGCCCTCTCCGCAAGCCTCTGCTCTCACTCACCGCACTGGGTGGCCAGGTGGCCTTCAAGCCGTGAAGGAACAAGTGAAGGAGAAGTTGGAGATGTTGACAGGCAGTCAGGCTGGCAGTGTGAATTCTAAGGGTGTGGGATTTGTCTCTCTTCTGGGATTTTTTATCCAGATGCCCTATCCCTCTCGTAGCTAAAAGGTAATGCAGCTCATTCTTTTCTGCTGACCTGCGGCACCCCGGGCCCGTTAATTTTTTCTAGAGTGATATTAGTATTGTGTTTATGATTTTAAAAACGTGTCCTTGACTTTGAAGACATGCATATTGCACAATGATGTGATGTCTGGGGTTGGCTTCAAAATAATTCCTTTGGTGGACAAAGTGGAGGGAACTATAAAGAAACCAAGATTGGCTGTGATTGTTGTAATTGGGCATCTGTTGAGGTAGATGGTCTCCGTTCTACTATACTGTATAATTTTGTGTGTATTGAAAACTGAACATGACAAAGTGTTAAAAACATTTCTGAGCAACTTCACTTGCCTCCTGTAAGGCTATCCTTGCTCCCCAACTCCCCTGGTGAATTGTATTTCCTTTTCTTTTTTAGAGGCTCATCTACAGTTCGCCAGTCATTTACGATCAGCATCTGTTCAGGCATCTTCCTTGTGGATCTTCTTTTCACTTTTCTGTGATAAGACTTTTAAAAAGCTTGGTTATTATAATGCATATATTCTTTAACCCTCCACCCATCTATTTTTGTTTTTTTTTTTTTTTTTTTTTTGTTAAAGCAGAATTTGACTGCTGATACCATCTTTTTCCCCATGGGTCTCTTCTCTTCAATTCTCGAACACACTTTTTTCTCTACAAATAGATTTTGTTTGTGCAGTTAATTATGGCGTGATTTTGGTACACTTTTCTGTAGGAATCCTTTTTCAGAAGGACTGTGGTGCTCCAAGTTTGAGGTGAATGTTGACTCTTTTTCACTATTATGAGACTCAAGTGGCTATGATGGGTCTTCTCTATGAGACAGACTTATATTAAAAAAGTTATATTTAAACAGAGCTCAGGTTGAATGATGGTCTTGCCAATTTATTTGTGTTTCATTCGCTAGTTTATCAATAACAATTGTTAAATCCCTACACATATTGAGCATATAAAGTACAATTTACTGTCCTTTTTTTAAAAAAAAATTAACGTTATCTATTTTTGAGAGACAGAGAGGGACAGAGCTTGAGTGGG
Source organism: Panthera leo (assembly GCF_018350215.1). Classification (NCBI taxonomy): domain Eukaryota; kingdom Metazoa; phylum Chordata; class Mammalia; order Carnivora; family Felidae; genus Panthera; species Panthera leo. The sequence goes on from NC_056679.1 coordinate 25,794,719, forward strand.
GGATGGGCAGAGAGAGAGGGAGACACAGAATCTGACTGAGCCACCCAGGTGCCCCAATTTATTGTCTTAACTACTAATACTTTTGTAGGGATTTTATAAAATATTATTTTAAAAAATTATGTTATACTAAAACTGAATTTGGATTATAGCCAACATTGGCTGAATTTTATTCTTTAGGGATTATGAAGTTCAAATGTCTTTTTATAGGGTATACACTAAAAAGTATGATCAGGAGGAGAGGATTTATTTGTTCGTTCATTCACTCAACCAATATCTATTGAGGTCCTAGCGTGTACAAATATTCTTCCAAGTCTATGGATACTTTGTCAAACAGATGAACTTCCCTGCCCTCTTGTAGCTTATATTCTACTGGAGGAGACAGATAACAAAGAAAATAAGCAAGTTTATACAGAGCTTGTCAGAGAGCAACAAGTGGGCAGAACCTGAGTAGGGAAGGAAAGGGGAAGTGTGGGTTGCAATGTTAGAAAGGGCAGGCAAAGGGGCACCTGGGTGGCTCAGTCAGTTAAGCATTAATCATTTGCCTTCTGCTCAGGTCATGATTTCGAGGTTTTTGGGTTTGAGCCCCGGATCACGCTCTGTGCTGACAGCTCAGAGCCTGAAACCTGCTTCAGATTCTGTCTCCCTCTCTCTCTGCCCCTCCCCCATTCATGCTATGTCCCTCTCTGTCTCAAAAATACATAAACATTAAAAAAAATTTAAAAAGGGGCTCCTGGGTGGCTCAGTCAGTTGTGTGTCTGACCTCGGCTCAGGCCATGATTTCACGGTTCGTGAGTTTGAGCTCCACGTCGGGCTCTGTGCTGACAGCTCAGAGCCTGGAGCCTGCTTCAGATTCTGTGTCTCCCTCTCTCTCTTCCCCTGCTCTCTCTCTCTGTCTCTCTCAAAAATAAATAAACATTAAAAAAATTTTTTTTAAATTAAAAAAAATAAAGTTGGGGGGGTACTGGATTGGATAAAAATTTGGGAGTTTCTTTTGCCACCAGTGGCTTCCTAGGATGTTTGTAAAATTAAATGAGGGCTCCCAGGTAAAAATCTCAGAAACATCCTTAATGGCCTCTGTTAGTCGGCAAAATTCCGATTGCTGTTTAGAATCAAAAAAGGATAGAAAAGAAAAAAAAAGGAGAAAAGAAAAAGCCTTTGGACCTCAAACAGACGTGTTGGAAGCCTGCTCTACCATATGATGTGGCTGGGTGACCCTGAACAAGTTACTCAACTTCTCTGAGCCTCTCCTTTAGAAAAATGGCAGGCTGTACATCTCCAGAGTTGTGTGCTGGTAAAATCTGATATTGGATAAACTTGTACAGAGCTGCTGAGTGATGTTAGCTTTTCCCCTTGATACTGACTGCTTAAATGGAATTTATAGCCAAGTGGCTCACCAGTGAGGAGGCAGATGTCCCTGGGGAGGGGGGGAAAGCACTCTGGTGTGAGGAGGGAGCTCCAGGTAGGTGTGGAGGGGAGAGCCGGGCCCCCACTTCCCACACCTCTGCACAGTGTGATGCCATGTCCCACCATGTATGTGTTGAGTTGAATTCTTGCACATAAGGTGACTATTTCAATGTAGGGACTGTTTTTTGGCATTTTAAATATTTACAATTATACATGGTTTCTAGGGAAATCCCAAAGGCATTACAAGTTTTGCCTACAGAGATGAGTCCTGAATATTGGGGAGCATCTCTCTTCAGAAACTGTGATATTGCAGAGTCCAGCCAGTGGTGGTAAAGGATTACAGTCAGGACCCTGGAACCAGAATATTCCATCCCATGAACTTAATAGAGGTCTCTTTACCAGTAAAATCTCACATTAGAGTAAAAACACTGCGTTTTGCTTTCCCTTATGTGAACTTGAAGTTTAGCAGTCTTGAGTCTTTCTAAGTGGTCTGATTGCTGGCTAAGGGGTCCACACAATGGAAGCAGATGATGTGTTGTGTGGGTGTTTATAGCTAACCCCCCAGAGTACTTCTGTCTCTGATGGGATCCCTTTTTGGCAAAACCATAGGGGTCCTATCACTCTGCCTGCCTCTCAGCCTCTTTCTCAAACTCCAGGAGCACCACATACCCTGAACTCAGAAGAGCCTCCCCTCTGTCTTGTCCCTTTGAATATGGGTTCTCCCAGCTGGTGGAGTTGTGTGACTCTGCTTAACAACACCCTGCGCCCAGACCCTGCACCAGCCCGACTGGCCAGAGGGAAGGACGACTTTACAGTGGATCTTCCCCCCTCCCCCTGCCCCCCCAGTACTGCCTCTCTTTTCCCTCTGTGCTCACCACTCTTTCAGTAGGAGGTATTACAGTGTCTTTCCTTGGAAACCGAGGCCCAGGGACCCCACACAAGGAGGAAAGGGGATGCTAGATTTCCCACTATCTCTGCACTACCCGCTTGGAACCATTTTTTCTTAAATACTAAGGGGAAAGGTGACTACATGAGGCTAGAGTCAAGTCACAGATTAAAGATAAATAAATCAATGAATTAAAAAAAAAATTCTTGCTCAAGATGCTCCTGAGCATTTACTCTTGGAATAACTCCTGGAGGGCCGATACCTTAAAGCATGGACGGCACTGAGTGCCCAGAGAAACCTGTGATTAGATCCACCAGATCCTGTGAGATGAGCTCCCAGAGACTGCAATGGCTGTTTTCCTTGAGGTCTAGCACTGTACAAAGGGAGGCACATTAGCGATTTAAAAAGACATTTTTAAAAATCATGCTTGCTGTTTTTCTGACTGTAAAAGTAATGTATGTGCATCTGGGCAGGTCCAGGGTTTCTGGGTCCTAAAGCATATACAATTTGGGGCTACATCTTTAGGGAAAAGAATAAAAATGATGAACACAGAATTACGAATGACTTGATTTTGAAGGGGCCCCTTGCAAGTGAGAAGCCGGAAGTTCACACTTTGGGTCACACTGAATCTGTCCCTGAGTTTCCCTACAGAAAATTGAGAAGCCAAACCACCTTCAACCCCACTTCCTCAGAGGGTGTGTTAACACTTTTTGTTTTTAAATAATAGCTTTATTGAGACACAGCTCACATAGGAAACAATTCACCTAAAGTATACAATTGGGTGGGTTTTTTGGGTGTATTTACAGAATTTTGCAACCATCACCACAATCTATTCTAGAACATTTTTATCACCTCAGAAAGAAGCCCTGTGCCCATCAGCAGTCACTAGCCACTTCCTCCAACATACCCAGTCCTAGGCAACCACTAATCTACTTTCTGTCTCAGAAGATTTGCCTGTTCTGGGCATTTGCTATAAATGGAATCACACAATATATGGCCTTTCGCGACTGGCTTCTTTCGCTTAACATAATGTTTTCAAGGTTCATCCATGTTGTAGCTTGCATTAAACTTTATTTTTTATTGTTTAATAATATTCCATTGTATGGATATACCACATTTAAAAAAATGTTTTTATTTATTTTTAAGACGGGGGGGGGGGGGGGCAGAGGCCCTGATAGTGCAGAGGCCCTGATAGTACAGAGCCTGATGCGGGGCTTGAACTCACAAACTGTGAGATCATGACCTAAGCCAAAGTTGGATGCTTAACCAGCTGAGCCATCCAGGCACCCCTGGATATACCACATTTTAAATCCATTCATCAGTTACTGTGTTAATTCTTTATTTTTAATTTTTATTTTTTTTATGTTCATTTAAGGTATGTCTACACTCAACATGGGGCTCAAACTCATGACCCCGAGATAAAGAGCTGCAGGCTCCTCTAACAGAGCCAGCCAGATGCCCCAATGTGTTAATTCTTTAAAAACAGGGTGCCTGGGTGGCTGAGTTGGTTGAGCATTGGACTTCGGCTCGGGTCATGATCTCATGGTTGGTGGGTTTGAGCCCCGAGTCGGGCTCTGTGCTGACAGCTCAGAGCCTGGAGCTTGCTTCAGATTCTGTGTCTCCCTCTCTGCCCCGCCCTGCTCATGCTATGTCTCACTCTCTCTAGCAAGAATAAATAAACATAAAAAAAAAAAAAATTTAAAGACCCTGGAGACACAACTGATGAAGTCCTTGAAGAAGAGGAAAATCCCTGGGGGCCTGGGTGGTTCAGTTAGTTAAGCTACCTGATTTCAGCTGAGGTCATGATCTCATGGTTCAAGAGATCTAGCCCCACATCAGGCTCTATGCTGACAGTGCAGAGCCTGCTTGGAATTCTCTCTCCCTCTCTCTCTGCCCCTCCCCTACTCTCTAAATAAATAAATAAATAACCAAACATATAAGAAAAAAAAAAAGAAGGGGAAAATCCAGGTTTCAAAATATCATCCTTCACCTTCCCTCTCCTACTTCTTTACCTCTTCCCCCCTCTCCAGATTTTGGAAATTAAGAAAGAGACAGAGCTGATGAACAAATCACTGTGACAGTCGTTACCTGGAGTTCATAGCTCAGGGGCTCAAGGCCGACCCTGCCTGCAGGAAGGAGATGGGCTGGAAAGCAGTCGGTGGGATTTGCTCCAGGGCATGGGCCAGCCCTAGGCCAGCCCCAGGCCATTTCTGGACAGCCACAGTCTCTTGACCTGCTGGGTAAATTCTAATCCCTGAAAGATGGAGAAGACTAAAAGTCTGAGGAATGCTCCACAGGCAGGCTGTGGTCAGGCTTCCTCTTGGGCTCCACCTCGAACCTCAGATTTATGCCTGTGGCTTGGGGGCTGCGGTGGGGAATCCAGCCCAGCCTGGAGCTCAGAGCCCGCTGGAGGGCGCTATTACAAGGCCCGTGGGCCAGAGGTCATTGAGTCTGATACTTCTCCCTGGCTTGCCAGACACTGGGGCACTTCTGAGCAGCTGACTTCTTGCTGTTAGCAAGGAAAAGAGTTTCCCTCTACTCTCTTCGAGTTACTTATCTCTCTGTCAGAGCCGCCAACGCAGGAAATGTTTCTCAGCCAACTGCTCTCTCCAGGTGGATCCCGAGGGGGCTGGACAAATCCTGAGCACAGCCCCTGTCTGGTTGCAGAACAAACTCGGATACACTTGTCACAAGAGAAGCCAATAACTCAGGAGACAGTGGTTTGGAAAAGAGAAAGGGAGAACTTTATTTGGGCAGCTGGGGGAGGTGACAGTCTCAAGCCTTAACACCCGAGATGGACGCTAGAGTTTTATAGGCAGATGTCCGGGGTTACAGTCAGAGGGCACGTGATCACAGGGTTGGGGGTGGGGTGTGTGTTCAGCGAGTGAGGACCGGGCAGGGAAGGGGACATCTGGGGTGTGGTCTTCTAGGTAATTCTGTTGCTAGGAGGCCTTTTCTGGCTGGGTCATGGTAAAACATTTTCATCAAGGCCGGGAGAAAGTGTAAGAAATTGGCACAATGGGTTTCAGCTAGAGCATGAGTTAAATGGGCTTTTCTATTTCTTTTTATTAAAAAAGTTTTTTTAATGTTTATTTATTTTTGAGAGAGACAGAGCACAAGTGGGGGAGGGGCAGAGACCAAGGGAGACACAGAATCTGAAGCAGGCTTCAGGCTCTGAGCTGTCAGCACGGAGCCCAAAGTGGGGCTCGAACGCATGAACCTCGAGATCATGACCTGAGTTGAAGTTGGCGTTTAATGGACTGAGCCACCCAGGTGCCCCTGGGCTTGTCTATTTCTGGTTTTAACTGTAAGGGTCTACATTTGGGCAAGAGGACTTGCTGACATTAGGTCTGGGCTGGGCCTGAGAAATGAATTAACAAAAGGGAGATTAACAGGAGAGAATCGTACAGATTTCATTTGTTGTTAATATCTTATGTGGTAGGGGAGGCTTTGGAGGAAAGAAATGAAGATCCAAAGAAGGGGATCAGCCTGAGAGCTTATGTGGCAATTCAACGAAGAGTCATAAATCGTGGAGCTGTACCAAGACGAAGGAGAAAGGGTTTCGAGTTAGGGGTGATAAATTGTGGGAAAATGACTAGGAAATATATGGGGGGAAACTAAGGGAAGATAGGGAAGATAAGGATGTACAGATTTATTTCAGCGTCGACTCCCAGTCTCTGGTGATAAGAATGTTCTCTTCTGGGACATGAAAGGCAAGTTTTGTTCTGACTTTCAGGTCAGAGAGGCCTTCCTGCATGTGCTGTTTCTCAAGTGTCTTCAGCTCAAAATAATCAATATGCCGAAGTGGCATATTTTGGAGTAGTGTCTTCTGATCCCCTACACCAAGGAAGGATGTGGGCACCATAAAGAACTGAGCACCTACTATGGCCCAGGCACAATTCTAGGCTTTGGGAAAGAGCAGAGGGATGGTTAATTTTATGGATCATCTTGAACTGGGCCAAGGGATACCCAGATAGCGGTAAAACATTATATCTGGGTGTGTGTATGAGGGTGTTTCCAAAAGAGATTAGCCCTTGAATGGGTAGACTGAATAAAGAAGATTGTCCTCACCATGCGAGTGGGCCCTATCCGAAATCTGGTCAGTCTGAATAGAACAAAGGGCAGAGGAAGGGTGAATTTTCTTAGACATTTGTGTTCCTGGTTCTTAAGCCTTTAGGCTCAGAATGGGCCTTACCCCATTGGTCCTCTGGTTCTCAGGCCTTCAGGTTTGGACTGAAACTATACCACGTGCTTCCTTGGGCCTTCAGCTTGCAGATAGAAGGTGGTGGCACTTCTCACCTTCCACAGCCATGTGAACCAATCCCTCATAATGATCTCTTTCTATATATCTGTGGCATCTTATTGCTTCTGTTTCTCTGGAGAGCCCTGGCTAAGACAAGTAATAAACAAATCGATCAAAAATCTTTGCCCTCAAGGAGCTTAACCTCTTCATGAGAGAGGCAGTCAACAAAATTAAAAAAAAAAAAAAAGAATATTGGAGGTGACAAACACTATGGAGAAAAACAAAACAAAACAAAACAAAACAGAAAAGAGGGTTTGGAAATGTGAGGTATTCTAATTCCAAATAGGATTCTCAGGAGACATCTCACTGAGAAAGTAATATTCAAGCAAAGAACCGAAGGAGTGAGTTTTGTGCATATCTGCAAGAGGTGTCCCATGTAGAGAGATAACAAGTGCAAAGGGCCTGAGGTGGGAATATGCCTGGTGTGTTCAAGGAATAGAAGGGGGCCAGTGTAGCAGGCTACACTGGCAGAAAAGCCAAGGAAGAGCAGGTCTGAGCGCCAACCTCGGGATTGGAGCTGTGAGGTCACTGGTGACAAGATCAGTGTTAGTGAAAGAGGGGGTGCAGAAGTCTTCTGGGAAGTCTTACGGGAATGGGGAAGAGGTAACTATGTTGTATGCTGATAGAAATGCTCGGTAGAGAGATACTGATGATGTGGAAGAGAGAGAGAATGGCTGGAGCCAAACACATGGGTGGGGCAGGCACTGCTAGGGTCTGGATGTGTCTCCCCTCCGCCGCCCCCCCCCCCCCCCCCAGCCTTCATATGTTGAAATCCTAATGGCCAATGTGATGGTATCAGGAGGTGGGCTTTTGGGACGTGCTTAGGTCATAAAGATGGAGCCCTCATGCCTGGGATTAGTATTCTTTTAAAAGAGATCCCACAGAGCTTCCCCACCCTTCTACCATATTAGGATGCAATGAGAAGTTGACAACCCAGAAGAGTGTTCTTACCAGAATCTAACCATGTTGGCACCTTAATCTTGGACTTCAGCCTCCAGAACTGTGAGCAAGACATTTCTGCTGTTTATAAGCCCCCAGTGTGTGGTATTTTGTAGAGCAGCCTGAGTGGACTAAGATGGGCATAGAATGCAATCCTTAGGCAGGAGCAGGTCAGTTCTGTGGTAACAGAAGGGCAGGTGCATGGGGCAGGGGAGATCAGGGAGCTCTCTTGGGAGGGTTTTAGGTCTTTCAGTGAAACAGGAGCACCAGGCAAGAGGGCAGGGCTGGAGAGGGTAGGAGGTGGGAGGGGAAAGTGCCTGGTGGAGGTGCAGGACCAGGGGAGCTTGGTAGGACGGCCGGTCATGTTAAGGACCCACCGGAGCATTGCGATGATCCCAGTGTGTGCTCTTCTCCAGCCTGACTGCAGTTTTCAGGTAGGTGGAGGGTTGGGTTTTACCAGGAAATGAGACTTGTCCAGTGAGACTAGTTATGAGAGAGTGAAGGTGGTTGACAGGGTGGATGAGGGAGTGATCTTGATTGACTGTTATTTTAATGATTGGCCGTGGGATTTAATAAAGGTAAAGGGATAAGTGGATGTGAGGGGGTTAAGATCAGTGGATGCTGAACTTAAATGTGGATAACTAGAATGCAGTAGCGCTCTTCTGTTTGTTTTGGGGACTTGGAGAGATCAGCATAGTTGAAAAAGTATGGCCTTTGGAACCACACAGGTATGTATGAGTTCAGCTCTTCAGCTCAATAACTTAAGGGAGCTTAACCAAGTCTCACTTCTTCATCTGTAAAACAAGGCCCTTATTCTTCCCCAGCTGGGGTTATGTGAGGTATAATTTAGAAGACGCCCAGGAAGGCTTGCAGTGGGTAACCCTTGCCCATGGGGGTCCTAATATCCATTCCGGGCCGGATGCTCTCCATTTCTTCTGAAACAAGCTTCCATGTCCTCACCGGCCAGCAGTGAAAATATGCAAATGATTATTTAAATCATTTAATAAGTCAAATGATTAGTCACATTAATCATTAGTCATTGCTAATTGATTAGTCACGTAAAGCACATTCTGAAGAGAGGGATTGATGGGGAGTAGTTGTATTTTTTAATGCCTTTCTTTAAAGTTTATTTTTATTTTGAGAGAGAGCGAGAGCATGAGCAGGGGAGGGGCAGAGGGAGAGGGAGAGAGGATCTCAAACAGGCTCTGTGCTGTCAGCATGGAGCCTGATGCAAGGCTCTATCACAGAAATCACGAGATCATGACTGAAGTCAAGAGTTGGACATTTAAAACCGACTGAGCCACCCAGGTGCCCTGAGAAGCTAATTTGAAAAAATAAAAAAAAGAAGGAAAGGATAAAAGGAGGCGGCGGGGGGTGGGGGTGGGAAGGCCAGGAAAAAAAGAGAAGATCAAAGGTGATAAAAGTTAATGAAGAGGAGGGGGAGAGGTGTTGAGAAAATCAGATGCAGTTTTGCCCAAGGAAGCAAGCTAGTAGAGTCCTGTCATTAATTTCTGTGACTCAACTTTCCCTCCCCTTTACCTTTGGGACCTTCCTCCATTTAGTCTGAATGGCAAAGAGGCAGGAATGAGGCAGCAGGGCTATTCATCAGGTGTTGGACTTCATTCCAATGTTCACGCTAATGGATTTAACTTCAAGATAAGGTCTTTCTTAAATAAAGAGGGGAAATGCTGGCACAGCAGGGAGTTGTTTGCTCTGGAGCCATTTGCGGTTTGAATGTTGTAAGGAGGCAGGTATAGATTAGATTAACACCTGGGAGCCACAGATCCACGGTATGGAGGTATTGATGGCCTGGTCAGGGGGTGCAGAGGGCCCAGCGGGAGCGGGGCGGGGGGGGGGGGCAGTTAGTGGGCACTAATTGGCAGGAGGAGGGGGAATTGCCTGTTATCTCATGTATTTGGGGTCTGTTAGTTTGGTTCTGTCATTCTGTTCTCCCTTTCTTTCTTCCCCCTTTCTTCCTGGTTTCCCTGAGGTCCTGGCATAGTGTGCCTCTTGAAGCCCTGAGAGGTCTCCACAAAAGAGGGAGTGAGTGAAAGCCCATAGTAGGGATGCTGGTGACATTGCAGGGAAGGAGAGGCAGCAGTGTTCCATATCGGCAGGAAGATTGGCACATGTCACCCCCTTCCCTCCCAATCTACCTCCCATACCTCTCCATCACCTTCCCCACCCAGCTGGAAGTAGAAAACCTGGGTGCCCACAGCCTGATGTTCCCACATCTGGCAGAGTACAGCGCTCATGGTCCTGTTCTGCGATCCTTGGCTTACATCCTCCCCACCCCCACCCCGCAGCGACTGCTCTGGACTTCACTCTTGTGTCTCTGGAACACAGCACAGTGCCTGTCACTTGGGTCAAGTCAGTTTCAGATTTGTCTTGAATCCGGAGGACTCCCTTAGTCTGCACAGGTTCATGCACTGTCCCCACTTACCGTAATACTTATCTTTTAAAAATGGTGTGTTCTGGGGCCTCTTGGTTTGAAGACAACCAGAATGTTCACCAGGGATGGTGGAACAGCATGAAGTTATATCCCTGGGGCAGAGGTACCAAGGCCCTGGTTGCATTCTTGTGTCTCTGCCCAGAGGTCACCTACAGCTTTGGAGGGCAATTCTCATACACTCCTGAGACCGTCACCCTCTAAAGGGTCCCTGGGGGATCTCTTGGTATTCTTGCCTAGCATAACTTCCTCCCCTTGAGTGTGGGATGGACTTAGCAACTTATTTCTAATGCATAGTATCCAACAAAAGTGATGGGGTGTCACTTCTAAGATTAGGTTATAAATACTGTGATGTCTGTCATGCTTGCTCTCTCTTGCTCTCTTTAAGCGAGAAAGCCTGCTGCCCTACGGAAGGCCCATGGGGCAAGGAACTGAAGGAGGCCTTTGACCAACAGCTAGCGAGAAACTGAGGCCCTCAGCCCTTCACCCCGTGACGAACTGAATCCTGCCAACAGCCCCCCCAAGTGAGCCTGAAAGCCGATCCCCACACTGAACCTGGGGGCGCCTAGAGCTCCAGCTGAAACCTTGCTGCACTCTTATAAAAGACCCTGAGCAGAATCCCCCAGCTAAGCTGTGCCTGCATTCCCAGCCCCCAGAAACTGGGATATAACAAATGTGTGTTGTTTTAAGCCACTGAGTTTCAGGAAAATTTGTTATGCTGCCGTAGATAACTAATGCAACTCACTTGTCTCTTTGGCTCCAACACCTGCTGCGCTATAACTGAGAGCTTTCTCTGGCCACAGGAACATGCTTGGCCACATACGTGGCAGCCCAGAAGTGCCCTGGAGTTCATGTCCCCAGGAGAGGCCAGCCAATGAGTTATGGAAGTCAATGGACAGATGTTCCAGCTGCCTAATCCTTGGGGCACAATTCTAAAATGTGTTCTATATAGTCTGTCAGTCTCGCCTGGTTAAACTGAGCCATAGTTACATGTAGAGGTAACCCATTCACTGAAACAGCTTTCATTGGCTTCTTCCCTTCCCTCATTTCCCCTACTGCTTACCATGCTCCCTGGGATCACCACCCAAACAAACTACTAGCATCCAAATCCTTTTTCAGGATCTATATTTGGAGGAACCCAAACTCAGCTAAAACCTCTGTATGGTATTTTCCAAAAGTTTTGCTAAGGATGTAAAATAACTAACAACCTCCAACAGTTGTGTTCCATCCCACGATTTAAGGCAATGACGAATCTCCTCTAGATCAAGCTGAATCACAACAGGATTTGCCTGAGCACTTTTGCAACACTTTATATCTCTTCTCATTTCATAAATCTGCGTGGTTCTAAGAATCCTGGGACTTGTGTCAATGACAACCACAAACAACACGTGTTTTGGAGCAAATAGTGAAGCTGCGAGATTGGTCCCAAAGGATCTTGTGGATGTTGAAGCCAAAAGAAAGAGAGAATGGCTTGTGGTCTCTCCTCACTGCGGAGTCCTTTATAGCTGGCTGTCTCGGTGCCGGCCACAGACCTGTTACCCTGCTGCTGTCCCACCTATTGAAATTAGACTTTTTTCCTCCTCAAACCATTTCTGGGCTCCTTTCTTGAGGGTTAGTTGAAAACGGACTTACTGGCAGGATAAACATAACTGAAGGTTGGAAATCCTCTCTGGAATGAGCTGATGGGGAATGTGTGGAGGGAACATTTGAAATCTGTTGCTTCTTTTATTTTTATTTATGTATTTTTTAAAATGTTTTTGTTTATTTTTGAGAGACAGGGAGAGTACAAGCGGGGGAGGGTCAGAGAGAGAGGGAGACACAGAATCCAAAGCAGGCTCCAGGCTCTGAGCCAGCAGCACAGAGCCTGATGTAGGGCTCGAACTCATGAACTGTGAAATCATGACCTGAGCCAACGTCAGATGCTTAACAGACGGAGCCACCCAGGCACCCCCTGTTGCTTCTTTAAAATAGCTACTGTTATACTGTTATACTGTTATACTGTGTATAACACTAGCCCAGTGGTTCTCAGTTGGGGGTGACTGTGTCTCCCTCTCTCAGGACATTTGCTAATATCTGGAGGCATTTTTGATTGTCACAACTCGGGGGAGGCAGGGAGCGGGTAGAGGGTAGGGAGGCTGTTAAATATCCTGCATTTCACCGGACAGCACCACAACCAAGGACCATCCGGCCCGAAGTGCCAAGAGTACTAAGGTTGAGAAACTCTGAACACCACAGCAATCTCTGAAAATAAAAGTGGGAGGATGTGGGTTCGTACGTAACGCTCTTGACAAATGAAACCAGTTTAGAAGGTCAAGAGCAAAGTTTTTTTTTTTTTAAAGGTCAGAAGCTAGGAAGCATTTGTTTCGAAGGAGAAAGAACACAGTGGTTAGTGGATGGCTGTAAAGTCAAATGGGTGTGAGCGGGACTCCAGGGTCTGTACTTTTTTTTTTTTTTCTATGTTTATTTATTTATTTTGAAAGAGAGATGGGGCGCCTGGGTGGCTCAGTCGGTTAAGCATCCGACTTCGGCTCAGGTCATGATCTCACGGTCCGTGAGTTTGAGCCCCGCGTCGGGCTCTGTGCTGACAGCTCAGAGCCTGGAGCCCGTTTCAGATTCTGTGTCTCCCTCTCTCTCTGCCCCTCCCCTGTTCATGCTCTGTCTCTCTCTGTCTCAAAAATAAATAGACTTAAAAAAAAAAAAAAAAAAAGAAAAAAAGAAAGAGAGAGAGAGGCAGAGAGAGAATTCTAAGCAGCCTCCGTGCTGTCAGCGCGAAGCCCAATGTGGGGCTCGATCTCATGACTATGAGCTCATGATCTGGAGTCGAAGTTAAGAGTTGGATGCTTAACCGACTGGGCCACTAGGTGCCCTTGCTGTACTTTCTTGCTCTGAGACCATGAGCAAATGACCTCTTGAAGCATCTGTTTCCCTGATTGTGAAGTAGGTATAGTGATGGTGCCCGGCAGCCTCATTGAGTTGTGATAACTAAATGAAATGAGCATGTAAAGCATCTGGTATAAAGCCTAGGGCTCAGTTAGCGCCCAATACAGGGACACCTTCGATACTGTGGGTTGCCCGGATTGCTATAAACTTTCAACTTGTAAAAAGTGCAGTATCTGTGAAGTGCAAGTAAATAAGTTGTGCCTGTAACTGGAAGCAAGATAGAGCAGCTACGGGAAAGAGCAGGGGCCTGGAAACCAAGCTGAGCAGTGAGGAAGGGGAGCATTCTGTTCCCAAAGTTATTCAGCATTAGGATGGAATCCTCTCTGAAATCCTGCTTGTGAAATCATCACAGGATCTTCCCTGCCACCCAGAATTCTGCTGCCTAAATTCCTGCTGGGTTTGTTTTTCATTTTTCGAGATTTATTTCTTGAATGTAAATAAACAGTCCGGGGTTGGGGCCTGTGGAGGCCTTCATACAAACGAAAGCCTTCTCACCGGGAGCTGAAGCTCAGACAAGGAGGTCACAGAGCCTGCCTCCCGCCCCACCTTCCCCGGTGCTCCTTAGGAGGACGCCTCGGGTTACCTCAGGAAAACAGCCTGCGCAAATAAAGCAGCCAAAGACAAATAAACGCTGACCCTTCTTGGTCTAATATTGGAGGCATGAGGCCTCAGGAGGAGAATGAGTCCTTACAGGCAGGGAGGTCTCCTGGATGCATCTGGTAGCGGGCCCCTGAGAAGGACACATACACACACACACACACACACACACACACACACAGAGGAACGGGGTAGTGGGGGTGAAGAGGGGGAGGAGGGGAGAGGATGTAGTTTTGGTCTTTTACGGTCCCTTCTTGGAGGGGGCATCCCATCACTTTTGCCAAGTTCTGTGTATTAGAAGAAAGTCACTAAGTCCAGCCCACATTCCAGGGCAGGGGAATCTACAAGGGCACGAATGCCAGGAGCCATTTTAAGAGCAGCTCACCACAAGTGTGGAATGTGGGACATACACACCGTGCAGGCCCCGGTGGTCAGAGTTGACCACACCTTGCCCGCAGGGACGTGCATTGCTGCAGATCTGGGAGCTTGTGGGGTAACCTACGTTTTCAGAGGATTCACACTGGAGTTAAAGAGTAGCTCTGGTCTGTGGGGCCTGGAAACTACAGTCAGGAATATGGAGTCTCTCTAACCTTTCGTCTGGCCCATTTTTATCTCAAAGCTATTGCAGTGGTTTCCTATGACTGCTGTAGTAAATGACCGCAAACTTGGTGAGTTAAAGCAACACAGATTCAGTCTCTTACAGTTCTGGAGGCCCGAAGTCTGAAGTCAGTTTCAGTGGGCTAAAGTCAAGTTATTGGCAAAGCTGGTTCCTCCTGGAGGCTCTTGAGAAGAATCTGTTCCCTTGCCTTTCCACCTCCTGGAGATTGTCCGTATTCCTTGGCTTGTGGCCCTGTCCCCCACGTTCACAGTACACCTGACCTCTGCTTCTGTTATCACATCGCCTTCTCTCTGACTCTGATTTCTTCCTTCTGACTCTTATCAGGACACTGTGATTACGCTAGGCCCACCTGGGTGGCCCAGGATAAGCCCCCCTGTGAAGACCCTTAATGTGATCCCAGCTGCAAAATCTTTTTGCCATTTAAATTTCCATTCACACATTCCAAGGATCAGGGCTTGGGTATCTTCCAGGGGCCATCCTTCAGCCTGCCACACTTATGTAACCGACATAGCCAGTTAACGGGTCTTACTGTCACCACCCAGTGCTATGACCGTTCCATTCTCTTAATCTAATGAATATTGGAATTCTGATCACAGGCATGACTTATGATCATTTTCTGTTAGATAAGAGAAAATAATCAGTTTTTACACTAGGCTTACCAGTTATTTTTACTCAAGGCTAGAAAAACAAATCTTATGTTTTAAAATTATGAAACTTCCCTCCATTCTCTTATTTTAGTTAATGTAAGTAATTTGAGTCTCAATTTCCCAATCAAACAATTGATGTCTCTCTCTCACAGTACCTAGTTTAAAAGGCACGATGAAAATGTAAGCTATTTCTGTCATTAGCATGGGTGAAGAGGTTGTCATAGACTATTTTCCTTGTCCATTGGCAGCTAATGCAATAAATTTGAAGCCAGATTAACAAAGTCATGTGCCCATCACCTTGTGTGAGAAGCTGTAGAGATGACCAAATGAGCAGGTGTCTCATCATTTTTTCCATTTATGTGAGCAGGGGAAATGACTCAGAGCAAAGAAACATGAGCCTGTCACAGATGTAAGACAGTCTGGATTGACCAGACTATCTAAACCAGACCGATACCCTGCTGCAAGGGCACATAATGACTCAGGTGGGTACCTTTACCTATCAGGTGTCTATGAGCAGGTCAGGCACCTTGAAAAAACTTGAGGTCCATTCTTCATGCTTGGTTTCCCAAGTGCAGTTCCAGGTACCCTCAGTGACAATTACCCTCAGTCATCAAGAGGCAAACAGACTCAGGCGGATCCCTCTCCCTCTCCCTCTCCCTCTAGCATCATTGGCCAGGCAGCATTCTTCACGATTCCTGAAGTTATGGTCAGTGCTGTCAGCGCCTAATGGTGGGGCTACCAGGTCCCAGGGGCTTCACGGAGACATTTGAAAATCTGGTGGTGTTGTTCCAGGCAGTCTTATTTAAACCAAAGACAGCAATGTCGCCCTGGAAAAGATGGGGCAGCCTCTGAGAACATGCTTTCTACAAGCGTCTTCAAAAAACCAGAGCTTTCTGAAGAGATGACTGGTTTGCGGCTCATCCCAAAACTGCCCTCCTGAGAAACATCACATCCTGAGATGCAGAACCTTTGAAGGCTAGGCCTTCCTCCTAATGCTTTTTGCTTGCAGATCCTCTTTTCAGAAGCAGCTTTTCAAGTTAGGAATTTTTCGTTATGGTTGCTAGCCATCCTCCGGGGGTGGGATGTGAGGTGGAGAGGAGGGTGGATGGTGACTGCAGACGGGCTTGCCTTCCGCCCTTTAAATGGCAGTAGGGCGGCTATTTCCTGTTATGTCTTCGTGTGGCCACAGGATGGCAATATTTAGGAATGTTACTGTTACCTTCCAGTGGCTGTTTACGGCCTAAATTGGAGCCCCAGTAAGGCACACAAGTGACTGGTGATGTGTACGGGACCAAGAGCTTCGAAACCAGAAGGAAGAGGAAAAAAGGAAGGGTCATTGTGAGACTTAAAACAATCCAAATACAAATATTTTGAACTGTATTTTGAAGTACACTTACGTAAAAGTGGAACAGGGCTGAATCCGCCATGGATACCCACTGTCACGCCTGATGACGTATTTCATGCTGAGTTCTGACCATTACGGGGGATTTTTGTCCCACCCCTGGAAAGCACTTCCACAACTTTGTTCATACAGCTATTTTAGCACCTCCATGCTGTGCTATCCCATTAGACTGGAAGCCCTCTTGAGGCCAGGAGCCATGCTTTCTTTATCTGTTTCCTTGGACCTGCAGATGCAATGTAAAGAAACCTGGGCTCATTGCATGTTAATAAAAGACTCATTGACTAAAATGTTTTCAGAATTTGGGACAAAAATTCCCTATTTGGGAACAAAAATTCAAGTTGTCAGAGAATAAGCCCCAAAGGTGAGATCTGGCCTGAGTTTTGAGGAAGGGTCAAAGCCAGGGAAGGAGTGGTACCTATAGACTCCTCCACACTTGCCCCACCCGGCCCTGAGGGTATGGAAGAGGGCATTGTGGGATCTGGGGAGAAGCAGAAGCAAAGGCACAGGGTGGAAATGTGAAAGGTGTGTTCAAAGCTGGTTGCAAATGCGGAGGGAAAAATAAGAGATTATGGTAAATACAACTAGAAAGGTAGGTCAGGGCCCAGAATTTGGGGAGTTTAAAAATAATGCTAAGGCAGAATTTTTAGTTGATTCCTACCCTTTCCCCCCACTGCCCCCCCCCACCTCCCTCCCACTCCTGTGATTGCCCAAATTTGGGGTTGAGAAGAGGGAAGCAGCTATCTGCTTGATTACTCCCAGGAGACTGGGGGAAGGGAGTGGGAGCTGGCAATCAACAGACCCCAAGCTCTGGAGGCGGGAATGGGTGTCCTAACCAATGGTGGCTGTGGAAAGGACCCAGTGATGGCCCTGGGTAGTAAATCCCAGGTGGTAATCCCCATGGCTCCCCTGCTTCTCTGTCCCTATGGTTCAGAGGCTGCTTCTAGCTCCACTGCCCTTGTCCCTGCCCCCATCATGGCCTCTATGGGCCCAGAGAAGACTGCACAGGTTTTTGACTTCAGAAACTGGAAGGCAGAGAGAAGAGAGCTATCCTGCCAGCAGGAGTTGGCTACACAGGCAGGTCCCCTGGCAAGCTTGCTGATGAGTATGGATGAATTCAGAAGCCAACAGCCCCCTGGGAAAGGTGTTGGGCAGGGTCAGACCTCTCACACACACATTCAAAAAATGCTCTTACTTTGGTTTGCAGCGTAGACATCCCTTGGTGTAGTGCAAGTTCAGCAAATTACTGGGGAGGTAGATGCCTCTTTTATTCCAGTTAATCAGATTATATTGACTGATTAAATAGGATTTGTTAATAACATTCACTTATGAGCAGTGGAGAACTTTATTAATAAGTCATTATGTTGGGGACTTTAAATACCTAGCATTCAAAAGCAATTCCAAATACTTTTGTATTGCAAGCTTCTGGACTGTCTAAGAACATAGCTTATGCCTGGTGGGTTGCATTCCTATAGTGCTCAAAGACATGGTTGAAAAAATACCCAGAAACCTGTCCCCAGCCTTTACAAAGTAAGCCATTGCTTTGCTCTGAAAGGTGTGTTTTTCAATTTTGCTTAGTGTTTTTTCCTAACCTTTCTTTAGAAGAGTTGCAATCCTAATTGGTGAAGAATTGCATAATAAACAAAAGAGGCTCCTCTGGGTGGTAGATGGATACATGTGATCTGTTCTCCTCATTTTGGAGACAGAACACCTGAAGCACACAAGGAATAATTTGCCTAATATGCTCCTTCCTACAGAGAGGAAAGAGTTAAGGAACTGAATAAATAGATTAGAATCCAAGAGGCCTCAACTGCTAGTCTTCCCCACTGTTTTTCCAATTTAATCAGTTCCTTAGACATCCATGGCCGGTGGCAGCAGCTGACTTTGGGTGTGATGGCTGGTCACAGGCTGTAAAGTCAGAAGGGGTTGGAGTCCTGGATTTTCCATGTGGTGAATTTGGCCTAACTTTGTGACGCAGTTTCCTCATGTGTCCCCACCTGATTGTGTTTTGAGATTAAATGAGTTATCACACGTAAAGTGTTTGGGACAGAACCTGGCACATATTAGGAACTCAATAAATGGCAGTTAATATAACACATACAGTTCCCGTTATGGCTGTGAGGAGGCAGAGTGGCAGGGAGGTACCCTGACCTATAGCTCCTGCCTTCAACAGCTTTGCTGTGTGGTGGGTGAAGAACATGAACGCATAGAACAAACTTACAAGGGCACACAAGGTATAAGACTCAGGAGTCATATACTCAGGTAGCCTACTTAAGCAAGAGAAGTGGAGGGCGTAATGAGGCACGCGGGAGGCTGAGACACTGTGAAATGCAGGTCTGTCTAAAGACATCCAAATTCAATTTTATTTTTTATTTTTTTAAAGTTTATTTATTTATTTTGAGAGCCAGAGAGAAAAAGCATGAGTGGAAGAGGGGCAGAGAGAGGGAGAGAGAGAGAGAGAGAGAGAGAGAGAGAGAGAGAGAGAATCCCAAGCAGGCTCTGCACCATCGGTGGAGAGCCCCATGGGGGGCTTGAACTCACGAATGGTGAGATCATGACCTGAGCTGAAACTGAGATTTGGTCGCCTAACCAACTAAGTCACCAGATACACCTCAAATTCAACTTAAAAAACACTCTATGGGGTATACCAATCACAGTTAAGGGCTATATCACTCCCAGAAGCTGATGTAATTTGTGAGTTTTGAAGTGAACAGGTGAACAGGATGGGTTAAAACCAATGAGAGAAGAACTGAAGAAACTGTATTATGGCCAAAATGAAAGGTGAAGCCTCCTGCCCTTTGGGCCTGGGATGTCTGCCCAGTCCCCATTGGGCAACCTAGATGGTGACCCAGAGATGACTGGGCACCTCTCCCCTTCCCCAAGGTAGCAACCTGTACTCAAGGCCACCTCTTGGTTTTATTTGTTTCCTCTTCCTTCCTCCATTTCTTCTTGACCTCCCTTCTTTTATCTCTCCTTATCTTTTTTTCCCCACATTTGTCACCTCCCTTCTCCCCACCTGAAGACTGGCATGGTGTCCCTTGGTACATAGGGCCACTGTGAAGAGTCAGTGGTGACACTCTGAACTGGGGGACAGGACCAGCACTGGTTCATTGGTTTTATACTAGACCACACCCATTGCAGAATATTCATATTTTATTTTATTATTTTTTTAAATGTGTATTTAATTTTGAGAGAGAGAGAGAGAGAGCATAAGTGTGGGAGGGACAGAGAGAGAGGGAGACACAGAATCTCAAGCAGGCTCCAGGCTGTGAGCTGTCAGCACAGAGCCCAATGTGGGGCTCGAATCCATGATCCCTGAGATCATGACCTGAGCCAAAGTCTAACGCTTAAACAACTGAGCCACCCAGGTGCCCCTGAATATTCATATTTTAAAGTGTTAATTCTAGGGGCACCTGGTTGGCTCAGCTGGTTAAGCATCGGACTTCGGCTCGGGTCATGATCTCGCGGTTCATGGGTTCAGGCCCTGTATCAGGCTCTGGGCTGACTGCTCAGAGCCTGGAGCCTACTTCAGATTCTGTCTTTCTCTCTCTCTCTCTGCCCCTCCCTTGCTTGTGCTCTGTCTCTCTCTCTCTCTCTCTCTCTCAAAAATAAACATTAGAAAGAAAAGAAAAGAAAAGAAAGAAAGAAAGAAAGAAAGAAGAAAGAAATTGTTAATTCTGGGAAGAGATGTTAGCATTGCAAGGAGAAGGACAGAGTAGCAAAATACAAAACCTCAAGGTATGAAACTAGAGTGCCAATGAACTTAATTTCTGGTTCATCCCAGCATGGACCAGAAACTAATTACCCAAAGAGACAAAAACTCATTTTCTGTGTTCTAGATAAGGCACCCAAGAAATCATTTCTTGTCCTTAGCTATTAGTCCATTGGGTAAAGATAAAGCCAAGTTTCTTTTATTCTAATCTGCTAAATTTCTCCAAGTATTCCATAAAATATTATTTGTTTGAGTTACATTGTCCACAAACATTGGTAAGAACCACAACCTGATCGTCCGTCAGTGATATGGATCTTGACTAATTGAAGAGCTAGAAGTTAAGGAAACAAGTCAGCATAGCGATAAAGAAAAGAAAGCAAATAGTCCAACAAGGGAAATAAGAAATATGAAGCACATGTTTCTGAGTATCAGTGGGAGTGAGGGGGAGTGAGGAATTGTGGGGAAAATATGGATGGCTGGTCAATTTTAAGTGTAATATTAGAAATACAGGCTGTGTGTGTTACATTAAGAATTTGGTCCAGGGACATTCTGACACAAGTTTAGTGCCAGAATGACTGGAGGGCAAATCTGGACTCTATCACTTATCTTTATATTCTTAGATATGCTGTTTATCGTCTTGTGCCTCAGTTTCCTCATTAGAAAAGTGAGCATGATAACATCATGAGGATCAAATGAGTTAAGTGTTAGTGAATTATTTACACCAACACTTAGAGACACAATCTGGAAATGACAGCTGGTTTGTTTGTTTGTTTTTTGGTGGGGGCAGATAAAATCACACATTATAGTAAACTTTGCTCCCCATGTTGTTTCCTGTTGTGAGGTGTTTTCTCTTCCTCTGTCATTCAGTTGCATTCTGCTTCACTTTTTAGAAGAAAGTGCTGAGTTTGGGGGATCATATCTTGTCCCCTTATCCTCCCAGGTGTGTATGCTCTTTGAATTTTTGTGGCAATAGTTGTTCCTTTTTAATTTTAATTTTAATTTTTTTGAAATTTACATCCAACTTAGTTAACATGTAGTGTAATAATAATTTCAGGGATAGAATCTAGTGATTCATTACTTATATATAACACCAAGTGCTTGTCCTAACAAGTGCCCTCTTTAATGCCCATCACCCATTTAGCCCATCCCCCCACCCAATACCCCACCAGCAACCACAGTTTGTTTTTTGTATTTAAGAGTCTCTCGGGGCGCCTGGGTGGCTCAGTCGGTTAAGCGTCCGACTTCGGCTCAGGTCATTATCTCACAGTTTGTGAGTTTGAGCCTCGCGTCGGGCTCTGTGCTGACAGCTCAGAGCCTGGAGCCTGCTTCACATTCTGTGTCTCCCTCTCTCTCTGCCCCTTCCCTGCTCATGCTGTGTCTCTCTCTGTCTCAAAAATAAATAAACATTAAAAAAAATTTAAAAAAATTAGAGTCTCTTATGGTTTGTCTCACTCTGTTTGTTTTTTTTTTTAGAATTTTAATTTCCCTTTATTTCTTTTTTTTTTTTAATATATGAAATTTATTGTCAAATTGGTTTCCATACAACACCCAGTGCTCATCCCAAAAGGTGCCCTCCTCAATACCCATCACCCACCCTCCCCTCCCTCCCACCCCCCATCAACCCTCAGTTTGTTCTCAGTTTTTAACAGTCTCTTATGCTTTGGCTCTCTCCCACTCTAACCTCTTTTTTTTTTTTTCCTTCCCCTCCCCCATGGGTTTCTGTTAAGTTTCTCAGGATCCACATAAGAGTGAAACCATATGGTATCTGTCTTTCTCTGTATGGCTTATTTCACTTAGCATCACACTCTCCAGTTCCATCCACGTTGCTACAAAAGGCCATATTTCATTCTTTCTCATTGCCACGTAGTATTCCATTGTGTATATAAACCACAATTTCTTTATCCATTCATCAGTTGATGGACATTTAGGCTCTTTCCATACTTTGGCTATTGTTGAGAGTGCTGCTATAAACATTGGGGTACAAGTGCCCCTATGCATCAGTACTCCTGTATCCCTTGGATAAATTCCTAGCAGTGCTATTGCTGGGTCATAGGGTAGGTCTATTTTTAATTTTCTGAGGAACCTCCACACTGCTTTCCAGAGCGGCTGCACCAATTTGCATTCCCACCAACAGTGCAAGAGGGTTCCTGTTTCTCCACATCCTCTCCAGCATCTATAGTCTCCTGATTTGTTCATTTTGGCCACTCTGACTGGCATGAGGTGATATCTGAGTGTGGTTTTGATTTGTATTTCCCTGATAAGGAGCGACGTTGAACATCTTTTCATGTGCTTGTTGGCCATCCGGATGTCTTCTTTAGAGAAGTGTCTACTCATATTTTCTACCCATTTCTTCACTGGGTTATTTGTTTTTCGGGTGTGGAGTTTGGTGAGCTCTTTATAGATTTTGGATACTAGCCCTTTGTCCGATATGTCACTCTCTGTTTTTATATCATATTATTTTTGCTTCCCTTCCCTTATGTTCATCTGTTTTGTATCTTAAATTCCACATATAAGTGAAGTCATATGATATTTGTCTTTCTCTGACTGACTGATTTTGCTTAGCATAATATACTCTACTTCCATCCATGTTATTGCAAATGGCAAGATCTCATTCTTTTTGGTCACCAAGTAATATTCCATTGTATGTATGTCCATCTTCTTTATCCATTCAGCCATCCATGGACATTTGGGCTCTTTCCAAACTTTGGCTGCAATAGTTGTTCCTATTGTGATATCTCTTCCTTAAAATTATTCCCTGCTTCTAGGAACACCTGCACCTATGTTTCTCTTCTTGAAACATCGATAAATTGATAGTATTTTTACATGACAAAACCTCAACAGGAATGTAAAGATAAGGGCAGGATGTTTTGAAACCTGGTAAGCATATGGATGAGTGTTGACCAATTTGGCTGACCTGAGGGCATGGAATCCTACACCAACAGTAGGGAGAGTATGAATATTGTTCATATGAATAGTATGAATATTGACTAAAGGTACATTTAAGAGATAATTATATTTCAAAATATCTTCTCTCACCCTGTGTAGCCCAGGGACTGCTCCTTACCTGTTCCAGCAGAAGATGAGTATTATTTTCTAGAGAGGCTAAAAAGAGGGGGTTTATGGCCTGGGGAATACAAGCCACAGTTGACAGTGAGGATATTACAAAAAAAAAAAAAAAGAGAGAGAGACTGATTCCCAGCTCTCTTCCTTCCTTAAGCTTCTGGAATATTGACAGGCCTATAATCTCCAGGCAGGAGAGAAATTCCCAGAGAAATTTCCAGGGAAATGCCCAAGGCATTACTCCTTAAGGGAATTTCTCTGGGAAATTTGACAAGCTCAAGAGTAAAGACCTAAATATGTAATATGAGAGTTTCTCTATGGGAATGACCTAGCTGGACCATCTTACACTGAAGCGGACATCCAATAAGCTCCATTCATGTGTTCAGAACTTCCAAGCAGAACTTCAGTACTTTGCTCTTAAATATGATTAGACAACGTAAAGTCACTAGACAGGACAGTTGAGGGTAAGCCTTCAAAAACATAGATGGGGACCAAAACAAGCAAATAGGAAAGAAAAAAGAAAAACAACTGGAAGAAATAAATGATATATGAAAAAACTTACAAATATAATTAATATTCCCAGAGATAGCATTCATGAAAGAAGAACAGGATGCAATGAAAAAAAATCAAGGGAATAAAAGACAGTTTTGGGAACAGTATAGCTGAAATGGAAAACTCACTAGAAAGGTGGAAAATAAAGTTGTAGAAATATCTCAGGAAGTAGAACTAAAAGCAGAAGTGATGGGAAAAAGAGAAAAGGTAAAACTAGAAAAATAGAGGGAACGAAATAATCACTAATTCAAGAAAATTTCACAGAATGAAGCACCAGAACAGTGCTGGTGAAAAAAAAAAATCCCATGTTAAGGTATATCATCATGAGTTTTCAGACCATTGAAAACAAGGGAAGTTTCTGTAGGCTTCCAGAGGAGAAAACCAAGCTGCATACAAAGAATCAGAAATCTGAATGGCTTTGTGTTTCTCAACAGTTCTGGAGTCTAGACAGAAGTGGATCATTGCTATCAAAATTCTGACGTAAAATTATTTCTATCCTGGAACCCTACATCCAGTCAAATATCAATCAAGTGAGAGGACAGCATAAAAAATTTTCTGGCTCACAAAATGTTTAATTCCTAAGCACTCCTTGTCGAAAAACTCCTGGGAGCATTGTCAAGAAAAAGCATGAGTTTTAGGGAACAGAAGATCTAACAGGAAGGGACTCCTCTGGAGGTGAGGGTGAGGTACCTGTATGAGGCATGATGACAGCTGGATCAGACTGGGGCAGTTGGGATTTCCAGGAGATATGGGTTCAGGATAAAAATGACAGAAGAGTTGGGAACTGGGGGTCTTAGTTGGTTAAGCATCCGACTCTTGATTTCAGCTCAGGTCCTGATTCAGGCAACTGAATGATTTGCCTAAGGTGGTGGGGAGATTGATGTTGACTCAATAGTAAGTACATACAAAACTAAGCAAACAAAGGAAATAATGATGGCTTCCAGGGAAAACAAAATTGTGCAGAAAAGTAATCAGAGAGTATTATTAAGAGAATGTGATCACTGATTATTGATCTAACCAGACTTACACACACACACACACACACACACACACACACACACACACACACACTGATGGATAATATGTTGAGCGGCTGCATGAATATGTGGATGGGAGTGAGGAGGGCTAAATTCTCATCTTCCATGGTGGAAAGTCGAAGTATGGTGATTTAATCTGAAAATATGATGAAGTAATCTCAAGAATCGGATTTAATAAAACACTAAAAAAATAGCATATAAATAAGCTATTAGGAATATGGAGGTTAATGGCAAGAGAATGAGCTAAGCAGATAAGAAAGTGGTTGCCTCTAGCATGGAGAATATAAGAGACAATGTGCTGACCCACTCTTGTTTTCCATAATCAGCCTTGTAAAACTATTTCACTCCTTAAATGTATGCATGCATAACATGGATAGAAAGAAACAAACAGAACCAGATGTGACTCTTGCATCACCAGCTTTTATCTTTGACAATTTAATCTACACATGTTGCAATTTTACACATTACTCACTGTAAATAATGCATTGTTTTTGCACAGGGTACCTGTGCAAAAAGGGTATCTCTTCTAATTGTGCTACCTTCCTCGATGGCGTTTGCTTTTGGATGTGTTTGAAATTGAATTTGCAATTATATTTTAGTAACTTCTCTTGAGTCTTTCCATTAACATCAGTGGATAGCTCATTTCTCTGCTTGGCTTTTCAGGAAATAGCTCATCTCTGGTCTGGCCTTACAGCGTTCCTTAACAAACAACTTCCATTTTTGATATGTTTCTGGGTCTACAGGAGGCATATTTGTTTTTGTTTTATACCTACATTTGTGTTATTGTTTGGTGGTGACATTACTCCTAAATAAATAGGATCAAAGGAAGAACTTGCAGATTGCCAAAGATTAAAAGTATGTGTATATGTTGATGATAGGAGGTAAACTTGTCGGAAGTTGTCCTAAGAACAGTCAGAGGTGAAGGTAAAGATTTTCACATAAAGATGTCCATCCAAGCCTTATTTGTGACAGCATTGTAATACCCCTAACATCTAAGTGGAGAGGATTATAGTACATTCAAATGATGGGACTATATATAGCTATTCGGTGACATATTAAAGAGAAAATCTATTACTTTGGAAACCTATTTGTATTTATATCTAGCTAAGGGAAATAAATAGATCAGTAGACCAAATGACATTATTATCAGCATATCATTTTTGTAAAAATAATAGTCTATCTATGTAAATATAAAAGAAAGGAAAGATATATATTAAAATGCTTATAGTTTTCATTGCTGCTAAGTGAGATTATAAGTAACCTTTACTTTGTTATGTTGTTTTCCAAGCCTTCCCCAGGAAGCATGAACACGTTTTGTAATTGGGGAGAAACTGCTATTTGAAAAACAAATTGAACAAAATGCATAGCTTGACTTTTTTTTCTTGCCACTGGGAGGATTCAGCTTTGCTGGAATTGAGATTGTTGGGGAAAAACAGTAGAAATCCTTTTGATCGATGCTTTCTTTTCCATGGTTCTGGGTTTGGAACGCTTAACATATTTGGGGGAGTTGTGTTATTTGTTCTGGCCGTGTGAGTAGACTTGTTTCTTATCTTACCCTGGATTCCTCAGATTACTGCCATTTTAAAGTAGTTTGTAACAGTATGGCTGCTCAAGCCATTCTAAGGTATCAGATTTAATAGATTTGCTATTTGACTTAAATCAAAGGTTCTCTAATTGGAGAGCTAGGTAACCTGCCAGTTCCTAGGCAATTAGAAGATTAGACTCCCTATATGTTTTTCCCCTACGTGCTTAGACAAGAGGCTTTTTGTTACCATATAAATCTTTAATGATACACTTGAAGCGGCGATTACAAGGATACTGAAATTTGGTAAAACACTCACACCAGACCACAGAGAGGAGGGTGCAGAAGTGGTATCTGTAACGCAGTTGAAACAGTGCCAGCGTAAGTGGGCTGGAAATGACAGCTCACACTTCTAGAACCGCTTTCAAGATGCCCATGTCCGGGACTGGCAGGAGAATGGCCCAGGTTGGCAGGCAGGCAGGAGACAGGATGGTTCCCTGAATCATTACCTTTGATCTTCAATTTTATTTATTTTTACTTTTTTTTTAAGTTTATTTATTTGTATTTGAAAGAGAGAGAGCATGAGCGCAAGCGGGAGAGGGGCAGAGAGGGACGGAGAGACAGAGAATCCCAAGCAGGCTCTGCACTGTCAGCTCAGAGCCCAACATGGGGCTTGAACTCACGAACTGTGAGATCACGACCTGAGCCACACTTGGGTGCTTAACTGACTGAGGCCCCCAGGCGCCCCAATCCCCAATTTTAGACAGAAAACTCTATGAGGTAGAGGATGGTAGCTGGATCTTAGGGCTAAGCCATCTGAGCCCTTTAAAAAATTCCCTTTGACACACAAGGCTGTGTTTATCCACGCTGTGCCAAGCATCCATAGAAACACATATGGAGTGACTTGAAATCAGTTGAGAACTGACTCCACCTTATGGGACAGTGGTGTATCTGAAAGTTTAAAACAGTTGCCAGAGTGATTGTTCACTCACAATCTCATCAAAAGGGTTGTGTTTATGGGGCCCTGGGAGAGGCACCCAGCAACAGACAAGCTCTCCAGAGCATACAACACGAGGAAGCACGCACAAAAATTGTGTAGACAAGTGAATCAAACTAGCCACAAGACAAACACCGATAAGTATTTACAGTGTGTAGCTACCAAGAGGGTAAGTGCCTTCAAAGAAAGGGTGGTGAGTGAAAGAGAATTCTTAAGACTAATGAACCACTCACAGGCTAATGAAGAGTAGGTGCTGAGCTCTTGGGAAATGTCTGAATATCCACGGCGGAGCGATCCTGATTGGATCCACCTACTCTTTCGGCCCTTTCTGTTAGTGTCTCTTCAGCCTTGTATGCGACTCAGTCCATTTATGCTCCCTGTACAGGGCATAACCTGCATTGTATGAGTGTCTTCTCTTCTGCCGTCTAGTCCTGGATCCCTGATCTTGTGTCTCAAGTCCATGCATACGAATCACAAGATTCAAGAATTGCCTGAAAATTCAACATCAAACTGTGTCTTTGTATGTGTGACTCTCAAAGGTATCCCTGACTCAAAAACAGGCGAAGAGCCCCTGGTTTATGTGGGTGCATACATTTTTGATTTGCTGTGTATTAATATATAACATCCACTTATTGAAAACATACCCAGCACCATGCTTGGAGCTTTACTATACATTCTTTCATTTAATCGCCATTCAATCCAGGGTGAGTTCATAATATCATTCACGTTATTCTGGAAGAATCGTATTCACTGTGATTCACTGTACTTACCCAGGATCTCACCATCAATAAATGTCAGAGTTGTGTGCTGGTGGGCCTCCCTCTCCCCTGGGAGGCAAGGCTTGGTCTTCCCCAAAAGTCGGTACAGAAGGCCAGGCATGACGCAAGGCTGTCTTCGTGGTCAGTGATCAAGATTCACTGATTGCCTGACTGCCAGCCCAAGATGGCGGATATCAAGTATGGGTGAGGGGAACATATCCGTAAAAAGGTTCAGTCTCTGCAGGCTTTACGAAAACTTCAGGCCCTACAGGATCTCTGTCACCCAACCTTGCTCTCCCTCATATTCAAAGGATCCCTAATACAACTCCAATTAAGAAAAGATGACCTCTTATATTATTCAGGTGAAAGGGAGGAAGTTCTTGACATGTGCTGCTACCCGGAGGAACCTTGAGAACGTTAGGCTAAGTGAAGTAAGCCAGTCACAAAACGACCAATACTGAAAGATTCCACGTATCTGGGGTACCTAGAGTTGTCAAACTCACAGGGACCGGAAGTAGCAAGGTCGTTGTTGGGGGCTGGGGGCGGTCAGCACGGGGACTTACTGTTTACTGGGTATGGAGTTTCAGTTTTGCAAGATGAAAAGAGTTCTGGAGATCAGTTGCACAACAGTGTGAAAGTCCTAAGCCCTGCTGAAGCGTACTCTCAAAAATGGTTAAGATGGTAAATTTTGTTATATGTATTTAACCACAATTAAAAATAGAAAGAAAAAAAAAAAAAGACCTCTGTGAGGTCACTAGCAGCACATTCTGTGGATGCATGGTTATTTGTGTCCGTTGACCATTCACCCTATAGCAAGTGGGAGAGTAGAAAAAGCAAGTGCCCCAGAGGAATAGGGGTGAGTGTGAGGCCCTCCCCGGTGGAACCCTGGGCTGCCCCGTCTACACCCCTGTTCCAGGTATATGCTTCGCGCTCTGCTAGAGAGGATAGCTTCCAGTTGACCTTGTCTTCAGGTTTGCAGTTCATCAGGTCGGAACGAGGAACTGTTTGTAATGAGTCCCTCTACCAAATTCTGTTCAAGTCTCCCACTTTTTATCTTTAACAACTTAGGGGCACCTGGGTGGCTTAGTTGGTTAAGCGTCCGACTGCGGCTCAGGTCATGATCTTGCAGTTCGTGAGTGCGAGCCCCACACTGAGCTCTGTGCTGACAGCTCAGAGCCTGCTTTGGATCCTCTGTCTTCCTCACTCTTTCTCTCTTCCCTTCCCCCACCTGTGCACAGGCACATGCGCGCTCTCTCTCTCTCTCTCTCTCTCTCTCTCTCTTCCCCACTCTTTCAAAAATAAACATTTAGGAAAAACAACAACAGCAACTTAACAAAGCAAAAGCAGCGGCTTTCCCCCAGCTAATGTGTACAATGCACAGGCTCCAAGAAGGAATCCTGCCGGGTCTCCTCACTTCCAACACCAGTAATGCTTGTTCCCTGATCCCAGAAGTCTTTCCAGAAGTCATCTGACCCATTGGCAGGCCGGGGCCCCTGGGAAACCTTGACCCAGAGAGGACCAAGATCATCAAAATTAATTGCTGATTTTCAGAATTTAAAGCCCAAGGTTACAAGAGCCCCGTGCGCGGGGCCACTCTGAATGAATTCACAGCTGCGCTCGGGCAGCCCGGGAGCTTGGACGCGTCACAGCGGTGAACTGGTGGTTCTCCAACCCAAACAGATTTGTAACAGTGGCACAGGCGTCCAGGACTGCCAGAGCAGCATTTGTGTCCGACAAATGAGGCCTCTGTCGGGACAAAGGGGGCTCTTAGGACTCATTCTGCTTTGGCTGCTTTATACCCAGCAAGAGCCAGGGGACTTCTTTTGTTAGGATCAGGAAACAAAAGTGATTCATTTCATCACGCACCCTCACCAGGGTCTTTGTGGTCAACCAATGCAGCGAGGCTTTGCAGCGGGCAACCCTTACAGACACCGCTTACTGAGGGCCTACTAAGGGCCAGGGATTATTCTAGGTACTGGGCACATGTTGCCTAATTTAATCCTCCCGACAATGCTGTGATGTAGGGATTATCCCCACTGTGGTCACGTGGAAACAGAGATGCGAAGAGGGGAAGGTCGCCCAGCTAGTTAACAGCCACAGAGCCAGCATTCATACTCAGGCCTGGCTCACTCCCGACTGACTGCTGTCCTCAATATGTACCTGTTACTGATGTCTGATAGGCCAAAGGGAGTCCCCTCCTCTGACGTGTCGCCTCCAGGGATGTTGATCTGGAAGGCCTAGAGTATCCCTGATGTCCGACAAATACTTACAGCGAATGGAACACAACCCAAAAGATATGAGAAGACTGAGGTTGACCGAGAGTGTCTTCTAAAAGTCACAGAAAATGTCCCCACTCAATACAAGGATGTTTAGAGAGGCTTTGTAAAAAGCGTTAGGGTAAAAAGAAATGGAGGTCTAAGTTTCTATCAATAATTGACTCATCAGAGTCCCCTACCTCTTCTATATTGATTCTATAAAGGCCAGAAACTCCAGCTGAACACTTTCCTCATGGTTTCCAATTAGTTCCAATCTCTCATGATAAACTTCATATGTTCAGTCGGCCTTCTCTATCCAGATGCACCAATTCAGCATTTGTGGCCTTGCCTAAAGAAGGGCCCAGGGCAACATTTGCTATTTATTGTCTTTGTGAGTCTTGCCCTTCCGACAGGTGTGAGGTGATAGCTCATGTGTGGTTTTGACTTGCATTTCCCTGATGATATGGGATGTTGAGCATCTTTTCACATGTCTGTTGGCCATCTGTATGTCTTCTTTGGAAAATGTCTATTCAGTTTCCTCAACCATACTTCAATAAAAAATAAATTTGAGAAAACTTAAGAGAGAGAAAAGAAATAACAAAAAGGAAAGAAAGAAATGGGCGTGGGGAGGGCCCAGGGCACCAGGGCAGGTGACCTCTCTTTCCTTTATCATTTCATTATGGGCCCAGAAAATGAGACGGCCTTCAGCACAGCTTGTCAGCATGTTAAAATGCCAAACGAGAAGCTCTCTGGCACAGTGTGTATGAGTCCAGAATTCCCCTCCACAAGCCCAGTTTATTCTCTGTCATGGCCTCTCCGTGCCAGATGGGAGGTACTGCTAATTTACCAGTTCGTCGACTTCCATGCACAGACATCTCCCCTCTCACCAAACCCTTGTGTCACCTTTTCCACTGACATTTGAGGCAGAATCCAAACCCTGGGTTAGGGAATCAGGTATTTGGATGCCCCAAGTTTCCAATTCTAGTTCTTCTCGGGGTTAGGGACGAGTAACTGTGGCTAAGCCATTATCACCTCACTTCTCTGCTCCTGGAGACAACTGGGGAGCAAGATCCTAAACCCAAGGCTGAAGAGACAAAAATTTAAGAAAGGAATGGAGAGAAGGGTGACTGTGAAGAGAGGGAAGGAAGAAAAGGATTACTTCAAAGCTGAAGCAAACTCTATTCCCTGTGCATCAATCCTGTTTTTTCCCCAACGGATTTTTATTGAGTACTGCTATTTTCTGACGTACTAGATACTGAAGAGCCAGTGGTGTATCAATCAGGGTACCAGCAGGAAGCACCTACCCTCGGGAGTTAATGAAGGGACTATTTGCAAAGGTGTAGGTAGAGTCTAAAGGAACCAGGAGAAGATGAGGAGGACCCCAGGAGAGCAGTAACAGGAAGCTCACTGCTAAGCCCAGAGAGCCAAGGGGAGGCAATGAGCAAAGGAATTGGGCCAAGAATGTAGCTATAGGAATGGGGCTTCCAGACAGCCACACTGGCCTTTGATACATGGATGCAGTTACTGCCAAATTTTGGCCCAGTGCTGAGGAATCTGGGGTATTAAATACCCCGAACATTGAGGGGCCCAAATGGAAGCCAGAAGGTAAGAGTCCAAAGATGCTGTGTTTAGAGTTCTAAGAATAGGGTATAGAGCAGGATGGCTAATGGAGCTGGTTGGGGGTGGGGGTGGGGCAAGCCGAGACCATCCAGCATAAAGTGGTGAATGAGACCGAGATGTTCCAGGTCAAGAGCTACATATAGGAGCCTGGGTCCAAGCCTACCAAGATGTCAAGTCAAGGGCTCTTTGGTTATAACAATAAAGTCTCTATTTGCTGAACTCCTCATTGCAGTAGGGCCTGCAACTCAGCCTCTCAGGATCCAAGGATACCAGGTCAGTTGACTCTCTCTGGATCTGGGGCCCTTCCTGGGCTGAGCTTGACAGCATCTGTCTCTGCCCTTTGACACTGGCTCTGACTGATGGGTTGAGAATCAATGGCCTTCCCTGAATTGAAGCTCTCTAAAACCACCATCCCCTCCAACATGCAAACAAGACAAAAGAGGGAAATTCGTTCATGAATAAAAAAGCAACAGCTTTCAAGCCTGCATGGGGATTTACTATAGACAATGGAAAGCTAATTTCAAAACATACTAATTTACTCATTAAAGCAGATCCCCAAAGGATTCTCTCCCAAGCAGTACTTTTTGTTGGCACATTTTGTATTTCATGTACACCTGAAAGTCATAAAATCACAACTTTAAAGCCATCCTGTAAATCCTAGTCTTTTCAATTTCTTCCTGATATTCCCTACAATCAGTCTAATGCACTGAGATTTCCATGAATATCTCTACAAGATAGGCAAGCGTGCAGAGTCTAGGTACCAGAAGATAGGGGTTGAGACTTATGAAGTGAACCCTGCCTCTTGGCTTCTTCTTGCCATCATGAGGGTCTCCTTTGGGAAATGTAGACGATGAGAAAAGTCAGAGGACATGAGGGTTTGGAAGTTTGAATTTTCTCCTATTTAATGGAAAGGAAAGTGAAATGAATTAGTGAAAAGATCATTGGCTTTGGAGTTAGACATGGGTTTGAATCTCACCTACATCTCTCACCCTGGTTAAATATCAAACAGTCTTTTGTCTCCATTTGCTCATTTATAAAATGGGGATAGTAACAAATACCTCCTAGGGCCAGCTGAGGAGTAAATGGGATGAGGAATGTGAAGTATCTAATACAGAGTCTGGTGCCCTCAAAACTGTTTCCTTTTCAAAAGTCTGGGGCAGGGTCTTGGCAGAACACTAGCAATATGGAAGGCCCCTGCTTGGGAAAGATGACTGGGGGTGGGGGTTATGTTAGTTTTCTGAGGCTTCTGTAGCAAAGTTTCACAAACTGGGTGGCTTAACCAACATCAGTTTATTGTCTCATGATTCTGGAGACTGCAAGTCTGAAATCAAGGTGCTGGTAAGGTTGGTTCCTTCTGAGAGCTGTGAGGGAGAGCCCTAGCTTCCAGTATTGTGGGAACAGGTGGAGAGACCTATGCAAGGTCCGTTGTCTGTCATGACTTTGGGCCTGAAATCTCCATAGGTCAGGGGCTGGCAGTTGGGAAGGAAAGCTAGGTAGGAAGTAGGAAAGGGCAAGGGCAAATAGAAACCTTTGAAGAAAATCTGAAACCCTCAAGAACAAACTGGCCCTCACATCTGTCTTTCACCACCTCCAGGGTCGATAACATAGGAGGCCTACGGGAGAGTGGGTGCCTGTGCCTCAGAGCTGCACATATACCTGGCCCTGCCCTTGGAGAAGCTGAAATATGAGAGCTGGTGGGAGCTGGGGGGAACTACAGGCCAACAGCCAGAGGACCCACAACGACGTATGTGAGCTGGGCCTATTCTGACCTTCAGAGCATAAAATATGGCGTCTCCCCTGCTCCTGCCTTCCAAATATTAAGCAAACTTCTTTTGTGGGCAACCCTATCCTTGAACTCTTTGGAGATGGGAATCAGGGAAATACTGTTTCATATTAGCTAAATTAACTCAGCGTGAACCCATCACAGGGTTGTGTAGGCAGTGGAAACATAGAAGGTTCTGATGAAGGCATCTATTTGACAAAATTGATATTTTGAGGAAGATTAATTTTATATTGTATATGATGGGCTGGAGGAAGATGAAAATGAAGATGGTGTAGTTAAAAGTTTATCGTAGGGGCGCCTGGGTGGCTCAGTCGGTTGAGCGTCCGACTTCGACTCGGGTCATGATCTCGTAGTCCGTGAGTTCGAGCCCCGCATCGGGCTCTGGGCTGATGGCTCAGAGCCTGGAGCCTGCTTCTGATTCTGTGTCTCCCTCTCTCTCTGCCCCTCCCCCGTTCATGCTCTGTCTCTCTCTGTCTCAAAAATAAATAAACGTTAAAAAAAAATTAAAAAAAAAAGTTTATTGTAGTAGTCTGGGTGTGAGATTATAGAGGCCTGAGAAAGGGCTGCAGGGGACAAAATGGAAATGAGGAGCTAGATTTAGAAATGTTCTAAAGGAAGAGTTGACAGAGCTTGCTAAACCGGAGAATTGAAGAGTGAGGGCATGAATGCTTTTGAGGGATTGAGCCTGGGTGATAAGTAGGATTGTGGTCCTTGAAAGGAAATTATTTGTTTAAAAGCTATTCTATTCCAATAGACTGGTTATTCTATTCTGTTGAGATGCATTATAATATTCAAAGAAGTTTAAAAGTTTTGGACATTTGAACAGTTTATAACTACAGGACAGCAAAGAAGTAAATGACTGCCTTAGAGTACTGATAAAGGGGGAGCAGGAAATTCTACTGAGCTGTTAGTAAATTTGGGTGCCAAGGACTCCTGTTTGGTAGAAGGTCATTGAGTCCAGAGGTCCTCTGCAGGGGGCTGGCCGTTCCTCCCCATTTTACACTTGATCCTAAGGAAAGGAAGGAAGAACTATTTATGGCTGGTGTTTTTGTCTTAACTTTAGAATGCAAGTTCTTAATCTGGGTTTCTTAAACTCCATTGAGTTTCAGGGAGCTTGTAAAGTTTCTGAAGTTTGTCACAAAAGTTTTGGTGTTTTGCGAGGACATGGAAGGACTGCAGCTTCCAGCAGATTTTCAGCGAGATCTGGTTTCCAAACAGGTGAAGAATCTTTCGCATAGAGAGAGACATTACTGGACATAGTTACTGGCTTAATCCACACTCAGCTTTGTTCTATGTCCATTGTTGCCCCGGCACCTGGGACCTTGGGGCATATGGAGAGAGAAGGAGTAAAGGGGAGAGGATTCCAGACAGAGCAAGGAGCCAGCTTCTGATAGTTCCCTCCTTTGCCTCGCCTGCTAAGTGAAAACAGTATGCAAGGGTTTGAGACAGAGGCCTCCTGATTTTGCAAGGTCGTTCTGTTCATACCAGGTGCATAACGAGTGTGCACTAAGTACTTTTCTGGAAGCTAATTGATTGAGGGACTGTTTCCAAAATTTCTGCTTGGGACTCAAACATTAAAGCCATGGACAAGCTAGCAAACTGCCCTTTCTTAGATGTTGCTTCCTGTTTCCGATTGTAATTCCCTGTGCCAGGCTTACTAATTGGCTCGTTTGCCTTGAGTCTACTGTATCCTGCACTGACCAATCCCATCAATAGCAGATTAGTTCCAAAAGGACTGCAGTGCACAATCGCTATTCTTTGGCTTCGCAGCATCTGAATCCACATCCTGGTTGTGGGGAGTCCCCCACTGTGGTAGCAGAGATGGGAGGCAGGCGCCCCCTTCCCACACAGGAAACCAGAATAGAAAAATAATGATTCTTCTCCTATCCCTCTGGGTATCGGAATGAAGGCATATGGCTTGCTTATACCAGTTGGATACTCCCACCAGAACTTCAACCGTGAATGAGTGACAGAGAAGCAGATAAATGATGGGATCCAATTCGTAGCCATGGCAGTTATGTGGCGTCCAGTGGTGGGGACTGTGTATGATTTGGTGGTGGTAGAGCCCTGGAAATTTCATTTCTACTCTCTGGATGCCTTTATCAACCCTCCTATCCATGTTGTCAATGATCTGTTATCCTTCCAACAGATACGTTTTTGTATGAGTTAACCCGATTTTATTTCTGTTGCTTGCAGTTAGGAACCCAGAGAGATATAGGCAAAGAAGAAAGATAGTCTCTCGAGCCCTTTAAATCACCTTTACCATGAAACATGGGTTGAAATAAAGGTTCCAGCCCTTGAAATGCCTCCTGTGATGGTTAATTTTATCTGTCAACTTGACTGGGCCATGGAGTGCTCAGATATTTGGTCAAACATTATTGTGTCAGTGAGGGTGTTTTTGGTGAGATTAACTTTTAAACTGGTAGACTGAATGAAGCAGGCTGTCCTCCATAATGGGGGTGGGCCTTGTCCAATCAGTTGAAGACCGGAATAGAACAAAAAGACTGAGCCTCCCAAGGGTAAAAGGGAATTCTTCCTACCTGACAGCTTTTAGACTGCAATATTGGCTTTTTTCTTGTCTTTGGACTCAAACTACACCATCGCTTCTTCTGGTTCTTGGGCCTTTAGACTCAGACTGGCGTTAAACCTTTGGTCCTCCTGGATCTCCAGCTGCAAACACACCCTGCAAATCCTGGGACTTGCCAGCCTCCATAACCACATGAGCCAATTCCTTATAATAAATCTCGTTCTATCTCTATTTCTCTACCTCCTATTGGTTCTGTTTCTCTGGAGAATCCTGATAAATGCAACTCCCCATTGAAGTAACATGAGGACCTAACAGTCCAATCTAGGGGCACCTCCTGGTGGATAGGGTGTAAAATTCCAGATTGAGGTCCCCCCTCTGATAAGAAATGGACCATTTGGGATAAAGTAGGGTTGTAGTCCTGACCTTGTGGTGAAGTAGTCTCTCTCTCTCTTTCTTTTTAAGAGATACTAGACAGTAGAAGATCTTTGTGTAGATGTTTTCCTGAGAGTTTATGCTGTTCAACAAGAAGTGTTTTTTCCTTTGGGATTAAAGCATTCTATGTATTTTTATCACTTCTTTTTGAAATAGATCTTTGAAAAAAATGACAAATACCATATAAAAGAAAAATTCAGAGACTCTCACAAAGAAATAAAAATTACTTGAATATTTTAATTATATATATATATATATATATATATATATATATATATCTTTCTAAACATAATGAGAGTTTATGTATATAAACTCAGAGGATTGATGTCCATCAAGATAGAAATGGTCCTTGGTTCTGCTCCATGGAGCTAATGGTCTACTGGAGAAGACTGAAATTAATCAAAATGTGGCTGCATCTCCCACACATGTGGACACATACGGAAGGCTAATTTCTTAGCATCTTCTAAAATGGATCTCTTCTTTCTAACACTGCAAAATATTCCTTCTCAAATACTTATTAGGTCTCATAACACTGGGCAGCAGACCAAGATTAGTATTTTCTCTTATCATCTCCTAGATTTTTTTTTAGTATTCCAAATGTGTGCAAGATAGTAAGCCTCTCAGTAATGTGATCCCCACACCTATATTCTGATTCACCCCATTCCCCCTGTAGGTTTGTTTGCTCCTTTGTTGCAGTGGTGCTAGCTAGCCAATTCAATATTGAGTAATGTGATCTGGGCCCCTGGGGCACTGTTCCCAGCTATGATCTGAGAAGGTGAGCTGTCTGTGAAGGTGCTCTGGGCATGTCCTGAACTTCTTCATCTTTAGCTAATGTTTACCAATCACTGTTCTATGTTGCATGCAGGTTTTCAACTTCAGCCCAAAGCCACACATCCCGAAGTCTCTATCAGACATAAAAATTAAGAGGGAGATCATTGGGAAAAATAAAATTACATTTAAATAGGACAGTGGAGTCCCAATATGGACATAATCCCAATTCTAAAAATTTTGAATGTTAGTAATACCACTCTAGGGCGAGATAGTAAATAATTATTTTTTGGTCAAAATGATTAAACCTTATGGTAAGTTATATTCTCAAAACAGTAAGTCCTTCTATTACTATTTGTGCTTCTAAAATGATCTGGAAAGAAATTACACTGTCAGAAAGAAAGCATGAAGCATAAGGAATTGGGAAATTAGAATTCCAGGGCCAGTTTACTTTTCAATAATTTATTTTGTGCCCATAACCAATTTACATTTTTGGTAACTTATTTTTTTTGGTCCCACTTCTAGAATGAGAGTACCCATTGTCTATATGACCATGTT
Source organism: Panthera leo (assembly GCF_018350215.1). NCBI lineage: Eukaryota > Metazoa > Chordata > Mammalia > Carnivora > Felidae > Panthera > Panthera leo. The sequence continues at coordinate 25,832,483 of NC_056679.1, forward strand.
ACTTTTATCAGAGGTGATAATATATAGAAATTTGGAAATGATATTATGATAGCACTTCAAAACTAAAATTTTTTTAAAAATTTTTTTAATGTTTATTTTTGAGAGAGAGAGAGAGACAGAGTGCGAGCAGGGGAGGGGCAGAGAGAGGGAGACATGGAACCCAAAGCAGGCTCCAGGCTGTGAGCTGTCAGCACAGAGCCTGACATGGGGCTCGAACTCATAAACCACGAGATCCTGACCTGAGCCGAAGTCGGATGCTTAACCGACCGAGCCACCCAGGTGCTCCGTAAACTGAAAGTTTTAAGCCAAATAGCACTATTTACTGTACCAGCATCACTTTCAGACAATTATCAAAAACCTAAGCTCTTATCCAGCACATGACAGAGAATTCAAAATTGTTTTCTGCAAGGGTTCTAGTCTGTTATTGGATCTTTGATGGAAAATAGCCAAGTCCTCAGAGAGGCCACATATTCACTTGAACTTTAGATATAAGAGGTTCATTGTGTCTGTATGTTCCCTTCTCTGGGAGAGTATGAAAGTGAGGAATTTGGCTACCATATAATTTTTTTGTTTTTAATCAGCATGGACCCCAAGGAGTCCTGGGGTCAAAACCCAATTCCCACCATCTTATTGGTTGTGTTACCTTGGGCAGGTTTTTATTTAATTTCTGAGTCCCAGTCTCTTCATATATAATAGAAATAAAAATATCTTCCTTGGAGATGGTAGGGAGGATTCACTGAAGTCATGTTTATAGATGTCTGGTGGTTTCCCTGGCACATATTGGTGCACAGTGTCTGTTGGCTCCCTTTTCCTTCCCTGTATGAACAATTTTTAACCAACACCCATGACTCAAGCAAGGATAATAGAATTATTGGTCTATGTGTAGAATTAGGTGCAATATATGAATCTGTATCTTGAAAACAAATGTGATACCAAGTAAAACTCTAATCATAGTAACATTAGCTAATATTGACCAAGAAAGAATAAAAGTTGGATCACAGTCTATATTTCCAGAAATTCCAGAAGTTGATGAAAACAAGGATGGCAGGGAGAGGTTACCTTTTGATTATTGAGAACAAAAAGTTGGGAGTTACATGGTTTTGTTTTTTTGGTTTTGTTGTTTTTTTGGTTTTTCCACCCTAGGTATCACTGAACTGCCTGAGTTACCAGACAAATTCTTCACTTTTCTTAAATTAGCTTCCCAAATGGGGGAATTAGGGATTTATTTTATTTTGCTGGGCAGTCAATGCCATGTGCTTAGAGATTCTTGGATGAAAGATGGAGTCCACCTGAAATATTGCTGTTGACAAAATAAATCAAACATCAAAACCTCCAATGCTCTGCTCATCACTTCCAGAAAAGCTCCGTTAGGGCATTTCTGGTGAAGTATAACATATAACCCAATGCACATTTCTTGTAAATTATTTTCATAGGATAAAATATTATTTCACTGTGACTGTCACCCTTATTTTAGCAGTTTACTTGGAAGATAGCCCTTAAACCTACTGACCAAAAAATATCAATTGTTTTTTTTGGGTGGTTAAAAAATAGAAGAAGCAGAAATTAAGGCACAAAATGACTTAGGAAGAAAAACCACCGATTGCCCTCCCAAATCTTGATTGAACTGCAAAGATTACCAGAAACGTTTGGTTTTGGTGGCATTTGTGGGACGTCAGCTAAAACCACATGGTTCTCTTTTCTGGAAATAGTTACTTCAGACATATAACTTCAGACTCTTCTCAGCAAAAAACCATAGAAAAGGAAAAAGGAAACTACCTCTTCTCTGTGTGTACCAGCCTGTACCTCCCATCCCACCCCACCCCCGCAGGGGGGAGGTCTCGCAAGCCAAGAAGGCCATACTGGAAGTGTCCACACCCACAGGAACACCACCTAGAGACTGCCCACCTCCCAAGACCCTGGACATTTTGGAGCCAGGGTATGTTTGGCAGACCATCCCTCATAGAAACGTTGGATCACCACATCAGCATTGTGCTTCCCGAACTGTGGAGTCCACCATAAAGAAGATTGAAGCCGAGCCCATTCTGGCATTGATCAAAGGTTGACCAGGCCGACAAGTAGGAAAGCGAGCATGACAAAGCTGATGTTGAGGCAGTAGAGATAAGATGGGAGACCAGCCCAGACTGTATCTATCATACTGGGTCTCATCAACAAAGGTAATAATCAATGCAGCCAGTTGATCCTACGTATAACGTATTTTTCCCACTGCAGAAGTCGGGGAAATGACGTCGGCATAGACTGATACACTAAAATAAAGCTTAGCATGCTTAACAGACCTGAAATTCCCCATTGCTGGCCAAAGCGAGTGGCCAGAAACTTCAGGAGGAAACAAGAAGAAACTGGCTCAAGGTTCTTTTATAGATTCACTGTTATTTAGTTAACCGTAACCAGATTGTAACTTTCAAGGTCAGCGTCATTTGTCCAGAGCTGATTGAGTGATAAGATAGCTAAAAAGTCACTGGAAAAAAGTAGTAAATGTGATCTAGGGCCAGTGTAGGGAAGGCAAGGGTGCCTGAAACTTTCTGGTCAAGTACTGCCTGCAGTAAAGCACCGAGAGTCATCTGACCTGCTTTTGTCCATGGTGAATTTCCCTCCCGGCAGAGATAGGTGATACTGTGGAGTACCAACATCTTTCACTTCCCTCTAGCATCCTTTTTTCTTTCAGAGCTAACATTTCAGAGCTACCTTATTAACTTCCAGGCCCTGCGAAGCATGCTTTATATGCATTACCTCATGTAATGCATTGTCACAGCCACCTTGTGAGGTAGGTGCTAGAATTCATTTCGTTTTTGAAACAAGGAAACAAGGCATAGAGGAAATTAGGCCCTCACTGAGAAGGGGCCCGGGGAAAAGGGACAGAACGGGGACTCCGTCCCAGATCTGTTTTATTTCAAACCTTGTGCTTTCAATCTCCACACTGTCTCGCCTCCTACTCACTGCTTCTTAATTCTGAATTGAAAAGAAATCTGATCCCAAGTAAATGAAAATAGAGTGAAACAGCTGTGAATGTGAACTTGAAGTGTAGTGTTGTTAATGGGTTTAGGGGAGCAAGGGATGAGGCAGGAGGTCTGTGACAGATAACGCCTCAGTGATTTTCCACGATGATCTGAGAGGAATCATTGCTAGAATCATTAGAACACCATCAGAGAGCTGCTAGCAGCCGCAGAGTAAGCTGTGAAAACCAGGGTCAGGACCTCGGATGCCAGGTACCCGAGGGAAGACGTCCTCTTTTTCTGAGAACTATCTCCCTCATCTACCTTCTTCTCCAGTTTGAGTTTCGCTGTCTTGGCTGGTCCTCATCTTTGACTGCCATCGTGCAAACTCTCGGTGATCGCATACGTGGTACGGAAGTGGCCCTTGTAGGCAGATGGCCTGATTTGGACAGATCTACCTTTGAGTCCCAACGATGCCACTTAACTCACTGTGTACCTTGGGGTTGGTGTCTGAATTTCTCTGAATTAGTCTCACTACCTATAAATGGCACCAGTAATACCCACTTTGCTGGGCTGTTGTAAGGATCAAGGGATACAATGGATATAAAGTATTTAGCACAGTGCCTGGCACATTATATACTCTGAAATGGTAGCCATTCTTATGATAGAGCGTTTTTTTCTTTTAGTTACTGTGTGTCATATGTTTTTTCTCTTCACTATAGAATTCCCTACTCAAGAATGGATTGCCTTTGATGTGAGAGCACAATAACACCTATGTGTTAGTTTTTTAGAACTGCTGTAACAAAGTACCATAGACTAGGTGGCTTAAACAACAGAAATTTATTTTCTCACAGTCCTGAAGGCTAGGAGTCCAAGATTAAAGTATCTGTGGGGTAGTTTCTTCTGAGGCCTCTTCTCTTGGCTTGCAGATCGCCCTCTTCTCCCTGTGTCTTCACATCGTCTTCCCTTAGTACTGAGTCTGAGTCAAGATTTCCTCTTATACAGACACGAGTTATATTAGATTAGAGCCCATCCTAATAACGTCATTTTAACTCATTACCTCTTTGAAGACCCTATCTCCAAATATAATCACGTACTGAAGTACTGGGGTTTAAGACTTTAATATATGAATTTATGTTAATTTAGAACATAAATTAATTGGGGGAAGGGATGGCACAATTCAGCCCATAGCAATCAATAAAGTATTTTCACCAAAAAATCACACATCAAGTCAAGGAAGTACAGAACACAGAGAAGCATGTTTAAAGTACCGTGGGGAATTTATTGGCAAAATCTAGGGAGTAAAAAATTGTATAAGACATATAACCTGGTTTCTTCAACAAAAAATTGTGATAGCAAGGAAAAAAGAAAGGGAGGTGGACCCTAAAGGCTAAAAGAAACTTTATGCTCAACATCATTCATCATCAGGGAAACACTGATCAAAACCACAATGAGATGTCACCTCACACTTGCCAGAATGGCTAACATTAAGAACTCAGGAAACAACAGATGTTGGCAAGGATGTGGAGAAAGAAGAACCCTCTTGCACTGCTGGTGGGAATGCAAAGTGGTGCAGCCATGCTGGAAAACAGTATGGAGGTTCCTCAGAAAGCTAAACAATAAAACTACCCTATGACCCAGCAACTGCACTGCTAGGTATTCATCCAAAGATACAAAACTACTGATTCAAAGAGGCACGTGCACACCAATGTTTATAGCAGCACTATCAACAATAGCCAAATTATGGAAAGCCAAATGTCCATCGACTGATGAATGGATAAAGAGGTGATACACACACACACACACACACACACACACACACACACACACACACACACACAATGGGATATTACTCAACCATCAAAAAGAACAAAATCTTGCCATTTGCAATGACATGGATGGAGTATATGCTAAGTGAAATAAGTCAGTCAGAGAAAGACAAATATCGTATCATTTCACTCACGTGGAATTTAAGAAACAACACAGATGAACACAGGGGAAGGGGGGAGAAAGAGAGAGAAAGGCACACCACAGAGACTCTTTACTATAGAGAACAAACTGAGAGTTGCTTCAGGGGAGGTGGGTGGGATATGTGTTAAATGGGTGATGGGCATTAAGGAGGGCACTTGTTGGGATTAGCATTGGGTGTTATATGTACGTCACGAATTACTAAATTCTACTCCTGAAACTAATATTACACTATATGTTAACTAACTAGAATTTAAATGAAAACTTAAAAAACTTTAGGGACCTATCCACCAGTGGATCTTAACTGGAACACACCAACTTCAAAAAAAAAAAAAATAGCAAAGCATTCTGAGACAATCAAAGAGATTTAAACACTGTCTAGATTGTTAATGATATTAAGGGATTATTGTCAATTTTTTAGGTGTATTATAGTGTTCTGGATTTTTCTTTTATAAGATCCTTATCTTTTAGAGAGACCTGCTGAAATATTTACAAACACAGTGATAAGAGCTCTGGGACTTCAGTGTGGTGCAGGGAGGGAAATAGGCATGATGACAGTTGAAATAAGATTGGCCCACTGGATGATGGACTTGTTATAATAATAACCTCACTACTTTGCGTATGCTTGAAACAACCTATTACAAAAAGGGTTAAATATATAGAAAACATTTTTCCATGTCATTAAGTGTTTTTCTACAACATGAAGTTTTCAATGTAGCATTCTGTTGTATAGATGTATCATAACAATGAACGTTGTGTTCATTGGCACAATTTCCATTGTCAAACTCTTAAGTTTTTGGCTTTTTTGGCTATTAATAAGGTATGTAACTCACTATACACAATTCCATTTCTTGGGGTGCCTGGGTGGCTCAGTCGGTAAACGTCTGACTTCAGCTCAGGTCATGATCTCATGGTTCACGGGTTCAAGCCCCGCATCGGGCTTTAAGCTGACAGCGTGGAGCCTGCTTGTGATTCTCTGTCTTCTTCTCTCTCTCTGCCCCTCCCCCACTCTCCCTCTCAAAATGAATAAATACACGTAAACAAAAAACTTTAAACAAAAAAAGAAAACCACATTCTGTTTCTTGAGAATAGACTCCTATACATGAAACTGGTGGGCCCAGAGTTAGGCCTGTATTTAAGGTGTTGGTTTCAGGTTTTCAAAATACCCTCCATCAGTAATAGCCTTTTGCTTTCTCCTTTTGCAACACAGTCCTGCCCTCCTCTCACATTCCCCTGGCTAGATATAGAGGGCATACATATCAGGCTCCAGAATTTTCCTGCTGGAGGGCAGTCCCAAAACATTTCCCAAGGGTCCCTTGAAAATCTTCCACATTTGCTTGATTTTTCTTTTCCTAAAATATGTTGTAAATATTACTGATCGTGCTTTGGCTTTCATCTAGAACCTTCATCATGAGAATGGCAAATCAAACAACCAACTAACTGACAAGACTCTCTTGTTTGATGCCGTAAGAGGATAGGGAAGAATACAGAAGCCAAAAGGTCCATGCTTACATTCAATACAAAGGGCTAAGGTGACTAGACAAGAAACAAGACTAGATCATTAAACAAGACCAGCAAGCGTAAAAAATGGTGTTAGCCTAAAGAGTAGGAGGGATTACAAACCCTAGCTGAAGAAAAAAAAAGTGAGAAGCAAAATATCAAAATAATCTCTTCCTCAAGTCAGACGATGACTCAGCCACAAGATAGTGCTGGTTCACTCAGCTGGCTGGAGACACCTTAAAGAGACAGATCTGAAGCCTCCTTTATACACATTGCTTCTCTTGGAGTTTCCTGATAGTGCAAATGGCCAGAAGAATATATGGCTAAAACCAGCCTGGTAAGTTGGAGCAACCATGGATCTTGGTGTCTTGTGGACCTGAGGTTAAAACCCTGCTCCACCATTTATTATTAGCCGTGTGACCTCGGCCAAGCCACTTAGCAGCTTCAGACCTCATTTCATTTATTTGTAAATATGGATCATGAAACCTACTTCATAAAGTAGTTGTGAATGTTGAACAAAGAAATATTTGTAAATTGCTTAGCACAGTGCTGGGCACTTAGTAGAAATTCTGGAAATGCTTACCATATAAGATGAACTATTTTATTTTATTAAAAAAGATTTTCTTAAATGTTTATTTATTTTTGAGACAGAGGGAGACAGTGCGTGAGTGGGGGAGGGGCGGAGAGAGAGACACACACACAGTATCTGAAACGGGCTCCAGGCTCTGAGCTGTCAGCACAGAGCCCGATGCGGGGCTTGAACCCGTGAACTGTGAGATCCTGACCTGAGCTGAAGTCGGACACTTAACCGACTGAGCCACCCAGCCACCCTAAACTATTTTAAGATAAGTTTGCCTTCTATGTTTCCGAAGCATCTTCCCAGATGGTATTAAAGTTGTATTACATTGTTTTATAATTATTTGTTTCTGTGACATTATCTCATTCATTCATTTATCCTTGGGGGCACAAGCTTCACAAAACTTTCTGCTGACTGCATAAAACTCAAATTCCAGCATCCACAACAGTAAATATCTAGTTATTGCCAACTGACCTAGATATTACAAGTGAGCTTAAAAAGTTCATTCATGTCCAGCTATTCAGCATCTAATTAATCAAGAAATGTTTGTTGGCTTACTTATTTGGGAGGCAATATCCAAAAGTGGTGAAAAGTATGGTCTTTGGTACCAGACAGACCAGGGTTTCACTCTTGGCTTTGCCCTTTCCCAGCTGTGTGATTTGGGGCAAGTTCCATAACCTTTGTAGTTTCAGGTTTTTTCTCCTCTAACAAGGAGGTCTAATAATAGTGCCTGTCTCATTTGGTTATTGAAAAGATTGATCAGGATAAATGCAGCAAAGCATTTACAATATAGGATACTGACATATAGTAGGGGCTCAGTGAATGCACTGTAGTGTTATTTTGAAAATATATTAACTGAAATGTTACTGTGGGAAGGAAATGAGGTAAGTGTTGTGAGAAATTAAAAAAAAAAGAGTATGTAACTTGAGTCTTGTCCTCAAGAAGATTTCAGGCTTCTTTGTAAGATAAAACAAACATGGCTAAATACAAGTCAGTCTCTGGTTAAGTGCTTACTAAGTGGAATAGACAGAAAATTTTAAGTCCTGGGGCAGTGATCAGTGAAGCAAATTTTTAACATCTCCTGCCCACTCTCTCCTCAGTTCCCCTTCTTGATAATAGCCATTGAAGTTTGGCCAGTCTTTCTTCCTCTTCCTTTGAGTTTTTAGGATACAAAATCAAAAGTTTAGATCAGTAGTCACAAACTCAAATGCCGTCATGGGTCCATGACAGGTCATGCGTTACAAGTAATGCAAATATGGGAAGCAACAATAAATCATGATAGGATATGATAGCTCAATAAAGAATAAATGCCAGGTATAAATCAAATTCATACATTTATTTTATTTATTTTATTTGTTTAGACAGAGAGAGAGAGAAGGAGACGGCACGAGTGGGGGAGGGGCAGAGAGAGAGAGGAGAGAGAGAATCCTAAGCAGGCTCTGCCCTCTCAGTGCAAAGCCCGACTCGGGGCTCGAACTCACAAACTGTGAGATCATGACCTGAGCCAAAATCAATAGTTGGATATTTAACCCACTGAGCCACCCAGGAGCCCCACAGATTCATACATTTAAAAAGCCACTGTGTTGGCTAAGCACAATTTGACCTATGGGTCACTGCTTGGAATCTTTGGTATAGAGAGTTTCCAGTTTATCACATACTTTGAATATGCTGAAAATAGCATAAAATACTACTACTGCTGAATGGCTAACATGTGTTGAATGCTCACTATGTGTCAGATATCATGCTAAGTACTTTACTCTTAATTCTCAAAGCAAGTAATGGGCTATTATTATTTATTATTACAGATAAGGAAGCCGAGGTTCAGAGATGTCACGTAACTTGTCCAAGGCCACAGAGCTTTAAGTGGTAGAGGCCAGACTTGACTCAGACAGGTGTTTTTGATGGCAAATTCCACATTCTTGACTACCGTTCCACAAGAATTGGATTTGGGTCAGAGAAGCTTTTAAGTAGGATTTGAGCTGTTAAAAGGAGGATGGGCAGAAAGACTTTTCTATGCCACGTTTCCCTCATCCATTCATACAGGTTTTTTTTTTTTTTTCCCCTGGGTAAGAATAAAACATTGCAATATCCTTTAAAATTACAATCAATTGAATTGAATATTCTGGTGAAATTAAAACATGTAACACAATAATAATGTCCTAAAAAGAACAAAAGTAAGACGAATATGGTCTTGGTTGAAGCTTTCCATATGCATCCCAGGAGAATCCCAGGATAGCTAACAAGCAGTGGGTGTTTTCTGATCCTTTGGTTCATTAATATGCACAACTCATTTGCCAGAAGTCACATAGGAAACACCACCTTTCAGGATGGAATTTGGAACTAAGAGTGTAAATACTTAGGTACTATCCTTCTAGCTGTCTCTATAAGACTGACTACTGTAGTATCTAGGTGCTTTTATAATGTTTCCAAGAATATTTTGCTAAGGCTGAAAGCAATATAAGAGAATTTTTGGTTTGCTTTGAGTTTTCCAGGAGCAGACTTCTACATGGAAATACGCAGCTTGGCTCATTCAGATCTTCCTCACTGAAAGGCAGGATCACACTATGTAATTCAAGCAAAAAATCTCAACTATCTAGTTGAGATCTAGTGGTCAATTTTATGAGTTTCAGTTAAAAAAAAAAAAATCCTTCAGATGTTACTTACTTCCCAAGAACTATGCCTCCAGTTCAGGTAACTGCCATCATTGATTCACTAATAGCTTAACCTTGCATTAAACAAAGCAACTTAGAGTAAGATATAAAGACAAGTATTTAACATGAATACTTACCATCGCTTCATCTAAGTTAGTTAGTTACTTCATCTTAGTTTACCTGAATCTTGTTTCTTAGTCAAAAGTCTTTGGAAAAAACATTCACCTTTGTCTCTAGCACTTTGGAACTCTAAAGCAATTAAAGCTTTTTACTTCTCCATATCAGGTTAAAAACTTTAGCTCGTGATTCGCAACTTGTTGGAGAAAACAAATGTATTGATCTTCTGAACGTTAGGTCCTAATTACTTTTGGGGTGTTAATACTTAACTCCTCCTCCATTAGCTTCTTTTAGAAGAAACCTGTGTACCACTCCATCCAACTTGGCTTAGCTAGAAAGAAACATTCTGGTTGTCTGCTCTCTAACTCTCCCGACAGTGGTCATTTCTAATTGAGTGTCTCTGATGATAACTCCTAATAAATTTCTTCTCAGTTTCCTTCTCCAGTGTATACTTATTTATTTGGCTAGGACTACTAATTTGGAATTGTTTAGTAATCTGTGTAAGCTTCCAGATGTTTTAGGAGAGATCTCAAATGGGATAAAAACTTTTATCTTTGAAAATTTCGAAGCACATTTAAATAAACAATTTCTAAAGAGAGCTCTACAAGTGGGTTTCTTGTTACCTTTCTGACATGTGCGTGTGCATATGTATTTGTGCATAAAACTAACCATAGATATACGTACCAGGTGTATCATAGTCTGATGTAGCCAGACAGAAAATAAACAAATTAAGAAGCCTGGAGAAACTTCCTTGATTTGGAAAAACCTTGACCTTTTCAGACTCATTTCTCGTGGTTTTTCCATTGGCAGCGGTTAGAATTAAGATGGCATTAATAGTTGCCTGCACTGAATTTCTTACGTCTTCTTTTCTTTTTTCCACGCTCTACATTCAGTGTTTATCAAATCAATCTACTTTATATTGGGAGGAAAGTGCAATTTTTATATTCTGATGACAAACTATTTCAGGCATTCTTGGGACCGTTGGCATAGGATGTGAACTCCACCTCATTACGTCAGGATCTTCCTCTCTCTTATTTTAAGTGTACGAATGAGGCACAGACCCCAAAGTAGAGTAAGAGTTTCTCAAATCTCTGCCCAAGCTCCCGAAATCAAGATGGAGTAATAGCTCCTTCTGTAATTTCTGCCAATTAATCCACCCCCACACCACAAACCAAAGATTCCACAACAAGTTAAAGAGCAGCGTTAGTGACTCAGATGGAATGATTTCACCCAGATGGCCCTGCTGCGGTGGTTTTTTCACATGCCACTGGTATTTCCCTTTGTACTAACAGTGACATTTACCTGGGGAGATTGATGGGGGAATAGATGACATTACTTTCCCAGCACCTCTTGCAGTCAGAGTCCATGGCCTCAGAAATGGAGGGAGCAAACCATGCCTCAGGGGATTGGAACCCATTAACTCATGCTTTTCCCTGTCAAAGCCTTTTCCTGGCTCCCCATACATACAGAATAGACCCCCCCCCCCCATATAGTGGGACAGTCGAGGCTTTCCCCAATCTACACTAGTTTGCCTTTCAGCCTTCCTAGCACTTCTTTACCTCAAACCAAACAAACTGAATTATTCTAGTTCCCCACAAATGTCACACCCATTTTTTTTGCGTCCATCTCTGGCTTATGCTGTTGTTCCTCCCTGGATTGTCTTTCCCCTTTCTCAGCTCCAGAAAACCAAATCATATTCATCTTTTAAGACCTCTGAACCTTTTTCGGGGCGCCTCGGTGGCTCAGTCGGTTGAGCGTCCGACTTCAGCCCAGGTCATGATCTCGCGGTCCGTGAGTTCTAGCCCTGTGTCGGGCTCTGTGCTGACAGCTCAGAGCCCGGAGCCTGTTTCAGATTCTGTGTCTCCTTCTCTCTCGGACCCTCCCCTGTTCATGCTCTGTCTCTCTCTGTCTCAAAAATAAATAAACATTAAAAAAAATTAAAAAAAAAAAGACCTCTGAACCTTTTTCAGGTGCCATTTCTTATTTTTCCAAAGATATGTACCTCCCTTAAACCACTGACCCCTTCTGCCTTATAATCAGATTATTTGTTTACATTTGCTATAAGTTTTGTGCAGGAAACATCTGCTGCTTATTTATCTTCATGCATTAGACTCTGTTTGGCATAGTTTTTGCAGGGACTCAGTGACTACTTATTGACTTGAATCTCAAACCCAACATTTGAACTCAGTAGCTCTTTTCTCCGCACTCGTTCCAACGTCCTCCAGGATTTCCCGCCTTGGTGATGGGAACACCATTCACCTCACTGCCCATGCCAGAGTACTTAACATAGCTCCTTCTCCTCTGTTCTTTAATCTCTTGACCTCCATCTAACCAATGACTGCATTCTGTCAACTCTACCTTTTTAAATGACCTTAGAATTGCACCCCTGTTCTTTCCTGCCATGGTGCTGTAACTTTGGAACTGGCCACCACCGTCTCTCTCCTGGAATACCATAGCACTTCCTAACTGATCAGTTGGTCTCCTTTGCTGCCCTCCCCATCACCCCCACCCAAAACCATTATTTTCCACAGCATATCCAGTGTGATCTCTCTAAAATGCAGACCTTATTATGCTTCTCTCTTGCTCATGATTCTCAGAATCTAGTTCAAACTCTTTAACATCATGTATAAGATCTTTTAGAATCTGACCCCTTCTTTCCTTCATCATTTGTATATCTCTCTTCCTCCATCCAAAACCCAAACTCCACCCATACTTGACCTATAGATTTCTTGGAAGGCTCTTTAGGATTTCTACAGATGTTTGATTCAAATTTATGTTTTAAATCTATTTCACTTATGTAAGAAACTATACTAAAAACATTCATCTAAATGTGTTAGATATCACAGCTCTGTGTACAGAGAGCCATCAATACATTAATTTGGACTACAAGTTAATTCTTCAGGATGCAAAGTCTACCTTCTTTGATATATACTTGAAATTCTGCTAAATGTGTCATTGATTCAAAAAAGTTGGTAATTTTGCACGGGCTTTTTACATTTTTTTTTTTTTTTAACTAGGCCAAGTAAAAAACTCTGCTCAAGTAAAATTCATGTATGTGTATCATTACTATCCAGTGCAATTAAATATCAAACAAGGCTGAGGCTCATAGTCTTGGCACATGTGTGGCTACATGTCAAAGTATCGTATTTTACTAGAGATATTTTAGCACTTAAGGTTGGGGTGTTTTCTGCTGACTTGTATATCATGATAAGAAATGCAATTCATCATTAAATATTATTGTAGTTAAACTTTGAAACTAAAATCTCTTCAACACCTTGCCCAAGTTTTTAGATTAGTTCATTTGAAGGTATACTATGATTGAAAGGAGGGCTGTTAAAAAAAAACAAACAACATACTTTTCTTTTGCATCTACTTCTCTGTGTGAACTAGGATTTTCTAATTACTTGGAAATACATAATTTGTTTTTAATGGCCCAAACATAAGCATAGGCAATTGAAATAATTTGAATGCAGAAATTGATACGAAGGAAAATGTAACACCCAATTTCGGATATTTATGTTCATCAAACTTACCTTGCTGTTCTTATGATTTTTATTTTTAAATACCTTTTTAAAAAGTATATTTATTTATTTATTTTGAGAGGGAGAGAGAGAGAGAGAGAGCAAGCACCAGCAGGGAGGGGCAGAGAGAGAGGTAGAAATAGAGAATCCCAAGCAGACTCCATGCTGTCAGTGCAGAGCCTGATGGGGGCTTGAACTCACGAACCATGAGATCATGACCTGAGCTGAAGTCGAGAGTTGGACACTTAACTCACTGAAACACCCAGGACCCCCTCTTGTTGTTCTGTTCTTATTGATGGATAAGTAAATACTAGAAATATAAACGTTTAAAATGTATATTTGTAAAATATCATATTTATGTTTTATGTAATTGAGCTCCAAAAAATTTTTTTTCAGTTAAACAGACAGGTTCTAGTGCTTAAAGCAAAGCAAAACAAAACAGAACAAAACAAAACAAAACAAAACTGAAAACCATAAAGGGCTCAACAAGACTGTTTCTGTCTTGATCCTAGTAAGGTATTCACAATATGTCCTCCTTATGCGTTAGAGAAAAGAACCACCGGATGTCCACAGGCAAGTTTTCTGTTCCAGCCAAGATCAACTCTATTCCAAATGGAGAACTGTCTTGTTGGAATATATGTTCTCAGGGGAACAAACTAAAGTATGGCTGACTTCCTGGGGGAATGTCCCCCATCTCCAACCCATTTTCCCTCCACTTTTCTCAGGATTATATCTTTGAGAAGCCTCTTGGTGTTGAGACCATGACCATACATATTCTTTCCTTTTGCTGTGCTTCCTCAGTCTCCACATCTGATAACACATACGCAACATTGTACTATTTCCAAGTACTCCAGAGAACAGAATTTGCTCTGCAGAACTAATATATTGCAGCAGTCCAGATAATACCTTGCCATGTGTGTTTTTTCAATAAGAAGTCACCATCCCTCAATGTGGGATTATATAATTTCTAGAACTTTAGACTCTTCCTTAACCAGTAAGGAAATATGTTAGCATTTATTGTTGTGGAAGTTTACCTTCCTACAGAATACTAAATTAATGGCATGTTTGGTGTTTGTGATCAGTAAGTTATATGCCAGCTGGACTGGTCATGTGCTGATATGGTCTAGCTGAACCCATAAAGCTTGGATGATGGCGATGCTAATTCCACTGGGTTAAATTCCACCAAAAGGGCAGGTGCGTACAGCTGCCCAGAATGGCATTGAGAAATATGAGTTTGTCCTTGTCCTTTCGAACACCATACTGGTTGGATTCCTGAGAGCTTTAATTGTCACCCTTCGAATGGAGCTGGTCTTTGGCTTGTGTTTATCAGCTCCAGAGCTGAGGAAATTGGGTTTTATCTCTTTCAGATTAGATCACTACAAGCCTCATTGGGTAAAGCTACCGTGAGGAGGGGTGGGGAGGGTACAGTCCTTACTCCCTTTACTCAAAATGCTTCTGCAAAGCCCGTGCCCTTTATAGAACAAAGTCCCAGGACTCCCACTCCCTCCCCCAACCCAGCACAGGATAACTAACTAGGGATTTGTTTATTTACATCTTTCAAGGGCTTTTTAATTAATAAACCTTGCCCCTAACTAAAATGCTGATCTCTTTCAAGATAAAGCACTTTGGGCCTCAGGTTTCTACTTCTCTGTTTTCCATTTGCTTCAGGTTTTATTAACTCCGTAGCCAGGCTGAAGGTGTGGAGGTTGTGGGATTGGGCATCTGGCCCACTGAGGAACTTTGTATTTTCCCCTGCCTGCCGGGAGATTCCACTCTATTCTTTTCTTCGGGAGAAAGAGAGACAGAGAGAAAGAGACAGAGAGAGAAAGAAGGAAGGAAGAAAAGAAACAAGAAGAAACCTCCCTAAACTCTGCAGTTGTTCTATATGATCCTGATTTTAAGAGGAAACCTCTCCTCTGGCTTGGGGTATGGCTGGGTGTTGACAGTGCTCCATGGCTCCGAGGCCCCTTGGGGTGGAAAAGCAGGGCCCCAGGGATGCTGTGACAGGGGCGGGGACTTCATCTTGCAAAGGTGACAGGCCTGTGGCCCCCTGCCCCTCAACTTAGCCCCTTCTGAAAGGCTCTGGCACCTAGTCACCAATTATTGTCCCTCCTCTGACGCCCTGTTCTTTGACCTCCAGTAACAAACGACTTCCTGATTACCGAAGCCGGGCCCCACCCACCTCCCCTAGCCAAGAAGTCAACCAAGAACTGTGCAGGACTTCATTGAAATTTGCAGATCCACTGTGAAGTTACCTCCCTGGGCATATTTATCTTGAAGGCGAGCTGGCTGCTTTGGAGCGCCTCGTGATTAACTGTTTTTTCTTTGCTTTTTTTTTGTTTAACCCGTGCAAGGGCCGAGAAAGGAAAATTTGATCCTTGCTACTTTTACAGTGCTGGGTTGGTGGTATGGGCAACATATACATGGGGAAAATTGGGGGTCCCCAATAGGAAGTAGGGGATAAAAGATTGCAGGATTTCTGAAGCTCAAGTCAGCTGCATTCATGAGCGAATCAGCCGTCTCCTGGTTCTTGACCTCCTTTGGGCATTGTGAGGGCTGATGAGCTCATGCCTGTAAAGAGTGCAAGCCTTTAATTGAAGTATAATTAATAATCATCTGATAAGTGAATAACAATAATAATGATGATGTAATCCCCTTCCCCCACAGCCCCACTCCTGTTTCCTTGGGTAGTAACATTATGACATGATGTCCCAGTGTGCTCAATTAGATGAATGACTGTAGGTGCAGACAAATCATCACAGCTATGTACTTGTTGGCACAGCCCAGGGTTGGCCTGCCACCGAGAAACCTGAGGGCACAGAACAATGCAGCAATGTTCTGTAAGTGTTGCACCGTTCAGATAATGGACAAGTTCAAGCTGTTTCATGACTCAGGTACTAGGACAACCTACTTGCTTCTTTCCAACCTGGTGGCCCTCCCAAGCGGGAGAGCTGCGTCTGGAAGTCTTACTGAGAATGGCAGTTACTTATGTCTTCTGCTCCTCTGCCTTGTGCTTTCTACAGATCTCTGTAGTCAGTAAGATGAATGAGTGAGTCTCCAAAGGGGGGGGGGGTGATACGCGTGGATTTTCTACCTGCCTCTACACCAATGATTATCAGAGGGACATTTGGATTAGTTAACATGCCCACAATTTCTCTTGAGTACCTAAATGGGATGAATGGAGAAGCAATGGGTTTTAGAAAAAAAGAATCATTTTAGTTCTTAGGCTTATCACAGTTTAATCTAAAAAAAAAGAGCCCTTAGGAGCACCTGGGTGGCTCAGTTGGTTAAGCATCTGACTTCGGCTCAGGTCATGATCTCATAGTTCACGAGTTCGAGCCCTGTGTCCGGCTCTCACAGTTTAACCAAAAAAAAAAAAAAAAAAAAGTCCTTAAAGTAGACAGCAAGCTTAAAAGTGCTTAGAATGGGCCCAGGTGGGTGGGGGGGGGGGGCGGGCAGGGAATATGAAGAAGGCAATTCATCATCCACTTTTGCCCTAAAGTCTTCTCAGGCCAGAAGGCTGAGATAGGCAGAATGGAATCCCCAGCTAGAAAAGATAATAACACCTTTCATCTGCAAACAATTTACAGTTTACAAAGCACTTTCATATAGCATGACCTCATCTGAGTCTCACAATATCTCTGTAAGGCTGGTTAAGTTTATAATCACCAGTTTATAGATGAGGAAACTGAGGGCCAAAGTGGTTAAGTGACTCATTTGCCCAGAAAGAAAGTGGCAGGGCGAGAGCCAAACCCATGTGTCTAACAAGACACTAGGACTTCCTCCACGGTGAGCAGATCCCTCCATCTTCTCTCTCCTGGGAGGATCCAGACTGGATTTATTCAACAAATAGATAACGAACAATCACCACTCCATGTTGGGCACTGTGCTGGCTGTTGGGGAGGCCGCAGTGAACATGACCTACAAGATTCGTTTCATAACATCGACACCACTGTGTTAGTTTTGTGCTGCTGGCATCTCTAGGCCATGGTATCCTTTCAAAGAGATCTACAGCAAAGACCTTTTGCTGCAACAGTAAAAGTCTGTTCTGTCTGCCTGATGTACGGAAGGGAAAACTGTTACAAAGATTGTAGGTGTCCTCATGGAGTCTAATCAAATATTAATGAGTCCATTCCCAGCTTTGAGGTGACTGAGAAACTTTCCAAGATTCCCAGGGTTGGGGAAGGGTGGCTTCCAGGCTGTTAGCAGCAGAGTTGAGGGGACATTTTCTTTCAGTCTAGGTCATGTTTTTCTGCTTTCAAGTTCAACTCCCCAGCAGAGGGAATCTCATTGGCCCACCTTGGCCTAAAGTCTCTACCCTTGAAACAACCCAACCCAGGTGGGCAGACATTACTACTGGCGATCTATCCGTGGGTGCTGGAGTAGTTTCCAGGGCCAGGGTGCTGAGGAGGCTGCCAAAAAGAGTGTTCCGTACAATATGTCCACCCCCGACTTTGGATGACTCCCCAGAGTGAAGCAGGTAGGCAGGAAGGAGTCCCAAAAACTCTGTCATCACCTCCCTGAGGCTCTTCTCTCTTAATTTTTCTATGTAAATTCTCAATATTTCAGGGAGAAATCTCTGTAAAGAACACAAATGAAATAATCTTTTACAAATAGATTCCTTCATATTTATGGGGTGATATGTCTGGGATTTTTCTTTATTCCCAGAAAAAAGAGGAATGGGACCTGATCAAATAGGAAGGGTGTATGTTGATACTTGTTGAGGCTGCATGGCGGGGACATGGGGGTTCATTCTATTATTCTCTCTACTTTTCTCTATTTTTGAAAATATCTATAAACCAAGTTAGAAAAATGCAAAGGGATTATTGTGCCATCATGTTCCTAACTTGAGCCTGTTTTAAAGGCATGTATTTTCCTATATAGACTTTTGTGTGCTGGGGCCAGGGGAGGGGGGAATTCCCTCCTTTCTTTGTCATCTCCATTATTTGATGTTTCCTGAAGGACAGAATTATTTAATCAATTTTATAAGTAAGTGTGGAGGGCTTCCTATAGGTTAGGTGGTCTCTCTTGCTTCCAGGTGAACTAATAGCACCAGAAGTTTTGGGGCATTTGCTTGGGTATTCCTTTCAACATCAGCCCTTTGCATGGATTCCACAAAATTTTCTAGGGACTCTGAGTTCTGAGATGGCTCTACCGACCCTTCTGTGCTGCCTCCGCCATCGCCATCGAGGGACAACACCAGCCGAAGGAAAGATCAAAGTGAGAGCTTGGGAAGCCCCTGGGGCATTTGCAGCTAACTGCAAGGGGCCTTTCTTCCCTAGCATCTGATGCCCCGCACACCTTCAGACATTGGCTGATTGCTCTGGGGTCAGGCCAGGTTCTAAAAAACATTCAGGAACAACCTTTATTTTGATCCAACGGGAGAGAAGAAAAGAGAGAGACAGCCCGCTTGGCCCCAGCTCAGGTGCAGTGGGCCAGGTCACGAGGCTTGTAGCAGGTGCCCAGTTGTATCTGTTTCCAACAGTTCCATTAACACTTGGCAAGTTTCACTCACCTTCAGCATTTGTAACATGCGATTGTTGACACAACGAATATTACCTCATGCTCTTGGGCCTTTATGTGTTCCTTTGCCATTGTAGTCAGGACGCAGGATCTAGGGGGGTCATTTTCTATCTATGCCATGTTTATAGGTGGCAGGGAGATGGTGGAGGCCGCCCTCCCCAGCCTTCCCACCAAACAACATGATGCCCTCATTTTTCCTTTCTGGATTGATGTTAAGCACTTAAAGTAATTGCCTTGCAGAGAAAAAAACAAAGAGCCAAAAATGTACAGTCAGCCACACCATGGCCTCATATTTCAAAACCAGCCAGGCTTCTTTTTAAATGCTCCTTTACGGGGTGTGAAATCAATCATGTCACATGGGTCCCCTGTGGCACAGGGGAGAAGAACTCTTGTCTTACTCTAGAAACATAGCCAATGACGTGATTCCTTCTCCTTCCCTGCCCACCCCCACCTACCCTCAGTCGTTCATCCTACAACTTCCCCGTTGGCTTCTCTTCAGTGGGCTTCCTCTTTTGAGTTGGCGGCTTGCTCTGTGATTCTCATCTGCTCTGTATAAGGAAACCGTAACGAAACCATTAACAGTCCACTCTCCTCCCTGGTGTCAGCCTGTCCCTTGGCGTTGTCCTCTGCTTCCTATAGAGCAGTGATGTTCACTCTAGTTACTTTCTCAGTGTGAATCCATTCCTGAACCCTGGCCGTTTTCTTTACCCTCCTGTTTACCTGCTCCCCCTTGAAATGCCTTCTTTTTTCTTAGAATGGTCCTGGCTTAATGCTTACCCATGCTTGCCTTCCCTCAGGAAACGCTCTCCGTTACCCTATGGAACCCTATCTTAGAAGTGGGGAGAAGAGAAAGCTTTTGATTTTGTTCCTGCTAATCTATTGTACTAGAGGGTGGAGCCAGGAGGAAAGTAAAAAATAGCTTAGAAAAGTGAATCCTGTAGGTAGACAAATTAATAAACCAATAGCTAAACCAATGCTATCCCATTGTTGGCTTGGAGTAACAGTTGGCAACTTAGTGTTCTAGTTTACTTCTACTTGAGGCTTGCCCACTAGTGGAGAGTGATTGAGGCTTATAATAAGAAATTGTAGGTGAGGAGGGGGGCCTGACAAAGGGGTGGGATAATCTATAAACCAGACAGACAGCCCTTCGCTGTGCTGTGTTCCACTCACTTCCTGGCCCTGCTGAATCGCTTCACTGATGCACAGGGTGAGCCACACCATGTTCCGAAAACCACGCCTCTGTCTGTCCAGCACTGGACTTCCTCTTTTTTGTGACTGCTGTGGTGTGTGTGTTCTGATACCCTAGGGGGTGATGCTATGGTTATTATTGCTTCCTAGCCACCCTGCTTTGTAGAGAAAAATCAAAACACCAGTTTTGCCCCTCAAGCTGACCTGTTCAGCCCCGCTTTGGTTTGTCCCAAGCCCTTTCCGATGTGTGCGCACGCACACTCACACGTGACGTGCTGACCGGCCATCTCTGTGTACCTCCTGGTTAATAACTCAAAATCTGAATGTGACACCTCTTTTCTCCATGTCGTGAATTAGAGTTTTGATGGTTTGTCTTTGTCAAGGTTCTTATAGCTGGTCCAGAACAATGACTACAAATAAGATTGTGCCAAGAAGATCTAAATACCAGGCTGCACAAAGCAGACGCCATTTCCCTTTGGGGGATTTCTTCTGTTTTCCTAGAATAGTAAACTTGGGTCTTAATTTGGGATGGTTATTGTCTGTTTCTTCAAAGACTGTTTGTCTTGTAGGTTAGCTTTGATCTGTGTCTCCAGTTGAAATGCTGGGAAGTTCAGGGACACCCTTGACTCAGTTGGTTAAGCATCCGACTTCGGCTCAGGTCATGATCTCACTGCTTGTGGGTTCAAACCCTGGGTCAGGATCTGTGCTGGCAGCTCAGCCTGGAGCCTGCTCCGGATTCTGTGCCTCCCTCTTTGTCTGTTGCTTCCCTGCTCACACCCTGTCTCTCTCTCTCTCTTAAAAATAAATAAACATTAAAAAAAAATTTTTTTGTTTTAAAAATACTGGGAAGTTCGAACTATGCTGAGTGGAGGTATGAGAAAACACACATGACACAGATGCCCAAGATGTGGGTACCCTACCGACTCCATTTGCCTGATCACAGGCCTTGGTAACTAGAGACCTCTAACCACCCAGTTATCCATTTACTAGGCCGGGTATGGAGGGAGCGCATAGTTTAGAGGTAAATAAGGCAGATACCAACCCTGCCCTCATGGAAAATACAGTCTAGTGGGGAGACAGACTTAAATAAATAAGAATAAATAATGTAAGACTATCATTCATTGTATGAGAGAGAAATGCTAGAAAAATTAAAAAAAAGAAAACAGTGCCGTGCAGGTATACGCACACCCCAGGCTGGAGCATCTGGGAAGATGACGTTTATATTTAGATGTCAAGGAAGAGGTGAGATGGTGGGAATAAAGGGGCAGCGGGAGAAGGCACGGCCCATAGTTTGCCAAAGCACATAGTAGCAGTTAGGGTTGTATTTCATGGCAATTACAATCTCCTGGGCGAAAATTTAACATCTTCAGATCCCTTGGGAGTTTGTCATAAGTAAATTTGCTAAGTATGGGTCTAATTATTAATGATACAACAGTAACACTTATTAAAGGTCAAGTGGGACTCAGTTGTCCACACTTTAAAAAAAAATTTTCTTTTAATGTTTATTTTTGAGACAGAGAGAGACAGAGCATGGGCGGGGGAGGGTCAGAGAGAGGGAGACACAGAATCCGAAGCAGGCTCCAGGCTCTGAGCTGTCAGCACAGAGCCCGACGCTGGGCTTGAACTCGCAAGCTTGAGAGCACTCACCACTGTGAGATCACGTCCTGAGCCGAAGTCGGACGCTTAACCAACTGAGCCACCCAGGCACCCCAACAGTAACACTTATTAAATGCTTGCTTATGTGTAGATATTATTCTGTCAAAGGTCACCTCAGTGAGGTTGTCCCTGGGCACTCTAAATAGCAACCCCCCACCTCCTATTTCTGTTACTGTTTTTCTTTTCTCTTACAGTCCTTACCACCATCTGACATTGTTTATTGTCTGTCTCTTGGGTTGGAATGTAACCTCCATGAGGGCCGGTACATTCACCTGTTCTGTTCACTATTGTTTTCCCCAGAGCTTAAAACACTGCCTGGCACATACTTGGTGCTCAAGAAAATACATATTTGGTCAATGAATGAATGGCTATTATTCATTTAGTCCTCACAGTGTCTCTATTTTCCTTATGCTGCAAATGAGCAAATTGGCACAGAGAGATTAAGTCATTTACCAGAGGTCATGCGGCCAATGGAGTGGTAGAATCAGGATCTAATAAGCCCAGGCTGTCTAACTCCAGGGTCTTGCACCACAGGCCTGTGTGCAAAATGGAAAGAGTTGTGAAAAGAATATGCCAATCTGATTTATAACTTTTCTCTGGTTAAATGGCATTCTGCTTCAAGACCTCCAAAAAGCAATCCAATTCAATATTGCAGTTCTAGATACTACTGATTTTATAAAACGGATCATTGAGTGGTATGTAAGGCCAATCACTGGTTAAAGAAGCCTTGTGCCAACCCAGGGAACTTGCAATCCAGATAAGATAAGGAAGTACTGAGTCACATTTTCAGATCCTGTAATATCATCTGAAGCCAGTGTTCCTGGAATATTCCTTACTTCTGACGTCTTAGTAACTTAACTCAGTCTGGTTACTAGGGATGTGAAATATGGAAACATGATTTACTCTTTGACTTGTTCGGTGAAACTAAAAGCTTGAAAGTTGCTGTGTGTATGTGTGTGGGTGTGAGTTTAAAAAACTAAGAGTTGGAGTACAGAAAACAAAAATCTTCTATCCCATAAATCCATACAGTAGACAACAAGTTCAGTCTTGATGTGACTTTTTCACCACATCTCTTTATCAGGTTGGGCAGAAATTATTTCAGCTTCTGGAATGTAAGACTTGCCCCTGAGGCCATTTTGACAGTTCTTTCCTCTGACCAATTATTTTTCAGGAATGAAGCTATCAATAATTTGCTTTTTTCCTTGATACGAAGGATTTTATCTTTGTGTGTATGCATGGAGTTGTCAAAGAAAGGAAACTGCTTTTGATCTCAAAACTTCATCGTTTCCTTTCTGCCCACGTATCCCTGAATCACTCAGCAATCCCTGAACTCTTTTTCTAAGAAAGCTATTTAGGTGGTTCGGCATTTATTTTATGTCTTTGACCACTTACCATGTCAGAATTGGTGAGTAATTCTGTCCCTTTTCACACATCTGTCTTTAAGTTGTCTTTCTGGACCCATCTCTTTGTGCCCTGTCTCTGCTCCTTTCTGTCTCAAATGAACCATACGCTGTCTTGCACACATACACCAATTTAGATTTATAAGAACTTATGTGTTTACAAAGAGTGTGTTCAACTGCCTCAGACTCCCTGAACCACACGCTGAAAATCTGTACATCATTTCATACATAAGTTATACCTCAAGAAGAAAAAGAAGTTTGTGTTTCCAAATTTACAGCACATTTAATGAGAGTTTAAACATGTCTTGAGTGGATTTATGCATTGGTCACTGCCCCCAGCAGTATCTCCCTTGGTATTATTGTTGTTGTGCAAAGACGATGCTTGTTGCTATGAGAAATGCCATAAGCAACGGCTTTTCGCCGGTTATGAATACTCAAGTTTTAACTTTTATAATTTCTTTATGTACAGTTAGAGCCACTGGAAACCCATACCACCAGGAACTTGAAAACACGGGAGCAGTTTCATTGCAGTGAGGAGCCATGTAGTAAAGAATGCACGAAGATTCCAGCAAACACCTTCTCATGGGATGCCCAAGACAAGTAAGTCTTTCTGTCATCCTCAGAGTCCTTATCTGCAAAAGAGGATAACCTTTGCCCTGCTTTATCCCTAAGGTTGTTATGAGGATAATTACATTTAAGCCAATGAAGCAGGTATTTAGCTCCCACTCAACCATGTCAAATTCTGTGGGCACAAAAGGAGGAAAAGGCATGCTTCCTGCATTCACGGAACTTACAGACGAGGATAGAAAGGAAGACCAGTGCGTATATGTTTACAATAGAAAGTATCACGTCATCCTGGTGATGGCTGCAGAGTGATCCAGACTCAAGTAAAAGAAACTTTAATTCTGGCGGGTGCCATTGGGGAAGGCTTCATGGAAGCACAAACATTTGAACAAGGCCTTGAGGGAAGACGATTTGGAAGACTTTCCAAGTAGGGGGACAATAGGAACAAAGCAAGAGATAGGTCTCCGTGACCATCAAATGAGTCTGTGAACTGGAAAGCACGATTCAGTTATAAAATATTACTGGCAGCTCTTTCTGCCCTTGGGTTTTGTCCTTGTGCTTTAATAAAACCACCTTTTTGACACCAAAAAAAATAAATAAATAAAAGTAAAACAAATTATTACTTGTTAACTCTCCTGGGACCACTACTCACCTTTCCCAGAAGCCATGACCTCTCTAGGTAATAAAATACCACGGGGAGTCTGAGAAAAGGCTGGTTTACCAGCTTCCAGAACTTTGGGGTGCTCATGACTGACTTTGTGATATCCTCAAGTCTCAAAGGAGGTGATGCTATATCTCAAGTCTAGCTAAGAAGAATAAACACCAACCAAAGGTTAATAGTTAAATTCTCTTTCCATCTTCAATTTGTATTTAAAAAATTTTTTTTAAATATTTATTTTTGAGAAAGAGAGACAGAGTGTGAGTGGGGGAAGGACAGAGAAAGAGGGAGACACAGACTCTGAAGCAGGCTCCAGGCTCTGAGCTGTCAGCACAGAGCATGACATGGGGCTCAAACCCACTAACCCTGAGATCATGACATGAGGTCATGACCCAAGCTGAAGTCAGACGCCCAACTGACTGAACCACCCAGGCACCTCTGTTTCCATCTTTTAAGATTTTCCTCCCAACCCTCTCAGGTTGGCCCCCCCCCCCCCCCCCAATGCTCATCACCACATCAGCCCTTTTCCCTTAACGAGGATCCAAGCAGGCCCTGAGTTAGCCAGTCACACTCAAACCCTGATGGTATTGATTTCTAGCTATGTTATAGGAAGCACCTTCCTTTAATCTACGTAAGACTTAAATTTTACATCTGTAAAATGGGAACGAAAATAATAGTACCCATTTCATAGCATTGCTGGGAAGGTTAAGTAAAATAATATACCTGATACATAACACTCAAAATGTCAGGTATTATATTATCATCTGGAATAGGTGTGGCTGTGGGCCAAATCCAGCCATGTCCGTTTGTCTGTGTATGGTCCACACAGTTTCTGTTGCAATAGCGGGGTGGAACAATGTGACTGAGCCTGTATGCCCCACAAAACTAAAATACTTACTGTCTGGCCTGTTGCAAAAGAAAGTTTGCTGACCTCTGACCTAGAAAGCCAAGAAGAGAAAACCTGCTTATGTGACATTTGCAACCAGTTAGATTTTGTCCTTGGTAGGCTCACCAGTGCCTTTACTGCCTTATTGTTGGTTCCTGGCATCTGATGATACACGGTATGCACCCCCTATAATGGAGAAGTCCTCATGGAGATCCCCACATCTCGGTACTGTGGACATTCCTGGGATCTATTTATATCCTCCTGGAGCCCAGTATTAATAGACAAGGACTACATAGCAAATGTGGAGGAAGATGGGTAACAAATTTCAGCTCTAATTAATGACGGCATAATCTCAAATGCAAACTGCAGAATACTTGAAGGTGAAAGGGAAGTTAATGTTACCGGGTGATGATCTAGTCACCGAGGAGAGGGAAGCAACAGCATGGAAAAAGAGGCAAACCATTGAGTGGTTTGGGGTTTCTGCTGACCTCCTACTATGTGCCTTAAATTAAGAGCCCTGTAAAGTCCACTCCAATTCCATTTAAATGTCTCTCTCTTTTTTTTTTTTTTTTTTTTGGGAGAGAGAGTGTGTGAGAAAGAGAGAGAACACGTGTGTGGGTGTGTGCAAGCAGGGAAGGGGCAGAGAGAGGAGAGAAGGAGTCCTAAGCAGGCTCCATGTTAGGCATGGGGCTTGGTCTCATGACTCTGACATCATGACCTGAACTGAAATCAAGAGTCAGACACTCAACTGACTGAGGCACCCAGTCTCCCCTAAATATCTCTCTTTAAAGCACCTGTAACATGATTGCTGTTATAAGATGTACAGAAACCTGAGTAGATTGGGATTATGCATCAGAGTAGTATTTCTAGGGTTTCTTTATTTGGATATTGAGAAGAGCACTGGACCTAATTCCAGAAAACATTGCCATGATCAAGTATTCGCTTGTCCACACTAGTGATCCAAAGGCGTACATTCCTAAAATCATTGGCCAGGGGTATTGTCTTTTGTCAGTGAAAAGAGGCTTTTCTTAATTGAATAAAACCCAGATATTCACTAATTTAAAAATTCATTAAAAACACCAACATCCATTGAGCTGTCCCTTTATCCCACGCACTGTAGTAAGTTCAAGGGTCAGCAAAAATGGACAGTCTTTGTTGCTTAATGACCTCAAATCCAGCCTTCAAATACTCTTTAAGAATTCTGTTCTGCAAACATGTTCCTTTATTTTGTCACAGCCAGCCATGACGGTGAGGCTCTCCACCACCCCATCCTACACCACCCTCACTGTCCTTCCTCCCAGTGTTGACTGCCTCTCCTTCCAGTTTTCATTTCCTTTTAGAGTTTCTTCCCCCAGTAAAGTGCAAATGACTGTCGACAGTTCAGAAGATTTTTATTCCTGGGGAACTTGCATTACAGTTCAATGTCCTCCCCACGGCACTTTTCCCTGCTAAACCTGGATTTGCTCTCAGAACCCATCTGTCAATACCGATCAAGGCTGGCAGTTATGATGACAACAATTCATTGTGGTTTAAGCCAAGGCTGAAATTTCAGGAATCGGATAGCAAACACTAGGTTCATTTTTTTGGCGGGGGAAGAGGGGAATGAAGGTTTTTTTTTTTCCTTTTCTCCAGAGCCCTGCAAAGTGAGATGACAGAGATAAGGCCTGCCCCTGTTATATATAAGGTCTCAACCTAGCAAAACATCGCCCAAGTGTGCCAATTATCCCGCAGAAATGTTCTCTACCAAGAAGAAAATCAGAGATAATCTTCACTGAAAACTTTGTCATTGTAGAAAGTGAGGAGTGCAGCATTTATATCATTATAAATGATATATCCATATATCAAAATATCCATAGTATGTGGAGAATTCAGAGCAGAAGCGTTGTGGATAGAGAAGGCCCCAGAGGTGCTTTAAGGTGCCTAAGTGAACGGCTGGTCTCAAGAAGAAACCAATTTGAATATTGTAGAGCAATCCTATGAGGATCTCTATTCTAGAAAGTTCTACCATCTTAAGCACCATGTATGACAGGGGCTAAAATCGAAAGAAGAAAAATGAACACATTCATTAATGAGGATTCAACATGCAGTTGTAGTGTCAAAAGGACTCAATAATTTAAACAATATTCTATAGCTTTAACAGTATTTAAGTGTGAAAATAGTCATTACACTTGGGTACCTCTTGGGATATAGTAGATTGTAAACATTTCCATTTAGTTATAGAACTTCAAATGCAACATCTTGCCTTCATGATAACAATAATAAATAAATGCAGGAGAGATTAGTTCAAATAAATGCATTATTGGAGTTGAGAAAAGAAGTATAAACACCTCCACTATTCCTTTAAGGGTATTGTCTCAATGGATGACCCTCCTTATCATCTCCCGGATAAAGAGCCAAACCTTCTGCAGTCTTTGGAATCCCCTTTTGCCCAGATGCAGTTGCAGTGGAATAAAATAAATAGTAAATTTGGAGGCTGGGTTTATGCCCCAAGTCTGTCAACAACCCAGATTACCTGTTACTAAAAGGGTCTTTTGTTTAAGCTTTCAGAGCATCAATGTTGCCATCCTTAAAATGAAAATGATATTTTTTCTTATAAAGTAGCTAACTTAATTTAAAAATATTTAATAACATAATCTTTGAGAAAAGCACTGGGTGAAAGCTCTAACACTAAACAAATACAAGACCTTGTAAGACATGCTGTCATGTTTTACCACACTATGATTTTATCAGTCTTGTGGTTCTACCAATGCCAAACATTATTAATAGTCTTTGGTCCCTGGAAGTGGACATCTTTTTTTTCTTTTGGCTGTCCAAAAAAAAAAAAAAAAAAAAAAATTTACAACTTTTTCTGATGATAGTACAAAAAATTTTCATGGAGACATCTCTTTCTTACTTCTTAATCCATGTGACCAGAGAGGGTCCACCCAATGTGATGTAAGTGGCCAATAAGAGTACCAAAACCCTCTAGATGCAGTGACTGGTTCAGGAATGATCCTTCTAAGATGAAATGAGGTAAATAAAACTTGATTCTGGAATTTACTGGGTAGGGACTCTCTTTCAACTAGAAGAAGAAAGGACATTAGAAAATAAATCTGGAAGTGGCTAATGGTCATCTTATCACCAGGTCAACTGACTTATTGCAGCTACCTATAAACTAACTATTGAAATAACAGAAAGAAAAGTGGGAGGTGGAGAAGAACATATCCTAGATTACATCGCTGGAGCCATCACCTCTGAAGTTTTAGTCATGTACGTTTTAGTTATCCAGCCCATGGATTTCTTTTTCACTTTAGACTTTGGAGTTGAATTTCTGTTACTTGCAGTGAAAAGAGCTTTGACTGATTCACTTACTTCTCACTATGAAGGAGATGCTCTATAAAGAGTCCATGGCCAAGCTGTGTATGACTCATGCCTGCATCAATAGATGCAGAGTCCTAAATGGCAATGATACTGTTGTATGATGGCCTTCACCCCATTCTGTGTGTAACAAGACTGCCTAATAGACCCTGAGCCTGGATCTTCAGCGTCTAGGTTCTCGGTCAGCAGCCCAGCTAAACCCAGCCAACAGGAGAGTCTGCTTTTTTGTGAGGTTGACACCCGCTTTAACCCTAGGGCTAGGATATGCTTCTCATAAATCCTTGTAGAATTTTTTCTGATGACTCAACTCCTCCCTGATTCATTTGAGATTTCTTACTGCCCACAGAAGCTTAAATACTGCCTGCATTGAACCCTCCCCCAAACCTTCATTGGCTCTTTCGAACTTTGGTGCCTGGACTGTATTTGAGCCTGCTCTGAAATACTCCTGAATATAACACTGAATTTGAACTCCTTACCACCATCCTCTTCTACCAGAAAAAGACCAAACTTTCTCAGTTTTTCCTGGCTCTTGGACAATTCTTACTTACCCTTCTACCACTCTTTGGGAGGAATGAAAGTAATTTCATTTATAGATCTCTACACTTAGATATAGTGAGGCTATATCAGGATCTTGAATGTACTTTTTAAAACTAAATGAAGTTCTCAATTTTTTCATGTACTGAGTACCTATCCCCACTGCTCCCAACCCTGAAATCAGAACTCATGCTGGAGTTCTCTGACCAGACTCTACTTTGGAAGCCAGCCAAGGGGAATCTCTGCAACAGATTGGTCCAGTCCCATTTATGGCAGAGTAGTTGGAGTACATCTTACTCTAACAAAATAAGGTCTGTCCAGAGTCATTCAGCACATCCTCATGCTGGCCCTGCAAAAGCAGGAAAATTTGAAAATGCCCACTGAAGACAGGAGTGACTACATGCTCTGTCCCTGGAATTGCCTCTGAACTTGTCCCACAAGTGGATGTTGGGTGCTAACCCCACCAAGAGGACTTTGATGATTGTTGGTAAATTCGGGCAAATGGGTCCTTTGCTAGACTACTCCTCTCATTCTCAAGTTGGTGCACTCGTCTCATGTCATCTGAAGTGATGAATGCTGGATTCCCTGCTTGGACGTGGGAAACTGGAGACAGAGCTCCCAGACTGAGTCTACTGCCAAGCCAGGGAAAACTGCCTAGCCCAGACCACTGAGCCAGCCAAGATTTTCTTCTCTCCAGATGGTCCAGGATCCCTTCCTCTTCTGATCATGACTGGCGCTTAGAGCTCTCACCCCTCTAAGAGCCAATGGAGAGGACATGGGTCCAAGAGAGGAGTTCAGAATGCCCTCAAGACAACTCAATCAGGAAAGGTGAAGTGCCAAGCCAGAAGTCATAGGACGGCCCAGACTCAAGGGGGGGCCAATTCTCTCCTTAAGAAGTGACCAAGTGGGGGTGCCTGGGTGGCTCAGTCGGTTAAGGGCCCACCTCTTGATTTCGGCTCAGGTCATGATTTCAGTTTGTGGGATCGAAGCCCACATTGGGCTCTGTGCTGAGAGTGCTGAGCCTGCTTGGAATTCTCTCTCTCTCTCTCTCTCTCTCTCTCGGCTTCCCTCTCTGCCCCTCCCCCTGCTCACATTCTCTCTTCCTCTCAAAATAAATAACTTAAAAAAAAAAAAAAAAAAAAAAAGAACTGACCAAGTGGCTGAGGACTCAAGAAGCTGAGCTCAGAGGTAATGGAAGACAGCCCAGAGGCCAAGGTGGTGATCCTGCCCCTCCCACAACTGTCCTTGTATTTTTTTTTTCATGACTGGGGGAGGGGATGGGGTGGTGAGTCTCAGTACTGAGCTATAAACTGAAACGTGGATAACAATTTCCACATAAACAGTAAATGCTGGCTACACCCTCAGCTAGTTCACAAAAGTCTACTAAACACATGATATAGGAACAAAGATTCATGCCTACAAGAATTTTGTTCTGAGTTAAAAAAGAAACAAAACAAAAACCTACCAATGAACTTAGGCACACACCTTCTGTGTAAAGCTGGAGACATCCTGTACTGTACTTGGGTAAATGCAGAGTGGTTTTGAACATATGGTAAGTGCTTGATGATCACTTTATGCTTGGTAGATTCGTTATTCTATAAAAGCCTATCATGTTCTTTTCATTGTCTTCTTTTTTTGTAACTCGCTTTCAGTTAACTTCCGTATATGACATGCAGAATCCTAATAACAGATATCCTTAAAGGTGCATGATCCACGTCAGTGTGCCTTAAGCTTTCCTGTTCTTAGAATATATATTTGTTGAATATATAATATACACATTATATATAAATATGTACTACATATAAAATTTGTTTCTTTTGAGAGTTAAAGACTTGACTTTTACCACTCATATTATTAAGCATAGATTTTTCCTTAAAGATAAATTCTCCATTTCAAAAAGTTAGTGATAAGGGCAGCAGGGATAAAGGATTTCAATAGTTTAAGTTTAAAGTCCTGAGAAAAGTCCAAATGGGGAATATTTTCTGATTGTGAGAAGTTAACATTTTTATCTGATTATTTTGTAGAGAGTCAGAAACACCCCGAGGGCAGTCAGGGGAGCTGGGTGGCCACGTGGTGAAGAGAGCAGGGACATTGTCCCAATGCTGTAGGGCACCACGTGCTCTGCCCGGCTCTCTGTGGAGGTGGCTCAGCTTTGGCGAGTCACACAGATGGTTATTCAGGCCCAGTTCTTGAATTTCAGCATGTTTTGCTTCTGAAAAGACAAAAACCAATTATTGATAGCTATGCTGACCTCAGATATTCAGGCTATCTTGGTGAAATGATCTTTTCCAACCTTCTTATTGCCAGTTAAAGGTGACCCTGAACTTGTGTTGCATCCACACGACTCCTGAAACAGAATGCTACGGGCACCAGTGACAGTCACAACAAAATTTATTGCAATGAGAGGCAAGGCCAACTGATGGGGACCGACACTCTTGACCAGAGTGCAGTCTTGAACAACCGGGGTACAGAGTTTTTATAGCTGACCACATCGTCTTATCATCACCTGGGGACAGAACAAAGAAATAGTTCCCAGATGGGGGTGGAAACAGTTCAGACAGGCCCTTGCCCCAATCCAATCAAACACTAAACCAGTTGATTTTCCTTAAACTTTTGTTCCCTTGATTGATAGGACACATTATCTCTTAATCTACAGTGTTAAAACAAAGCTGTTATTTCTTAAGGCTACAGGTTAGCCCTACACTACAATTTAACCCTTACACTTGTTGACATAAATTTAGTGAAAAAAACAAAACAAAATCCAAACCCAAGAAATTGATACCTTCCCTGAATTTTGTGTTTTCGGTCACCAATGTGGTTTTGATCCCCCTCATCCTTTTGGCCAGGTAAGCTCTCTCTTACCAAGAAGTCCTTCATAAGATCACTCCAACCTCCACTGGGAATCACAATTAGAGCGAGTTATCCTAACATGTAGGTAACTGTGACCTACCACTCGACTTCCCCCAAGAGAATGTGCCTCCTAAGGGGTCTAAGCCATATCTGGCTCAACCTTCTATCTTGTGTTGGGCCAACAAGTGTTTTCAGCATAGGAGATGCTCACTAGCTATATTCTGGAATTTTGAATTTGAGCTGAACTAGACCTTGCCGCCATCAATTTATAATTAAAGCAAGATTCAGATTAGGAATTTTTCCTTTCCAACCTCAGGGCCCTGCCTTTGAAAAGGGTCAGAAGCATTGAAGTCAGGCCTTTGATATTTCATGACATGCATAAATCATAGTCATATAGCTACCTTTTTTTGAGGATCTGTTATGTTCCGGATAATGTGCTGGACATGTTTAAAGCCTGTTTTTTATTTACTTTGCCTCAAGCAAGAAGAGTGATTTCCTTTGCTAATTCATTGGTTTAGACAGTGAAGATCCCTGATTTAATGAAGCTCATGTTCCTCTGGAAGAAGAGGGACAACAAACAAATAAACAAGGTAATTTCAGATAGTGACTACACAATGAAGGAATTACAACTGGGTTATGATGTAGTTAGCACCGCTTTAAATATCAACATCAGGGGAAATCTCTCCAAGGGGGTGACATTAGTGCTAAACCCCGAGTGAGGTAAAGGAGACTGGTAATGTAAAGAGCATTCATGCACAAGGACCAGCATGAGCAAAGCTCTGAGGAAGGTATGGATTAATCACATTATTAAGTTATCTATGGATCTGTCTGCTGGAATCTGAGCAATATCCTAGCACACCTATACACTTGGGAAGGGCTACTCTTTTCTTGCTAGCCAGTGGGCTTTTCACCCCCAGCATCACCCCAACTCAGCTGGGACACCCTATTATACCCGTAAGCATTTTCCTTATCCTTCAAAATATAGTCAAAACCCCACCTCTGCTTTCCCATCTTTGTGTTCAGTGAGTTAATTTTGTGTTTATTTTCTCCTGGTTTATTTTGCCGTATGAAACACGGGTTTTCACATCTGTCCAGGCACCTCTGGCGCCTGTGAGGCTCAAACGATGTCATTCATTCAACAGATTTCCTAAGCAACCTTGTTCTGGGCACGGGGCTAAGGCTTGGAACCAAAATGCACACAGGTTGATAACTGCTCTGTGACACATATATGTTTTGATAATTAGACTTTCATTATAAATACCTCTTTCCAGAAACAGTGTGGAGAATTGATTACAAAACAACCAGATTGGAGCACCAGGATGGCTTGGTCGGTTAAGCGCCTGACTCTTGATTTTGGCTCAGGTCATGATCTTGTGGTCGTGAGATGGAGCCCCTCGTCGGGCTTCGTGTGAAGCCTGCTTGAGATTCTCTCTTTCGCGCTCTCTCTCTGCTTGTCCGCTGCTCGTGCAAGCTCTCTCTCTCAAAAATAAATAAATATTAGGAAAAAAAAAAGCAACCAGGTTGTATATAGGGAAACCAATAAGTATGTATAATGCACATGAATGTGTGCATGTGTGTATTGTAGATAGCTGCTGTTTTTGTAACATTAGCACCCATTCCCCCTTTTTTTTTCCTGGAAAGAAAACCCTGTTTTCATTAATTAGCCCCCTAACCATTACCCCTGTTCCATGAGGTTGGGTGAGATTAATTCCACCTTTAGGTTCCAGAGTGGCCATGTCATAGGTCCTGGCCAATCAACCCAGGTAATCCTGAGCTTTTGGTTAGGAAAAAAAAAAATGAGAAAAGTTTTCTCTCCTCTGGAGTGGTCGAAAAGCTAGGATATAAGACTGGAGTTCTGGAAGATAACTTACCACCATGGGGGAGGAGCCTATGGAGAGCAGAGCCTCACACAAAGAAAATTCACCATGAGATATAGGGAGGAACTGCCATATGAGCTCCCAGATCTAGCTGGACACCCTTAGCCCAGTTAAATGAACCAAAAAATTCCCTTTCTTGTTCAGTTTGAATTGAGTTTTCTGCTACATACAACCCAAATATTTCTAAATAATACAGGCGAGGAGCCTAAGGCACACTTGCATTTGTTGCCAAGTTCCCACAGCCAGTAAGTAGTTGTGTTTACTTTAAACCCAGGAAATCAGGGTGTCTGGGTGACTCAGTCGGTTAGGCATCCAACTCTTGATCTCAGCTCAGGTCTCAATCTCAGAGTCGTGAGTTCAAGCCCCACATTGCATTCTGTACTGGGTGTGAAGTCTACTTAAAAAAACCAAAAAACCAGGAAATCAATCTCTAGCGTCTTTGCTCTAGATTGCCTCTTAGATCAGGGTGGGAAGGGAGAGGAGCAGACGGACTTGAGAGATGTTCGATCTTAGGGACGGGCTGAACATGGTGAATCAGGGAAACATGACCTACATGTCGGGGAGGTGATGCCACCACTCATGGAGAAAAAGGAATTACTAAACAGAGGACATATTTGGGGGTGGAGAAGAGTTGGAGGTGAGGAGTTGTGCTCTGGATATTTTGGGTATGAGCTGTCTGTGGAGAAGGCAAATAGAAATGACAGGACCTGAGGTGAGTGAAAAGTTCTAGGTTAGATTCACTCAGTCTTTTAACAAATACTTATTGAAGGTCTGCTGTGTGGGAAGCGCTGGCCGAGATTAATGGGATCTATGGGAGAACTCGATAGTCATGGAAATGTTTTGGAGCCATGAAGCTTATATTTAAGCCTGAGTCATCAGTGTATAAGTGATCTTTGAGGCGATATGGGTGAATGAGGTACCCAGGGATTGTATAGAGGGTAAGAATAAGAGAAAATTTAACTTCTGTATCTCAGTTTCCTTGTCTACAACTACCCCATAGGGTTGTCGGGAAGGTTGAACTTTTAGAACAATGCTGTACATAATGAGCCGACTGTGTGTATCTTCGCTGTGATGAATGTGAGGTTGTTGCTGTTGATAATGAAGACATTGTAAAGAGCAAAGAAACTGGGGCAGGACGTGTCAGAAGTTGGGGTTAATGTATACTTTAATTTAATTTACATTTGAATGAATGTAGCTAGCTGCCAGGGATGCACGTACAAACACACATGTGATGTTGCCTTTTTCCTCAATGAAGTTTATGTCCTTGTGGCGACCTTTAGGGTCAACTTCTTGCCTCCACTGAGTTCTTATTCTTTCCACTTGGAGCTGTTTCTTCACCGACAGACAGGCATTAGCCTAAATATGGAACTCAGCCTTTATTCTTGTTTTACACACACACTCCCACAGGTTAAGTTGAAGCCTTTGCAAGGTGACTTGACTGAAAGCTTAGGGAGGCAGATGGAATCGACTTGAGCCATCCTTTCCCTGTCCATTCAGAACACCTTCAAAGGGATACCATTTTTCTTACGCAAATACCACGCAAATACGCAATACCACTCTCTTGCGCCTCTACCCAGAGCTACTTCCAAGCCTGTATTTACACATCCAAGGACTTAGCAGATGCTTTGAGGTTTCACTTTAAAGAGTCTGAGTAAGTTCTTAGACAAGGGTCATCTTCTTCCCCAGTCTCTACCTGGGACATCGTCTTCCCTAAAGTGTCTACCTATATCTACTTAGATACCAAAGACTGTGGGTATATATAAAACATTTATTCACAAACTTACACATACATACACTGTTAGTAAGAAAAATGGCAGTATTCTCTTCATATTTTTTTTGTTGTCGGCTCTTGTTCAATTATAAATATATTTTAAACATTTTCAGTGTTAATCACTCTGATCTACATGATTGTTAATGATTACATATTACTCTGTCTTATGACTATAGTGTACTTTTCTTATGTAGTTTTGACATTGTTTCCAATGTTTCACTATCATAAATAATTCACTGGAGAACATCCTTGGGTCTATATAGTGTGGTGTCCCTGACACCTGTAACAGCCTGGCACTTAGTGAATGTACACTAAAATATTTGTTGAGTGAAAGAGTGGACATGTCAACTCAATTTCCATTCTGGGCACTAGTGTTTGTTTTTATGCTCTGTATTATTTAAGTCCAGACTTTTTTTAAAATAATAATGGGAGTTATCACAGGACTGTGCAAATTAAGATCCCGGCTCCGAAATGTGGTTTCAGTTAACGTGATGCTAATGCAAAGTGAGAACTGCCCGGTTAACTTTGTTTCCTTAATTCAAAAGTAATGAGTGCTAACTTTAGACAATTTGGAAAGTAGAAGAAATGTTAAATCACCCATAATTATATATATCACCAAAAAATATATATATATATACATATTTCTTATTAATCTTTTTTTATGCAAATATGTGGGTTTTTTTTTTTTTTACAAAAAAGGGTTGTTTGGTTTTTTTACAGTACTTACATACTATTAAGTAACTGCTTTTCTTCACCTAATATATATATATATAGATTGTGAACAATTCCTCATGTCATTAAATATTTTTCTTTTATATGGTTGTTATCAGGTTCTTAGGGTTACGTTTTATGGATGAACTGCAGTATTTTTTAACTAACCTCTCACTGTGGGTGAAGTGCCTAGGCTTTTGTATAAACCATGAAAAAAATTCTAAAACCTAATTAATTTATATGTTTTTGTAGTTCTCAAGTGTACTACAAAGGTATATTAATTTTTAAAAAGCAGAGACATATACTGTACTAAATATTATAGTATAATTTTGGAAAGTAGGTTGGAGAAAAAGTAGGTGGCACTTTTTCATGTCTTACTTGATACATTTCTATGTTGTTTGAAAATTTTATCAACAGTGTGTATTAATTTTATGATTAAAAAATACTAAAAAGGGTTTTAAATTTTATTATTTTTTTAATTAAAAGATTCTGGGAGGGGCATTATGCTCTATATAATTTTTTGTTGTTGTCTGCTCTTGTTCAGTTATAAATATATTTCAAACATTTTCAATGTTAATAACTCTGATCTAGAAATGACTTGTGGGGGGCATCTGGGGTGGTTCAGTCATTTAAGTGTCCAATTTTGGCGCAGGTCATGATCTCGCAGTTCGTGAGTTCGAGTCCTGCATCGGGCTCTGTGCTGACAGCTCAGAGCCTGGAGCCTGCTTCAGATTCTGTCTGTCTTTCTGTCTCTCTCTCTGTCTGCTCTTCCCCTGCTCATTCTCTGTCTCTCTCTTTCTCTTTCTCAAAAATAAACATTAAAAATTTTTTAAAAAATAATTTAAAAAATCTTTTATTAAAGTATGCTCCATACCCAATGTGGGGATTGAACTCATGACCCCCAAATCAAGAGTTTTATGCTCTACCAACTGGGCCCACCAGGTGCCTCTGTTTTTAAATTTTAATTTACACCCAGCACCCAGATCTTGGTTTCTAATACCATTCTCCAATAAAAGGAACCTGGGCTCCTTGAAAAAAAAAAAGGCTAACTCTAGGCCTGGGGCAGAGGAAATTCAAGACGATCCTGGAGCATCTGGTAGTGCCAGAGAGTAAGAAAAAGCTCAAAAAGCAAAAAAAAAAAAAAAATTGTGACCTATCAAAAGGACACAGGCACTGACCTGCAAGAGCTCCCAGTGGCCAAATCTGGAACAAAGTGAGATGCAAAACAGATGATATTGGCTTATAACCCAAAGTATAAAATAAATATCCGTGAGTTCCTAATGTGATATAAATAATAATAGCAAAAAATAATATAAATATAATGCAAATAAGTGATTAAATAAATAAATAAATGGGTGGTGGGGGAAGTGACAACTCTTGCTTAAAGGAGAATTCTAAATAATTTACATAGACCCTACCCAACTTCCAGGAGGGGAAGCTTAATCACCCCCAGTCAAAAGAAAAGAAAAACCCACGCATTTTGAACATGGTGAGCTGTGTTTAGGGAGTGCAATATATGCAAAGGTGCGAACAGTAATTATGGTGGCGAGCACTACCTCGCAGGGTGGTCGTGGTCAACATAACAGTGATAAGGCATGTTGATAGCACGTTCCTTTGGCATGACATGGTGAAAATGGCACTTTAGGGACACCCGGGTGGCTCCGCTAAGTGTCCACCTTCAGCTCAGGTCATGATCTCGTGGTTGGTGAGTTCCAGCCCCGTGTCGGGCTCTGTGCCGACAGCTCAGAGCCGAGAGCTTGCTTTGGATTCTGTGTTTCCCTCTCTCTCTGCACCTCCCCCACTTGCACTCTGTCTCTAGCAAAAGTAAATAAACATTACAAAAATAATAATAAACACTATGAGTTAGAATCACATTTTTAGGCCCACCTAGTCCAAAGCTTACGTTTTTAAGATTGTGTCTTTGTCCTTTTTTCACTAGGGCTACCTTAGGCACGCCAGTGAGATCATGGCTCTGTCTTTAATCCTGCCCTGCCCCTGGGCCAGCAGCCCCACCCTCTGTCCTGGGTCTTAGCTGTCTGGGGTTCCCACAAGCTAGAATTAAGCCTGGGTGGATTTTCTGGGCAGCCACTGATACTTTGGATCTTTCACCTTTCAGTATATCTTCTTGCAGTCAATCAGGTCTTGGTAAGGATAAGAGCTAGTTTTGTTAAGGATTTTAGACTATTCTAAGGGCAACAGGAAGCTTCTGAAGATTTTAAGCCGAATATGAACTAGGAAGGAGGGAGGGAGGAAAAGTGACTCTCGAATGACTATTCCAGCAGCCCCCCGCGGCCAAGATGTGGTGGGCCTCCATCAGGGTGCTGGCGCTGTGGGTGAGGACTTCTGATCCCAAGACAGTGAGTGATGATAATCACACACATTTATATACTCCTGGGGAGTTTACACTGCAAATGCTTTCACATTCTTTGTCAATTAATGTTTACAACCCTGGGTAGAATTTCCATGTTGCAAATGAGAAAAACTGGAGCCATAGGAAATTACGTGAATTGCTCAAGGCTAAGCAGCATAATTGTAACCCAAGCATTTTGATTCCAAATCCAATGGGTTTTCCAGTGCCCGACTGCAAGATTAAGGGGGAAGATATATGTTAGCGATTTGGTCTCTTGCCCTTTGGGTTAATGGTTTTCAAAATTACTATACTTACAAGCTTAAAAACAGATTCCTGGGCCCCACCCTCGGAGATTCATACTCTGTGTTTCTGGAGGGGGTGCAGGCCTCTGTGGCACCCTCGGGGGATGTGAGGAGAGGGTCTCATGAGGCACGCTCTGAAAACCAGAACTGC
Organism: Panthera leo; assembly: GCF_018350215.1. Taxonomy (NCBI): domain Eukaryota; kingdom Metazoa; phylum Chordata; class Mammalia; order Carnivora; family Felidae; genus Panthera; species Panthera leo. The sequence continues at coordinate 25,871,546 of NC_056679.1, forward strand.
CATGGTCTTTGCTTGTTTTCCCAATTTCCCAGTGCACAGGCAACACTGACCGGGGGCACATGTTCTCCAAGTACGTGTTATGATAATTCAAAAATGGATGTAGATTTTTTAAAACTATTATTTGAGCACTCATCCTTCTGAATCTGACTGGCATTGGCAAACTTGGTTTTGCAACTATTTTTGCTGTTTAGTGACCACCTGGTCCTTTTTGCTCCTGTCCCACCTCAAGGCTCCCCGGTGATCACCGTCCCCATGTCCCCAGGCCCGGTGCCCATGGCTCCCCGGCAGCAGGCCTCGGGCCATGGCAGGGCAGCCACACGCCTACTTCTTTAGAGCCGAAGCCTCAGCCCGGAGCGACGGGGGTCAGAGCAGGAGGCTTCGTAGCCACGGAGAGAAGGGGACGGGAAGAGGCTGGTGTGACTATTTCCCCATCTTCCCCACTCCTGCCCGACTGCAGGTGATGTCTTTGGTGGGTCATTTTTCTTTTAAGAAAACAGCAAGGTTGTCCATATCAGCTCCCTGTCTTATTTGGCCTGAATAGCGGATTTTGTTTCTATTTTGTTTAGCTTTCTGGTACAGCTAAGATCAGATGTCCTTCTTTATGTCATTGCTTGTTTGTTACTACTTTATTTGAAGGTCACGTAAGGCTGGAGGCTCACTATTTATGAATTCTATCTACTTTTCAATCATCACCTGAGAACTAATACCCGTGCCCTTGCATCTCAAGTTACAAAAAAGGGACCCCAGCCAGTGTGGTTTAGGTGCTCTAAAGAGCAAAACTGCAGGGACCCCACAGTGGTTTATTCATTCGGTTTTCCTCAGCCTCCACCGGCCCACCATACACTTCCTGTCTCCTCACACTCCACAGGAATGTTTTCCTGGAAGGCAGAGTCAACCCCGGGGAACACTATTCTTTCCACATACTAGTGGCTTCTCAAAGTCTCCCCAGAGGCACGGCCTCAGCAAGGGTTGCACGGGGCAGGTTTCCACTTTGCCCAAAGGAGCCCCAGTCTGCCACTCATGCTGTTTGCCAAGTCCAGGGCGTGTGTCCTTCCCTCCACCTCGGCTGAGTGGTCTCTGGTGGGGAGACGAAGCATGAATGTTTATGGAGTGCCCACTATGGGCCAGACCCCACAGAGTTGCTTTGGTCAGTTACAAACACCTCCTTCTTTCAAGCAGATGGGACCCCACATGCTAGGCATCATCTGTGGCTCTCTTAGTGGTTGGTACTCTCTGGGACCCCTCAGTCCTCAGGGAGCACACACCTCATCTCCTGGCCTTGGCAGGGTTTCCCGATGGGATTTCCAAGGATCACAAGTCCTTCTGGAGGTGCCCAGTGCTGGGGGCACCTGGAAATTCTTCAGCAGGACCCAGTTAACTGGTACAGCCACACGGTTGTCCCTGCCTCCAACTTTGGTTTATCTCAGAGCTGACAACTGATAACTTCTTACAGCAAGCTCCTCAGGGCAGGAAATTTTTCCACTCACTCAAAGACACCCCTCACCTTAAAGGGGACCTAGAGGAGATCTTGTCTCTGTATTTCCCTCCAAGGGGCTGCTCACAGGGCACATATGCCCAGTCTCTATACAGCAGCACGGCCAGGTGAGGCCAGCAAACCTTGTTCACCCCAGTGTGGTAACTTTGGACCTTTTTGAATAATCCCTACTGATTCTGCTTGTGGGGTGGAGGAACAGCCCTCTCCATAGTCACTGTCCCACAAACACCCCCCTGATGTTAGGGGGCCTGGACACATCCTCCACATGGGCTACACCCTGGGAATGGTGAGACCTTCCTCTGCTTTCATAACCCTTTTAGACAGTGGGTCCGTGGGGGAGAAGGGAGGACCCAGGATTGGTCCAACCTGGTTTCTAAGGAGGACAGCCTAGAATCTACATCATGACCACTCAAGGTTTAGTGAAATTGGGTCTAACCTTCCATGGTGTTTAATCAGAGAGCTGGAGGCATGGGATAGTTAGAATCTCTGGGCAGAGAAACATCCACAACAGGCAAGTGGCCTCACGGAGGTGGGGCCTGTATGGGTCATCACGGTGGAAGCAGGACCCCTCACGGCAGCTGGGGGAAGGGAAGGATGACAAGTTTCAGCCCTCCAGAGGGAGAGGAGTATTCTGGCAAGGCGTGGGCAGATTGTTGGGCCCCAAGCCAGGCAGCTGTGGTTTGGGGCCAGGTTCCAGGGCCAGCAGGGAACTGGAGTGCCAAATGGGAGCTGAGCAGGTGCCCAGTCATATGGTAGACTTGGCCCACAGGGTGGGTTTAGACAATAATACTCGGGCTGTAGGGCACCTGGGTGTCAAAGAACTCTCCTTATATCCCTGGGTACTTGGCTTGGGACAGCAAGACTAATCAATCCTCTGTCTCCCCACTAGTGGCCAAAGACCCCAAATTATGAAACAATAAGCTTGAATAGGACTAGCTCAGCTACCTAGCAGGATAGAGAAAGTGTGCAGCTGTCCTGGAGATATAGGATTACCTTTATCCCCATCCTCCACCCTCCCCCCCCCCCCAGATTCTTTCTTTGAGAGGCAGCCATTCCTATAAACTGAAACAGATGAGTTCTTGCAAAGATGGCTCATAGATTTTTTTTTATCTCTGAAATTCACACACAAAGAGGCTATAGATGATGGATATGTACATCTATACATACCCACAGACACACTCATGCATACGGATAGGTCTTACATACATAGTAGATGAATCCCTAAAAAGTCATATTTAAGTTCAGTTTTTATAAATAATCCCTACTTAAAATTATCAAGGCAGCATCTCTTGGTGGATCTTCCTGCTCTCTTTAATTAAATAATAGGACATATGCAGCCTAACTCTTTTTTTCTTTTCCTTTTCTAGTTTTTTGCCAGGAAACTCAGAGCTGAACTTTATATTTAATTTCATTACTTCCTTAGTTTCAATCTTCTGCTAGAACCGTTTTCTTCTTTGAACCCATTTTGTTATGTAACTTCTGGATACAGGTCCTTGATGTAATAGCTTCGTAGGTATTTATCAAATGTAATTTTCAATGACTTTAGAAGTGATTAATGAGTAAGTAATAAATAAATGGGTTGAATTTTCTAGAATCTTAAAAACATGTACCAGGAAGTTTCTCAACTGATGGATTACTAAGTTCTGGAAAAACAGAATTCTACTGTAATGCACAATATCCTATTGTGGAACCCACCTGAATGGAGATGGGAATGTGGAATTCACCCTCTGCAGTTGCGTGTGAAAGTGGGTACCTCCGAGTTGGAAGGGATTAACCAGAAGGACCTGTTGGGGGAGGGGCCTGCCGGTCTCCATGTACGGGTGTGCTTTGCCAACATCACTCCCTTTGCACCTACTCTCTCAGCCATATTTGCAAACACACCTAGGAATGTTGGCTACATCCTCCCTGGGCAATTCGGACAAAGCTTTTGCAGTCCTTTATCTGACCTACTTGGTCAACACGGCGCCTTGACTCAAAGATATCAGGGAAGAAAAAGGCCTGCAGTGTCATTGAGTCCATTCCTCAGGGTGGGGCAGGAGGGGAAAGCAACCTGATCTGCCCCTTCCACCTCTGGGGAGAAGCGTGTGGTGAATTCTCCTCTTTATACCCAGAGCAAGCCTTCGGCACTGGCCATCTTAGGAGTGACCAATTCAGTTTCTCATTCTGGCATCTCCCCTTTACTTATCTTCATCCTTACTGTGTTCTTGGAGACAATGTGCTGAAGCAGGAATGTGTGTTCAGAAAATCTTTCACAAACATGTCACGGGGCCAGTAGCTGATGTGCTCCCCAGCTCTGTTAATGCCAGTCTGAAGGTGCAGGCCAAAGCTCTGCTCTGCTCAGGAGGGGCTGGCACCTGGAAGGTTCTGCTGATCCTCTGTGCTGTGGGGTGAGTGGGGCGCACAGTACTGCCCCCAGGAGACTGAGAAGATGAGCCACTCTCTGGGCCAGTCTTCCAGGGCAGGGGGCCATTGGTGTGGAGTGAATGGCATTAAGGATCCCCAGTGTGCTTGAGGCAGGGAATGGATACATGGAAGGTATCTCCCCTCTGAAGCAGCTCTTTGGGCAGAGTGTCGTCCTCAGGCTTCATTTCATAGGTCAGAAAGGAAAAGTCCTAGGGCAACCTGGAATTGTCCTCAAATAAGCCGAGGACAGACAAGAGGGAAGGGATTCAACTTATTCTGTGCAATTATTGAGGGGCTGAACTAGGACCTATGAACACAAGTTAGAAGGAGACTGAACTGGGTTCAAAATGAGGAAAGTTTGAGGAACACCTGGGTGGTTCAGTCAGTTAAGTGTCCAACTTCGGCTCAGGTCATGATCTCATGGTGGGTAAGTTCGAGCTCCACTTCGGGCTCTCTGCTCTTAGTGCAAAGGTTGCTTCAGATCTTCTGTCTCCCTCTCAATCTGCTCCTTCCCCATTTGCACACACACACACACACACACGCACACACACACACACACACACACACTCTCTCTCTCTCTCTCTCAAAAGTAAATAAACATTAAAAATGTTTTTAAAAATGAAAGGCATCCTTTATTTTTAAAAAAAAACACAAAAAACAAAAATCAAAAAAAATGAGGAAGGTTTTCTATCTCTTGGGGTTGTTCAAAAGTGGATTGGATCTTGGGCACCTGGTGGCTCAGTTGGTTAAGCAGCCGACTTCGGCTCAGGTCATGATCTCACAGTTCGTGAGTTCGAGCCCCACACTGGGCTGTCTGCTGTCTGCACAGAATCTGCCTCTGATCCTCTGTCCCCCTCTCTCTACCTCTCTCCTACCTCTATTTCAAAAATAAACCTTAAAGAAAAGTGGGTTGGGTCTATCTAAGGGTAAATCGATAGAGAAAATGTGGTGTATACACACAGTGGAATATCATTCATCCTCAGGACGGAAGGAAATTCTGACGCTCACTGCAGCATGGATGAACCTTGAGGACATTGCCAAACAGAAGATGAGGGGTTCCGTGGACGGGTGGTGGTGACGGTTGTACAAGTGAATGCACTTCACGCACCGAACTGTACTACTTACAAATAGTTAAAAGGGTAGATTTTATGTAATGTATATTTTATCAAAATAAAAAAATTAAGTAAACAACATTGGAGATTAAAGGACCTTGTGACAGTGAATGAAAAGTGGCTATTAGCCAGCTTGTCACATTAGCACGAGTGTGTACCTCTGGTAATTGCCACTGCTTTAGTTTTGGTGACACAGTCCCAGAGACCACAATCTAATATGGAGAGGAAGAGGCTAATTACTCAGAGTTTTAGAGACAGTTAGAAAATAGAGGCAGGAAGGCAAGTTTCCTTAGGAAAAGGGACTTATTTGCCTTCGTCGTGTATGCTTGTGTGAGTGGCAGGGGTAAGGTACCCATTAGCTGTTGGGGTATAGCAACAGGCACTGTGATGTAGAAGAAAGATTCTTTCTAGACATTTTGGGTTTTAGTTTTGTAGTTATTTAACTTCTTGGGGCTCACTTTCTGTGTCTGTAAAATGGGAATAACCTCTTCTTTGCAGAAATGGAAAAGTCATATCTGAAAGTACCTACCACATAGTGATTATCCACAAAAATGTTCATTATTATTGGTCTTCCTGCGATATTCATTTTTTAAAAGTTTTCTGTTTAGGACACATTTTACCATGATTTGCCTGTCAGTGATGTGGTTCTTGCCAAATTCATCTTAGCAACCGGGGGATGGAGTTGATATGCAAAACACATTATGCTAACTCTTACTGACAAGGCAATATAACCCTGTGCTATTTTGAACATCCTGGGGTGTTTTACAAAAGGAAGCGTGATTATTTGTTTTGGTTTCATTGAGACCTCTCTACTAGTCCATCAGTGGCAGAGCTGAGACCCAGCCCCTTGACCTAGGAGACCCTTGACTCCCCTACATGGCCCACTTAACTGTCTGCCAGCTCTCACCTAAGTACCTGGATCAGAGACCCATCTGGAAGAGGTCCAAGAGGTACCTCATCAGCATTCTGCACCTCTGCCAAAGGACGACTGGGAGAGGAGGCCAAAGCCAACCAGGGAAAACGAAGGCTGAAATGCTTTTTCTAACCAATCCATCAGCATTGAGGCTGTGGAGTGTTCCTCTCTTCTAGCCACCCCCATACGTGTTCATAGTTCCCAGGGCTTAACCTGATAGACTGGTAGAATAGAGGGAAGCTTCCACAAGCACTCAGGGAATAGAAACACTGTGAAATGTGAAACAACCACTCCACCTTGTTAATAGCACTTTGGGGCACAGAAAGGGAAATTCTGGTCTGTGTTCAAGCTAGCATGAAGTGCCTCTGCCCATTTCCCCACCCCCTCTGAGGGACATTTGGCAGCATTTGAAAGTGACAAGACCTCGGAGGTTGCAGTTGTCCAGGCTTGGTCCTCCAGTGTTCCGGGTAGACTTTGGGTTTCGTCTGATCCTTACCACCTGAGGCTCAGCTGCCTCAGATGGGTTAACAGCAGCTTATGGGATGACAATCGTAAGTCACAATTGTAAGACATGAGCCATTTTCCCTATACTTCAATCCCATCTTGGTGTTTGATATAAAAGATTGCCTAAACCCACTGGTGACAAAAACCCAATTAAAACTAATTTGGGTAAAAATGGGAAATTACAGGCCTTGGGAAATCTAAGAGTAAATCTATGTAGCTGAATCAAAGAGCCCCGATCACATCCTTATGACAGTATTCTGTGTTTTCTTTTTTTCTGCACATTTCCTATGTGGTGGCCTCCATTGTCACTCTTCCTCCCTGGTAGCAGAAATGGCCACCAAGATCTCCAACTTTTTACTAGCTTCACAGCTTTAGACCATAGAGAGAACCTCTTTCTAAATCATTCCATTGTCAGATGATTTTCCTGACACTGGTGAAACACCAAAAATAAGATTTAGTTCCTGCCTTCAGGCTTCTTTCAGTGGATGGGTTAAGCTTATGAGATCATTGGAGTTTGACTGGTTTATTAAAAAAAAAAAAAAGAAGACAATATAATTTTGAAACAGGATGTATCTGGATATGAAGCTTCTAGAAGGGATATTGGAGAATCAGGGAACTAAGTAAATGCCACTAAGTGCCTAAATTCAAGGAGTAGGGGCTCCAGGACATGGAAGGAGAAAAAAAAGAAGGGCATTTGAGAACATTCTTGCCTCTCACAACTTTGATTATAGATCATTTCCAGCAACTATAGTTAGTTCCTGGTTTCCAGATAATCATGATTTGTGGTGATCTAAACATGAAAACCACATAAAGTATATGTGAGTGAATTGGTGAGAATCAACCTGGAACACCAAAGGTTTGACTCCACCTTCTTTTAAGGATCTGGCATGTGTCACGAAGGGGATAGAAGCCTGCTTGAGAAAAATTAAAAAAAAAAAAAAAAAAAAAAAGCATTTCTCTAACCACAGACATTCACGGTAGGGGATCAAAGACTTCTGCATCATGGCCAAAATGGAGTAACAGGGAGTGAATTCACCCTCCTGCCTTCAATAACGAGAAAACTGGACAAAATATATGAAATCATAGTTTTCAGGTATTAAACAACAGGCAGCATTGAACAATGACCTTGAGAGGGGATAGGAGGTGGGGGGAAGAGGTGAGTTCTACAATTGTTGCATCTTGCTACCTGGAGGCAATTTCCAGACTGCAGTTCAGGGAGGGAGGAACAGAACTCGATAGTCTCATTGCAGTGAGGAACCAGAGATCCAGGTGAAAGGAAGTTGATGGCACTAGAATTTATGGATCAGGCTGTGAGAAACGGAGCTACAGAGAGAGAGCAATCTCCAGAGATCTGCAGAAGGGTCACTTCAAAACTTTAGCTGAAATGAATTAAGTCAATCAGAGAAAGACAAATACCATATGACTTAACTCACATGTGGAATTTAAGAAACAAAACAGATATGAACATAAGGGAAGGGGTAATGGAGAGAAAGGGAAACGAACCACAAGAGACTCTTAATGATAGAGAACAAACTATGGGTTGATGGAGGGACGTGGGTGGGAGATGGGCTAGATGGGTGATGGGTATTAAAAAGGGCACTTGTGATGAGCACTGAATTCTGCTCCCGAAACCAATATTGTGCAGTATGTTAATCAACTAAACAAAGAAAAAACAAACAACAACAACAATAAAAAACACTTTAGCTGAGTACTGATCTATCTACACACAAAAGGAAAGTATCTGAGAGGAAAAACTACCTGAAAGCAGCAGGCTGAACATTTTCTGGGGCTCACTTAGTAGTGGGACTAAATAAGTCCTGAACTAAAGGTTACACTGGACCCACCACAACAAAGCTTAAAATCAAGCCTTGTAAGGATCCAATTTCTCCCAGGTAAGTTAACCCTGTGCCATAATAAAGTTCAACACTACTTAAAAGAATACAACAAAATCCAGCAAACAATATAGAACTACAGTGTCAGGCATCTAGTAAAAAATTATCAGGCATGCAATGAAGCAGGAAAATGTTACTCACAACGAAGAGAAAAACTGATCAATAGAAACAGACCCAGAAATTATAGAAATGACGAATTAGATAAGAACATTAAAACAGCTATTTTATTATATTTTATCTTTTTAAATATTTATTTATTTATTTTGAGAGAGAGACTGTGAGTAAAGGAGGGACAGAGAGAGAGAGGGAGAGAGAGAATCTCAAGCAGACTCCATGCTCCTTGTGGAGCCCAATGCAGGGCTCAAACTAATGGCCACTGGATCATGACCTGAGCCATTATCAAGAGCTGGACACTTAACTGACTGAGCCACCCAGGCAACCCCAAAATAGCTATTTTAAATATGCTACCCATGTACAAGAAAGTAGAGGAAAACAGATACAGGATGGGAAGATAAACTGATAACATAAAAAAATACCTAGATGGCACATACATAGATGAAAAATGCAATAACTGAAATGAAAAATAGTGGATGAGATTAATAGTTGATGAGATACTGCAGAAGAAAGGATAACTGAGGTTGAAGACAGAGCAAGAGAAACTATCCGCATGGAAACATAGAGAGAAAAGAGACTGAAAAAATTAAGAGAGGTTAGTGACTTGTGGGCCATACATATATAATCCAAATACACTGTATCTGTATAATTAAAGTGCCAAGAAAATGATGTGATGAGTGGGGAGAAAATATGTGAAGAAACCATAAATAAAAATGTTTTAACTTTGGTGAAAACTATAAATTGGCAGATTCAAGGAGCTCAACAAACACCAAGCAGAATAAGCATTATGAAAACCATGCCAAGTGGTGCCTCGGTGGCTCAGTCGGTTAAGCGTCCAATGTGGGCGCAGGTCAGGATCTCATGAATTTCGTGAATTCAAGCCCCGTGTTGAGCTCAGTGCTGACAGCTCAGAGCCTGGAGCCTGCTTCAGATTCTGTGTCTCCCTCTCTCTCCACCTCTCCCCAGTTGGCAGTGTGTATTCTCTCTCTCAAAAATAAATAAACATTAAAAAAAAATTTAAGAAAACCATGCCAAGACACATGATAATCAAATTGTTGAAAATCAGTGGTAAAAGAAAGTCTTCAAATACAGTCAGATGAAAAGGGACAAATCACATACCTGGAAGCAAAAATGACAAAAACGGCAGATTTCTTGTTACAAACTGTAATCCAGAAGACAATGGAGTGACATCTTTAAAGTGCTAAAAGAAAAAACTGTCAATCTTGGATTTCATGCCCAGCAAAAACATTTCAAAAATAAAAGTGAAATGAAAACTTTTCAAACATTTCATCACTAGAAGTTCTTCAATATAAGAAATATTAATAGAAATTTTTTAGGTAGGATACCACACAAGAAAAGGATCTACTTAAATGACCGAAGAGTGCCAGAAATGATAAATATGTGCATAATTTCCTTAAATGATGACTGATTGTTTAAAGCAAAAATAATCAGTGTATTGTGAGATTCATAACACCTGTTGAAGCAAAAATGTATGAAAATATCACAAAGATAAGAAGGAAGAAATCAAAGTATACTGTCGTAAGATTCTTTGGCTATACTTAAAATGGAATGATATTATTTGAAGTTAGACTGTTGTAAGTTAAAAAGTGTAATGTGTCCCCTATCGGGACCAAAATAGGTTACACAAATCACGTCCTGTTCAAAACAAAACAAAACAAAACAAAACAAAACAAACCCTCTGTAGAGCTAATTCAGTAATTTTATCATTCTCAAATTTGTGTCTTTCATTCTGGCTTTAGTTATAGTGGTATTTGTAATTTCAAAATGTAACCTGTCTCTGTAGTTCAACATCTGCTCCTGTTCTATTAAACATTGCCAAGTAACAGCAAAGGAAGTATTTTCAGCATCGTGCTGGTCTCGGCAAGCTAAATTTGGTACTGTGGAATTTGTTGGTGAGGATAAACTATGTGAGAATTCCTATGCTTGAAGCAATGCTGGCGTCAGGCCATTTCTATTTAAATGATGGGTTTGGACAAAATTGTGTTTACAAACTGATTCTGCCACTTACAAACTGTACTACCTTCTGTGGGGGGGAAACATGTAAGGTCTCTGTGATTTGGAGGTCCCACACCTCGCAAAGAGAAGAATATATACTTCTCCGGTGCCCTTCCTTATTTACTGTAGAATGAATAAGACTTTTGGAAACTGTGATGGAAAAGTTGCTTACTTAAGAACTCACCATTCTTGTCAGAGGAGGAGAAAATAATACTGACTGACCTCATTAGTTTTTCCACCAACGTGTCTCCCTAGTCAGGACTACACGTGGCTTATGTTTGAAACTATGAGCTTGAATAAAGTCTATTACTTGGTGGCCAGATCATTTGATAGTGGTATAACATGTTAAGTGGCACTGGACAGCTTAAAGAAGGAAGGTATATGGTTAATAAGTACACCTAGACAGAGGCACAGGCAGCCTCACTTGGGAATAAAGAACAAAGGGGATTCAGGAGATCCCGACAATGTCCCAGTTCTGCCATTAGCTAGACCTAAAGCAAGGCCATGTGACCTCCGTGGGCCTTAGTCTCTACTTGGACCAGAGTAATGCTTCCCTAAGTGGAGTGCATACCCTTGGTGGTATAGCACATTTTTTTTCTTTTTAATATATATAGATGTATTTTTAAAAATATAACTGTTTTAGAGAATATAACTATAGCCAACCATAACTTTAGCAATATTATTGATTAGGATGAGTTAACACGTAAAACTCAAGTCAATATAAAAACAAATGTTATGTAAACAATAGTCCACACAATACCAAGGCAGAGAAGAAAATCTGAAAAGATTATCAGTCTAAAATGCTGGGTTTAGAAATATTTTTTAAAAGCATTTATAAGAGCACATAATTTGCTCATAATATTATAAACAAAATGAGAGAAATATCCTGGCAACAGAACTGTGGAAAGTAGATATCAGATGGACTTGGGGGAACAGACGAGTTGACTCTGAAGCCAGCAGTGGGTGAGGTCGAGAGATAACCTGATTTGCATTCCAGAACCTCTGAGACACCTCAGAATTGGTAGCATCAGTTCCTTCTGGAAGCAAAGGTGGGGAAATAAGTTTGAAAACAGGACAAGTGTGCTTGACAGTCTGTTGAGGAAAGAGTAGGACACCCTCCATCAAGCTGCCGAGCCAGACGCCAGCCCCTTCTCACTCAGATGGTCAGGAGACTCCATGAGGGAATTCTTCAAGAAGACGAAACTGTTGGAATACCATGGGCATCAATGCTGAGGGAAGGTGTATGCAGCTCGGGGAAGTCTGGAGATACATTAGTGAAATGTGTGTCAAAAAATCTTACCAAACCATACTACTGTTATTTTTCATTTATTTTTTTGAGAGAGAGAGAGAGATAGAGAATCTTAAGCAGTCTCCACACTCAGTGTGGCCTGATCACGACCCTGGGATCATGACCTGAGCCAAATTCAAGAGTTGGACGCTCAACCAACTCAGCCACCCAAGCGCCGCTATCGTGCTGTGATTAACTCTGTAAAGGGTTTCCCAAGGAAAACAAAGAGCTGTGCAGACAAGGAAAACTAATCACAGTTTCCTGTTTGGCTCAGATGGTAATAGTGGTTTCACCATTGAAGTCATGTCAACTGAATATTGCCTAGCAGAATGGGCAAGGTGGAAAGTGGATGTGGGCAAGGAATGTTGAAATTAAACTTCATCTGAGTCCTCCATAGAAGGAAGTCAATAGATACCGCTAAAATGAAAAATAATAATAATAACTGAATATAAATATCCAGGTTTGCTTTTAAAAATAAAGAATTGAAGGGTGCCTGGGTGGCTCAGTTGGTTAAGCATCGGACTCCTGATTTCAGCTCAGGTCATGTTCTCATGGTTCATGAGTTCAAGCTCTGTGTCGGGTTCCACTCTGATAACATGGAGCCTGCTTGGGATTCTCTCTCCTCCTCTCTCTGTGCCCCTCCCCTCTCAAAATAAATAAATTAAAAAAAATAAAGAACTGAAGGCAAATATGAAAATAATCATTTAAAAGCATTGAAAATGGTAACTTCAAGAGGTGGAGTGCAATTTTATTTTTTGTAACAAATACTGTAGAACTATTTCATCCTTAACTATATGCAAAATAATTTTGGCGCAATTTCAAAAAATTCCATTTAAAAAGTTATGAAGCCATTATGCAAATGACAGAACTTTGGAAAACACTGGCCTTGCAAGACTTTAACCTCCCAAGAGTCTGTGAGTTGATTGAGAGAAATCACCACGCTCCATTGACATTTGTTTGTTGTCATGATGCCCAAGTCACAGGCATTTATTTATTTAAGTTATAGTGAATTATTCTGGGGAGACTGGTGCAGAGGATTCTAACATGGAGACATCACAAGGTTTTATCACCCACACTGGAAGTGCTTGTGACACCTGATAAACTTCAAGTACTCATTTATAAGGGTACATTTATACATGTTTGCCTAGTAAATATGACTCCCCAACCCTGTTTCTAAGTTACAGATGATTTCTGAAATGGCTGGGATCAGGATGCGTATACCACAGCTGTAAGGCTTTACTGGTTCCGATTCATGACATTTGTTACCTTGGAAATGTGGGGAATGGGTGGTCGTCTATCGTTAAGTGGGATAAAGCATGTAAAATACCAGGCACTGAATACAAGTGTGTTACCTTCTCTTTCAGGCACCGCCATGGAGAAGATTAACTGGCAATCATTCAAACTAATTATTTCTTGGGTTCCTGGAATCTGGAACCAGAGCGATGGTTGGAATGTGAAGAGCTTCTTTTATACAGCTGAGCCTGATAGCTGGAGGAGTCTAGACGTATATCAGAAGAAAGGAAAAATTAATAGGAAATGACTAGATTTTACACCCGATCGTTTGGAACATTCCAAAACCAAGAGAAGCCTTTCTTGTCACATGTGATTTCATGATAATTAGGGCCAGCTGTGTCTGGGCAATTCAGGTCAAGCCAGATGCCAAACCCAGCTCAAACACTTACAGGAAGATCCTCATCGTCAAGAACCTCCAAACATCCTGTAGAAAATCGAAAGAAGGTAAGTTATGTTATCTTTTCCCTTTCTGCCTAAATGTTGTTCTCCTGAGTACTGACAACCTCTATGGTTTTCACTTGTGCTTTATGTCTAAAGGTAATGTGGCTGCTGATACATGGTGCATACATGGAAGAATCCTTAAAGGGGGAGGGGCATCATTAGCAACTTTTCCATTCTGCTGGGATTAGTTCTTGGATTGTCGCCCTTACCCATAAGCCAGACTAACTCACCCGTAAGTCACATATTTGTGAGCCAATAAAGATGACCTGTCCCAGCGTCTCTCTGAACCAGGGATGGTTTGGAAGGAGGGAGACTTTCACTATATGCTGTGCTGTAACTTTCGACTTTAAATAAAAATGTGTATGAGAATGTCCTATTCAAAGAAGTAAATGTGATTAAAGAAAAAAAATTTTTTTTTCCAGTGGAAGGATATATCGATTTGCTAACTGGCTCACCTTAGCTGTAAAAGTTCTAGTTGACACAAACCCTACTTTAGAAACTGGAGACTTCTTTTCCTCCAGGTCATTTCAATTGTATTCTTTCTGTTGAATTGTGGATTTCTGAAAGCATTTTAAGTTGCAGGTCCTTTTATCTCATGTTTCTTTTACTTCTACTTAAGGACTATTATATATATTATATATAATATATATATAGCTGAGATTCCCAATAAAGCCATATAGTACTTCACTTCACTAGAATGAAAGTAGGCCAGGCCTGAAAGCAGTGTCGTGGTTTACTTGGTCCCAGGGCTCCCTGTTTAACTCGAGTTCACCTCCTCCTTCTCTTAGGCCCCTGTTTCCACTGGTCACTTTGTTGCAGCTGGAAAGGAGGTGGAACAAAAGCCATGGCTGTACTGCTATTTGCCATGGTGACTGACTTGGGGCTGAATGGAGAATTCACTGCATTCCTGATGTTGACTCACTTCCACCCAAAACCCTTGGGTTGAGGTTGAAACTCAGCTCAGGCTTTCCAAGGGGCTGTTCCTATGAGCTGGCCTGGGATGATCTTATCTGGACCAGCCCAGGGGTGTTCTTCATCTTGGGGACTTCAGTCAGCTTGTTCTGTAGCAAGTAGATTTTTTAAAATGGCTTAGGGGTGCCTGGGTGGCTCAGTTGGTTAAACATCCGACTCTTGACCTCAGCTCAAGTCTTATTCTCAGGGTCATGAGTTCAAAGCCCTGCGTTGGGCTTCACGCTGGCAGAAGCCTACTTAAAAAAAAAAAAAAGAAAAAAAAAAAAAAAAAGAAATGGCTTAGCTATCTAGAGGTGAGAAAGAATTCTGAGAAGAATATTCAGAATGGATCTAGGCTTATCTTTGTTCTATGACCAGTAGAAGCTCCAACAAAGTAGCTGCCTCCTCCAGCTGTCCTAGATCTGAGCACATGTCAAAAGTATGCCAGGAAACAGGCTGTCTCCAGAAGTGCAGAGAGCTCATACTTAATTGGATCCCCTGCTTCCGTTACTGGCAGCCACGCTCCTAGAATCTTTCAAATCCTGCAGCAAGACTAGTATAGAGATGCAATAGTATTGTTCTTGAAGGCATTTTAACCTTTTCATTGAATAATTCAACAATATGTAATAGAAGTCATACTATTGACCCCAGGTTTCCCCATTTGGGTGAAACATATACCCACTTTATAGATCAGCACTCCCTAAAATGAACTATTTGTACCTAGTGGACATGCAAGACAATATTCTGGGGAAAATAAGAAACTATTTGAACCTAGATTTTTTTTTTATATCTAAAACAAAACAGAAATTAAACTTTCCTAATATTTAATAAGTGGGCTCACCCAGGTTCCCCTATCTTAGCCCACATTCCAGAAGGTCAAGTGTTCTAGATTATAGAGGAGAAAACTTGAAGGAATCTTATAATATGGAGAGATTAATAGCATCACCATATATTTTTTTTGGTTTTAATGTACTGGGACACACTGTAGTTTTCGTGTGAAAGGCTGCAGGGAATCACAGGTCTTATCATCTAGTTTTGATAAAACTAAACCTTATAAAAATAGGCTAATGGCACGAAAGCATGTCTCTACTGTAATCAGAGAATAAAGCTAATATCAAAATACAAACAAATAAACAACAGGAATATGGTAGGGCAGACACCTCCCTTATTTGTGAAGTAAAACTATGGTAAAATTAAGGACAATCTAGTTCATCACATGGCCCCAACTAAAAATACTAGGGAGAGCAGTAATCTGATGATTTTATCTTTATCTCATCCCTTTCAAATTTCTATTTTTGTAACTTTTTAAACATACATAATATGTTAATGGAATTCTACATGTCTATAATTTTATAAGTAGATAAACGTTTCATGAGCGAGTATGCTCAAACCTTTTCTTACTTACAGGATAAGCAATCAAAGAGGTTTGGATACCACTGTTAAAGAGCAGCAAACTCAAGGAAAATAATATTCAATTATGTCTTGTGTTCAGAAAGCAAGTGAGGGAGAGTCAGAAAACAGAAAAGTTCTGTCCTTCTCAAGTCCAATCAGAGCAGGCTCCCACCTTTCTGGGTCTCTATGATTCTCTAAAATGCCAGTTTCCTAAAATATTATTTCTGATATTGCACATGGATTAAATCCACGAGGCAGTAAGACAATGCTGTGGAAAGAATAAGAGTTCTGGAGTCAGGCAGCTCTGGGATGTAGCCCAGGCCCTGTAATTCACTTGCTCTGTAACCTGCACAACCTCAGTTCCCTCATCTGTCACGTGGGGGTAAATGACCTCACAGAGATGCAAGGATTACACAAATTAATAAATACCAAGTGTTTGGCACATGGTACCCTTCCCTCCCCCTGCATTATAACTATAATTCATAATTATAATTATAACTGCATTTTAACTTTAATCATGAAATTTAACTCTAGACAGTGAGGTTGGTCCGAAGACTTCCAGAAATCAGAAATCCCATGGAAATAAATTATTCTCCTTATCTCCAACGTGCTCATGCAAATTCCACTCTACATGATCTGAGACACCTGCACTGAAATCCACCAACACTACACTGAGCTCTTCTGGCACCTTCATGATGCCAAAGAGCACGTTTCATTTCCATAACTCTCTTGGTAATACTGAAGGACCATGTCATTAGGAGACAGAGTACTGAAACCATATCCTCTAGGGAGTCATATCAGAATCTTAGGAGTGGTAATTGACAAAGCAGATCAAATGAAAGTAAACTTTTATATCTGTAGATAAAAAATGCTTGCACTTTTTCACACATACTGTGAAAAGTAAAATTCAACAAGTCATGTTGGCAGGTGCAGGTAGCCAGAGGAGTCTGTGATTATATGGTAGGGAAGGGTAGAGTGAGGGAAGCCCCCAAAGTGGCCATTTCAGAAACAGGAGAGGGTGTGAGAGTTTTATGTCCATAAAAGGGGGACATGTTTTTTTAAAAAAACAAGCAGAAGGATAGGCAAAATGGACACTTCACCAAAGAAGACATTCAGGTGGCAAGTAAGCACACGGGAAAATGCTCAACATCATTAGTCATTAGAGGCATCCAAACCGAAATCACAATACTATCACTACACGCTTTCAGAACGGCATAGAAAAGAAAAAGAAAAAGAAAAGAGCTGGGAACCCCAGGGGCTGATAAGGATGAACTCCTATACTTTACTGGCAGGAATTCACAGTGGTACAGCCACTTTGGAAAACAGTTTGCCAGTCTCTTATAAAGTTAAATATAGACTTAACCATACAGCCCAGCAATTCACTGCTAGATAGGTACCTAAGCGAACTGAAAATTTAGGCTTCCACATGACCTCTACCTGGATGTTTACAGCAGCCTTACTCATATGTTGGAAGCAGCTGAGATGTCCTTCAGCTGATGAATACATAAACAAACTCTAATATACCCACACCGTGGAATACTACTCAGTAATAAAAAGGAACAAGCTATTGGTCCATACAACAACATGGATAAATCTTAAACATCTTTTGTGTGGTGAAAGGAGTCAGAACCAAAGGCTGCATATTGTTTGATTCCATTTACAGGACATTCTCAAGAAGTCAAAACTATAAGGACGGTTGCTAGGGGTTGGGATGGGAGAAGGGCTGATTACAAAGGAATTCTGAAGTTGATGGAACTGTCCCGATGTTCCTGCGGTGGAGGATACACGACTCTGCATTTGCCAAAATCCATAGAAGTGTATCGTCCAAAGAATGAATTTTATTGTATGTAAATAAAAGGAAAAATCTACCCGACTGTCCAAGGCCCAGGATGGATGCGGACTGTGGCAAATGAACGTAGCGATATGACAAGTGAAAGATATATCCATGCTTGGGGGGGGGGAGGGGAAGAAAGGAGACAACTTACATAACTTTGGAAATAGTGTTGTGACTGGCTACTACAAGGCTAAAGACAAAATGACTTGTACACAAAATTAGAATATACTCTAGTGAGTAAAACTATCTCCTACAGGGTATGGGTTAGCAATTTTGAAAGCACTTTACCTGCATACCAGAGTTGACCAAACAAACAAATATAGCATCGATAGTGACAGCCAGATTGGAGGAAGAAGCAATAAGCAAAGGGCCAACCCTGCGGTGCCGGATTGGGTCAGAGGCATCAGTATGAACTCATGTATGGTGTACTTTTAATATATATTTAGACAGATAAGGGCTTTTCAGCCTTGGCACTATTGACATTTTGGGCTGGATAATTCTTTGTTGTTTGTGCCTGTGCATTGTGGGATATTTGGCAGTGTCCCCACCCTTTGCCCATTAGATCCCAGTAGCATGTCCCCTTGAGTTGTGATACCCCAAAATATCTGCAGACTTTAACAAATATCCCCGGGGATCCAGGTGTGGGACAAAATTGACCCCCGTGGAGAGCCACTGAATTCGATGTATTCAGAAGCAAATATAGATGTATGTGCATGCCTTCGTTAGTATAAATACATTATTTCCTAGTTCTGTTCACTGAGGGCCTAGAAACAATGACACTCCAATAAAAATGAGCTCACCCACCCAGATCTTGGTTTCTAAACACCACTCTCCAAAAGGAAGAATGAGGGCTCCTTAGAGAACTGGTTGGTTCCAGGGCTGGGGCAGGGAAAATACAAAATGAGCCTGAAGCATCTTGTGGTGCTACAAAGTAGGAACGTGCTCCAAAAACCAGCGTGGGAGGCTTGCTGAAACCTGAGCGAGCTTTCAATAGCCAAAGCTGGAATGATTTAAGGAAAAAGAAAAAAAAAATAACAACAATATGGGATTATAACACAAAGAACAAAATAAATAGCCATGAGTCTGTAGTGCCGTCAGTGAATGGGTAGAAGAGAAATGACAACTCTTCTTCCCAGAAGAATTCAAATCAGCAAATGTAGAACAAATGAAGGAAACCAGAGACTCATTTGAATACCACAGGAATAACTGTGACAGGAAAGAACGACATAATGAATGCTAAAATTAGTACGTGAAAATTTAAGGAGAAACCTGGCAGACATTGTTGTGACCAAATGATCAGTGTCAACATACCTGGAAATGAATCCGCGTCAATATCATCTACTCCCTAATAGGACGCAACAACAAGGGCACCTCACCTCTCAAATTTATAACCTTTAAATTACCAGAAGACAACAGACGAATCCGAATTGAGGGGCATTTTACAACATACCTAACAGTCTTCAAAACTGTCAAGATCACAAAAGACAAGACCAGGAAACCATAACAGATTAGATGAGATTAAGGAGGCGTGACAACTAAAAGCGCCATGACATTCTGGAATAAAAAAAAGATGACATTGAATAGAAAAATTTGGGAAATCTGATTAAAGTTTGTAACTTGGTTAACTGTTTTGTATCAATGTTAATTTCTTAATTTTGCCATTTGCGTCGTGATTAGGTAAGGTGCTGACGCTGGACGAAGCTGAGCGAAGACAATATGAGAACTCTCTGGATTGACTATTTTTGCAAATTTCCTAAGTCTAAAATTATGCAAAAATAAAGTTTTTTAAAATACGAGAATCTGAAACAATAAAAAAAAAAATAAAAGAGAAAAAGGGGGTCGCCTGGGTGGCTCAGCTGGTTGAGTGTCCGATTTTGGCTCAGGTCATGATCTCACGGTTCATGAGCTCGAGACCCGCATCAGGCTCTTTGCTGTCAGCACAGAGCCTGCTGTGGATCCTCTGTCCCTCTCTCTCTGCTCCGCCCCTGCTTGTTCTCTCTCTTTGTCTCTCTCTGTCTCTCTCAAAAATAAATAAACATTAAAAATAATAATAAAATAAAAGATGAGAATCATGGAGGCATTCCTCTGCATGACATACTCAGTTCAATCATAACACATAAGTTATATTCCAAATGCTATTCATTAGCCCTAAAAATGAGTATATTTTTGAGTAACTTCTACCAAAAGGTACATGGAGGTAATTAAATAACTGAATAATTCTGAGAACTCTAAGAACCCACCATATATTCTTTGGCATCGATTACTTCTAAGAATTGCATGTTCAGTCCTATGTTTTAGAGATCTATAAAACATGTTATGTTTTTCCTATACCTTGTGAGTTTGCTAAAACCTAAAAAAGAGCATATGGCTCCAAAGTGGTGGTTCGAATCGTTCTGAATGAAAACGAAAAGAGATGGACAACTTCACTTCTTTTCTTGGTGAAGCCACTTCTCCCTTCCTCCTCTAAGTATTTTTCACAAGGTTTTCCATCTGATCGACCTGAAACGTGCAATATTAGGGGGAGCTGCTTGGAATGGAGACCCGGACCCACCAGGGGAGCCGGGTAGAGAGCCAGACCCTGTGTCGGAGACGGAAGTGCCAAAGACAGTCGAGAAGAACGTCTCCCTTCTCACTTCTGCCGAGCGCCCAGCCTGTGCCAGAGACTCCGTCCTCACAACCCGCCGTGAGGTGCTGGAGTGTCGTCCAGTTTAGTAGATGAGAAAACTGGAGCTGCGAATGGCTGAGTCAGTTGCCCAAGGCCACGTGGCTACAAGTGGCGGAGCGAGAGGTCTTGGGACCAAACATTCTAATGCCACAGCCAACACCACTGCCACTTTTCCTCCAGTCCTGAGAGTGCTTGCAGGGGTTAAGCAGCCTAAGGCTGAGAACCAGGAAGTCATTCCGGTCAGAAGCAAGACAAGGGTCTGGCAGTCAGACCGGCTGGCATGGGTCAAGGCAGGCAGAGGGGCTGGAGCTCGATGGTCAAGCGAGTAACTGCAGGGGCAGGGAATGTTAGCCCCACGGACTTTGGTTTTCCTGCCTGGAGTAGGAACTGAAGGTGGGTGTGAGCTGAGCCGACCTGTGGTTGAGTGAGGAAGGAGGCAGCGAGCCGAACGGGCAAGAGAACAGGATGAGACTCACACGGACAGGACGTGAGCCTGCCTGCTGAATGACATTGGGCAAGGAACTTACCTCTCTGAGCCTCAGTTTCCTCATCTGTAAAACAGAAATCATAATTGTGAGCCAGATCATGTCACTTCTCTACTCAAATCCTCCAGTGGCATCTGATCGCCCTCAGAACAAAACCCCCCAAACCTGCAAGGCCCCGTGTGACGCGGCCCCTGGATCCTTGCCGATCTCTCATCCCGCTTCTTGCTCACATCGCTGCAGCCGCCCCGACCTCCTCACTTTTCTTCCTACACCTGCTCACTCACCTCAGTAGACAGTTTGGAGCCTAGTGGCCAGGTCGTCTTTCAATCTTTCAACGGGTGTTACTTTTCCTGGAATGCTCTTCCCCCAGATCTGTGCATGGTTCATTCCTCTATTAATCCAGGTCCCTCTTCCCTGCTGCTCCTCTGCTACCCCCCCTCACCTTCTCTATCCCCTTCATCCCCTTCCTCTGCTTCATTCTTTCACCTCGTTTTCACCGCCACTTGGCGTGACGTTACAGAGCCATGCGTGTATTTGCTGTTGTCTTTCTCACTTGAGTGTCGGCTCAGCTCAACGAGAACAGTGACTTTGTCACTTCTAATCACTGTATTCCTGCTGCCTACCTCAGAGTGGGTACTCACATATTGGATAAGCTTGTAACACCGTTGTGTTACAAAATTAGATAATGCCTGTAAAATGCTTGTTAGCGCTCGATATTAAAGGGTAGGAGAACAGGGAACGCAGACACAGTTTGATGCTTGCTGAATATTGGGTAAGAGAGCTAGGAATATAGGGCGGTTCTTACCTGTTGGCAAGGTAACTAACACATAGACACCAACGTAAAAGTTCATTGTTATGAAGTTCTAGAGAAGTCACCGTGTCACGTAGAGAGGGAAGGGGGCCGTGACTGCAAGGATGGGGCATTTGATGATATGAGGAAGGCCCCACGTTTCTTTTTTTTTCCAGTTCTCATACCTTCTATAACCAAACGCTCTCCAGATAGTGCCACATTTTCATTTTTATTGGTGGCAGCACAAGATATTCTTCATGCGTTGGTACACATGGCCGATCTAATTGTTATGAGCTGGTATTTGAAATACAACTCTGCCACGGATGGACAAATCTGCAGAGGACCTGGGCTGGAAAGAGGATCCTTTCCCCCCGACTACTGCAAAAAATCTCCCAACCATTTGCCTTCAGTCTCTTGCTTCTCTTCACGATCCATCTCAGATTATTTTCCCACAGCAGGGGATGGAGCACATCTCTGAACCCACTGCGGAACACCGTTGCCTACTGAATAGCACAGAAACTCCTTACTGTCCCATTCAGAGCCTTCCACAGTTCAACTCCAAGTGCCTTTCCAGCCTCACACTCGATCCCTCCGCAGCCTCTGGTTCCCAGGCAGAGGGCATCACTACTCTTCACTGCTCCTTACACGGTTATCTGCATTCGCACCTGTGTCCTTATTCCCGAACCTGAAACTTCTCCCTTCCACCCACCACCCACACTGCCGTCAAAATTCTGCTCAAGGCCTAGTTCAAGCCCACATTCCTGTGACTTCTCTTTTGAACGCAGAGCTTTCCTGTGTCCTACGCATGCCCTTTACTTGTTCTTCCATCATACACTTAATTCATTCATTTTGCGTGTTCTAGTTGGTGTTCTGTGTCTATCTTTTCTTTTTTTTTTTTTTTAATTTTTTTTTTAACGTTTATTTATTTTTGAGACAGAGAGAGACAGAGCATGAGCGGGGGAGGGTCAGAGAGAGAGGGAGACACAGAATCGGAAGCAGGCTCCTGGCTCTGAGCTGTCAACACAGAGCCCGATGCGGGGCTCAAACTCACGGACCGTGAGATCATGACCTGAGCCGAAGTCAGACGCTTAACCGACCAAGCCACCCAGGCGCCCCTATGTCTATCTTTTCTACTACAGCCAAGGTTGGGGAGGGCAGAGACTGTGTCGTATTCTTTTTTGGTTAAGCCTTCAGGGCTTTGTACAAAGTGGGTGATCCATGGAGGTCTGATGAATGCATGTTCCCTGGGTAGTTCAGCTTAGCCTCTGTGGTTGGTTTAATATTTATAGAGAGTCCACGGTGAGGGAGACGTGGGACAGAGCTCAGCAGTGTCGGCTCGGCCACTCACGTGGCCGATGAGATGTGTAACGAAACTAATTACATGAACTTGGTTTGAATTTTTTAGGTTAATTTTTTTTTTTATGAAAATACAGGTAAAATGTAGCAGCTGTCTGAGGGGAGAAAATAGGCCAAAACACCAGACAAGACCACATATAACAAACGGTGCTATTAATCCCTTAATATCTTTTGATTTTTTATGACATTCTAATGCTCATATTCATCCCCTCATTTGGCACAGCAGTTACTTAACTAGCACAGAATTGAAGTGTCATAGTTTATAACAGGATTGAGATATGGTGGTGCACTTATATAACTGAGCTTTAAGCAGTGGGGTGGGAGAGAATAATTAGGAAAGTTACCTAATATTAATTGGAGGTTATTTTAATTTTTTTTTTTTTTTTTAGTGTTTTACTTTTTGTTTTTGGGAGAGAGAAAAAAACGTGAGTGGTAGAGGGGCAGAGAGAGAGAGAGAGAGAGAGAGGGAGACACAGAATCTGAAGCAGGCTCCAGGCTCTGAGCTGTCAGCACAGAGGGCGACACAGGGCTCAAACTCACGAACTGTGAGATCATGACCTGAGCTGAAGTTGAATGCTTAACTGACTGAGCCACCCAGGCACCCCTGGAGGTTATTTTTATAGAACAAAGAATTGGAAACTACCTAAATGTTCATCAGTTGGGCACTCATTAAAGCAACTGGAGTATGAACACATTTTTTTTTTAATGTTTTATTTTTGAGACAGAGAGAGACAGAGCATGAGCAGGGGAGGGGCAGAGAGAGAGGGAAACACAGAATCCGAAGCAGGCTCCAGGCTCCGAGCTGTCAGCACAGAGCCCGACGCGGGGCTCGAACTCACAAACCACGAGATCATGACCTGAGCCGAAGTCGGACGCCCAACCGACTGAGCCACCCAGGTGCCCCAGAGTATGCACACATCTTGTAACGCATTGTACCAGCATGGGAAAATATGCGTAATATGTAGTTAAGGGAAAAGGGCAAGTGCAAAATAATACATGTGGTTTGATGCACTTTATGTTGGGGAAAACTTTATACGAGTGCACGTGAATGCAAATAAAAAACATAAATTATATATATACACACATCCACATACATATATACACACACATACACTTATATATAATATATTTTTGTCTGGAAGAATATGTACACTAAACTGTTAGTAGCACTTACCTGTAAGAAAAGGAACTGGAGAGGAAGCACCAAGTGGGGGAAAGGGAGGGATACTATTCAGTTCTAATTCTTTATATTTCTGTGTTACTTGAATTTGTTATGAGTGCATGTTATGTTTGCAATTATCAGCAACAGCAACAGCAGCAGCAGCAGCGAATCCTTTCAAGAGAGAGGACACTCGCTGGGCAGAAGCGTGTTGGAATGTGAGTAAACACACAGAGGGCCTCAGAAACCTAGAGAGCAGCAGCGGTCAGGGGGCCGCACACAAGCCGAAGCCACCGTCCTCTGTGAGGATCGGTCCCCGCTGCTGCAGAATGTGCACCGGTCACTGCCAACCCCACGGTAACACACCCCCAGGAAGTCACCATGGCTCCTTAATCAGGGTCACATGGTTCTCTCTCCCGTGGGAAACCCCTTCAGGAGAGGATTCGAGCTTGGGAGCGCAGGCTGGAATCCACTTACTGTTCTTTCTCATGCCTAAGCCAGGCCACTGTGGCCATATTTCAGTTTGTTCAATTCAGATCACATCTGAGCCTCCAGAAGGGACACCTAATCAACACCGCTGTTTTTATAAGCATTCGTAAACAATTTTGAGGGATATACTTAAGTTACTCATTGGTTCTGATTTTTAGATAAAGCTGTCTCAGTTCATCTCTCCTCCTAATACGTGTCTCAAATAGTTCCTGCTCAAAGCCAGATTTAGTTGGTTGCTTCTGTGCAAAGTTGGTATAGGAGACAGAGCCCTGGAGGGCAGGCTTTGCCCTGAACCTTCCGTAGAACCTCGAACAGAGCTTATTTTCTTATCTGTGCTTCAGTGTCCTTGTCTATTAAATGAAAGAGTTGTACCCAGTCATGTCCAGGGTCGTTATAAGCACTAACATTTGTAATCTGGTCTATGAACCTTTGGATGAACATATACCCAGGGCTTTGTGGGGGCCAAGGTGAGGCCCACAGACTTACAGTATAAATGACTTATTCAAATCCTTCCCCTTAAAAAAATTTTTTTTTCATGTTTTTATTTATTTTTGAGACAGACGGAGCATGAGCAGGGGAGGGGCAGAGAGAGGGGGAAACACAGAATCTGAAGCGGTCTCTGGCTCTGAGTTGTCAGCACAGAGCCCAACGCGGGGCTTGAACTCACGGAGTGTGAGATCATGACCTGAGCTGAAGTCAAATGCTTAACCGACTGAGCCACCCAGGTGCCCCCTAAAAAAAAATTTTTTTATGTTTTTTTATTTTTGAGAGAGAGAGAGAGACAGAGTGGGTGGGAGAGGGGCAGAGAGAGAGAGAGGGAGACCCAGAATCTGAAGCAGGCTCAGGCTCTGAGCTGTCAGCACGGGGGACTGATGCAAGGCTCGAACTCACAAACCTTGAGATCATGCCCTGAGCTGAAATCGGATGCCCAACCTACTGAGCCATGCAGGTGCCCCATAAATCCTTTCTCATTTGACTGCTCCTCTGTCCTTTTAGAGCAAAATCTGACACCTCATGGCGCTATAATCTGACGTGGAATCTGACGAAGTGACAAAGAGAAAGCAGCAAAAAGCTACATTAGGACAGACACCCATTCTGTCATGATCAAAGACGAAGGCCCATTGGTCCAGCACCACATCTAGCACCGAGAAGGTGCTCAACAAGTTCTTTAAACAAATAAATTAGTGAATAAATGATGTCACCAGCTGACAGAAAAGCCCATCTGATCCAATCTGATTAGAGGAAGGCCGGAACTTCCTGAAGTGGACCTTGCGGTCCGGCTTGAAGGTTCTCCTGGAACCCACCACACCCTGACAGGCTTCAGTTGCCTTCACTTCCCAGGGAGGTCTCCAGGACTGACGGACGGTTCCCTGAGGTGTAGCAAGTGGGGAAGAGAACACTCGCTCGTCACCCTGAGACTGGCTATCGCCTCCCCACAGAATGTTCTTCAAGAAAGGAGTTTGCTCCCTCACCAAATAGGGCCCTTTATTCCTCATTTACAGTTGGGAAGTGAATTAGTGTGACTGAAGAGACGTAGATGAAAGTTTTTCTGGGTCTGCCTGAGCAAGTAGATGCGACTCAATCAAAGGCAGCACAGTGCATTAAAAAATTAAAGCTCAAACAATGCTTCAAAGTTATTTTATTATCTCAAGTAGGTTAAAATAATTTGTCGATACTTCTGTTTATCCCTTAATTGGTTTAATAAGTTCCTTCTTCAAAGACAGCACAAAGATAAATTTCAGCCAGCTTGAATTATCACAAACGCCTAAAATCAGTCATTCAAATTAACTTACTGGGAAAATTGTTAACTTTCACAACCACCTCTTCCAGAGGCTTCTACCTACGTACTTGTGGTGCCAGTCTGTCTTGTCAACTCAGATTTTACTGTAAATTTTCTGACTCTTTTCTTTTTCTGCTTTTCCTTTGTTCCTGCTAGATTTTCTAGTTTTCACTCCTCGTAACATCTCGTTGCCAAATAGTACCAAGCGTCACTGCTCCTGGTATTTCTGAAATGTTGAGTTTTCTCCCCAAATGTGTGTGCTCCCAGCAAATCAACACACATGAAGAAGCATCCACATGTGGTTTAGTCTCTTCTTAATGTGCCTTTGAGTCCTGGTCAAAGTGAGAGAATCCAGCAATGAGACAGTGTGGCCTAGGATGTGAAAAAAGCTTGACTCATACGGTCAGTAGACGAGGCCTGTGATTTAAGGGACATTGGTTCGCCTTTCTGGGCCTCGGTTTCCCATTGCAAAAAGAAGCTAGTGAAGCTGACTGGCCTCTGTGTTTTCAGTTTTGACTTTCCACCGCGTTGTGAGAGGCAGCATTTGGAAGTAGTTGGTATGATTTAGAAGCCATTTTAGGTCAACCAGAAAAGGGATAATGTAAATCTTGAGAAATACAACCACCAGGGTGCCCATGAGACTCATGTAATCACCTCTCTTCCTGGAGAGATTAGGAAATTGTGGTTTAAAAACAAAAAGCCCTAAGTTGCAGCCCTGTACTCATTGATTTAAAAAAAAAAAAAAAAAAAAGCTAAGTCAGTATTTTCCTTAAAAAAAAAAAAAAAGAACTATAAACAGTATGTTTTGAGGTGAGAGAAAAGTAAACAAGAATGAAAAACTGTTTATTAAAATTTTAAAACTTTCAGTCACATGACTGTTCTGGAACACAAAAGCCTTCCCTGTTTTTGTTACTAAGTGGCCTGTGATTTAAAGCTCCTGACAACACCAGCCGCTCACAATGACACTGTCCCCCTTTCTTCCCTGCACGGTCCTAGCAGACGCTCATTTGTATGTATGGTTTCAGCCTGTCTGCCGTGTCTGGCCAAAGGGACAGATACTAATGGCATATGTTAATTACTATCCAACAACTTCCTTTCATTAGAGTGTTTATTAACATTCTCACTTCTGCCCATTGAACCAGCTGGCACGAGGGCACACTGGCAGCTTTGAGTTCACGTGCTGTTTTTCACTCCGGGCTCACACGATAGAATAGATTTTTCTTTTTTGGATAATGAAACCTTTTCTGTTTCGATCTCGGCCGAGAGCTTTCTGAGATGCCCGGAAGATGATACCAAAATGGCAACTTGGAAACAAATGTCTTGCCGTGGTGGCCCACCTTCAGAGCTGTTCTAGATGTATTTTGGGTCCACAACATGGGAGGTATTCATCGGTCTGTTTGGACATCTCTTCGATATCATTAGTGGGCGCCCAATAACCCTTCTTCTAACTATATGCACCCAGGAGCTATGAAATAATTTGTGTATTAGTGAAACTATCTTCTCTAAATACAACCCTAGACTGGATTTCTCAATAGCAAGACAAGACCCAGTTCACTACAATTTCAGGGCATGGGCACTGGGGGTGGAGGGGTGGGGTGGGGAGAGTAAGGCAGCCAGGGAAAAGTCCGAAAGGCCCAAAGTTTGTATGGCATGATGAACTGCAAATGGACATATTTTCACATTTAACAGTAACAGCGCAATTAACCATAAAGAGCTCTTAGATCTTTTTACTTGATTGGTTGCACATGTCCCTTTAAGGTGCCCTGAGGAGGGAAATGGACGAGTTGCCAGCAGAATGACAAAGCAGGAATGACACGGTAAACAAGTGTTTTCCAGCGTTCTCACCCAGTGACATCCCTCAGTGGTCACTCCTCACAGAATATCAAATGTAGGAGAGAGAGCAGAATGCTAAGAAGGCAGTTCTTAGACAGTCTCCTTGTTGGGAAATCACAGTAGATTCCACTCTCAAGGGGATCAGAAGTTTCGTTCTCATCTGATCAGGCTGCCTTGCTACAAATATTAGACGAATGGGTTTTTTGCTTTCATATTAGATAGTGCATAGCTTTCGAATACCATGCAAAGAGCAGTGATTTTGCCAAAGGAGTTTCACAGTTGCAAAGGCCTTGGGGCTTTTGTAACTTTTTTTTTTTTTTTAATTAAAGCTAAAGCAAGTCTGTGCTTTGTATTATTAATCCTGTGAGGAGGCCACACTCCTTTCTCTTCTCACCCCTCGTGTCCCAGCCACCAGACCCAACCAGCTCCCAAGGTTATGTGATCTAAAGCCAAAGCCATGCTTAGTCACACTCTGCATGGGTCTGGTGTCACGGAGCTCTGGGAAGGAAAGTCTTTGGCATTGCTGGGAGTGGACAGATAATGGAGTACCACCAGCCACAGGGAGAATGCTTTAGTGACAGGCATTCATTTAATCAACAAATATTTGTTACCTACAAACAATGCTGATATTTAGTTGTCACGCACCAATATGGCTGGATCTGCTGGTTAAAAAAAATTTTTTTTAATGTTTATTCATTTTTTGAGAGACAGAGAGACAGAGCATGAGTGGGGGAGGAGCAGAGAGAGAGAGAGAGACAGAGAGAGAGAGAGAGAGAGAGAGAGAGAGAGAATCCTTAGCAGGCTGCAGGCTCTGAGCTGTCAGCACAGAGCCCGACGCGTGGCTCAAACCACAAACTGTGAGATCATGACCTGAGCCGAAGTCAGACACTTTTTTTTTTTTAATTTTTTTTAACGTTTATTTATTTTTGAGACAGAGATAAAGAGAGCATGAACAGGGGAGGGTCAGAGAAAGAGGGAGACACAGAATCTGAAACAGGCTCCAGGCTCTGAGCTGTCAGCACAGAGCCCGACGCGGGGCTCGAACCCACGGACCGCGGGATCATGACCTGAGCCGAAGTCGGACGCTTAACCGACTGAGCCACCCAGGCGCCCCCCCGAAGTCGGACACTTAACCCACTGAGTCACCCAGGTGCCCCTGGATATACTAGTTTTTAAAATATCAAAATATTTCCATACTTGTGGGTAAAATGTCACTACCCTGAGTCTTTCCAGTGTCCCTATCTGCCCCAGACCTATCAATCACCTTGCACCTCCTGAATTCTCTAAGACCAAGTACCTACAAGATTCATGCTTGGCCCCATAGGGGCCTCCAGAACTCTGCTCCAGTGCTAGAGCTCACGTCGTGTGAAAGGGGCAATGACCATCGACATGGGTGTAAATAGCTAGACTATCACCATTGCCTCCAATGTCCCTGCACTAAGCTGGGTATTGGTGATACACAGAAAAAGAAAACATTGACCCCTGTCTTCCAGGATCTCCCAACCTGGTGGAGACTATCATGAAAAAAAGCTCTGTGCTAAATCCCAGGAATTTTGAGCTGATGCCACTCTGATTTGCAGACTTAGAAACCGGACTTTGTCCACATGCTAGAGTGGATCAAGTTCTCAGGGACAGATTCACATCAGTCAAGCTCTCAAGAGACTGCTCTATAAACCAAGTCGCAATTTATTCATTTGCGACGAGAAATAAGAACTTCTAGGCAGAGTGGACATCTGTGGTCACCTTGACTAACACAGTCTCTCCCAGTAGGAAACTAAATAGGAAGACAAATGGTAATGAGAACACAGCTTGAGTACACAACCTGAGCAGGGGATATTAGAGGGATGGTTTTAACGTCAAAGGGTGTCACATTTTCTTAAGCTCATGGCTTCACTTCCTCTTGGGAGATGGACCTGCCCAAATAGAGAGGACTGGCTGTTCCTGTCAGTTCCCCAGGCACTCTCCCTTTGGCGAGCTGTGTCCCCTCACTCCCACTTCTCTTTCCATGCAGACCTCCTCCTTTGGTTCACTCATTCTATCTTTAGATGTGTTAATACCTCCAACCAGGCTCCAGCCAAACACTGTTGGTTTCCTGTCCCTGCCTTGGAAGCATTCTCTCTTTCAGGTGACCCCGCACAGATCCTGGTGTTCTAGTTGGGTTTGGTCATTTAACTCATCGCTTCTCAGATGAGGCTAAACTTTGGAAGCACCTAAGAAACCTTTAAAAATACTGATGTCTGGTTCCCCACCCCCAATCCCCCCTCCCGCCCAAGGAATTCTGATTTAACTGATTCAGGGTGAACTTTGGGCATTGGGCTTTTTTAAACAACCTCCCCAAAATAGGGAACAAGAATGCAGGGCTCCTGCAGAGTTCAAATTCAAAGAGAAGAGATTTGAATTTGAATAAAGTTTGAGAATCACTGCTATAACTCTCATGGTTGGAGGATGTCTTGACCTGCACCAGCTTTTAACACGAACCGGTGCTCTGGTTTCAGCCTGAGCTGCTGATTTATTTGGTACCGAGTGGGAGCCAGGCATGGGCATTTTTACAAGACTCCCCAAATGATTCCAACGTGCAGCCAGGGTTGAGATTCAATGGTCTAAACATTAATTTTACTGAGTTTTTGGTATCGATTCCCCCTTGGCCATAGCATTGCAAAGAGGGGAAAATAGAAGATAGATTGTGGGAAAGGTCTGTAGAGGTGAGTTTTTCCAGAGGAACAGCAGGGGCCTATGTGTGTAAGCCCCGTGGCATCAGCAGGAAGACCATGTGGGCAGGAGGTAGTCAAGAAGCTCAAAGTAGGTTTCTTTGTATCTAAACCAAACTTATGATTTCACTGCCATGGACATGGATTGGGATGTATACTCTTAGGGCATTTTTTTGTGCCATATCATTGAATAACTTCAATACAAGTCACTGAAGTAAATGGGTGTACTTAAGGAAAGTCTGGTTTACTGAATATTTTTCTATAGGAACCTGATTTGCTTATGTTCTTTGAGTGCTCTTTTGGTTGTTCCTCTGTGCCCTCCACCTGAAGCCCCTACTTTCTGAAGATCGCCATCTTGAAAGAGGTGTAGCCACATTTTGGTCCATATTCTCCTTAGCAATAGCTATGTTTAGCACAGAAGCAAGAGAATCCCAGCCTGTAGCATCTTCCTAAATAGGTTAAGGATTTTCCATTTTCCTCACAATTCCCGAATTTCCCGTTGTCATTTTTAACCTTTCCAATGTGCATGAGAATTCACTTGGGCTTTCTGGATGTTTGTAGCCTTGTCTGATTGCAGGGCATCTGGGAAAGCCATCAACTCCAGTTTGTCAGCAACTTAAAAAAAAAAAATGCATTCCTAGGAGAGGAAAAGGCAGTGGGCTGGGCAGAGGCCTACTCCGGTGCCTCCACCCTTCCTTCTCTTGGGACTGCCAGTCGTGGGCCTTGAAGCGAAATGATTTTGAGAAGGAACAAGGAGGACAGAGCATGGCCACTGTGCAGATGACACAGCACAATTCTAAGGGAGCCACTGACACAACATTCTACAATCACGGTGCCTATAGCCACCTTCCCCCACTGCCCTGCTCAGCAGTCCTGGCAGGAACACTGTTCTTTGAATTTCACCTCCTCTGGGGCCCCAGATTCCGGGTTGCATTCATGCTTCTGACACACACAGCACCCGAGAAATCTCTTGTTTTCTTTGGGCTTCACTTGTTCATCTAGAAATTGATAGGTGTTTTCCAGGTCTCAGCCTTATTCCAAAAGTCCCTTTCTCTAGGCCTGTGGGAGCCCAGCTATTTGCATGACTGAAACAATTTGCATGTAATCTCTCAGAGAGAATAAAGAGAACATTAGTTGGAAGACTTCGATAGCCAGATCTGAGGCTGGATTCTTTTGTCTGGCCCTCTGTTTTACACATTTCAGATTAGGATCCCTTGAAGCTATTTCCCAGTTTATTCAAATGAGAACCCAGGATCTCTCAGAAAGCCACTGTGGAAGAAACCCCCACCGACAGTCATCTCTCTGTGTCATTCAAAGAGCAGCCATGCTCAGCTCTTTATAATCTTATAAATATCCATAATTCAATATGGTCAGATAAAACAGCCCTCTCTCTCAACATAACCGATAAGCTACAAATCAGGATTGTCCGTCTTCGGAAACCAGCAATTTAGGCGCACTGAGGTTTGTTTTACTGCAATTGCACAGTCACGTATGTATCACTGCCTCATAGATCTCATCTTTCACTGGTCACAGTGAGACGCTTCTCCAAACTTTCAGACCCTGTAACGAGTGGTAAGTCCAGATGAAAGAGAATTGGATCCTTATGATGTTGATAGATACCCAATGTGACGCGCGCGTGTGTGTGTGTGTGTGGACCTGTGAGAGATGGTTCGGCCTCCTCATTCAGTGACATTTATTTGCTCATTATTCAAAGTAACAAAAACTTCCAGGAGGCAACTGTGCTGGGTGCACTTTGTTCTCGCCTTGTTTTGTGCCCTCTTTTCTAAAAAGAATCTCTTGTAATTGCTTGATGTTACCCTGGAAGACCCATAAAGATTTTCAGTTCGAATTGTAGAATTTTAGAGCTAATAGACACCTTATAGATCATCTGTCTGATGCTGGCACCACGTTTCTACACATGAAGAAGCAGAGGTGTAAAGGCACACAGCAAGTTTGTGACAGGTAACACCCAGGTCCCCTTAACTACGTTACCCCTGAGAACCTCAACCCCGCCCCTGTTCCCACTCTATCATTGCAAACATAAGCCGGTTTTCCCCATGCCTCACCTTCCTGAAGCTGGACTACATTGTTAGTAATGCACCAGATTTCACTAGTCCATGCCCACCAGCTCAGCCAAGATATCCTCAGTCCTCTGCAACATGTCTCCCTCATTTTCTGGACGTCTCCATAAACTCACGGACAAATTTACTCCGTTGGGTCCACCGGGCCACTCTTTCCCTGCCAGGCAGCTGTGGCCACTGCTGTCTCATGCCACGGCACTAGGAAGCAGTGGGATTCCCAAAATGCTAGAGTTGCCCTGACTCTGGTCCCACCTCCTCTTAGAAAAGGTTTCCTTCACCTTATGGTTATGCAGAGGCCTTAGTGAAGCTGCTTCCTTGGGGGCTCCAATGTTTTCTGTAAAGGACTCACACACGAGTCTTGTGTAAGTGGTGAGTGATGAAGTGTGGAAGTGTGTCCATGAAACAAAAGCGGGTAACACACACTCTACTGAGAATTTTAATGACAAAGGCTTACCACCGGTCAAGCTGCCCAAGCGAGGTCCCTGCTCCTCTTAGAATGAGTTCTTTCCCAGAAGGCTCCTCTGTTCTTCATGCAAATAAATGTCTTCTAGGCCTCCCCCAGCGATTTAGGATTGGGCCCATAGTTGAACTCCAGCTTACATGTAAGGGGAGCCCTATTATACTAGTAGTTTTCTTCTTTAAACTATGTAGTGATATTATTAAAGGATCCAGTTGGCTTGCGGGGAGGGGATGTGATCTGACCTTTGCTGTGAATATGGTCTAAAATAAGACTCTCACTTTCTGTTCCTCAATTCTTCCATCTACAGTAGCTTTCCCCCATCTGTTCTGCCGGTACACAGGGAAGGATCCAGGCTTTGTGGGGCCTGAAGCTGGCATTTTTTGGCACCTTCTTTAATTAAAAAAAAAATACAAAATACCAAATACAAAGTCAGAACAAGAATGAATCTTGGTTTAGAATGAGTAAAGAAATCACAACAAATTTTACAGTTTAAAAAGCTGACCAGTAACGGAGACACCTGGGTGGCTCAAGTTGGTTAAGACTCTTGATCTCAGCTCAGGTCTTAATCTCAGGGTTGTGAGTTCAAGCCCAGCATTGGTCTCTGCATTGGGCATGAAACCTACTTAAAAAAAAAAAAGCAAAAAAAAAGCTGACCAGTAACAAAACCTAGAAAAATATAGTATTTTTTGTCGTTTAACTGCCTAGTATACCTCTTTAATTCTTTGTCACTACTTTTTTTGTTTTTTTGCTGCATACTTATTAATTGCTTCTTTATTTTACCATGATTTTCTAGTACCATTTTTTATAGTGATAATACATGAAATAGTCTTTCCCTTAGCATGGTAGATGGCAAATTATATTTTATTAGGAACAGAAAAGTTTCTTTTGGCTTTACAACATGTTATTGGTCATGTCGTGTGAACTTTTAGGATTGGGAGAACCTCTATCAAATTTCTTTCCTGTATGAGCTTTCAGGGCAGGTCAAGTGGGCACAGTAACTCCTTTTCAACACT
Organism: Panthera leo; assembly: GCF_018350215.1. NCBI lineage: Eukaryota > Metazoa > Chordata > Mammalia > Carnivora > Felidae > Panthera > Panthera leo. The sequence goes on from NC_056679.1 coordinate 25,906,013, forward strand.
CTGGATTGGTGACACTCATTGGAATCACGAGGGTTCCTTGCAAGTGAAGCATCCTGAAGCTTAAGCCTCCTTTGCCTCCTACCCTGGCTTCTCTGGAAAATGAGGAGAAAAATGCCCACCAAATCCACTGCTCCTCCTCATGCCCTCCCCACCGCTATGCTGGGGCCAGCCCTGAGACTAATGCTCAGATAGCACTAGAGTCTGGAACGTGTGTGTATATGACAGCTGTGGCAGAGAGAAAGAAACTGGTCTTGAGGTGCCTGGGTGGCTCAGTGGGTGGAGCGTCTGAGTCTTGATTTTGGCTCAGGTCATGATCTCAGGGTTCACGGGATTGAGCCCTGAGCACAGAGCCCGCTTGGGATTTTCTCTCTCCCTCTCTCTCTCTGCCCTTCCCTCCGCTAAAGCACCCCCCCCCCCCGCTTCTCTCTCAAAATAAATAAACTTAAAAAAAAAAAAAGGAAACTGGTTTCAAGCTCACTTTTTTTTCCTGATGGTTGAAGCACTTCCAGCTAACAAGTGGATACATTTATGTTGGATTAAGTCACTAAGGAAATGTTAGGAATGAATTAAAGTTCTTGGGGTGTCACAGGGGGCTGTCACACTCACTGTCTTTTTTCTTGAATCCAGCAGTCTTCAAATAGTGCTACACAGACCCCTAGGTTTCCAGAGGTTCCTTAGGGGCTGCCTAGAGTGAGGATGGGGGAAGGGGGTGGGGTGCTCAGGGAAAGGGGGTGCTGGGTGGGCAGGGCCCTGGGTTCCCCCTCCACCACCCACCCACCCCCATCAACCAGATTCAATTGTTCTATATACCGAAAGAGTTCCACTACATCAAAGTGTTTTGCTTAAAAGAAAAGTTTGATAATGTTTACCCATCAGTTCATTTTCATCACGAGCAAGCATTGTGCACCCAACATGTGTACTCTTTGCCATTTAGAAATACTAGCCATTCATTTGCCAATGATTACTAGTTAAAACACTTGCAATTAAATGATTTTCCCTGTTCTGTGTTTCGCTCCTGCATGTTCATCTAATATGTAGGTCAGTTTGTTTCAGGATTGCATTATTTTTGCTTTCCTTTCCTTTCAATTTTCGGTTCAAAATGCAGTTGATTGAATAAAAACCACTTTGCTTCAATTACTTAACAGATACTCTGGGAACACCAACAAAGTCTTGGTACAGCAGGGACACATCCACTGTTGGCATTTAATAAGGTGTTTTGTTTTTTTTTTTTAACTTTCCTTTTTAGCTCTCAGAGTTATTCTTGTATTCACTTGAGGTTTGCCCTAGTATTTTTCTCTGGATTTCTTTATCAAGCTCTACATTTTGCCAACTCTTCCATTTAGGTGTTTGCTTTTGTAAGATAATTTGCGAATGAGAAATGATTAGCATTTTTCAGTTGTTGTTTGTTACATTTGTGCTATATCTTATTCTCTCTCTTTACAAAGGTCATAGGACATGTATTACCTTTCCCTCTTTCTTCTTCCTTATCTTCAAGAACTGGTCAGGAATTACATACCTTAGGCAATTAGTAAGTCAATTTATCCTTGAACAAGTAGATCCTTGAACAACCTGGTATTTCTGATTCCAAGTTTTCCTGCCTGGATTTTTTTTTCCCCCCTCTTCCATGGGTTCCTTAGGAGCAGATTTTGGTTCCTTCTCATATTCCACATGTTCTGCCTGGGAAATCCCACCCACAAGCACTGCTGTAGCATCACATGTGCAGGAACAGTATCTGTTTATCTCTCAAGCTGTGTCTACTTCCCTGAGTTCAAGACCCATATCTTGTTTCCAAGAAACTCACTTTAGTTTTTAAAATTTTTATTATGGAAGCATAGTTGACATGCAATGTTGTATTACTTTCAGGTGCAGAATTTGACAATTGTATACATTACACACTGCTCAACATGTTAGTGTGGACACCATCTGTCACCCAGCAATGTTATTACAATATTATTGACTATACTCCCTGTGCTGTACTTTTTATTTCCATGACTTACTTATTTTATAACTGGAAGTTTGTACCTCTTAATCCCCTTTATTTCACTCATTCTCCGCCCCTCCACCTCCCCTCTGGCCACCACCAGTTTGTTCTCTGTATTTAAGGGTCTGTTTTTGTTTTTTGTTTGTTCACTTGTTTTGTCTTTTAGATTCCACATGTAAGTGAAATCATTTAGTATTTGTCTTTCACTGACTTGTTTCTGTTAGCGTGACATCCCCTAGGTCCATCCATGTTGCTGCAAATGGCAAGACCTTGTTTTTTTAAAATGGCTGAGTAATATCAAGGCCCGTATTTTTAATGGCTAATGAGTTATTCCAGGAAGTCCCCTAAAGCTTCAATATTAAACTGCTCCTTGCAATAAAGAATTAAGTGGCCTCCACATAATGTGATAAATTATTATGTTTGCTCTATAATGTTATTTTCTTTTGAGTGAAGTATAATGCCAATTCAATGAAATTTCCTTTTCAGGGTCAGCCAAATTCAAAATGGTAAGAGCAAGTTTAAAAGAAAATAGCTATTATTAGGAGTGATCTGTTATACTTTAATTGAAGTAGTCGAACCAAGCTATTGTCCATTGTGATAAAAATTTGCCAGCTTCTGGTGGTTTAACAGCCAATCCTCTGGGAGAGAACCAGGCACATGCCCAAGCTGTGTCATGAGCCATGTTTATACGACTGTAAAACATGGATTATAGTTCCTCTATTGGAAATCCCATTTTTGGAAAAAATGTGAAAAACTGTCCCTTTTGATTGGAATTTGGAGCCAAACATCTCTTCCTTTCGTGTGTCCGAAAGTCCAGATCATGTTCCTTCCTTTACAGTTATCCACTCAGCTCACAGATATCTGCTACATACTTTCTTTTGGTAGGCACATTCTAGATGCCAGGAGACCTTGGAGACCCAAGACAGGAAATGGAGCTTTACCTTAGGAAGCCGGTAAACAGATAAACTAACACATAAACAACATGACTTTGAAGGTGGTAAGTAAGGTTGGGAAATGAGGCAGAACAAGAAGAAGGAGTGTGATGGGGAAATTAACTGTTTCAGGTAGAGGGGTGAGGGTAGGACTCTCTGAGAAAGCAGCCTTTGTACAGACACTTGAATGAGGCAAGAGGGGGCTCTGCACAGATCTGGGGGAAGAGCATTCCAGGTGAGGGAATAGCAGGTACACAGGTCCAGAGGTGGGAGTGAGCTTGGTGAGTTAAGGAAGGGTTTTTAACTTGATGTCCGTGGATAGAAGCAGCGGCTCCTGGAGTTGAATGGGAAAGAAAATTACATCTCTATTTTCACTAACTTCTACCTGAAATTTAGCATTTCCTCCACTAATGAATATGGGCAAACAAACCGCAGTGTCTTAGCGGCAGCTTCGACTCTGTCACCGAAAGAAATCACCGACACTTTCATATTGCGTTATAGTTGCTGCAGATATCCGCAAATGTCACTCGTGCTCATCACGACTTCAAAATTATGATAGCTGTTAGAGCTGCTGGATCCTGTGACTTAACACGGTGATGAAGACGCACATCTATTACTGTGTCACAAATTTGATTTTTAATATTCTGGTAATCGTATTTCCATGCAGTTGTATCCTTTGCAATCTCAAGTATTTTACTTACTGCATTTAAAAACTTGCTTCTAAAAGGCGATCCGTAGGCTTTATCAGACTGCCGAAGGGATCCATGGCACAGAAAAGGTTGAGAACTCACATGTTAGAAGAAAAACAAGGAAGAAAGTGACTGGAGTAAAGTAGCAATTTAGTAGTTGAGTTTGACAGGGGAGGCAGGGGCCAGATTATCAGGGTTGTATCCAACCTGTCAAGAGTTGGGGCCACAGTCAATAGTTGAGGTTTTATGTTAAAGGCAATGGGAAGCTAGTAGTGGCTTTTGATGACTTTTTTTTTTTTTTTAAAGTAAGCTCTGTGCCCAGCATGGGGCTTGAACTCACCACCCTGAGGCCAAGAGTCACATGCTGTACCAACTGAGCCAACCAGGTGCCAGTAGAGGCTTTTGAGTAGGGAGGCAACATGACGTGATTTAAGCATTAGGTCACTCTGGCTGCTGTGTGGGGAAAAGACTTGAAGTGAAGACCAGGGGACCATGAAAGAGCCAGCCGGAACGCCAGTTGGAAGATGAGGGTAGAGATAGAGGTGGTGGAAGAGATGACAATTTGCAAAGTGTTTTGAAGGTAGAACTGACAATTTGGTGCCAGACTGGATGAGGATGTGTGAGGAGAAAGAAGACTTTCAGGTTCATGGCAAGTGGGTGAAAAGTGGTGCCACGTGTCAGTATAGCAAGGGCTGGGGAGGAGCAGGCTTGGGAGCACGGAGGGAGGTGGCTATGGAACCAAGAGTCCTCTTTTAAGCAAGTTACTTGAACTGCCTACCAGCCATCCACGTGGAGCTACTTGGGTAGGAGTTGGGTATGAGTGAGGAGCCTGGAAAGGGGATAAGGGCTGGAGAACGAAGTTGGGGTGCCGGATATCCAGGCGATATGTGAAGTCATGGGACAGAATGAGGTCATCAAGGGAGAGAATACATCCAACACTGAGAGGTCTGGAAGAGAAGGAAGGAGCTAGCAAAGCTGAACGAAGAGAGCAGCAAGTGAGACGGAAGGTGGTGTGGATGTTTACGGAAATACTGGGGAAGAAAGCCATTTGAATCACAAAACATGCCTTAGTATAGATGCCACACAGTACTTTCAAAATGGGAATTTTGTAACACAAACAACAATGGGGGAACAGAGTACGTTACGATTTTCAGAACTCCACTGGGTACTGTGGATTAGCCATGAACAGGTCCTACATTCGAGGACTTGCAATTTGTGATGTGTAGACTGTGGTTGGCCTGTGGGTATGTTACGTTCTTGGGCAAGCTGTTTGACCACTTTGTTCTTTTTTCCTCTTTTCTGTTTATAAATTGAGATCCAACTATACGGCCGAACAATTTCACAGGAAGCTTGTGAAAAATCTCACATACCCACAAGAGAAAATGGATCACAATTTGCTTTACAATCTCAAGGTGTGAAACATCAGAGTGGGACCTTACCCAGTTGTGTGTTCAGTGTGGCTCTTACTCAGATCCTGAGTTCGCCAGTTTGCGTCTTTACTATACGACTCTACTAGGCCCTGTTCTAGACAAAAATGTGAAAGAAAAATTAGTCTTTAGCTGTGCCATGTCTTTCTTCAGGTACTTCTAGCCTTACTTTGTCAGGCCCCCAAAGGGTGTCCTGAGTCTGACTCCTTCAAGGGTCTCCCTGGTGACCACCTTTCCCAAATCTCTTCCCGCAATGTGCAGTAAGGCTTCCCAGGCCTTCAGGGCTGTGCCTAGACATGCGTGCTTCCAACTCCCTGGCCCAACGTCCCTCACCAATAGGCACAGAGCATGTGGGAGTTGTGGGAACAGTCCAGTCCTTAGTAGGTACAAGTGGGGGCTCCGACTTCCTCACCCGCTCTTCCCATTGTCTGTAATGCTGCCGTGTCCCTGTGCTGCCCCTTCCCTGGTGTGTGGCTCATACCACAACCCAGTCTCTTCCCCCTGTGCCCAACTTTCCCAGGTCACAAGATACAGGTATAGAAAGGACTTTGGACCAGGGGTAAAAGACCTGGGTTCTGATTCTATGTCACTACAAGCCTTGAGTGGATCACCTCAATGCCAAGTCTCACTTTCCACTTCTAAAAAACACATGGTCTGGATGAGCTCCAGAGTCCTTCTCACTCAGCCACACCACAGCCTGATACGGGGGAGCCGGACTCTGGTAAATGTTCATGGACAGCAACTGGGCTAACATGTTTCCTTTTTCTGGTCACGTATTTGAACTTTACCTTGGGTGCCCTGAGGAATTTTGCCCTCCCTTCGTCCTAAAGGTTTATTTCAGTATTGATAGCATATAAATATCGGGGAAGGGCTCTAAGAGTACATTATTTCAGATAATTGAGCCTTTTAGTAGACCTCAAAAACACCTTCTCCACTTGTATGTATGGAGAGTCCTGGCTATGAGGACCAGTTATTTAAATGAAAGGGATAAGGAGATGGGTCCGTGGAGAACAATCTGATAAAAAATTGTTAGGTTTCAGGCGTATAGAGTATATCTCATTCCAGAGGAGACGGATTGATGGAAAAACAAAAGACTGCAGATAACTGCTTGTGACCCCATCCCCCTTCTCCACTGGCCTAGGAATGACCAGACGAGGGTCCTTCCGCATGGACAAGAGTGGAGAGTCAAGATAATGGGAAAGTCATCACCAGACCTCATAGTCTAGCTCCCAGAGGGCAGAAAGAATCCTTGGGTCTCTGTTAAATCCAGAGGAATATTCTAGCTTTTCAGTCTGCCTATCCTGGTGTTGTGACTGTAAGAGTAGACACATTAAAGGCAAGGATTTGCAAATGCTACCTTATCCTCTCTGCATCTCCAAAATCATCCAGGCTCCAATTGGGCCCCCATTGACTCCTGTGACCTTTTCAAGGCTGGATTCCGGGGCCATTCCCAAATGTGCCAAAAAAAGGTCTAGAGGGAAGCCCCACTGAGGAGGAGAGGGAGGAAAGTGCCCCTCCACCTCCCGCTCCTCAAGACCTGGAAAAGGAATAGCAAGTCGAATTGTAGAATACTGCACAGTCTCCCTGGGGAGAAAAAGACATCCACTATCTGGCTGGCTTTGGACTTTGTGGGGAGAGTCCAAGATCAGACAAAGGGTGCCTGAGAAATAAGATCTATCACTTAAATATTCAGCTCTCCAAAATGTCTACAATTTAATTAAACAACAGGGTTGATCTTCTAGCTCTTGAGGAGCTCTTTTTAATTAAACTTTGCATTTCTTCTCTCTGCTCTGCAGAGGCATTCCAGGGTAACATTTGGCTTTGAATGAGCAGTCATTTTGGCCACCCACGATGGTTTGGAAAAGCCTCACTGCTGAATTAACAAAATTCTTAAACGTGAATATCATTGGCTTTTCATTTTCACCGATATCCAGAAACTTCTGTTAATGTTAATAAAACTTGTGTGTTATTTTATTTCTTTTGTGGCTGTCTGCAAAATATCTCTGTACAGAACTCAGATGCCGCCTATGTTTCAGGCCAAATTTCAGTTCTTCCATCTGTAAAATGGTGTCACAGTTCTGACCCTTAATACAAAATTATTTTACACTTTTGAGTGAGGAATAAAAAGCTCATGACAGTGTGTGTGGTGTGACATCTAAAACACAGTAGCCTTGGGGTGCCTGGGTGGCTCGGTCGGTTAAGCGTCCAACTTCGGCTCAGGTCATGATCTCGCGGTCCGTGAGTTCGAGCCCCGTGTCGGGTTCTGTGCTGACAGCTCAAAGCCTGGAGCCTGTTTCAGATTCTGTGTCTCCCTCTCTCTCTGACCCTCCCCCGTTCATGCTCTGTCTCTCCCTGTCTCAAAAATAAATAAATGTTAAAAATAAATAAAAATAAATAAAATAAAACACAGTAGCCAGAATTCATGAGTAGCCTGGATACCAGTCACCCTTCATTAAAGTGAGGAAGCTGCCACTGTAGAAATTGCTTAAATCTAAAGTATCAAGTTTATTTATTTTATTTATTAAAAAAAAAATTTTTTTTTTGAGAGACAGAGAGAGAGCTAGTTAGGGGGAGATGGAGGGGTACAGGGGGAGAGAGAGAAAGAGGGAGAATCCCAAGCAGGCTCATGCCCAGCACAGAGCCCAACATGGGGCTCGATCCCACGACCCTGGGATCATGACCTGAGCCAAAATCAAGAGTCAGAAGCTCAATTGACTAAGCCACCCAGGTGTCCCTAAAGTATTGACTTTAAAAGCTCAGGGTGGAGAGAATCCACAAGGGTAAAAAGGACATTAAATTATGACATAAACTTTATTCTGATAAACTATCCAAGTAGGACCTGAGACAGGGCTCTGTATACATTGAAGAAAACTGATTAACAGGTAGGACAGAGCAAACTGATGGGCAGGTAAGAAAGAGAAGGGTGAAGAGATGAGAAAAGATGGGTGAATGAAGGTGAACAAAGTGTTCATTGCCTTCCCATAATGCTGACTGTAAAAATTTGAAATCGTGTGCCCATTTCCTGCTCCGTAGAAACATACTTCACAGGGAACCTGGGTGGCTCAGTTGGTAAAGCATCTGACTCTTGGTTTGAGCTCAGGTCATGATATCGCATTTTGTGAGTTGGAGTCCCATGTTGGGTTCTGTGCTGACAGCGCAGAGCTTGCTTGGGATTCTCTCTCCCACTCTCTCTGCCCCTCCCCTGCTCATGCTCTCTCTCTCTCTTTCTCTCTCTCAAGATAAATAACTAAACTAAAAAAAAAAAAAAAAAGAAACACACTTGACAAAATACTAGGTTTCAGTCCAATTCTCTACCACAGATATTCATAATCTGAGTGTCTCCATCTAAATTCTTGTAAAATAATGAGTCAGAACAGCATTGATTTCGGCCTGGAAACAAAGTACACCAAAGTAATTCAGATTTCTAAAATCCAGGGTCAACCTTGATGGATTGGTGTTAAAAATATTACTGTAACCTTCCCAAAATTTTTTCTTACAGAATGTTATTTTAGAGCATGGCAAAACCACTCCTAAAACTGATCGTCGGAATTTTTTTTTTTTTTTTTTTTTTAACAATTTGTGATCTGGGAAGCCCGGCAAAACTCTTTGTTGCTCTACTGTAACCATTAATACATTGTGCTTTGAGATAGTTATTTTACAACAAATGCTAATTAATCCAGAAGTAATTACATTATAATGTGTATATAAGAAGCAAGAAATATTTAAAAAAATTTTTTTTAATGTTTAATTTTGAGAGAGAGAGAGAGAGATAGAGCGTGAACAGGGGAGGGACAGAAAGAGAGGGAGACACAGAATCCGAAGCAGGCTCCAGGCTCTGAGCTGTCAGCACAGAGCCTGACGCGAGGTTTGAACCCATGAACCGCGAGATCATGACCTGAACCAAAGTCTGACGCTTAACTGACGGAGCCACCCAGGCACCCCAAAACAAGAAATATTAAGTTGGAAAGGAACCAAGAAATTTTTCCAAGTTTGACTCTCTTCTTTTTGAATGCAACCATCTGATACATTCCTCTTTTTGCTTCTCTGCATGAAAGCAGAGTAATTCTGGGTGCTCTGTTTTGCTGTCTTTGAGTGTTTGTTTCTAATAACTAGTTGTAAGCAATTTGAACATTTTTTTTTATTCTGAAGGGAAAGCACTGGCCTCTGTAACATATGCTTTGCTTCAAAAGTGACTAATGTTAAGATTATCTACATCATTGATGAATACAAGTGGCTTGAAATATTATACAGGGCAATCTGTTCTTCTTAAGGGCAGGACCAGGAACATAGCAACGGGGAAAAGAAATCAATTCATAATAACAAATGGACAGCCATGGAAGAAAAGAGCTGAGATCTCTTTCTAGCACAAGAAAAGAAACTAAACTATTGAATGAAAAGAACTATTGGTCATCTTAGAACCCAAAATGTAAACTGGATCTTGAGCCTCACCATCACGGTAATTTTCCAAACCTTTGGAAAAATTGACTTTCTAAGCTGGGCAAGCTGAATGCACAAATATAATGGACTTTACTAAGTAGGTGCAATTAATGTTATGATTACTTATCCACATCTTTAGCTAGCGGAGGTTTTGGGTAGCATTTTGTATAGGTCAAAGTCATTAAAAATAAACTCCAAGATCTCATAACAAAGTACATGTGAAAAGCTTTTCGAATGTTTAAAATGCAGGGCCAATGTAAGGAAGTATTGTTTTATGTGATTATAGGTAGAACATATGGCAAGGGGCTTGGGACTCATTTTTAGATGGAAATTTCAGTGATAGTTATTCTAAATGAAAATAACCAGTACATGTATCCTTTGCCATTGAATTTGAAGAAGGAGAAAGAGGAGGAGAAAAGAAATAGAAATTTGTATTAGTTAGGATTCTATTTTCATATAACAGGAACCCAACACCAATTAAATAAAGGAAATATATTGGCTCATGTAAAACTTAAAGTCCAGAAAGGGAACTGGACCCAGAGACTTGAGTATCATTTGGCCTCTCTCTCTGTTGGCCTCATCTTTTCCACAACTATTGTTCTTTCCTCAAGACATAAGAAAGATGGTGTATTAGTCAGGGTTCTCTAGAGAAAAAAACAAAACAAAACAATAGGATTTGTATATTTATACTGGTAGATATAGAAAGGGATTTTTTAAATTTTATTTTAAGTAGTTGATTGGCTCATACAATTGGCTCATACTATACAGAATGTGCAGGACCCTTCAGTCCAGATTCTAGTCCAAATGCTAATATGTCCAAACTCTGCAGGGTGGGCCAACTGCCTGGAGAGCCAGGGAAGAGCAAAGTTACAGTTCAAGTCCAAAGGTCATCAGGCTGGAGAATTTCCTCTTTCTAGGTGTACATGAGTCTTTTGACTATTCAGGCCCTCAACTAACTGGGTGAGTTCCACCCACATCATGAAGGTCAATCTGCTTTACTCAAGTCCAGCTAGTTAAATGTTAATACCATCTAAATCTTTCTCACAGAAACTTCCAGAATAATATTTGACGATATATCTGGGCATCATGGTTCAGCCAAGTTGGCACATAAAATTAACCATTACAGATGTCTTCCAACAATCCTAGGCCTCAACATTCCAAATTAGCAATTCAAGCAAAAAAAGTAAGGTTTTTTTTCTCCCAGTATCCATATACTGAGCCCAAACAAAGACCTTTATTAGACATACTTCTATCCCATGACAATCCCTGAGCCTAGAAATGCCATTGCTATGGTTGACAGACCCATCAGAACCTCATGGAATGGCAAAGGGGCATGGTATGTAAGCCCTTCGTAACTGTTCTGCCGTATTACTTACTGAACACATGACCATCTGGGACATACTAAGCCATCTTATAAATGGGTTGGTGCTATGTAAATTCTCATCCTGTGCAGAGTACGCATTTTGGGGAAAGGTATATACAGTTAAATGCTGTGGGATAAGAGATAGGTGGGAGGGTAGACAGAGAAGAGCCCATCTTTAAGTATGGGGCAAGGAAGTGTGTTTCAACCATATAATCTATGACCTGTTCATTGATTACTACTTAAATTCATCCCAATAGGAGTATACTTGACAACAATGAATGCCCTGCCCAAATTAGATTACGTTGTTTGGTATGTTCTTTAGGTAATCATAGGGCTCCCAAGGTTTTAGCATGTGGATATAAGTTGGAATTTGGTTATAATGATTTGTTCTTATTCCACTAGCCATATATATATATATATATATATATATATATATATATATATATAAATATATATATATATATGTGTGTGTGTGTGTGTATATATATATATATTAGCCATATATTCCACTAGCCATATATATGTATATTTATATATAATCTATATATATATAATCTATATCTATATGATATAGATATATATATAATCTACATATATATAATCTATATGTCTATATATCTATATATATAGATATTGATCTCTGTTTAATGGTGATACAGATATTGATAGTTTTATTTCTAGTTATTTGTATTTGATCTCTAAAGTATGTTTATGCCCAAGTCAACTGCACAGGAAAATATACACATATAGATACCCATGCGAAAAATTTTCCCTCTCGATTTCAGATATACTTAGGCATCTGTTGAACAATTGATTTACTTCTGTCTTTATAACTTATTGTTTCCCTCCTTCCTGTTTTGATCCACACTTTCCACTCATTGATTCAATAGCTACAATGTTCTAGGCTCTGTGAAAGATTCTAAGGGTATGTGGATAAAGGAGGCGGGGTTCACGTATATCCTATGAAGAAAGGCGAATTGAAACAAGCCATTCGATGTGTGACATTGGGGCTTCAGGGCATGCATTTAAGTACTAACCTCACTCAGGCTCTCTCTGACTCTCATACACTTATCTTCCTTTGCTCTACTCCTGTTGTCCAGTTTATTTTTCTTTTATCTTGTAATGTTTTATTTATATTTGAAAACTACTTAAATTCTGCAGAATATAAATGAACTAACAGTTCTTATTTTGCTGTGCAAGTTCAACTATTTTGGCCAATGGATTTTGTTATCTTCATAAAATGCCCCATTCAAGAACCCTCTCAAAGCATGGTAACAGATGTTGTAGATACATGCACTATACAGAATGTGCAGGACCCTTCAGTCCAGATTCCAGTCCCCAGTGCAGGCAAAATCAGATACACAGCCCTCTTATAGGGATGTTTCTCAAATTTAAATAATGATAACTTCTCTATTAAAAGAAAAGAATTATCATAAACTTCCATTATTGACTTATTTTTATTATGTTACTTAAATATGTAAAGTCATAAAATAAGATATAAGCTTCTTATGTACATAGTTGTTCTATGCCGACAAAGGCAAAACAAATTTGCTTATTAAATACAAGTAAGGCTACAAAACTAAAATATGCAGATCAAAAATTTTAATGTGATAAAAAATGTTGTTTTGCTGCAATGAGATTTCAAGCACAGCCTCATCACTGATTTTATATATTTTTTGGTTTCTTTTTTGTGACTTCTATAATACTACTGTGAATTCAACAATACTACTACTAATACCTAGTCACCTAAGTATCATCATCAAGGTAGTGTTAACATTTTCAAGATGTTGTTCTTTTAGTTCAATAAAATCTTACACATAAGCAAAACTGTCAGTGAGAAATCCAGGAATTTAAATCCAAATTTAAAAGCGGCTCTGTAACACTGTCTTGTTCTTTTGAAGACAAAGTTAACATCACAGTGTAATTGGAATATACATTAAATGAATAACAAATCCAATTACTGCTTGAATAAGGAACAGAAATATGCTTCACTGTATATTTGCTATTATGCTTGCTGCTAATGAATTTTTGCAAGTTGGTACATAGAATGATGGGATCTGCTTACAAGAGGAATACATACTGACTGCAGTAGAGCAGATTCTTTTGAATGTAAAACTTTGACCATTGGATTAGTGAATCAACTCTCTCAGCACTTTCCTCTTTTCAAACTCCTGCAAAATTTTTGTCCGCATAGCATCCTCATTGGAAGTACAAGTATCGCGTGGATATACTCAGAGTTCCATGTGATTCTGACAATCCTAATTCTTTTTTAAGATTACCATTGAAATGAAAACTTAGTATTAAAAAAGAAAAAGATCCCAGACCCTAAGAAAACATGTGCAACCCATAGCTTATGAAATGTTACCTTGCGGAATGCTTTTATAGCAGGCTGATCCCTATGAGACAGAATAATAGCCTCATGGAGGTGGGACAGAGAGGTCATCCCAAGCCCCAAGTCCAGGCTTCTTTCTCTTCTTTTCCTCCTTACCACTTGTCATCATTTGCCTCCATCTGTGGATGGACCAATCTATGGCCCATCAGCTCCTGCCCTAGATGCAGAGGGTTCATTATTTGCCTTTACCAGGTGGTCTGACAAAAAGAGGGCTGAGGAGCTGTCGGACTGTGCTTCTCACACTTTAATGTGCACACACAACCCTGTAGATCTTGCTCAAATGCAGATTCTGACTTAATGGGTCTGAAGTGGGGCCTGAAATTGCATTTCTAACAGGCTTCCAGGATCCATGCAATGCCCTTGGCTTGTGGCCCACACTGAAGAAGCCTGAATCTAAGGCCTTTTGGCTCTCTTCAAGGATGCACCTTTGAGGAGGCAAATTTTCCATCTTTTGCCTTAAGTTACTGGAAATTTGCCTTAATCCTGTGTTTTGTTTGGGACTCTGGTAGTTTGGCTTCTACAAAATGGAGCAATGACTTATTAAATAGATTAAATGGATTATAAGAGTCTTATTTTAATCGGAGAGAAAGCAAAGTTTCATCAGACCCAAAGGATCTTTATATTAGAGGAATTTTTCATATCATGAGTTGGTATGAAGTTTCTATAAGATTAGTAGCCAAAGAATCAATATATCAAACTCTAGAAACCCTGAATTACTTCTAAGTCTTAGTGGTAAATCAATAAATCGAATAATTTAAAAGTGAATTGAGTGATTTTATTTTCATTTTGGGTTGGATTTCACTGACTGTCAGATGGCTTTAATGTGCCATTATATAAGCCTATTCCCAGATTGATATTCATGGTTAGGAAGTATTTTGATTTTTAATTAAATGCTATATATTATTGGAAGAAACTCAGGACAAAGCTATCTCCCTTCTGTGAAACCTATGAAAATCATCCTGTATCAGTTATAAATGCAGATGGCTGTGACAGAGAATCCAACTCACTGTGGTTTTAGCAGATGGTGGGTTACTTTTCCTCACATTGCAAGACTCCTGGAGGTAGGTGGCTTAGCTGGTTCAGCAGCTCTGTGATGTCAGGGTCAGTATCTTGGCAATTCTCCTGGTCTTTTCCTCCTCATTACAAGATGGCGGCCTCTGTTTTAGGTGTCAGACCTGCATTTAAGGTAGGAAGAAGGGGGATAAGGCCGGCATCCTCCTTATCCATCAATTTAACCAGTACAGCCAAACATTTCTCAGAAACCCCCAGAGGACTCCTGGTGACGTCATTGGCCAAAACCATGTCATGTGACCAATCCCTCTCTAACCCCCAGTAATGAAGGCAAGGGAGAAATTTGGGAATAAATAAAGAATCAGCCATCCAATTTCTTTCTTTCTTTTTTTTTTTTTAATCTCCAAACTTCCCTTTAACCGAAAAGCGGAATATTGTTTATCTTTTTTTTTTTTTTTAAAGTGCTACCTCTCTGTTGGGAGAAATTGTGGTGGTTTAAGAAGTATAATAGATATATGAAATTCCTGAAAGGGACCTCAGGGCCCAAAGATTTCTGATTAGTCCTAAAAGTGGAACATAAAAGAATCCCACTGCTTGAAGGTCATTCTAAGAACATGTGAAATTGTCCCAAGGTAAAAAGGTCATAGGGTCTTCAACAAAGTCATGGAAGCATTCTTGTGGTTCCATCCCCCTGAGTCCACCAAGACCGCAGAACTTAGTAGGAAAAGATTCTCTTTCCCTCATTGAGAGCAGGTTTGGAGCTTTTAATAGGACAGCTTCTGGAAACATGCTAGTGCTCCCTCTCCTTGCTCCTTTGTCCTTCCCTGGTTTTGTCACAGCAGACTGCTGTTCCCAGGGGGTCCACATCCCACTGGAGACCTCCTTGCAGCAGCATTCCCCCCTCCTGCATGCCCCAGGGGAGACCATCTCCCATTAGGCAACTAAGAAAAGAACATTGCAAAAATTCCAGCACTTGCTCAGTCTTGGATTTCTCAACCTCTTCTTTATTTTGATACTTTGATATGATCCAATAATTCTTAGCATTAAACTTTGCATATTTGATATATTTGTTCTGAACTGGTCACGGATTCTTTATCCTTAATTTCAAATTCCGCTTATAAGCATGAAGGTCCTTAGTGACTATTTCTAAGGAGGGATTCACTTGTTCCTATGCATTTATCTGTGTGGGGAGTCTTTTGTTTTCCAGTTTTACTAAGAGTTCCCTGTTTCTTCCCTTTTTGCAAAACTAAGATGGCTGCTGTTATGATGTTAAACTAATCTGTAAATGGATTTCTTCATTTATTTGTACTTTAAGTGCTGTGGTACAGGATGCCGGTATTCTAGATCATAATTCTTGGCCTGGTACCCCCACCACCCCCAGATGTCAGCCTCAAACAGGATAGAAAATATTTAACCATATTTTGAGTCTTCTTTCCATTGTGCTTAGGAGTTATGTTACTGACGTACCAGAATATAATCACACAAAATTGTAATTTCAATAGAAGGAAAAAGTGTATGCACACATATTTAAATATACAATAACATCTTTTTGAGACCTATTTTAATGAGTTATTCTTCCAGAAGTTTCTGTGTTTTAAAGAAGATGGTGGGATAAAGAAGATGGGGAAATAATTCAGAGGTAGAACTCTGAATGCAAAGGATTCAGATCTTGGGGCACCTGGATACAAGAGACTTTTAACCAAGGGGTCTTATGTGGACCCCTTAAACCTTATGGTGTAGATGGGGCGGAGTCTGCATACATTACCAGTCTTTACAAGGGTTGGCCCCACCCCCACCGCATGATTAATGAGATGTTTCCATGGAGGACCCTAGTCCAGAATGGTTTGAAATACCACAAGTGTCTGGAGTGGCAGTTGAATTGCAAGGGGATGGGACTGAACAAGGGAGTAAGAAACTAAAGAGAAACTGAATCTGCCCATCAGGTCTTTTTTGAAGGCAGCCCCAGTAGTGTATTTTGCTAAATACTTTCAGAGGGTAAAAACTATAATTTCTGTGGAAAGAAAGAAAAAGTATGAATTAAATATCGGATTTCATCCCAACGTTCTGACATAATAAACTAAGAAAAGACCAGATTTGGTGGGATGGGGGGGGGGGGGGCGGGGAGGAACTCAACCTTTCTGCTTTACTTGGCCACTACAGAATGTCCCCATTTGATAAATGTCTATGATGGTGATCCCGGTGAAAATATGAGCGCTTCTTTCTGAACAAAAAGCATTTCATTAGCAAATCATTTGCAAAGAATATGAGCCAGGTATTAAAAGACTGATAGAAACTTAGAAAGGGTAATGTCAAGATATTTAAAAATGACCAAAAAATGGAAGACGGCTTAAGTACATAGAGTGGCAAAAACGTACGTTTGCTCTTTGGAGCAGCAAACAAAGAGATGTCAGTTTATGGAACAAGGAAATGATGGGTCTCTAAACACATTATTTTGATGAGCCGCAGCTGATGACTATGTTCTGTGTGGGGCATTTTGGAGAGTTTTTGTATGTGTGTGTGCTCAAGTACAAAGAGTTGTATGTAACCACCTCCTAGGGCTTGCAACTGACCTTCCTCCCAGTGGCTACTTTTCCCCAACTCTGGATCTCTGGACACACAACTTTTTTTCACATTCCCTGATGCTTTGGTTTGCGTTTTTATCATTTTTCCTTAAGTTTTCTACAATCTCACCACCTACCTCCAGAAATGATATATCCTCCTTCTTCAGTAAGAAAATGGCAGTTGTTTGGTCTATACCTCTTCGGCTCCCATCCCCTCTCGTCAAAGTCAATGATGTCTTTACCCAACCTTCCCTCCTTTCTGTCTCAGGGGAGGTACCATCCTTGGTTCTTTCCAGGGCTGATCCATTTCCCTGTGGTCTTGATTCTCGATGTATCACTCATCGCCAATCTCCCCCTCTTTCTCTTCACTGGCATTTCTCTAATCCATATACACATTGAATTTCCACCATCCCTAAATTAAACACACCATCTTGCAATGGTCATTCCCAACTTGCTCCCTGCCTATCATTGCTGTTGACCAGACCTAGGTCCCCATGTCCCTGGGAAATGGTTGCTTCACCTCCTCTCTGTTGTCAAAGTCATAAAGACTCCTAGGTTCTGACAAGTCCCCCTTCTGCACGCCATAATCTCCCTCAGAACACCAACTCTTCCCTGCCCTGGGGCTGGGGCTCCCATGGCCTCCTTTGTCTCAGACTTGACTTTCTCCCATAGACCTGGAGCCTCCTCTTCATTTTTGAATTGTACCTTGCAAAGCTGTTCTGCAGATCCAGTGAAATAATGGATGTGAAGCCACATAAAACCATTTAAGAAATGGCAGCTCTTATCAGGGTTAACTTCCCCTGACTGTAGAAAAATGACTCTAACACCCTACCCCCGGTTCCCCCAAGCCTGCCCTCTATTCCCTCTGTCCACCAGTCAGCATCCTGAGCTGAGGCTGCGCACCGAGTTCTCTCCCCATAAGTGACATGCCGGCCTATGTGACTGTGTTTAAGGTGCCGGCTGCCCTCCACCCTGCACCCTCCATCCCACACAACTTGAATTCCCCAATAGGGTGTATTTCCATAGTTTCTGCTTTGTCAGAGTAAATGGACCACGGCACTGTCCGCTCCATGACACGTAACATCTCAAACCTTGGCTGTATAGGTTGTGACTTATCAATTTATTCCTTAGGACCTAAATTCCTCAAAGGTCAAAGTCCACTCTCCAAGGAGCTGAGTCTGTTTCCTCTCTCTCGTTAGCACGTCCTTCTGCAGACTGGCTCTTGGAATCTCTCCTGTTGTAACTAATTTCCCTCAAACTCCTTTCTCTCTCTTCCTTTTCCTGCTCCCCTGCTCTGAATGTCCCTCTGATGTCGTGTACCTTTCTTGCCTGAGCAGGCTCATGTATTCCTACAACTTTAGCTAGTAATGCCAAAACACGTGACACGAGTGTGGGCCCTCCCTAACTCCAGACCCAGAGGGCCTTTAAACTATACACTTCCAACAGTCTCTGGTCCCCTTCCTTCCCCCTGTGTCCTCTAACTCTGTGAGTGGAAAACTCACCCACCTCCAGTCAAAGCAGAAAATTCCGTTACCACCGACCCCACCGTCACCTACAGCTCCAACTACAAATTCCATCCATCTCCGCGTTTTATCCCTTTTTGCCTCTTTTGCATCTTTTCACTATGTTTAGTTCAAACTCTCACGATTTTTTCTCTGATTTCAATAACCTTCCAACTGGCCTCACTTCTAGCCACCGCATTCTGGGGCCAGCTATCTTTAGAGAATTCACATCGCCACCCTGTTTAAATGCCTTTGACAAGACTCCTTTGCCAAAATCGTTAGTAAAGCATTCCATATCCTTCACAATCAGGCTCCAGTTTGTTCTTTTATGCTCACCCCTTGCCAAAAGCCCCCTGGACCCAGGCTGAGTGGGACCTTGCCTCTGTTTTGTTTGTTATTTCATTTCATCAACTGATCAACTAATTTTCACTCACAGGTTTTCTCCTCTGCCAAACAGCTCAGTTCTGTCTGAATTGTTTAGCATATGTAGATGATTCAATCCCAGAAAATATCTTTGCGTGGATATTTTTAGTCATCAAATGACATAAACACTTTACACATTAATCACAGAGTTTATAAAATTTCAAAGGAAACCTATAACTATATGATGCCATCTCAGAAATGTTTGAAAGAATCGTGGCATAATGATATTAGCAGAATGATTCTCAAAACTTTTTCCCATTAATATCAAACGCTTATTTACACAAGCTATGGGAAGGAAATAGCACAAATAACTCACAGCATTAAGTATAGAAATAGATGTATTTTGTTGTGTAATACATTATATATTTTTTTCTGTCTTGCAGAGTGACTTTTCTAAGGAGGCTCTTGTTAGATTGAGAAAAATTAATTTCTAATCCCAGACATCACGCAGCTCATGCTAAACTGGGGAGTGACTCAGCAACATGGGAATTTCAGGCATCAGGTCGACTGGGAGACAATATCTGTTAATAATATGAATTTTAACATGAATTTATAACTCTAATTTGGACTTCAAATGTGTTTTTCTGGCCCTGCTTGGCTGTTGATTTGCTTTCATTTTATGCAGTCGTGTCTTATGTCTTAGCTAAAGACTGTCATTAACGCTACACCAGGAACCTGCTTCCTGAGGCATACTTTATACTGCCAGGAATGTAGAAAGTTGGTGAGTTTTTGTTTCTTGGTCATTGTGTACGGGTCAGACGTAAAGCACATTCACACAGTGGAGTCTAGAAAATATAGTCATTGTTGAAATGAGAGGTCATTCTATTTTTACTCACTTTCACTTTAATTGCAAATTGTTAGTGCAGGAATTTCCACAAAAGGGTTATGCAAGCATGCCCAAATTGCTTGAAATATTTTCCACTTCTCTGACTCCCCATGGGAAAAGCCACTAGGTTGCATTTGTGGCATCTCAGTTGGTTCAAGCAGCCTAATTGGGATTTAGAAGCTCTAAACTGTGCAGGTTTACAGAGGGACATCCAGGATTGGAACTCCTGTCTCCATTTCCTCCCTCGAATCTGGAAAAGTGTAAATTACCCATGTAACCTACAACCCGAATGATGGCAGCTGACATCCAACTTTCGTTTGTTCACTGTCCCATTTTTACATTTCTTTCAAATGATTTAAAAAACAAAAAAGATTTGAACTCTTTGCCAGGAATTTCATCAGGAAGCAAAATACACTATTGTCCTCTTTAAAAAAAGGGGGTTCGCATCTCATATGGGAGAAATACACTCCTGGGCACAGGTAACTTTCCTGTCTCTTGGGCAGAAGCACCTAATCACTGCCCCATCTGTCAGAGCCACCTAATTGCAAACAGGGGCCCTTTCACAATGTAGTGAACGAAGGCAAAACAATTAATTAAAGCTCAGAGGAAAAGAGTTGTTTAAAAGTACAAACTCCCCTCAAGAACTCTTACTGTGATCTTGCATTGATTCTCTCTTGTGCTTGCTTACTTACCCTCATCTATGTATCCATGCAAATTTCATTTGTCCTACTTTTCAATTTCTGCTGTCTAACATTCAATGTGATTTAAACAAGTCAGAGAAAAGGCCAAAGTCAGCAGTTCTTTGTTTGCCTCGCAAGCTTTGCTGTGCGTATAAATCTCTGGGGGTCTTGTTAAGAGAGCAGATTCTGATTCAGTGGGTCTGAGGGGGGCCCAGGAAGCAGCATGTCTAGTGGGCGCCCAGAAGTTCTGCCCTTGCTGCTCCCAGACCACAATTTTATTAGGAATGATCTAGATTATTAGATACTCTCCCCAATGTGTACTGAGACTTCATCTTTTCAGGATTCCTGTGCAAACCTGTCTCCGTCTTACTTGTCCATACAATAGACACATCCCAGATTATCATGCCTACTTCTCCTCTTCTCAAACCCACTTTCCTCCTTGGCCTCATTGCTATTTCCTCTGGAATCCTTAAGGAAGCACATCGGTATCCAGGGCTCTGATAGGTCACACAAGGAAGATGTTCAAGATGTATTCCTTCCTGACAGTTTTAGAAACAAAATGACACACGTGTTCTCTTCTCGATTATAACTGAACTGTGGTGAGGCAGTGCGCTGTTTGGAAAAATGCACTGGGCATGAGTAATGTGTACAAAACTCCCTGAGGGTCTTAAGCTTATGTGCCTCAGTTTCCTTCTTGGTAAAAAAACAACAAGGCTGAATTTGATGATCTCTAAAGCCCCCTTCTGCTCTAACTTAACCCTTTATGACTCTGACAGCTGGTCATTTAATCATCTGGAGGAACTCTTACTGGCCTAAACCAATGGATGCTCTTTTAGGAGGGTCAGTCGACTACTATTGAACACTCTTGAACTCATCAGATTCTGCTCCCAGGAGGATATTACCCCACTCATAAGAATAGCATGATGCCACTGCATCCTCTTTAGTTTGTACCCACCCACCGTTATGGCTGGACTCTGAGTGTCTGTGTCTAAGCTCTTCACTGGCAACGGAGGCAGTCATGAGGATCGTGCCTGGTTGCCAGGACCACAGGGCTTGGCCAGACTAGGCATGAATTTACCCAAAGCACAAGAAGTCTGCCTAACCCAAAACAGGACGTAAAAAGCGAATCTAAGAAGAGAAGCCAGAGATGAGACCTGGAGTGAGGTGGAACCATGGTCAAGAAAATTAGATGTGATCAGAAACTAGAAGGCTTGGGAACAGTCCAGGAGGCAGAATCTGAAAGGACACGGAGTGAGTGGTTTTTGGGGGGAGATTGTGAACGATTGCAGGGGCTAAAACTAATGTTTGAGTTGCTCCATTAAAGGAGTTACTCACGGCTAGTCAGAGAACTTTGTGAGGGCAGAACCTCTACTCATTTTTTGCCAAATACCTCTAACAGTTACCTGATCCAATAAAAGATGAGCCTGTGGGAATGAACGAATGAATGAATGAATGAATGAATGAAACAAGTAAATTTTCAGACCACGTAATTTATCCACACTCCTCACATCTATTTTCTCCTTTTTCTTTGCCACCATACAAGTTCATATCCTCATTATTTCTCAAGCAAACCAGAGGAACTCCCAGTTCTCCAATGTCTCCCAATTTAATTTCATTCTACAGACTGCAGCAGGATTGGTTCTCTTGTTTGTGCCTTAGTTATTTGCATATTCTGTTCCATCAGAGAAAGTAAATCTCTTGAGGTCAGAGGCAGTGTTCTACCAAGTTTTATACGTTCACTCCAGCTAATACTCAATAACTGTTTGTTGAAGTGAATCACCGTGTTCATTATAAGTCATTATAAGATCAATATCCTGAACATTTAAGGCACTATCTTTCTTACTATATTATTTTTTAATACTCAGGTATCCAAGAGTTATAGTTGACTACAAAGTTCTTATAAAATCAACTCATTTAACCTTTCACGTTAGTTATTTCTTTAGAGTTAAATTAGTACTTTTTTAAGTTAAGAAAACCTTTTATGAAGTAGCGAGTCATTACTTATTGTTAAAGTAGCATATTCTGAGAGGTTTGGGTACCTCTTCCCCACAAATGCACCTATTCACACATGCACAATCTTGCATATGATTTCAAGGGGTTCGGGAGTCCCCTAAAGCCCTTGCAAGCCCTTAAGGTTGATGGAAGTCAAGCCTAGAACTTCTGCTGGAGAAGAATAAAGGTTTTCTACAGCCAAAAGACTCTACCTCGTTCCCCCCTGTGCACCCCTCCCCCAGGCTTGCCACCTGGCATTTAGAAATGCAGAGGACCAATCCATCAATACCCGTTTTGAAACTGAAAACAGAAAATAGACTGTTTTCAGTACAGTACATTTTGTACTCTTGTCAACAATGATCTTTATCATGGGATTATAGAAATCAAGGAAGGATTGGCTGATGTGACCACTCTTGGAAAGATAGGCAGGTGCTTTTGAAATTGCCAGCTGATGAAAGAGAGCACACAGTATTACCTCCACCCAGCCCTGCTGGCCCCTGGGAGCTTCTAACTGTCCTTGAGGAAAAGTTGAGAGCAGGGGATGGTTCGGAGCCTGAGGATCAACCCCTACCCGTTTTTTTCTTTGAAGATTCCTTTCCCCATCCCTTCAGTTTCAAAATAGTGTGTGGGTCTGACATATAGGAAAGGTTGCTAGGAGAAGGGGGATTAGGGCCTCAAAAATAAAAAATGAAGCTAACCTGTCAAATGTTGACTTTAGTTTAATTTCCCGACAGCTTCATCCCCGAAGTAAGGGCTTCCAAGTTTCTGTTTCAAGAGAAGATATTTCCATCTACTTTGCAATTTTGAAAGAAGAAATTTCTCTGATGCAAGTTGTCACAGCATGATGGAAGAGAACAGGAAAATCTAGTGAGACCTCAGGATTTGCTCACCTCTCACACATTTTCTTTTCACTCTTTTTGCCAGCCTTCCATCTTACAGTGATAGTTTCATCAGGATCTAACCAGCATTTGAAACAGGATCCTCAACCTCTTTACAGGCCCGTGAACCTTCCTTGGGCCCCACCAGTTCAGCTCATGATTGATCTTGCAACATGTTGAGAGACAGATAATTGGATAAGCGGCGTGTTGATGCATAAAAAGCATAGTCATTGATTACCAATTGTGTAAGAAATTTGGGATGTGACAGACATCACCAATTTTGATTTATGTCACCAGAATAAGTAAAATGATGGGGCAGGAATAGTACGTATTTCATCTAATTAACCTGGGAAGACACTAATTGTTCTGTGGCAGGCTTCACATTCAGTCATTTCAAAACGAGAAGGAAGCAAGTTACAAACAGAATAACAGGTATTAAGAGAGGTATGTAAGTTGAAGACCCTACATTTGGAGGCATATGGATTTAAAATTAATCCAAGCATCATTTGATAACAGGGTACAGAGTATCCATGAATACAAAGGAGTGGTGTTCTAGGAGCCTGTTCCTATAACTTCTGCTCATTAACTAATGCTCTTAATTATGCTCTCTTATACAAATCAATCAGATGATTTACACCGTTCTCAAAGAAACTTAATTTTGTACAAAAAAGGGAGGAATAGTACGTTTTCAGATATGACCTAGCTCAGTTACCTGTAGATGTAAGGTTTATTCCTTTTTCAGAGACAGAGAGACAGAGTATGGGAGGGGGAGGGGGAGGGGCGGAGAGAGAGGGAGACACAGAATCTGAGGCAGGCTCCAGGCTCCCGGCTCCCGGCTCCCAGCTGTCAGCACAGAGCCCAATATGGGGCTCGAACTCACAGACTGTGAGATCATGATCTGAGCTGAAGTCAGATGTTTAACCGACTGAGCCACCCGGGTGTCTCCCTCCTCCCCCTCCCCCACCCCTGTTCCACATTTGTAAAATAAGAGGATTATAAGCATCGGACCTAGAACTTATTAACACTTTCACTGTGTCAAACACTGTGCCTGGCGTCTTAATGTATTATCTTTACTTCCTTAAGCAACTTTCCAAAAGAGATATTATTATCTCCACATTACAGAGGAGTAAGTTGAGGCACAGAGAAAAGAATTAATTACCAGAAGCACCATAAGAGACAAGTGATGGATCTACAATTGGAACCCTCTATGGGGCTCCAAGATAGTCCCCAAGGAGCTTGGAATAATTTGCTAAGGCAGCTGTCATGAAGTGTCATAGGCCGAGTGGCTTAAGCAATAGCCATCGATTGTCTCACTGTTCTGGAAGCCAGAAGTTTGAGATCAGGTGTGGTGAGGATGTGCGGCAGACGGTTCTAGGCCTCTGTCCTAGCTTCTGGTGGATTGCCAGTAATCTTTAGCATTCCCTGACTTGTGGCATGATAGCTCCAGTCTCCACATGGCATTCTCCCTGTGTTCATGTTTGTCTAAATCCCCTCCTTTTTGTAAGAATACTAGTTATATTGGATTACAAGACCATCTTACTCCAGTATGATCACATCTTAACTAATTTCACCTGCAACCGAATGAGGCCACGTTCAGAGGGACTGGGGATAAGGGCTTTAGCATATGAATTGTCGGGGGACACAACTGACCCCCATGACAGTGCTTATAATCTTGTTAAGGTTCTAAGATAGAAGTACACGAAGAGTTTATTAATAATAGGACCTATGCAATACTTGCAGATCACCCTTTATGGCAGAGGGCATTAGCGTTTTCTTTGGTGGATAATTAGTGCTAACCCTTCAGAAACTTAAGAAAATCACATTTGGCTGCATGACCCGGGAATGCCTTATACTGGAATGGGGTTTGAACTGAGTGGAAATAAATGGCCTAGTCCACGGGGCCAGTGGAGAGAAGAAAGAGGGTTGTTGCACTGGTTGAACAGTAGGCGTTTGTTAGAAGTTGTGAGATAGGTAAAGAAGGGATACAGTCGCTGCCATCAGGGAGCTTACAACTGAGCCTCAGAGGCATGAATCAAACTTGAGACAAGTAACCACCGAGGCAAAAGTTTAATGCATGATCTTCACCGTCACATACGTGGGCAGCTGTGCAACACGGTGAACTGCGGCAGCCGCACGAGTGACAGAGGGGGTCACGGTGAGTTCCGGCACTTTGAGAATGTTCATGGGTCAGTGGTGATGTGAGCTGGGATTTTTTTTTTTAAGGGTGGACTTTGTTATAGGAGAGCAGCAGGGAGAGGGGTTCCCATGGAGAGAGAGGGAGCTATATACCTAGGTAGTAAAGTCTGAGGCCTACCTGAAAGCCATCAGACGTGCCAGTGGGCAGGGACATCGGGCTCTTGTAAGGGAATGCTCTCGGGCTACCTTCAATTTTCCAGAATCCCGCCTCAAAGCTACCACCTAGGAAGGCGTTTGCCAAGTATGTGGTCAAAACCTGTGTTCTATAGGACAGGGATAGGTGTTCTTCAATTTTTTTTATTTATTTATTTTTTTATTTTTTTTTTTTTCAACGTTTTTTATTTATTTTTGGGACAGAGAGAGACAGAGCATGAACGGGGGAGGGGCAGAGAGAGAGGGAGACACAGAATCGGAAGCAGGCTCCAGGCTCCGAGCCATCAGCCCAGAGCCTGACGCGGGGCTCGAACTCACGGACCGCGAGATCGTGACCTGGCCGAAGTCGGACGCTCAACCGACTGCGCCACCCAGGCGCCCCTTCAATTTTTTTAAGTAGTTGCAGGTTTAATAAATTTAGGAAATAGTGCATTAATTAATGGTAATATTTCAGTCAGGTACCGGCAGAAAACAAGTGGCTTATTGCAAGTGAGTCGTGTCGGGAGACTTTAGTCAACGACTGGGCAAGGCCTGAGGCAACCACAAAGGAAGGGACAGTGGCCCAGGGCTGGTAGCAGCAGGAAGCCATTAACCATCCCTGGGCTGAAGGGTGAGGTATAGAAAGGCTATCCTGCGTGTGCAGAGGGGATGACGGACAGGACCCGGGTCTTTGAGCTGAGGAAGGCAGCCAGCCCAAGGTGACTCGATCGGGCAGAGTCAGGGGAATGAATACACTTCCCACCTCACTCTCCCCCACCCAAGACCTCCTGCTCAAACCTCGATGATGCCAAAGTCCCACTGATGATAGACAGCGTCCTTAGAAGTTGCGAGGACACAAGCAGGGGGGAGATGATGCAGAGTGGAAGTAGAGGGACAGATGGAAGGTTTCCAGCATAGGCAACAGTTACTTCACAGGAGGGCCTCTTATCGTATTTAATATGTTAATGTGTTAATGACCCTACAAAGCAGGCTAAGGAAGGCAGTATTCCCAGACTAGTTTTACCACAAAATTCCTTTTCTGAAGATCTCTAGGACCGGTGATCAAAGGAATCCAAATTGGGAATCTTTGATCTGTGGCATGAAATCCAAGCCTCTTCTATCCGTCAAGGTTCTTTCAAATCAAAGCCAATCTCAAGCTAGTTAAAACAAAAAGAAAATCTGTTTGGTTTACACATAATCGGTGAGTTGGGAGGGGGCCATTGATTCAGGCATGGATGGACCCAGTAGCTTTAAGTAGGGCGAGAGCCCCCGTTGGTCCCTACGGCATTCCACTCTGCTGCTGGTCTCAGCCAAGCTTAATTCTGCACGCTGGCTCTCACCACCAGGTGAGCAGCACTACTGACTACCTCACGCCCATCCCCCCAGCTCAGCAATCCCAGTGACGGAGGGCCTTCTCTCTCCCCATGCACATGTACAAATCCCATGACACTTCTGAGCGCTCCCACACTCAGACGGCAGAGTGTCCATCTCTAAACAACACCTGTGCTCCCCTCCTGAGGTCCTCTGATTGACTCCTCTCAGCCCTTTGGAGTTGGGGAAGGTGACTCACCCCGTTTTGACACTCACCAGGACCATATCAGCCCAGGGAGAGGGTAAGGACTAGTCCAAAGAAACAAGAAAGAGGGTCATAAAAAAGCATGCGAACTTAATGCAAATTAAAATGATAGCTTCCATGATCTACTGTATTTCTTTACAGGGCGTTCATGGCTTCCCCCAAATTGGGCCTCGAACAATGTATTCCAATAGTCTCTTCATGACCTCCCTGCTCCAGCCAGACTAGTTTACTTGAACACAGCATAAATTCCCAAGTTTGTTCCTTAGACCCTCATAGATTTGAATCCAGCCTTGTCTGCATCAGGTCTCAGGACTGCAACAGATCCTGTCTACTGTGTCTCCCACCCCTCACTACAAAACTGCGATTCTTTGTTTTCTGTCCTCCTAACTCCTGGTGCATTAAAGTTCTACCCCATCCCTTTGATCTTTATGACACCCCGCTCTTTCTTGTCAATGTGTGTGTGTGTGTGTGTGTCCTGTATCCCTACAGACACCCCTAGATTGTAAGCTCCTTGAACTCTGTGAGATCATACCTTTGTATTCCGTATCTTCATACCTTTGTACTCTGTACCTACGTCGCCCGGCACATTGTGGATGTCAATTAAATGTGCTTTGGTTGTTTTTTCACAGGTTTGAGGTTAGCATCCCATCTTTTCTTGTTTGCCTGCATTGCCATCAGTCCTTTATGTCCTCCATGCCAACCTGTAGAGTGGCTTTGAGAAATGTTCTTGCCCTCGTGGGGTCCCAGTCTCCCGTCAAATGGATTAGCAGTGTCGATATTGTGGAAAAGAATTATCCACTAATTCATTTATTCATTCAGTTAGTTGCTTATTCAGCTCTCATTGACCACCTTCTGTGCACAACACACCGTTGTGTGTCGAAACATTTTACTGCACTCTGTACAAAGGAATTGGCAACATCTGACAAAACTACATATACGTTTACCCTTTGACCCCGCAATGCCGCTTCTAGGAATTTACCTTGAACGTAGATCTCCATTGTGGGAAACACTGTGTGTACAAAAATTTTTCATTATGGAAATTTTGTAATAGAAAAATTAGGAAGCAACCTAAATGTCCATTCTTAGAAGATGGTTGAATAAACTACAAAACACCCACATAATGGAATACTATATAACCCTAAAAATATTTGAAAAAGATTGTTATGAGTTGATGGATTTCCAATATATATTGCTAAGAGAAAATAGAAGCAAGGCACAAAAGCATACATAACGTGCTAGCTTCTATGAAAGGAAAATATAAAATACTATATTTGCTGATTTTTGCACAATGAAACATGCAAAGGATATGAACTGGAAATTAATGAAAATGTCTACTTTCAGGATATGAGGGAAACAGATGGAAGTGATAGGGATGGAGCAAAGCATCTGAAAGTTTTAACTTTTGAACCATGTCTTCTACACACTCAAAAATGAAACTAAATTTAAAAGAATGAAACCAAGCATTCAAATTGAATGCAAATATAAACAAATGAACATAACCGCATACCAAATTGGTAACCTAACCACAGAGAGAAAAGAAATCATCCAGGGGTGCCTGGGTGGCTCAGTTGATTAAGCATCTGACTTTGGCTCAGGTCATGATCTCACGGTTTGTGGGTTTGAGCCCCGCATCCAGTTCTGTGCTGACAGCTCAGAGTCTGGAGCCTGCTTCAGATTCTGTGTCTCCCTCTCTCCCTCTGTCGCTCCCCTGCTTGCCCTCTGTCTCTCTCTGTCTCTCAAAAATAAATAAACATTAAAATTCTTTTTTAATTAGAAAGAAAGAAAGAAAGAAAGAAAGAAAGAAAGAAAGAAAGGGAGAGAGAAATCACCCAGGTAGCTCTGAAGCCAGGACTCTGACTACCCAGTTAGTAAGAAATGTTCCAAGGTCAAAGAGAAACAAGGAAATTAAAAAAAATTTTTTTCTTTAAATGTTTATTTATTTTTGAGAGAGACAGAGACAGAATGTGAGTGGGTTGGGGCAGAGAGAGAGGGAAGCATAGAATCCGAAGGAGGCTCCAGGCTCCAAGCTGTCAGCACAGAGCCCGATGCGGGGCTCGAACTCACAAACCAGGAGATCATGACCTGAGCTGAAGTCGGACGCTCAGCTAACTGAGCCACCCAGGTGCCCCAGGAAACTTTAAATTTTAGTAAATTTATTGTCAGAATTTATGTTGGTGTTGTAATTATGAAACTGTGTGTGTGTGTGTGTGTGTGTGTGTGTGTGTGTTGTAGAAGAGAGTAAATGAGTAATTACACTAAGAGTGGGAACCAGAGAGCTCACACTGTGAAATAAGCAAGACTGATAACATGAAATTGGGGGAAATGAAGGAAAACCTGTGGTTTGGGTTTGAATTTAAAATATCAGTATACATTCTCTTTTTTTTTTTTTTTTTTAGCGTCTGTTTATTTTCAAGAAAGAGACAGAGTGTGAGCAGGGGAGGGGCACAGAAAGAGAGCGACACAGATTCTCAAACAGGCTCCA
Source organism: Panthera leo (assembly GCF_018350215.1). NCBI lineage: Eukaryota > Metazoa > Chordata > Mammalia > Carnivora > Felidae > Panthera > Panthera leo. The sequence continues at coordinate 25,935,493 of NC_056679.1, forward strand.
GGCTCCCAACTGTCAGGACAGAGCCCAATACGGGGGTCAAACTCACAAACCATGAGATCATAACCTGAGCCAAAGTCAGATGCTTAACCAACTGAGCCACGCAGGCGCCCCAATTCTTTTTTTTTTTTTTTTTTTTTTTAAATTAAAGAGATTTCCTGACCTGTCCACTGAAAGGGCCTAAAACCAATGATATCCTAGAAGAAATGAGCATATACAACACCCAAATTTTGCCTTGTAATTACCATTCCCCCACTAAAAAGAACCAGGGCTACTTGAGTAATGGCTCATGTTAGAGCTGGTAGAATAAAAGTTTAAGGTAAATATGGAGTATCTTGTGTCATAAAATAAGGAGTATGCAACGCTAATGGAATTAGTGTCAAAATATCACAGAAATGAACTTCAGAGTTTCCAGCTAGTCAAATTTGGCACAAACTGAGTATAAAAAAAGAATATGCATAACATGTTGAATTTTAAAAATCGATGAGTCTATGCAGACTTAAAAGAGAGAGATATAGGAGAACAAAGTGCTGAAACACAAACATGGATGAATCTCAACATGAAGCAGAGTGAAAAAGTCCAGACAAAATGGGTTACATACCACAGGATTCCATTTATATAAATTCTAGAAAGCGAAGACTAATTTAGAGTACAGAAAACAGAGCAGTAATTGCCCATGGATGAGGTTAGAGGAAAGAGGGTGAAAAGAAACTTATCCCTTAAGCAACTGCACTATGAGGAGCAAACTAAAAAGGAAATCAGTACATTAGGTCTGACCTTAGTTCTCTAAAATGGTAATTTGGAGGAGCTACCTGAGGCCAAGAAGACCTCCTTTGCAGTAGATCTTGACATATGAACGGAATAAAAATCTCAATCATACTGCTACTCACCGGATCTGTGCTATTGGTAGAGGACAACTGAGGACATCCTGGTTCTAATACTGGGTACCATTCAGTTGGAATATTTTGTTACTGGTGAGATTGAATTGTTTTTTTTTTTTTTTTTTAAGTTTATTTATTTTTGAGAGAGAGAGCATGAGCAGGGGAGGGACAGAGAGTGAGGGGGCAGAGGATCCAAAGCGGGTTCTGCGCTGACAGCAAGGAGCCCGACTGGGAGCTTGAACTCATGAACATAAGGTCATGACCTGAGCCGGAGTTGGACGCTCAACCAACTGAGCCACCCAGTGGCCCGATTGTTATTTTAAATAGTATATAGTTGTTTTCAGATAGACTCTTTCGTGGTTCCATTTTTTTACAGTAGGCATTGAGAAATAGCAGTTTCTATTCTACCCATGTACAAGTCATTACTTCCAATTTCTATGTTTTATCATATTGAATATTTACTGAGTTCTGTTGTAAATCATGAAGCATGTAAATACTGTCACAAGAGAACAAGATTATAAACTACTGTTAGCACGCAGATTCTACTGTGTGGAGAACCCATCTCATCAGTCACTTAGGAATCCTACGTGTAAGATTTACAGACCTTGCAAGTGGAGCTTTAGAGGTTTTCGTATGTGATTGAAGTGTCCATCCATTAGTGCCGTTACCCAGTAAGAGCCGTGCGCTGAGTAGAAATGTGGGGCGGCGACCCCAATGCACTCGCCTGGTGCGTATAGAGGCCAGCATGTGGGCTTGCCGCACGGTGAAAGAAGATGCGGCCTAATTCAAGGGCTGACACCCTCAGTGAGCGAGAGCCCCCGTGCTGGAGAGGAGTTTGGTGTTGCCGTGGTTCAGGGTTTTGGATTGTCCAATGCCCCTAGGAGAACACCATGTGCGATGCAACCGTGGCCAACTGTCCTTGATCACACCCTTGGGGTGAAGTGCTCCATGTTCTGTTGTAACAGAGGTGAGTCATCCACCCAGGGCACTTCTAGATCTTTCCAACAGGGACTTGGGCTTTCACCTGTGTGCATCTGTTTCTTCCCGTGTAAATCCGGTCCGGGCTGCCACAGAGCACTTAGAGCCTTGTGAAGAAAACTGCAGCCTCTACTTTGGCTTCATCCTTCATAGCCCATCGTTCTCTGCGACAAGGTGTACCTTGCTCTTTCTTTCCGATGGCTACCGCGGGATGTAAACCTAATCTTTAAAGTCAGTCTTGGGGCGCCTGGGTGGCTCAGTCGGTTAAGCGGCCGGCTTCGCCCAGGTCATGATCTCGCGGTCCGTGAGTTCGAGCCCCGAGTCGGGCTCTGTGCTGACAGCTCAGAGCCTGGAGCCTGTTTCAGATTCTGTGTCTCCCTCTCTCTGACCCTCCCCCGTTCATGCTTTGTCTCTCTCTGTCTCAAAAATAAATAAACGCTAAAAAAAAAAAAAAAAAAAAAAAAAATTTAAAAATAAAGTCTGTCTTAGGTAAAGAGTTTGGGGGGTGGTTGCTGTTTAACGCAAGCAAGTGGCACCTCCCGGGAAAATGTGAATAATTGCAATTTACAAAATTATTACAAATAAAGGCAATAATTACAAAATAATTGATTTACCGTGTAAATTTGCATCTCATTTCATTTAACTTTAAACATTGGGAGCTGGCGTGCACAGCTGCCTTTTTCCTTTATTTTTCAAAAGCAGAGGCTAGATTGTTCTGTTTTCAAGGTGGCAAGTTGTTGATCGGGAGATCACAGTCGCTCTGACCAGGGGGCAGAGTCTTCTCCTTGCTGCCCTCTGTTGCCAGGGCATCTTCTCCTTTGGGTTTGGGGCAACCATCCCCAGCTTCCTTCTTTTGCCTCCTTACTACACTGTATAGTGCCTGAGCAACCTCCAAGAGCTAATTTGGGAGGAGTTGAGGGAGTTCCAATGGGGTTTTGTATTTATGATTAATTTCCACTAGCCTTACAAAGATGATGGATGTCACTGAATAACACATCCAATTTTTGAGGCTTGATATTTGCTAACTGTGTAGCCAGGCCCCTTTGGCTCTTATTGAAGGGGAAACTTAAGCTATTAACTGAGAATAAGTGACTCATTTTGAGGTCAAACAGTAAATCAGGGATAGAATGAGAATTAAAACCACAGCTCTAAAGGGCTGCAAAAACAGACTTAAAGGGAAAAAAGGATACAGTTTAGGAAGATTGCTCTTTCTCCTCTGGCTACAGTGACAGACAACCTTGGCTTTGGATTATTCTCAGAGATTAATAATTCATTTTGAACCTCAATAATGAATTAGAGTGTTCATGGGCACAGCATCTTTGTGTGACAGTTCCGTGCTCTGCTCTAGATGGAAACAGATTTAAATGGTTCACCAATCTCTGCCCACTCTGCCGTCTGCAGGGTTGAAGCACTTCAACCTAATGCCACAAGAATTTATTTAGCACACGTTGCATCCTCTAAAACAAATATCAGAAATTTAAGTAAGACCCAATCCCTGTCCATAAGGAACTTAGAGTCTAGTGATCTGTTCCTTACCTCAAATTATTGTTTGAACCACTCTCTTTTTGACTTATACAATCACAAGAAGAATGGAAATTAGACTTTGACTCTAAAGTATCAAGAATACACAGTGTTCTTGAAGCCACAATTGCTTGTTTTTCATTCAGCCAGATGAACTGGAGAATGCCAACATGCACACACTGACATCAGTGGCTGCCCTTCAGTTGTAGACTTGGAAAGCATATTCTAAATCCTCTAGTGAAATGTTTTGGCAGGCATTTTCATCCAGATATTATTAACAACAACACTAAAACAATCCACACATCAATTCTGACTCTCAGGGAGGTCCTGGATGGAAATGTTAGCGACTGGAGTTTCAAGTGCTTTTGTCCAACCAAATCTCATGTCCCCATCAGTCATAATCTTTTAAGTAGCTTTTCTGTTTGGGGGTAAATAAAGTAGCATAGGCATTTCCTTGTCCAGCCATGTTTTGCATTTTTCATTACTGTGACATTTTTGGAGGCTATGACTGATTCATGACTTAACGACATAAGAATACTCTCAATAGCCAAAAGGCTGTTGGAAAAAATATCATACAAGTGTGCAACCAACTAGAAATCTGAAGGAGCGTGGTCTGTGCAGTCCATTCATTCAACAAATATTTACTAAGCACTCTGCTAGACCTGGTGTGTCTTAGACCCATGACTCAATCTCTTTGGGCCTCGGCTTTCCTCATCCGTGAAATGGGAATAATGATGCTTACTCCATAGGATGATGGTGGAGATTAAGGATGGCAGTTATGTGAAAGTTCCCAGCCCAGGATCTGCACAGGGGAGGTACTTGGTAGATGTGGTTTCCTGTCATTGCTAGGGGAGAACATATTAATGAAATGTTCCCACTTTCTTCAAGTTGCGTTCCCCACCTCTGCCTTCACCTTTAACAGATGCAACTTTGGGGACTGCTATAGAAAGAAAATAGAGGTCGTTGCTTGGGAACACCTTCACCTTCCTGTCTTCTGACCTCTCAGACTGCTCTCAGCCTTACTTACACGGTCTCAGAGCATCACCATCTTTCCTGCTGGCCAGATTAAGTCATCAATCTGTGCTCTGGAGCCCATTCCTTCCCAGTTAAGGACCTCTTGTCTTCCAAAACTTCTTTCTCTTCTTATCCTTGGTGACTTGATTTTCTGTGTATGAAAAAGCTTGACCCTCCTCTTCAGCTCTTGAGCCCCACTCTGGCCACAGCCCCCTCTTCTTTACTTTAAAGCTTCTGGAAGGACTGGAGATGTCTCACTTTCTCACCCACTGTTTGCTTCGCATGCCACAGTGCTCTGGCTTGTCTTCCTGACACCACTGGGATAACTCTTGGTAGAGTTAGCATTCATTTCCAAGCCTACTGAATTTCATTTCACCTGTTCTTCATGGCTCTGTATGACTTTTGAAACTGCTTTCCTTCTGGAAACTGCTACTCCATTAGCTTTGTGGTGTACTATGTTGGCCCTTCTCTTCCTTCTTGGCTGTTCCCGGCAGCTCCAGGGGCTCCTCATCCATGATGTCTGATGATGGAAACCTCAGTGTGTGCGGATAGTTTTCTATGCACTTTACATAAACTATCACATTTTAGTCTTCACAACAAACCTTTAATGAGTACTAGCATTTCCTCCTTTTATTAACAGTGAATGTGATGCTAACCCATCTGCCCAGAGTGACTCACTAGTAAGAACTGAGGCCTTGCAGAAAAAGCATTTGACAAAATACGGCATCCTTTCTTGACAAAAACCCGCAAGAAAGTAGGGATAGAAGGAACATACCTCAAGATCATAAAGGCCATATATGAAAGACCCACAGCTAATATTATCCTCAATGGGGAAAATCTGAGAACTTTCCCCCTAAGGTCAGGAACACGACAGGGATATCCACTCTCACCACTGTTATTCAACATAGTGTTGAAGTCTTAGCCTCAGCAATCAGACAACAAAAAGAAATAAACAGCATCCAATTGGCAAGGAGGAAGTTAAACTTTCACTCTCTGCAGACGACATGATACCCTACATGGAAAACCCAAAAGACTCCACCAAAAAACTGCTGGAACTGATACATGAATTCAGCAAAGTTACAGCATACAAAAATCAATGTACAGAAATCACCTGCATTTCTATATACCAATAATGATGCAGTGGAGAAAAAAAATCAAGGAATTGATCCTATTTACAATTGCACCAAAACCCATAAAATACCTAGGAATAAACCTAACCAAAGAGGTGAAAGATCTATACACTAAAAACTATAGGAAGCTTATGAAAGAAATTGAAGAACACATAAAGAAAGGGAAAAACATTCCATGCTCACGAATAGGAAGAACAAATATTGTTAAAATGTCAATTACTACCCAAAGCAATCTACATATTCAATGCAATTCCTATCAAAATAACACCAGCATTCTTCACAGAGCTAGAACAAACAAATCTGAAATTTGAATGGAACCAGAAAAGACCCTGAATAACCAAAGTAATGTTGAAAAAGAAAATCAAAGCTGGAGGCATCACAATTCCAGCCTTCAAGCTGTGTATTACAAAGCTGTAATCAGCAAGATAGTATGGTACTAGCACAAAAACAGACACATAGACCAATGCAACAGAATAGAGAACCAGAAATGGACCCACAAACGTATGGCCAACTCATCTTAGACAAAGCAGGAAAGAATATCCAATGGAAAAGATAATCTCTTCAGTAAATGGTGCTGGCAAAACTGGACAGCGACATGCAGAAAAATGAAACTGGACCACTTTCTTACACGATTCACAAAAAGAAACTCAAAATGGATGAAAGACCTAAACATAAGACAGGAAGCCATCAAAATCCTTGAGGAGAAAGCAGACAAAAACCTCTTTGACCTCAGCCGCAGCAACTTCTTATTTGACATGTCTCCAGAGGCAATGGAAACAAAAGCAAAAATGAGCCATTGGGACCTCATCAAGATAAAAAGCTTCTGCACAGTGAAGGAAATAATCAGCAAAATTAAAAGGTAACCAACGGAATATGAGAGGATACTTGCAAATGACACATCAGATAAAGGGTTAGTATCCAAAATCTATAAAGAACTTATCAAACTCAATACCCAAAAAGCAAATAATCCAGGGAAGAAATGGGCAAAAGACATGAATAGACACTTCTCCAAAGAAGACATTCAGATGACTAACAGACACATGAAAAGGTGTTCAACATCACTCATCATCAGGGAAATACAAATCTAAACCACAATGAGATTCCACCTTACACCTGTCAGATGGCTAACATTAACAACTCAGGCAACAACAGATGTTGGCGAGGATGTGGAGAAAGAGGAACCCTTCTGCACTGCTGGTGGGAATGCAAACTGGTGCAGCCACTCTGGAAAATAGCACGGAGGTTCCTCAAAAAATTAGAAATTAGAACCACCCTACAACCCAGAAATTGCAGCACTATCAACAATAGCCAAAGTATGGAAAGAGCCCAAATGTCCATTGACAGATGAGTGGATACAGAAGATGTGGTATATATGTATATATATACATACATACATATATATACACAATAGAATATTACTCAGTGATCAAAAAGAATGAAATCTTGCCATTTCCAATAACATGGATGGAACTAGAGTATATTATGCTAAGTGAAACAAGTCAGTCAGAGAAAGATAAATATCCTATGATTTGACTCATATATGGAATTTAAGAAACAAAACAGATGAACATATGAGGAAAGGAAGCAAAAATAAGATAAAAACAGAGAGGGAGAGGGGTGCCTGGGTGGCTCAGTCGGTTGAGTGTCCGACTTCGGCTCAGGTCATGATCTTGCGGTCCGTGAGTTCGAGCCCCGCGTCGGGCTCTGTGCTGACAGCTCAGAGCCTGGGGCCTGCTTCAGATTCTGTGTCCCACTCTCTCTCTGCCCCTCCCCTGCTCATGCTCTGTCTCTTTCTGTCAAAAATAAAATAAACATTAAAAAAGAACAAAACAGAGAGGGAGACAAACCATAAGAGAGTCTTAAATACAGAAAACAAACTGAGGGTTGCTGGAGGGGTGTTGGGTGGGAATGGGTTAAATGGGTGATGGGGATTAAGGAGGGAACTTGTTGGGATGAGCACTGGGTGTTATATGTAAGTGATGAATCACTAAATTCTATTCCTGAAATCATTATTATACTATATGTTAACTAACTTGGATTAAAAAAAAAAAAGAACTGAGGCCTGATTCAAACCCAGTCAGCCAAGTCCCAGAAGCCCCTTTTTTTGGAAATTTTTTAATGTGTATTTATTTTTGAGAGAGAGAGATAGTGAGCAGAGGAGGGGCAGAGAGAGAGGGAGACAGAGGATCCAAAGCCGGCTCTGTGCTGACAGCAGAGGCTTGAACCCACAACCTTGAGATCATAACCTGAGCTGAAGTCAGACACTTAACTGACTGAGCCACCCAGGCGCCCCCAGAAGTCTCTCTTATTAGCACCTAAATGTTAGCTTTCCCCTCAACCCTTTCTATTAATTTTAACACTTCAATGATCTTTATCTCACCTTTGTGTTCTCCTAGATCTATCTAATTTACTACCAGATTTTAATGATTGCCTACCTACATATTGATGACTCCTGGGTCAGTTCAGACCAGGAATCAGACACCAAACTGGAATTGGATGTGCAAGAGACTTTTTTTTTTTTTTTTTTTTTGAGAAATGCCTGTAAGGGATAAAGGAGAGAGGGAGAGCCTTCGGACCCTCAGGCCGATCGCGCCTTTGTGAAATTGAGCCAGGACAAAGGATCAGGTGGGGAGAACCTCGGATTGCAGTGTGGCCCTGAGAAAGTCTGTGTTGGGGAAATCCCCCAGGGTGATCCATGCTCCGTCACCCCAAGGGAACGGCCCAGGGAGGTGGGGATCCTGGAGCACCACAGTGGGCGGTGGTGAAGGAGCAGAAGGCTGTCTGCCAACTACATTCCTTACAGCAGGTTCTCTGGGGCGTTGGGGGGGGGGGGGACCGGAGCGGTACACCTCTGTCCTCACCACAAAGCCCCCATCCATAGTCAGTCCTAACCTGTCTTTGAATTTCAGTCTGATACAACTGCTCGCTTCCCATGTCTATCCTAGTCCCCTGAAACCTCAGGCTCAGCATGTCCAGCCCTCAACCCATTTCAGAGCCTCACCCCTGAAAATTCCATATTCTCTGTATTGCCAACTTCAGTGTATAGGATGGCCACCCGCTTGTCACCTGAAGCCCCCTTTCCCCTTATGTCTGCATATACAATCAGTAACTAAGTTCTGTGGATTTTATGTCCTACATTTCTATTAAGTTGGCTGGTCATCTCTTCTCCATACATACTGCTGCTGCCTCTGTTCGTTTGGAGCCTCGTCGCCTCACTCTGTTGGAAGAGCTTTCCATCTGGTCCCCTCATTGGGCCCCCTCCCACTGCACTGCCAACAGAGTGATCTTTCCCCTACACACCCCATGCACCCAGGGTGATGTAGTGGGTGCTTAGAGGTGAGCCCCAAGTGCTAGGGAATTCAGTGCCTGCTGGAAGTTCAAGGAAGGTTTCCTAGAGGAAAGTACCTGGAAAATCACAAAGTAGATGACCAGCCCCTGTTTCAACAGAGGATTGTTCACTCAGCCATGATTGTTCAGGGCCAAGAAAGGTTTAGTCATAGGAAAGTTTCATGCTGCTGTTACAACAGCAGATCGCTAAAGGCAAATAAGGAAGGCGCTTCAATTTCCCTGAAATCTGAGGACCTTTAGGTTTGGGATTTCTGTCTTTTAAGTGCAGTCATCATTGACACATATCTGTTGGATGGGATTCAAGTTCAGCCACCGACTGCCATAGTGCTCCCTGACCTCACCTCACACTTCCCATCTCCTTTGAACCTGAGAGGCAAACTCATTCTTACCTCTCTTCAGGGAGGGATTGTTTATTGTTTCTTCGAAGAGAAACTCGAGAAGGCCAACAGTGTGGGCCTCTTTGCAGGTACAATGAATTCTTGATGGGTCTGAGAAACAACTACCTAACAGAATCTATTTCAGTTTTCAAGGATATCAAAGAACTTGAGAAAATCACCCAAGTTTTGAGTACTTTGAGTTTAATTTCAGGACATGTCAATAGAGATATTACTCTAACATACTCTGGAGGATACTAGATATTTTGCTCTGTGAACTGACTTGTGAAAATTTAATCAGCTAGCTTACACTTCCAGTCTCAGCCCTTCCAGGATGCAGAAACGAACACTATGAACACTTTGCTTCTTCCAGAAGAAATTTATTCCTCATTTGCTTGAGACAATGTAATAGAAGCTCTGATGGATCAGATCAATAGATACATGTGAAGATGCTATAAAATATAAATAATGCCAAATATCAGCCTTATGATTTTGATACCTAAACAGAATTTCCCTAGAGGATTTCATTTTAATAACAAAGCGCTTATGAGCTTGGTTCATATTCATGTTTATTTTCGAAAGGAAATGATCCCATTATCTTCCTTTTGACTGTGGGAGGACAGGAGAAACAGCAGAAGACAGCTGAAGGAAAGGTCGCTAATATCGATTTGATTGTTCAGGCAGATGATTAACTGCCTCTGCAGAGGCAGCCCCAAGGGCCATGGAAGCCGTTGCTCAATTTAAGACTTTCCCAAGTTTCCCTCCTTGTTTTTGAAACCTGATCTTTGTTTCACAGGCATACATGGGTAGCTTGATAACTTCATATTGTGGGGTGTAATTTTTCCTCCATATTCAAGACTAGCAAAGCAGGTGATAGCTCTATGCACAGTGCATCTCCGTGCTGGTGTTTGTCTTTGCATGCCAAGGTGGGAAGCAACAAGAGCTAGGAGAAGATGCCCAGAAAGATCAGACCTGAGAAACACAGGTAATGAGAGGAGAGGGGCTGTGCCTGCCATACTTTGTGGCTATTCATTCTTTTTTAGAGTACTGGATTAATCCCCGTACAATTAGGCACTTTCCTGGTGGGCCAAACTACTGTTTTTTCTAGAATCCAGTTAGCTGAGACATCTTGGGGTATCAGGATCAGTTGCGGAATACGTGTCACCCCAAATACTACAAGTAAAGTTCTAGTCTTATTAGTAGCATCCGTTATTATTGTGAAATAAATGTGAGCATGATAATGGTTATTCTTAAAATAACATCTTTCTCACTCCTGTCCATTCCAGTGAGCTTCCCTGGAGGAGAAAATGAGGATGGAGGGGTTACTAATGGGCCCAGGAGAATAGGAAATCACTTTACAGCTCCTCTTCTCGGGGCTTTGTGCCTGAGCACCTCATCTGCGTTGGGTGCCATGGGGAGAATACAGTTGAGAACTGCCTGACCTTGGGGGGAACTCCCAGCCTCTAGGCTGGCTCACGCCCATCCTTATATGTGGCAATTTCTTCTCTCTTCCTTCTCACCTTGTAGTCTGACCACAGGTACTAACACAACACAACGTTCGCTCAGCTCTTATACTTCAGATGAGCTCCTTCTGAAACCTTTCACTGAATTGTCTGGGCCTAGCCGGCTGCCTCCACCAGGGAGCTGCATCTCTGTCCTCATGGCTCCAGACATCCAAGGAAAAGAGGGAAACAGACACTGTCACCTGGCTGTTCCAGGACACCACCATTGGGTACTTAGCATACCAGAAAAATTGGCAGTGTTTTTCCTTTTTCAAGTAATAAGCATTTGAACCCCATCTCTGCCATTTAACTGCTATGTGACCTTGGGAAAGTTTCTGAACCTCTCCAGGGCTCAGTTTTCTCACCTGGCAAGTGGAAATACAATAGGGTTGTTGTAAGGGTTAGGTGAGGTCATGTGGCTGGGAGGAAAAACTTTTCTTCTAACTTGAGTTCAGATTATCAGGAGAAAAGACAACACTTACTTACGTTCACAGGAGGCTGTAGATGAAACGGCTCCCAGAGGAGCAAGAGATAGGGGTTTATATATGAAATAGGGAGAAAGGAAGAGAGAAAAGGGGCTTCTAGGGGAAACAGACAGAAGGTATGACAGTTTCAGATAAAGTTTGTAAGGCAATTACTCATCTAGGTGATAATATTAGACTGATTTCTGGCTGTAAATCTCCTGGAGAGGGAACTTACGAGCTGTATTCTTTGGGAGGCTCTGCTTATGTCCCCGAAAATTTAGATAAGGTTTATTTCTGAAGCAGCGGTTTGTTCAGATGTTTTTAGCTTGAAATAATCTTTATGCCACTGAGGTACATATTGGATCCCTTCATTGTAAGACACATTGTGCTACCCATGTGTTGGTGGTGTTACAGGATAGGTCAATCTTTCAGAGTTCAGGGACATTACCAAGCAAGTGGCACCATCACTGTTAAGGTCAATGGCTCTCTCTGGACACTGAGGAGTAGGATGGACCACAGAAGTTATGGTGGCAAAGGTGGCCATGAGGAGAATGCTCTGCCTATCTCAAGAGAAGAGAAGAAATTTCTAGTCTCCACTCTTGTACCATAAACACAGATGAAGGGTTAACACCACAAGTGGGCCTCCGTTTTGACTCACAGCATGGGAAAAAAAAATCAAGCTGAATAAAAATAATTTTATTTACCAAGATTTTACTTCATATTACATAGATTTTCTATTTTAATTCCAATTTTTAAGAAACTCATATTCCCCATTCTGTTTGTGGTACAATATGTGTAGCTGGGAGTAAAGACACGTTAGAAAACATTCATGTGGGGCACCTGGGTGGCTCAGTCAGTTAAGCGTCCGACTTCAGCTCAGGTCATAATCTCACGGTTTGTGGGTTCAATCCCCGCTTTAGGCTCTGTGCTGACAGCTCAAAGCCTGGAGCCTGTTTGGTTTCTGTGTCTCCCTCTCTGTCTCTGCCCCTCCCCACTCGTGCTCTCTCTGGCTCTCTCTCTCTCTCTCTCTCTCTCAAAAATGAATAAACATTTAAAAAAATGAAAAAAAGAGAAAACATTCATGTAATACACAGTTATATCAAATATAGTTATTGTACCAACACAGACTGACTTCCAATGAGAAACTTGCTTTAATTTTGTTATTTATAACTTTTAGAGGATTTATTAGTTGCACACAGTACAAAGGGCATTGCACCAAACCCGTGAATGTTATTCTTCACTTATGCAAATGATTTTTAAATGGATAAATCTGAGATTTTAACAGGGAAAATATGACAAATCTTTTCTTCAGTAAGGTAGATTCCCCTTCCCCCACTAACTGATAATTAAATAAAAACTAAGGAAAGTAAGGTACAATGGTGATAGGGAAATGAATTTTGTTTATTGTAATATAAACACATACCCAACATTTTCTGGAGTGACTTAGTCACTGATGCCAAAGATGATCAATCAGACGAAGAACACGAAGTACATATTAACAAGTAGGCATTTCTGGAATTATTTGAGGAGAGGTGACATTTTTCTTACTCCAAGAGGCACCCTACAGGTCCCCATTCCTTCTTCCCCAGAGGCACCTGCTTATGGCCAGTACATAACAGAACTGTTCAATGGTTTTATTCACTTAAAAAAAAAAAAAAAATCTTGCTCTCAGCATGTTGCCAGAATTTTTATCTGCATTATTAATTCTTTTGGTTTGTAAATCCCAAAGCAGTAGCTTTCAGCTCTGGTATCATGAGCCACTGATGCGTCATCATCTGTGCAAGAGAAAGGGAGGGATGGCAACTCATGGAGGGGGATATGGGTGGGACTGAGTAAAACTCACAGCCTGCCCTACAGGTGTGCCTAGACCCCTGACACATCTCGAGTGCCATGGGAGCGGGTCCCTCATGCAAATGTCTTTTGTTAAATGTGCACCTTTAGAACAAAGGTTGAGGCCCAGAGCCCAGACGGCTTGAGGTCGTGTTGACCCAGATGTTTCTGTCCAGCTTGGAATAGTGACACCACAAGTGGGAATCTCTTAAAGGCCCCTGATGATGATAGCAACAATGATGATGACAATAAAGGAGGTGATGATGATGATGATAATGTGCCTTTGTTCTCCAGTAATTCCCAATTTCCTCTATTTCATCTTTTCTTAGCCTAGACCCAGAAGAGCTAGAAAGTGGACCAAAAGCCTCCTTCCTCCCAGGAAGCGCAACGAAAGCTAAGAGGTAAGATGTACAAACTCTTCTTCTCTGCCTCTTACACCTATAGGCCTGGATAAAGGTAAGAGCTGCTACCCCATGTCTGAAGTCCCTCTAGAGCCCCATCAGTATAAAGTCAAGGTTCAGCATGGCTAGCAAAGAATAATGGGTGTTGCTTTTGTGGCCAGACACTGTGCATTGTCTACCCAATAGCCAGTCTCACCCCCAACCCCTTCTGGTGTTTACATCCTTCTCAGCTCTGGGGCATGAAACATATCAATCAAAGGCAATCACAATAGTCTTCTCTTTGCCAATAACTGACTTAGGCATGGGCACCTTGACCCAGTCCGTACCTGAGAGTAAGTCTGCTTTGGAAATCCTGGGAAAGCTTTTCCTCTTAGTTAAAAAGTTGCACGGGAGGACATACTTGTTCCCTTTGCTGGACATCTTGGCACCCACATCTGATGCCTGGAGCTGCTATAATCCCTTGGGGCCAGGAGAGGAGACACTGGCCACACACTGAGAACGGTAAACTGCTGAACAGAAAGAAGGAAAGCACCTGGGTCCTTGAGGCCATCACCATGCCACTGTGCTAAGCTTACCTGGAGCTGCCCCTCTGTAGAGTTCTAGTTATGGAGGTCATAAGCCTGTTATTGCTTAAACCACTTTAAGGAAAGTGGGTCTTCTGCTGCTTATGGGTAAGCCACCAGACACACCCTTTAGAAGATCATCCAGACTTGAGAGCAGCCCATCAGTGATAGAGGCCATGAAATGGGTAAAGAGACCACAAGACCATGCACATGAGTTGTCCCGGCCACCTCAGATAGTTGCTGGTTTAAAAAAATCATTGAAAACTATAATTTTTCAGACTTCTACATCCATTCATTGACTCATGCAATGAATATTCACTTAGCTCTTACTGTGGTTTCGCTGTGAAGGACACGAAGAAATAGAGTATTTAGCAGTGACTTAGTACTTTAGCATTCACCAAGAACTTCACGCGCACTATTTGATGCCCACAAGAACTCAGTGAAATCAGTACTTATTAATTCCTTTTTCACAAATGAAAACATCTGAGGCTCAAAAAAGATTGTCCAAATTTCCATAATCTGACTCTAAGTCCATGTTTTTTCCCACCAAAATCTGAAATGTATCTTGCCCTCAGGAAGCTTAAGATCTAAATTTAGGGAGAGGAGGTGTTCCTATATTTAAAATGAAAAAAAAAAAAAAAAAGACATAAACAATATTTATATGTCAATGCAACCAGCTATTCAATAAATTTGACAGTAATAAATAGTTAAGTACCAAATGTACAGGGTGAGAGCAAGAATCATTCAGGAGGAGTTTACCAATGTTGATGGAGAATCGGTGTGTGTGTTTGTTGCAAGTTGGAATCTGAAGTAATCATATAAAAACTACTATAATCTCACATAAATAAAAAATGCGTAAACTAGAGTCATGTCTCTTATCAGATCTTAGTTACTTACTTTTGTCGTCTGTAAGTAATTAACTCTAAGCTTAAAAGATTTGCCACGTGTGCCATTCTCCCCAAATCTCCGTGTGTTCGCCGACCAGGAAGCTCTCTGGAATTTCGTTCTTTAGGTTTTTATGGAGGCCTCATTCCATAGGTACGATTGATCAAATCATTGGCCGTTGATTGATTGAATCTCTAGCAATGGCTGAAGATGGGACTGACCTTCTAATCACATGATTGGCTTAACAGGTTACCTAAAGGCTTCCCCAAAGTCACTCATTAACATAACAAAAGAGACCTTGAACCCTCTTATCACAGGAAATTCCAGGGGTTTTAGGAGCCGTGAGCCAGGCACCATGAACAAAGACCAAATATATACGAGAACTAATTTTCGGTTATCTCAATGACCAACTACATTTCTTGTAAATCACAATATCTCAGGTACACGATGTTGTGTGCAGATAAACTATCTGATCCTTCTTCATGAGACAACCTCTTATCTGATAAAATTCTACATTTGAGGTGGTCATTATAATGTACTGCTGAGAAACAGACTCGCAGGTATTGAGAACAAACTGGTGTCTGCCAGAAGGGAGGGGGCAGGGGACGAGTGAAACAGGTGAAGGGCACTAAGAGGCACAAAATTTTAGTTATAAAATAGACAAGTCATGGGGAGGAAAAGTGCATCATGGGGATACCATCAATAATTTTGTAGTAATATTGTATGGTGACAGACAGAACTACACTTATAATGAGCACCGTGTAATGTACAGAACTGTCGAATCACTGTTGTGCACCTGAAACTAATACAATACCGTATGTCAACTAACTATAATTTAATAATAAAAACTACCAAAAAAAAAAGGGGCACACTGTGATTTTCAAGACGTTCATAAGAGTCTTAGAGCTTCTGCTTACGCTGGCGGGCATACCCTCTCTTTGGAACTCTCTCTCTCTGGAGGAAACCAGCTACCATGTAAGAACTGCAGTCGCATGAACCACTTACGCAGAGAGTGAGGCTGGCTCGCTGTCAACTGTTCTAGCCATCCCAGCTTAGGCACTGGACCTGAGTCAAGGAGCCACCTTGGACTCTCTGTTCCCATCAGACGCCTCAATGAGAAGAAAGGAAGTTCCAGACGTATGGCCCCAGTAGAGATATCCTAGCCATCTCCAACCATTCATGCTATTCCAGTTGAGACCCCAGATTTCATGGAACAGAAACAAGCCATTTCCACTATGCCCTACTCAAATTCCTGATTCACTGAGTCATGAGCATAATAAAATGCCTGTTGTTTTAAGCCACTAACTTTCAGGATGCAAGAAAAGATAAGTGGAACATCCTTGGGATTTTTCACATCCGCAAGACTAAACCATTTTATTATGTTTTTTTTTAAGTAGGTTCCACGCCCAACTTGGGGCTTGAACTCAACGACCCTGAGATCAAGAGTCACATGCTCTACTGACTGCCAGCCAGGTACCCCAAGACTAAGCCATTTTAAATATTGGGCTCTCAGAATTTCATTTTAACTCTATGAACATTATCATCATATTGAGCTATTTCTCCATATATCTATTATCTTTTTGCCAGACATCTTGTTTTCCTCGCTGGATCCGGGACTATCTGGTACAACTGTGGAGGTCATGCACTGCACAAAGGTGTCAGACCAAGGGGTCAAGTAGTGGTTGAAGCAGGTCTTTTTTTTTTTTTTTAATTAACATAAACATGTAGTATAGCTTAGTGGCTGCTCTGAATGGGACACTCAGTCTCCCAAAGTTTCCAGCCCATCAGTTCTCTTTGTTTATATTTGATTGCCTATAAAGTGTAATCCAGTCCTACCTTTACCCCCTTTTTAATTTTGTTTTTGTATCCTTGATGCTTCAAGTACTACTCATTGTGCCTAGAGCAAGTCCTGTATTACTTTTCTTCTTCTTTCCCTATTAAGACACTCTTTTTTTCTTTTGTCTCTCAAATGAAGTAGCTTATTTTCCTAATTATATATAATATTTGCCTATTAAAAAAATTTAAAGAATACATAAAAGTATGAAGAAGAAAGTAGGGGCACCTGGGTGGCTCAGTCGGTTAAGTGTCTGACTCTTGATTTTGGCTCAGATCATGATCTCATGGTTTGTGGGATTGAGCCCTGCAGGGGACTCTGCACTGACCTTGCAGAGCCTGCTTGGGATTCTCTCTCTCCTTCTTTCTCTGCCCCTCCCTGACTTGCACACACACACACACACACACACACACACACACACACACACACACATTTGTTCTTCCTCTCCCTTTCTCTCAAACTTAAAAAAGCCAAATAAAATATATTTGGGATATATATTCAAGAACTTCTAAGTTAACACTGGAAATGAATGGGCTCAGAGATTCATGTGGTAATGTCTTCTCTTCGTCCATATGAAGGTCATAATTTACAGGAAAGGGGTTTACAGAAGAGGAATCAGAGAGTTTCTGATTTAGGAGTTACCAGGCATGGTTTAAGTTTGGGGTACCACGATGAAATCCGAGGATTGAGAAAAATCCTACAGCTTTTCATCCCACTGGCAGTCAGGCTGTCTTTTTAGTGAAGAGACCATAAGAGCCTTTTTGAAGAAATCTGATTAGCCCAAAAGGAAAAGCCTAACTATACAGACAACAGAGGCTTCCTGTGCCAGTCAGGGATCTCCATAGAAACAGAATCAATAGGATATATGTATATTTATATTAAAAGATTTATTTTAAGGAATTGGCTCATGGAGCTGTAGGGAGCCAGAAAACCCTAAATCCACAGGCCAGACCAGTAGGCTGGCCACTCAGGCAAGAGTTGATATTGTAGTCTTGACCCTGAAATCTATAGGACAGGCCAACAGGTTGGAAACTGAGACTGTATTTCTTTGTTACAGTCTTGAGGCAGAATTACTTTTCTCTGGGAAGCCTCCGGGAAGTTTTTTGTCCTTAAGGCCTTCTACTGATTAAATGAGGACTACCCACATTATTGAGGATAATCTCATGTAAAGTCACCTGATTGTAGATGATAATCACATCTATAAAATGACTTCACAACAATGTCTAGAGTAGTATTGACTGAACAACTGGACCAAGCCAAACCTAGCCAAGGTGACACATAAAATTTAACCCTGCCCTTGCACTTCCCAATGAAACAGCTCTAACAGATTGCCCCAAAACCAAAGTCTATCATCAGCAAGGCCCACTCATGGCACAGACCTCCTAGTAGGCTTTTTAAATGCTCCATGCTAAGAAGTGACTGGCTGACTCAGTTGGTAGAGCGTGTGACTCTTGATTTGGGGCTCATGAGTTTGAGCCCCACGTTGGGTGGGGAGATTCCTTAAGAAAAATAATAATAAAATAAAAATAAAGAGATTTTCTAAATGCTTCATTCTAACGAAAAAATGGTTAATCAAGAATCAGTAGATATCTGAAGAAAGTCTTTTAGAGGAAACAAAAATGGTTCAGGGTGAAGAAAACAACAAAAAAACTATCATTAAGATCCTCAGGGAGATAAGAGAAGATAATTTGACCATGAAACAAGAAAAACTATAGGGGAAAAAATGGCTTCAGAGAAGAAAAAGGAGCTCCTTGAAATTATAAAAATTATAACATAAATTGAAAACTCAGTAAGAGGGTTATAATATAAAGTTGACGAAATCTCTAAGAAAGTAAAACAAAATGACATGAAAAGGAGATGGAAAATAGGCAGGGGGAAAAGAGGTCCTTTTAGGAGGATCGAATCTAAATAAGGTTTCCAGAAAGAAAACAGAGAAAATTGAGGATGGGGAAATTATCAAAGAAATAATTCAAAACATTTCTGAGCATTAAAGATTATGAGTTTCCAGATTGAAAAGGTTTACCGAGTTTCCAGCCCAGTAGATAAACATCTATCCACACCAAGCCATTTCATCATGAAATTTAAGAAAACAGAGATAAGAGAGTACAGCTTTGGATGAATGGGAGGGATAGATTACATACAAATGATCAAGAATCAGACTGACTTCAGGCTTCTCAACAGCATCAGAAGAGGGCAATAAAACAATATCTTCAAAACTCTGAGGAAAAATGATATTTTTACTCAGAATTCTATTTCCAACCAAACCTAGCAAATTTAAGGGTAGAAGAGTGATGTTTTTGTAAATAAAAGTTCTCTACAACTCACTTCCCAGCCACATTTTCTCAGCAAGTAGTGAAAGATGTATTCCTCCAAGAAAAGGAGTAAACAAAGAGAGGATGTGAGATTCAGGAATCCAGGACTCTAACCAAAAAGACAGGCCAGGAGAATACCTAGCAGGATGGTGGAGGGAGGTCCCGGGACACAGCTGCCCTGCATGGAGAGAGTAGTCCATCCAAACTGAATGAGGTCAGAGGATCCTGGGACAGACGTCTCCAAGAACGTGAAATTGATACTGCACCTGGCAAATTTGAACATTTTAAGAAGAGAGTTACACCTCATGAGGACTGTTTGGAGACAAAAAATTAAAGTTATATAATATATATAATAGTATATATATTATATTATTATATATAATATATATTATATATTATATGTAATACACAATAATGATATAATTATAATAATATAATAATTCTATATTATTATATAATGTATAATATATAATGATATATATTAGTGAATAATGTAAGTAGTGAATATGTAATATAATACATATTATATATAATAATGTATAGTATATATGTATTATATACATTATATACATATAATATACACTATATATTATACTATATATAATATATAATGTATAATATAATAATATATATAATATATTATATATAATATATGGGGGAAGGGAATATATATTATATTATATATATTATACATAATATATATAATATATTATATAGGGGGGAAGGGAAGAGATGAACAAGCAGAGAACAGAGAATTTTTAAGTCAGTGAAAATACTCTGTATGATATTATATATATCATTATACATTTGCTCATACCCATAGAATATAGAACATCAAGAGTGAACCCTAAGGTAAACTGTGGACTTTGGGTGATTATGATGTGTCACTGGAGGCTCATCCTTGGTAAGAAATAGACCATTCTAGTGAGTGATGTTGATAGTGGGGGAGATTATGCACATGTGGGAGCAGGGGGTATATACCAAATCTCTGTACCTTCCTCTCAATTATGCCGTATACCTAAAAGTGCTCTAAAAAATAAAGTCTTTAAAAACATTTTTTTTTCTCGGCCCCTCCCCTGCTCTCTCTCTCTTTCAAAAATAAATAAACATTAAAATTTTTTTTCAGGTAAAATAATTTATATACAAATATATATATAATAAATAAATAATAAATACATACATAGTAATAAATATATATATTAACCCCAGGAAAACAAAAGGTTACTGAAGAAAGGAAAAGGTATAATGTTAGTAAGTACCACTTGGTTCAATTGTAAGTAGTATTTACCTAGTCAAAATAATGTAAATAGTGAATACAGTTTAACAAAATCACTTGTTTATGTGGCGGTTGTATGTTATGTTTGTGGTAAAGGCAGGGAAGTGAAGAAAAAGAGCTAAATCCTTATTGTGCATAATAAAAGTAGATCATATATAACATTAAAAAATGAAGAAACAGTAGTTATTTCAGTAGCGGTCCAGCAATGTTATTTAAAGATTTAGAGGTGAATTTAAAAAGAGAAACAATCAAGGAGTTGAAAGGGCTTGTCTCCTGGAAGAAAAAAAATAATGGCAGGGACATGGAGAAAAGATAGCTATTTTTCATAATAAGTTTGTAGAACTGTTTGGTCTTTTCTTGCATATTATAATTTTGACTTTTTTTTTTTTTTTTTTTTTTTGAACTTGCAAACATGTAGAATAAAACCAAACTCTAGGCTGTCCAAGAGCTCACCGTATGGATTCAGAGTGACCTGGATTCTAATACCAGCTTAGCCACTTCCCAGCTATGTAACCCTGGGCAAGTTCTCCAAGTTCCCCGAACTCCCTGGAAAGGGGATAATAATAGTTCTCATGGTAACGGTGCATACCGACTGATTCACAGCCCTGGTTGTGAAGAATGAATAAAATAACCCATGTCAGGTCTAAGCATTATGCCTGATGCATACTGTGTTGTATAAACTTTCGCTGACATTTTTTGCTATCATCAGGCTGCCATTCACGGCTCTTTGTAATCTCTCTAATCTGCATTTCCGACCTCACGTCTTATTCCTCTTCTAGACAAACTCTAAGCTGGGCCAGGCAGTTCTCATCCTTTCTGAAAGACCACGCTCTTTCCTGCCTCTCTGAAATTATTTTCTTATTCACCAACCTATTTGGGTTGCGATAACAATGGAAATGAAATGTGTTACACCCTGTAAATAACTGGACGGTATTTGCATTCATAGGATTGAAATCCAAGATGTAAATATTTCCTCTAGGGGCTAAAAGCCGAAAGGAGGAGTTTCATTTTTGTTCAAGACGTGTTAATCTTGTCATTGCTCAAGGTTGCCATGGTTCCTGTTTGGCACTTCCAGGACTTAAGCTTATGCCACTACATCTGAACAAGTAGAAAGAACCGCATTTGATTGAGACAGGGAGACCGGCAGGGTAACAATCTTGGGAGATATGTCAGTGCTGGAAGTAGAAACATAAGCCAGATTTTTTGTGTCTCAGTCACACAATGATTCTGTCTGCTCCTAACACTGCACATTTCCAGCTTTGTTTTTTTCCTGGGGAATAGGGAGTAATTTATTTTGTAAACCAGGGAGATACTCTTTTCTGTTTTCTGTGGCACAATTTAAGTGGGAAAAATCCAGTAACCATTTGCTGGTAGTTTTTTTTTAAAATAAGTCTTTGATTTCGTAAGGTATTTGTTAGAGCCGGTTATTTTATTGGAGAGACTTCATTACAATATAAAGATGAACGAGTCCTAGCTTAAAAAAATAGGGATTAAACCAGAGAAAATGAAGCTAATTAACTTGGACAATTCATACTCTTCTGTCAACCTCACAGTTATTTTCAAATTCACAGTCATAGTTAGAAGGGTTCCTTGGATGGAAATCCAAATGGTGTTTTTATGAGACTCGCTAACCTATCTCTGGTGACATTTATGCCCTATGGTACTTTCTTGGTTCTTTTGGTCTCTGGCATATATGGGAAATAAATAGTAATATGGGAATAAATAGTGTTAATCGCTCTTGATTGCTTAAAATGCTCACAAGATTTCAAAACTTTATAAATCATTTTATAAGATTTCTTCTGCAGATTTAAAGAGGAGGGTTAATATTATCTTCCTTCTAGCCATCGTTCGAAGGTGAATTCAGATAGACCATCCAGAATCTTATACAAATTCAACAGCATTTTGTCATTTATTACACTTGCCATCAGTATTTTGTTGACATTTGCTGACACTTTGTGAATGTCCCTAAGGCATATGATAACTAAATCAGTGGCTATAAGATGTACATCTGTGTAGACTAGGAATATTATCTTTCCTCATAGGGTAAATAATTCATGAAGGGCTGTTTCATATGAGCTGTATTAGTTTTTTAGATGTATCAACAGTAAAGTGAGAAACGAGAACATTTTAATGCAAAACAGAAAATTTTAAATGCTCGGGTTGAGTCTTATTCCCTTGGCTTTAAAGGGAGATAAAATGGAAGACATTTAGTAGAGCAAAGAGCTTCTAAAACTTTTGCTTTAGTTTCCACCTCAACTTTAGGATACTTCAGGAACAATTAGAGCACAGGTCAATCTTTGTTTTAGATAATTTCTTCTAAATTGATTATTAACCCATGACTGCCCTTTAATTCTAATTATTTTCTTGCTTATCAACATCTTTATTAATTTGAATACACGTGCCTGTTTAAATCTTACGGTAACAAAGTCCTGGTTAGCAAACAAGGGTATGAAAAGTTGCCAACTATAGGTTGGAACTGTTCTTAAAATAAGGTGAAATCCAGAAAAGGACCCAAAAACCAAGTGTCCAGGACCCGTTAGTGTGAACTGGCTATCAGTGACTAAACATAAAAGTAACACTGAATTTCAACCTCTGTGGTTCAAAAATTTCATCTTCCTTGAGTTCAATACTACAATGACTTAAAAATATAATGGTTGCCAACTCTTCAATTAACAGATTGATAAATATACTGAAAAATTGGGCAGTTCTCAAGTGGTAATCCCGCTAATGGATATTATGCTTGATAAATTAATTCTGAAATTTAACTTCTGTGCAGAGTGGAAACAATTAGAAAATCAAAGAGAAAACAAAAATAGAAGCACAAGACACAAATTTCAAAGAAATGGCTTATAGCATCTCATATACAAGAGGACAAGAAGAAATAGACCTTTCCAGAAACATGGCCCGTGACACGAGATGACTCCTTCATTAGTTTGCCTCAAGTGGCTGAGGGGCATGGAATGCTGCCTTGCACATGCACGTGATGTGAGTGCAAAAGGTTTTTGTTCGTGACGATTTTACTGCTGTCTATGCAGGACTCACTCAATTACATGTGATGACCACGTACTTTTTCCATCACAGCATCTATAAGAATGTTTCATTTGGATTTTCCAGATCAACAGCTAATGGTCAATGAGGCTTCACATCCCTTCCTACCAGGTGGTGCCCAGGGAACCTGATTGCAGTAGATAACTGACCATTAGGTTTAATATTTCCCTGATTTCTTTATTTTTCTTATTCTACACTTTTCTTTTGTCTTTCAACTACTGGTAATACGCAGATTGGGGTAAAACACTTCACAAATTATTTCTGGTTTAATAGTCCTCGCTTTCAAATGTGCTTTTCAGACTTTAATTAAACCTAGTCTCCCTGAGGGCCCACAGGGAACCAGGGTTTTTTCTGCTTTTCCAGAAGGGGACAATGAAAAAGGAGTAATGACTACAGACAGTAGTAGTGGAAAAGGGCAATGAAAAAGAAACTCTCCTGACTTACTCTGAATTTAGAAGCTTTTCTGCCTTTCTTTAGACCTAAATTCATACTGTTAAGCCTTTTGGGGGGGAAATCTGTTTCCTTGAGGAGGTTGAGAGACATTAGATTCTATTTCAATTACATAAGAAAAAATTCTTATTAACTAATTTCTTATAGGTGTAGCATCATATATAAAGTAAAATACAAAATATTAAAAAACTGTCCAGTTTCAGCTTATTTGCTTACACAAATTGATAAAATCATTTTTATTAAGTAATAAAATGATTATTTTTTATTTCTAGGCAAAATGTATTCATAATTAGACTAAAAAATAATTATAATTTGACCTATCGGCCTTTGAGACATATCATTTGATAATCTTATATAATTATAACTTAGTGAGACAATTGGAAATATAACCATTTTGTCTTTGAAATCCACACATAAATGGATGTAAAACAGTTAACAAAACTCCAGTGAGGCAGCCACTGGTTAGATGTAGCTGCATTTACTCAGGCCAAAGAATATATTTGCAACTAGTATACCAAAAGAAACACAGGGAACATATTTTGTGGGGATAATGAAGTATCCTTGAGAAAGCACCTGTCGTTTCCTCGATAGTAAGGCGACATGAATTATTTTGTTATTGAGAGAGCATGAGTGGAGGAGGGGCAGAGAGAGAGCAGGACTGAAGATCTCAAGTGAGCTCTGCTGACAGCAGTGAGCCCAACGTGGGGCTTAAACTCATGAACTGTGAGATCATGACCTGAGCTGAAGTCGAACACTCAGTCGACTGAGCCACCCAGGTGCCCCCCAAATTTTATTGTTAAAAGCAGGTGGTAAAGTCTTGTTTTTAAAGAGAAGACAAAAGAGCTCTCCCTCCTTGAGGTAGGTATAGTTCTGCACAAATCTTAACAGCTTATAGGAACAGAAATAATGAGGTACAGACCTCAAATTGATGAAGATCCTCTCATCTAAAATTTGTATATTTTTTATTGAAGTATAACTAGCATACAGTGTTATATTAATTTCAGGTATACTATATAATGATTCAACAATTCTGTAAATTACCCAGTGCTCATCACAATAAGTGGTCTTTTAATCCCCTTGCTCTGTTTCACCCACCTTCCGTTTGGCAAGTCCGGGTTGGTTGTAAAATGTGTATTTTTAATGATTGCTGGCAAAATAAAAAGAATGAGAATGCTCTACAGACATCACATCAGAAAGAAAACACTAGCATGGGCCAGTATGGAGTGGACAGAGGAACAGGAGTGACAGAGTTCAGGGGCAGAGGAAGAAGACACGGACCAGATGAGGTGAGAAACAGCCTCCTCTGTCAGCAGGGCCCTGGCAGAGTGCTCATTACCGTTGACTTCTCACCACCCTTCCCGCACACTAGACGTTCAGTCGAGGCTGGCTGTGGTAATTCCATTCGCCTTACCAATTAGGAAAGGGGCTTGTGACCCAGTGAGGAAAAGTCTGCTGAGAGGCTTCTGGAAAAGGTTTTCTCACTCTGATGAAAGAGAGGAAGAGATGGCCTTTCTTCTTTTATTGGGAATATACTCAACCAAATCTATTCTCTGAAACTGGGAGAGTGGGTGAATGGAAAGAACTTCAGTATTTAATGACCTTGTTGAATTATTAATCAACCGATCTTGAGTCCTGTGCTCCTGGACTTCTATTCATGTGAAGTAATGTTTCCTTATGCTTAAGCCAGTTTACCTATTTATTTATTGAAGATCTGATTGGCTTTATTAACTGGTTCATGAATTGGGCAACACCTCATCTAGCAAGTAGAGGGGAGCTCCCAAGCAAGTTTAACTCAGGGTTTTCTGTTAACTATTAACCAAGAATTCTCTAATTGAAATAATTAATGAGATATATTGGGTATTTCACCAAAACACTTGCAGGCTATATTTTATTCTATTTTATTTTATTTATTTTATTTTGCTTTATTTTATTTTATTTTATTTGAAAGAGAGAGAAAGAGAGAAAGGAGTGCAAGCTGGGGAGAGACAGAGGGAGAGGGAGAGAGAAAATCTTAAGCAGGCTCCATGTCCAGCACAGAGATGGACACAGGAGTGGATCTCACAACACTGAGATCATGACGTGAGCTGAAATCAAGAGTTGGACGTTCAACTGAGCCACCCGAAGACTATATTTTAATTACAGTTTCCATAAAATATATTTATTTTTTTTATTTTTATTTTTTTTTAATTTTTTTTTTAACGTTTATTTATTTTTGAGACAGAGACAGAGCATGAACGGGGGAGGGGCAGAGAGAGAGGGAGACACAGAATCTGAAACAGGCTCCAGGCTCTGAGCTGTCAGCACAGAGCCCGACGCGGGGCTCGAACTCACTGACCCCAAGATCATGACCTGAGCCGAAGTCGGCCGCTTAACCGACTGAGCCACCCAGGCGCCCCCATAACATATATTTATACTAAGTTGACTGAGCCTAGTTCATTCCAGTTTGGGTTCTCTTCTCAACTCATAGTGATCTTTCTCAAGTTCTAACTCAAGAATTCCTTCATATGTTTTTTAATTGAAAGGCATCTAAACTAACTGACTCTAAGTAACTTTGCAACCAAGATACTGGTATTCAGAATGGGAGGATAAGCAAACAGCATCAGTTACAAAATAAGGCTTAAAACATCTATGCATGTGTTACATATCAATCCCTTCCAGATTATGTGATAAATGAGTTAATAAGGATGTCATCACCTAACCAATCTGTCATTCCTAACAATGTGACCAGAAAAAAAATAGAATTTATAAAGAATTTCTTTATTCTTCTCCTCACTCTTTCACCGATTGGTGACTATCTTATTAATGACAATGTATTCTCCATTCTGTGCTAGCAGCTGAGTTAAACATTCACAATGGGTATCAGTATGCATGTTGCTGGGATTAGGAACGAAGGAAATTAAAGAATAGTCCTGTTATTTCAAGGATCTGTAAGCCAGTATTGCTGAAGCTGAAAAATTACAGGTCTTTCCGAAAGAATATCTTTGAGTTAAAGTTTGACTTTTTAGAGTAGCATGGCAAGAGCAGCCCTACAATGAGTGCAGTCTATGGCAGGTCCGAATAGTACAGCAAAGTGGGATGGCCTTTAACCTCGGGTTTCTTACGTCCTTTGGGACCACTTGTATGAGTCTTGGAAGTGCTCTGTCCTTTTGCCAGGACTCTTTTGTCCTTAGTTTGGCCCTAATAATAGCACGTAGTTAATAAGGGGAGAGATATAGTAGGGGAGATATTAATTCTTGCACCTAGCATTCTTAGGAATACCTTCTTTCTTTTTATATTTGCAGTCTTTCTGCAGTGCTTTATTACACTTAAGTGCACCTCACAGAGCATCTAAGCTATTGCAATCTCTTGACCTCTGTTTTTCC
Source organism: Panthera leo (assembly GCF_018350215.1). Classification (NCBI taxonomy): domain Eukaryota; kingdom Metazoa; phylum Chordata; class Mammalia; order Carnivora; family Felidae; genus Panthera; species Panthera leo. The sequence goes on from NC_056679.1 coordinate 25,962,663, forward strand.
CACTTGAAATAAATCTCATGCTTCTGTCCAAGTTGCCTTTTTTGCCCATAGTTCTTACTTATTGCCCTCATGACAGCTAGAATGATTCTTCTAAAATATTTGCATAGTAGGGACACCTGGGTGGCTCAGTCGGTTAAGCGTCTGACTTCGGCTCAGGTCATGATCTCGCGGTTTGTGAGTTCGAGCCCCACATCCGGCTCTGTGCTGACAGCTTGGAGCCTGGAGCCTGTTTCTGATTTTGTGTCTCCTTCTCTCTCTGCGCCTCTCCCACGTGTGTTCTGTCTCTCTCTGTCTATCAAAAATAAATAAATGTAAAAAAAATATATAATTGCATAGTATACCATTTTCCCTCATCTTACTCTCACCTTTTCTGTGTGCTTGTATTTAGGATGTGCTTCTTGTTTTTTTTTTTTTTAAGAATTCTTTTTAGCTTTTTTTTTTAATGTTTATTTATTTTTGACACAGAGAGAGACAGAGCATGAGTGGGGGAGGGGCAGAGACTGAGGGAGACACCGAATCCGAAGCAGGCTCAAGGCTCCAGGCTCTGAGCTGTCAGCACAGAGCCTGATGCGGGGCTTGAACTCATGACCTGAGCTGAAGTTGGATGCTCAACCAACTGAGCCACCCAGGCGCCCCTAGGACGTGCTTCTTGTAAGCAACATGTAATCGAATTTTGTTTTCTTATCCGGTTTGACAATTTTTGTATTTCAATTGGAACATGTAATTCACTTACATTTAATATAATTATTGATATGTTTTGGTTGGTACCAACCATCACAATATTTGCTTTCTATTTGTTCCTCCTGCTGTATGGTCTGTTTTCTTTCATTTCCTTTCATCTTTTGGGTTGATTTTATTATGTAAATATTCCAACTTCCTCCCTCTATTTGTTATATATTCTTGTATTATTCTTTTACTGCAGAGATTATAGTAGTAACTTATCAAAGTCTAATATTAGTTGGTATTTTTACCCTCTTACCAGACAACGTTAAGAGCCTTAGAGCCTTAGAATCTTCAAACTCTATTTGTCCTTCTCCTGACTTATATGGTGTTGTTGTGTTTTAGTTTAATTTCATATTTATTGAAAACTCCACCATAAATTATTGTTATTTTATACAATCAATTTTTATTTATGTTTTTTCACATACCTAACCTTCTCATTGCTCTTTATTTTGTCTTGCATCTCTGGGCTTCTATCTGTGATAATTTTCTTTCTGCCTAAAAAGTATTTTTTTGTATTTTTTTACCATGAATCTGTTACTATGAATTTTATTGATTTTTGCTTGTATGGATATTTATTTCAGCTTCATTCTTGAAGGATATTTTCATTAGGTATAGAATCCTAGGTTGACAGTTATTTTCTTCCAGCATTTTTAATTATCTATTTTCTTCAGGCTTCCAAAAGTCTATGAAGAAGTTAGCCCTAAGTTTGCTGTTGCTTTGAAATTTGTGGCTCCTTTTTCTCCCACATGATTTTAAGATTTTTCTCTTTGTCTTTGGTTTTACTCTGATGAATCTAGGTGTGGAATTCTTTTATTTATCCTGTCTGGGTTCATAGAGATCCTTGGATATGGGCTCAATGTCTTTCACTAATTTTGAAAAATTCTTAGCCATTGTCTCTCAAATATGCCATCTGCCCCATTCTCTCTCTCTCTCTCTTTCCTGTTAGGGCTCTAATTACATGTATCTTGGACTTTCTCACTGTAGGTTTCATATCTCTTATCCTCTGTTCTGTATTTTCTAACTTTTCTCTCTGTATATTCTGAATATTTTCTTCTGCTCCATCTTCCAGTTCACTAAGTCTCTTTTTAGCTTTGTCTAATCTGTTATTAATCTCTTCCATTGACTTTTTAATTTTAGTTATTGTAGTTTTCAGATATAAACTCTGGGGGGGCTCATTTTTAGAGTTTCAGTTCACTTCCAAAATCTCAGTCTTTTTTGATCTTGGCATATTAAATATAGCTATTTTTATTTTTTCTGTTTCCTTTTTTTAAAAATTTAAATTTTAGTTAGTTAACATACAGTGCAGTATTGATTTCAGGAGTAGAAGTCAATGATTCAGCACTTGCATACAACACCCAGTGCTCATCACAAGTGCCCCCCTTAGTACTCATCACCCATATAGCCCATCTCCCACCCACCTCCCTCTGTCAACCCATAGTTTGTTCTCTATCATTAAGAGCCTCAGCTTGTTTCCCCCTCTCCTCTTCCCCCCCTTCCCATATGTTCATTTGTTTTGTTTCTTAAATTATAATATAGCTATTTTTAACTCTGTGCTGGATGGAGCCTCAGTGGGTCTATTTCTGTTTTCTCTTGTTTATCTGGGTTTCCATTCATGTCTCCTTTTGTGTACTTGGCTATTTTGGCTGTGAAATGTTTTCACAGAAATTTGCTTCTATGGCAGCAAGGGGCTGTAGCAATCCAATTGCATGATTAAGCTGATTTGAACCAGTGATTCACTCCCTGTGAAAGTCAGTTGACTCCCAGTTCACCCTTACTTCTGTAAGGTAGCCTATTTAAGTATCACTTCAAAGCCCAAATGGTTTACCAGGCTTATTCCCCAACGCTTTGTGATTTCAATTCCACCCCCCCGCCCCAGCTTCACAAGCCTGTCAAAAATATGAATTTCTCAACTTCTCAGTCACTTCTTCCAGAATTGGTAAAGGTTCTATAGGAAAAGTTCCCTAACTGCCAAGCTTATGTCTGTGATTTGTCTTCTTCTGGAACTTGGCCCTGTAATTCTTAATTAACTTGTTGGTTCTCCAATGCCTTCAAGGAATTTTTTTTTTCTAACATTTTGTCCGGGGTTTTTGTTTTTGTTGTTGTTTTCAGTGGGAGTGTTTGTTCAAATTACCCAGTGTACCATGCCAGAAGTGAAGAACCTGATCCTTTAAAAATGTAAGTCAAATGATGACACTGAAATTCTCTATAAATAGAATAAAAGTCCAGTGACTTCACGGTGGTCCAGAAGATCCGATGCATTCTGGCTCCAGGCTACCGCCCCAACTTTATCACCTACAACTCTCAAATAACTTTGCGTAAATCTAAGGATCAACTCAATATAAACTTCTAAGGTAAAAAGGCCATGTGACACGTTTATTTTATACCCCCCATAACGTTTAGCATATTATCCAAGCAATATATCAATTTTGATTAAATTTGAACATCTGCTTAAAAATAAAGATTGCCCAAAATAGTGGCTTAAACCAGACAGCTTATTTCCCACTTACATGGAAGAAGTCTGGAGATAGGCAGTGCAAGGGTAGGATGAAGGCAGCAAGTACCAGGGACCCAGGCTTTTTCTATCTTGTCGCGTGAATCTACATGGCTTTAAGTCCCAAGGTTCATTTGTGGCCTAAGATGGTGCTAAAGTTCCTGACAGGAGGGTTCAGGAGGAAAAGGGAAGTATAAGAATGCCCCTCAATTTTAGCAGACTTTTCAGACAACATAACACTTCTGCTGTCTTCTGATCACCTAGCTGGTCATGTAGCCTCACCTAGCTACAAGGGCAACTCAGAAATGTAGACTTTTATCTGGGAAACAGTGGGCCAAGCTAAAAAAATTGGAGTGCTTTTAGTAAAGAAGGGTAAATAAGACACTGGTATGTAACTAGCAATGTCTGCCACAAACACTAAGAACATTTTTTCCTAAAATTTCTTGGGTTGTCTCTTTTTCTTGACTTGATCGCCTCCACGACTGCTCATAGCCTAATTCATTCAGTGCTTACATCATTAAAGTACATGATTTCAGCCTCCCAAAGATTGCATGCAAAATCCTATCATTGAAACTTCTCTATCAAGCAAAACAATTTGTCCTCTTTTTCTTATGCAAACATAGAAATATCATCTCTTTAATAAAAATCCTTTTTGGTAAAATGAGAGATGGTAAAGTTTCTCCAGAATACCCAGAATTGTCAATCACATGTCTCCAGTGAGTTTACTCTGATTTACTGAATGTGAGTGTTTCCCTTAATTAACCCACATCTATAGTTAATTTATATAGTGTGAGTGCCACTGCCTTAGTCCATTTCGGCTGCCATAACAAAATAACAGACTCGGTGGCTTATAAACAACAAATTTTTATTTCTTATAGTTCTGGAGGCCAGGAAGCCTCCAATAAAAATACCAGAAGATTCAGTGCCTGGTGAGGATCTGCTTTCTGGTTTGTAAATGGCCATCTCTTTGCTGTGTCCTTCTGTAGAAGAAGGGGTAACATTTGTCTCTGGGGTCTCTTTTATCAGGGTACTAATCTCATCCATGGGGGGGGGGGGGTCCACGTTCATGACCTAATCACCTCCTAAAGGCCCTACCTCCAAATCCCTTTTGGGATTAGGTTTCAATATGAGTTTTGTGGGAGATACAAACATTGAGCCTATAGCAGACATTGTCTGTGACCCTCTAATTAATATGTTTTTTGGTACCAATACTTTCTATATTGGATTTTGATTAATGCATCTTTCCCACTTGAAAGTAACCTCTAAGCAGGAGGAAGCATGTCTGTTTTCTTCCCATTCTTGGCATCTAGCATGGTGTGTGGGGCATAGTAGATGTTCATTAAATATTTGTTGGAAGAATGAGGAATTTAACCTTTACTGCATACTCATTATATGCCAGGTAGTATGGTAAATATTTTTCAATTATAATTTTATTGACTTTTTGTAACAACCAAATGTGATGAGAACTATATCCCACTTCACAGATGAGATCAAGGAAGCTTGAGGAAGATAAATAATTAAACCAAGTTCACAAAGTCAGAAAGATGCAGATCTGAGGTCTGACCTGTAACCTCTGTCTCCATCGTAAATGATCATTTTACTCTGGCACATTTATGTCAGCCAGGTGAGCTGTTCCCTGGCTTCCTCTGATAACAGGTTGACTGATTTCATGATAAGATGGAAATAGTAAATATTAGATTAATATCCTTCCAATCACAAATTCCTGAAGCCTCCTTGTGTTAATTAAAGGAATTCATTTATAACAATTAAATTAGAAGCAGAATGGTAGGCAGCTGAGTGAGTTACTGGCTTAAAAGGGATAAATTCAGGAGTATGTTTTCAAAAATCAATGTGGACATTTGATTGATCCCTACTCAGCTAACACCACTGCCCACAAGAATCAGTTGTTTAGGTGATATAATTTTGATAGTAGGATCTCTAGGAAAAAGCAAGAATGATGACAAAAATTTCAGCTACAATAACAGATGAACCTTAAAGGATAAGGAAAAGGCAAGAAAGACAGAAAGAGATAAAGGAAAAAAGAAGAGAGGGAAACATACAAAAGAGCAGAAAACATACGAAACAGTGAAATGGAAAGGGATGGGGATTGGCACACATTTGTTTTGTTGTTGCTGTTCTGGGTTTACTTCCCTTAGCTGCTCAGCTTTCAGTCCCCATTCTTTCAATAATAGCATCTCCATTTACTTTTTGGTAATTCCATCCTCACTTTTGGATATGCCATCTGGTGGGACTGTTGTTCAGATACTCTGTTTTCCTCCAGCCCCCGAACGGAGCGAAGAGTTGAACCTAGTTAAGCCAGTCAGATTCTCTCTTCCTGGACTCAGAATCCTTTGTTTCAGATGCAGCAGTTGAGAAGTTCATGGTGTGAAGACTCATGTAAGCTGCCTGGGTCTGTCCTTTCCACTACTGGGTCTTTAGCCTCCTCTCCTCAATCCTTGGAGCTTCCCCAGTTTTCCCCCAAAATTCCTTTCTTGCTTAAGTTTACCAGAGCAGCTACCATTGCTTGCCATCAAAGAACACTAGCTGAAACAGTCAAGGCAGAAGATAAGTGGAAATAAATGCTGAAACTAAGATTTGGGATGCGATCCACTGAGAATCTATTTTTGGTTCCTGAAACAGTAGGTATTGGGGACAAACCTAGCTTAAACCTGAAACAGAGTGCATATTAGTGTTCACTCATTTCAGATCTCTAGGAGCAAATATAACTCACACTGTAAAGTAGCACAGGGTTTCCAAAAGGTGAGAGTAATATTCTTTTTCAAGGATAACCTATTGTAGAATTGACATCACAGTTGGGGTATGGAAAGAGTTTGTGTTTTTTTCTGTATAGTTTTTTTCTATATAAGATCTTTGTGTCTTTGATAATTTCACATCTTTGGCATGACTAAAGGATTTTTCCATTCAAATCAACCTCCTTCAACTTGGCCAGTCTCTTCTTCCTCCCCGCCCCTCCACTTGCCCCGTGGGATTCTTTCTTTTCACTGCCAAGGATTAAATTCTCTTGTGAAAGCCTTCAAGGCAATAGACATCTGTACTGGAAAGGAGATACAAAACTGTCCAAAAAGAGAGGAGCACTTCCAAAGCTTAGGGGAGAAAATAACTGAACCCTTATTCATATTGGGGAAAAAAATCTGGTTTCAAACTGAGTTTTTTATTGACTTTTTTGCTGTTGTTGTAAAAAAGGATCATCGTTTATGTTGAATAAGAAAAGGTTATTGTTCTCCTTGACCAAAGATGCTAAGTTTGCATGTTTTGAACATCAAACAAACATCTCCATAGAGAATGGCTTGCTGCCAATATCTGGTGAGCCGGCCAGACTTTCAGCGCGGCCCAGTTATACCAGTTCTGTGTTGGTGGGAGAGCAATTCCAGAGAGAAGGCTGAATTAGAATTCAGCCCTAATCCTGCTTGGGATGCTGGCCTTATTGGGTCTTAGCTTGATGGCCAGAAGACAATCCCACAGCATTCCAGTAGCACAGATCCATGGCTCCCTCCTCAAGCCATGTGCACGAAAGGCACCATGCTGCTGGCAATGGGCAAACATCAGATGCAGTGAGCACAAATAATAATTGTACACCCACGGTATACAATACAGACCTTAACAATTACTTTGTTATTTTATCAGTTCTAATCTCTCTGCCCTTATAAATATCTGACATTACTATTATATTCTGGCAATTGATGTGTGGAGTCATATGTTGTGCCAAATGGAATTGATTGTCAGTTTAGATACGATAAGGAGGATCATGCAGGAATGATATATTATCCAAACTCTACCCTTTCAACTTTACTCAGCAGTTTAGTCTATTAATCCAACAACTCATGGGAAGCCTGAGGCTGGATATGAGCGAATATGAATCAATGCACAAGAACTGAGCTCTAGGGGCTCCTGGGTGGCTCCGTTGGTTGAGTGCCTGACTCTTGATTTTGGCTCAGATAGTGATCCCAGGGTTGTGGGATCCAAGCCCCAGGTGGGGTTCCATGCTCATCGTGGAGCCTGCTCGGGATTCTCTCTCTCTCTCTCTCTCTCTCTCTCTCTCTCTCTCCTGTTTCCCCTCCCCTGGTTTGCACACTCTTTCTCCCTCTAGATACCTAAAAAAAAAAAAAAAAAAAAAAAAAAAAAAAAAAATTTTAAAAAGAACTGAGCTCTAGATATTAAATCTTAGAAAATAGCCCCTTGAAAAGGTCTCCTCTTTATGTTTATTTGCCATGGGAAATGGTGTATTTTTTTGCTCCGTGTGCAAATTTAGCTTGGGGGGAAACTCACATAGGTGATGATGTCAGGTCTCCCAAATGCTAGATGACTGACCCCTTCAGTAAAAGAACCTAAGCATTCTTTGCTTTTCTTATAATTGCTCAGGCTTCACTTCTATTGAAAAGTGGCCACAAAAGCCATTCTATGAAATGACTCTTTAATATTTGATAAATGAGTCCGTCTTAGGGGCCTATATGGTTGCAGCAATCATGTTTCTCAGCTAAGACTGCGTGTGTTCACATGGGACGGTCATTAAACAAACCTTTTAACATGACAGGAGTTCACTTCTTCTGTCTCATTTCCCAGAAAGAAGAATAATGGAATAAAGTCTGGATAGTTAAAAGGGAAAGAAAAGGGTATGCACTCTTCCCCCACTACGGCTTTCTAACCTAGAAAGGCAACATAATTTGGGGCAAAGAGCTACATTCTAAGTGGCAAAGTAAATAGGAGATATTTATTCCTATATCTTCATGACACTTTAATGATATAGTAGACGATTCTTACTAGGCCCTTAATGACTTGAGAAAACTGAGACCAAGGGATGCTGGAAAACATATTAAATATTACACAATTAATCTGAATTAAAAGACCAGAACTTGCTCAAATATCCTCAAATATCATTCAGGGGAATGAACCTCAAGGTGGAGAGTGAATTGGACAATATAGATACGAGGTATTCAGCTTTCATCTGGATCCTGATATTTATTTCCATTCTATTCCAAGTGAGATCTGCTTCTAACCACAGACGAAGAGAGCTCCAGTCCCTCCCCAGAGATATCAGACTGTCAGACCTCTCTCTTGGGTTTCTCCTCCCTGCCCCACACACCCACACCCCATGCACGCCACGCATACCTACCAGCTGCCCACCAGAAACAGCTGCCTCAGGACGGGGCTGGCAGGGGAAGTCTTCCATGGATGGACAGCCCTTAGCAGCAGCAAGAGTCCTCAGCAAAATTGTCCTTTTGGCCTCAATTCTGACTTTGGGCTCTGACCCAGGTCTGGCAAAAGATAATATGTACCCATTGTAGAAAACATGAAAAGTACATAGAATTTTTAAAAATTGCTTATAATCTCGGGGCGCCTGGGTGACTCAGTCAGGTAAGTGTTCGACTTCAGCTCAGGTCGTGATCTCGTGGTTTGTGGGTTCAAGCCCCATGTTGGGCTCTTTGCTGACAGCTCAGAGCCTGGAGCCTGCTTCGGATTCTGTGTCTCCCTCTCTCTCTGCCCCTTCCCTGCTTATGCTCTGTCTCTGTCTCTTTCTCTCTCAAAGATAAGTAAACACTTAAAAAAATTTTTTTTTAAATTGCTTATAATCTCACCACTAAGTGATGACTGTCAATATTTTGGTCTAGTTTTTTAAAAATTTAATCTAAGTAAAGCATATAAATGTTCATTTAGTTGGGGTCACATCTTATATGCAATGTTGAATCCTGCTTTACTTTTTTTTTTTTTAACTTTGTAAATGAACATTTCTCCATGTCATAAGAACATTTCTTTATAACCACCACACACACCTATTATAAAAAAAATAATGATTATAGAGATCAAGGAGAAGTCACAAAACTGAAGGGGAAAAAAGTAAACAATCTAAAAGTTGGAGATGGAGGAATGGTCGTTCTAATTACCAACTCGCAGATCCTAAACGTTATGGAGGAGGATGTTCAAGGAAGAAATCAGAAACTGGTACAAAAGGAATGAAACAGCTTTGATAAATGTATAAAATAATGAAAAGATAGTTGTTAGCAAAGATGTAATATGTAATATTTAAATAACCAAGAAGACAATCGCTATTGTGCAGTATCAGATTACATTGGTAAGATTAATTAACATAGTTTTATTAAATAATAAAAGGGAAATGCAGAGATTTTAAAAAGATGCCTAGAGAAAATATGCACAAAGGAGCTCTTTAATTGTAAGATATTACAATATTCTTAACATGGCACTGCAGGTTCTGACATTAGATTCCATTTGTGAGCTTTAGTGAGGTGTTAGGAAAAGAGGTCAACAGTATGTTAAAGGCAGAACTGTCTAATTCCTCTCCACCCCTGCCAAAGATTATTCTCAAGGACACGAAAAAAATGTGGTATGGGGCGCCTGGGTGGCTCAGTCGGTTAAGTGTCCGACTTCAGGTCATGATCTCATGGTCCGTGGGTTCGAGCCCCAAGTCGGGCTCTGTGCTGACAGCTCAGAGCCTGGAGCCTGCTTCAGATTCTGTCTGTCTGTCTGTCTCTCTCTCTCTCTGCTCCTCCCCCACTCATGCTCTGTCTATCCCCTTCTCTCAAAACCGAATAAGTGTTAAAAAAAATATTTTTAAGAAAAAATGTGGTAGTATTTGACCTCTACCAAACTATTTTGTATTCACTGGAGATCGATCCCGATACCACCAGCCCCTCCCTTTGCTTCAGAGATCTCTCCTACTTCCCAGTTACAACCAGGGGGTGGGCTAGAGCTGGGAAGACAGGGCCTTGGAGAAAATTGTGGCTTATTGCAAAGATGATGGGCTGTGGAGTCAGACATAAGTTGAATTCCGATCCAAGAGTTGTCACTTGCAACTCTGTCACCTAGACAAGGGACTCAGGGGTTCCCTTCCCCCTTTATACAGTGGAGATAATAAATCTATTTCTTATAGGATGTTAAATAAAAGTTGGTTGTTGTTATTTCTATTTCATTTTTATTTATCCATATATTTCAGTTCTCCCCCACACACATTTTTTGACCATGGAATCGTAGCTCATTTCGACAGCAATTCTGGTTTCTTGTTCATTTCATTTTTTATCATTAGTCCCCTGAACTTGTGCTATGATAAGCCAGAAAAATTCCTTTCATCCCAGTACTTGTCATTTGATGTTTAATAAAGCTTATAGGTGGCACTCATAATATTCTTTAAACATTCATTAAACAAAAATTCCCTCAATAAATTTTTTATTGAGAGCCTAACATGTGCTAAGCACTAAGCCACATGATATAGCTAGAAATTAATAAATCCAGCTGGATAAGAAAGTCAGAGAGACAATGTCTAAATATATTTAGAAAAAATGGATAATAGAGGGGGCTAGTAAAAGTTGGATTCTCGGTGTAATGTAAGTTAACGGCAATGTTGATTTAATGTCAGGAAACTTTCTGATAGGATAAGAATATGAATTAAGAAATTGGAAAGGTAGGGGCACCTGGGTGGCTCAGTAGGTTTAGCGTCTGACTTCAGCTCAGGTCATGATCTCACCATTTGTGGGTTTGAGCTCCCCATCTGGCTCTGTGCTGACAACTCAGAGTCTCGAGCCTCCTTTAGATTCTGTGTCTCCCTCTCTCTGTGCCCCTCCCCCGCTTGTGCTCTGTCTCTCTCCCTCAAAAAATATATAAACATTAAAAATAGTTAAAAAAAAAAAGAAATTGGAAAGGTAAAATACAGTGGTAATCAGGAGATTTAATTTCAGCCCACACGTTAGCTATACAATTTTGAGCAAGATGTTTAACTTTTCTGGACTTTAGTTTCTTTATCTGTACAATGGAATTTGGAGTCACAAACTAAAATATATCAAATACTCTCCTAAATAACTCATAAGTTCAAGGGGAAACCATAATGGAAATTATAAAATATTTTTATTCATACAGCATACCAAAAGTAGTATTAATTAGAATGAAATGCATGTATGTAAATGAATTTAAAATATAAGATTGAAAATAATTGAGCTATCTGTGTATCTCAAAAAGCTAGGAAAAAACAAAGTAAAAAAGAAAATAATGAAATTAACAATGGAAATTAAGGAAATAAAAAATAATAAAGACATAGATTATTAACAAAACCAAAACCTCACTTTTGGAAATAATCCAGACAAGGCAAGTTATGGAAAGAAAATAATGGGCCAACCTCACTTATAACTTTAGATGCAAAATTTCTAAATTAAGTACTAACAAACTGGGTGGCTCGGTTGGTTGAGCGTCCCACTCTTGATTTCTGCTCAGGTCATGATCTCATTGATGTGAGATCAGCCTCTGCACTGGCTGTGGAGCCTACTTGAGATGTTCTCTCTTCTTCTTCCTCTGCCCCTGCCCTGCTTGCATACGTGTGCACTCTCTCTCTCTCTCTCTCTCTCTCTCTCAAAAAAAAAGCGTGATTAATGGTACAGCCATTGTAGAAAACGTTATGGAGGTTCTTTTTTAAAACATTTTTTATTAAAAAAATTTTTTTTGTTTAGTTTTATTTGTTTTTGAGAGAAAGAGAGTGCAAGTGGGGAAGGGGCGGAGAGAGGGGGACTGAGAACCCAAAGATCTGAAGTGGGTTCTGCAGTGACAGAAGAGAGTCTGATGGGAGGCTGGAACTCAATAACCGTGAGATCACAACCAGAGCCAAAGCCAGATGCTCAACCAACTGAGCCACCCAGACGCCCCATTAAAAAACTAAAAGTAGAATTACCATATAATCCAGCTATCTCACTTGTATGTGTTTGTCCAAAAGAATTCAGAGGATCTTAAAGAGATATTTACATACCCATGGTTCATTGCAGCACTATTCACAATAGTCAAGAGGAGGGAGCAACACAAATCCCCATCAACAGATGAGAGAATTAAGAAAATGTGGAATATACCTACAGGGGAATATTACTCAGCCTTAAAAAAGAAAAAGGAGGGAAGTCTTGTCACACACTACAACATGGATGAACCAGGAGGATGTTATGCTAAGTGAGTCAGAAAAGAATACTGTATGATTCCACACATAGGAAATGTCTAAAGTAATCAAAATCATAAAAACAGAGAATAGAAAGGTGGTTACTAAGAGCTGGGAGAAGTTGGGTAGCAGAATTAGTGTTTGGCGGGTATAGAGTTTCAGTTTTGTAAGACGAAAATGTTCTAGAGATCTATGGCACAACAGTATGAAAATACTTAACACTACTGAAACATACCCTTAAAAATGGTTAAGATGGCAAATTTAAGGCTATGTGTTATATGTAAGTGATGAATCACTAAATTCTACTCTTGAAAACATTATTTAAAAAAAAAATTTTAATGTTTATTCATTTTTGAGAGAGAGAGAGAGCATGACCTGGGGGAGGGGAAGAGAGTGAGGGAGACACAGAATCTGAAACAGGCTCCAGGCTCCAGATTCTCAGCACAGTGCCCAATGGAGAGCCTGAACCCACAAACTGCAAAATCATGACCTGAGCCAAAGTTGGACGCCCAACTGACTGAGCCACCCAGGTGCCCCTCTACTCTTGAAATAATTATTACATTATATGTTAACTAACTTGAAATTTTTTTAAGTTTATTTTTTAAGAGAGAGAGCAAGCAAGCAGGGGAGGGGCAGGGTAGAGGGAGAGGGAGAATTGCAAGCAGGCTCTGTACTGCCAGCACAGAGCCCTATGTGGGGCTCGAACCCACAAACTGTGAGATCATGACCCAAGATGAAATCAAGAGTCAGACGCCCAACCAACTGAGCCACCCAGGAGCCCCATATGTGTTAACTAACTTGAATTTAAATAAAATTTAAGAATTAAAAATAATTTGGGAAAATTTCTACCAGGAATATAACTGGAAAAGAGAAATGAATTCATACATAATAATAAGAAAACTTTTATAGAAAGTTTGGGCAAAACTTGTACAGAAAGAGTAAACAGATTAATCCATTCACAGAACATGAATTAGTGACTCAAATTTTTTGAAAAAAAAACAACAACAAAACTTCAACCTCACAGATAGTCTAAGAAATGCAAATTTAAATAAAGAAATGCCTATTTATTTATTAAAAGTTTATTTATTTATTTTGAGAGAGAGAGGCAGAGAGAAAAGGAGAGAGAGAATCCCAAGTAAGCTCCATGCTGCCAGAGAAGAGCCCAGCAAGGGGCTCGATCCCACAAACCATGAGATCATGACCTGAGCCAAAACCAAGAGTCTGATGCTTAACTAACTGGGCTACCCAGGAGCCCCAAGAGATGCCTTTTAAAAAGAAATCTTTGAAATTAACAATGATTTTTAAAAGACTGCAATTCCGTTTGGCAAGACAGGCCCTCGTGCCCTGCTGGTGAGAATATAAGACGATTTACACTTTTTCTATCAATTGTGTATCGCTTGTAGTAACAAGTTACTGTAATACTTAGCAGCTCAAAGCAATAAACATCTATCATTTCACATTTTCTGTGGATCAGGGACCTAGGGACTGCTTAACCTGCTGCTTAGGAAGGGCAGTCCGTAGCTGGACGTGGTCACTGCAAGCTCAACTCGGGCAGGAGAAACTACTTTTACTCTCACTCTTGAGATTGTTGGCCAGGATCAGTGGGTCATGCCTATTGGCCAACAACCTCAGTTCCTGGCCGTGTGGACTTTTCCATAGGCTGCCAGTCTGTCCCCACAATATGGCAGCTGGGTTCTCTCAGGGCTAGTGACCCTAGAGGAAGAGTGACCAAGACAAGCTATAGTTTCTTTTATTATTTTTTTATTAAAAAATTTTTGTTTAATGTTTGTTTTTGAGAGAGAAAGCGAGAGCAAGCAAGCAGGGGAGGGGCAGAGAGAGGGGGACACAGAATCTGAAGCAGGCTCCAAACTTGAGCTGTCAGCACAGAGTCTGATGGGGGGGGGGGGGGGCTCCATGAGATCAACACAGAGCCCAACTCAGATGCTTAACCGACTGAGCCACCCAGGCACCCTGCTATAGTTTCTTTTATAACCTAACCTTGCAGGTGACCTATCATTGCTCTGCTGTATTCTTTTGGTCACACAGACCAATCTTGGTAAATGTGTATAAGGACCACATAAAGGTAGGAAGACCAGGAGGCAGGGATCATTGGGGGCCTTCTTGAAGGCTAGGTGTCACATTTCTTTAATTTGTCAATATTTAAGAGTTTATACCTTTAATCCAATAATATTAGGTAATTACATTTCTAGCAATGTATTCTAAGAAAGGAATCATGTATGTGGCCAAATAATATGCCTAAGCGTGTATACCATTTTTATAATAGTATGGTATGGAAATGACTTAAATGTGTAATAATCAAGAATGTATTTATCAAATAAATGTTAATACTATATGATGGATTATGTATCTATCAAAAGTGGTGATTTTGAAGAATTTTTCATATCATGGGGAAATTATAATATGCTTATTTTTGAAAGGCAGGGCATAAACATTTGTATATAATATGACAATTATGTGAAAATTATAATAATTATGTTTAAAAGATGATTAGGCATATTCTAATACAGTGAGAAGATAGAACAAAATATATATGCTATTCCTGGCCTCCCCTCTCCCCCAGAAAAGCTAAACCTGGATCTAATTATGAAGGAACAATCAAACAAGTCTAACTTTTGGGATGTAGTGAAAAATGACTGGTCTGCCTGCAATCTTCAAAAATGTCAGTGTCAAAAAAAAGAAAAGAAAAGAAAAGAAAAAGGCCAGGGAATTGTTTCAGATTAAAGGAGGGTGCAATGAATTTTTCTCAATTGACTTGGATTATTATTATTATTATTATTTTTAGTTTTATAACATTAATGGGACAATAACTGGGAAAATTTGAATGTGGGCTTTATATTAGATAATAGCAGTGTCAACATTAAATTTCCTGAGCATGATCATAGTGTTATGATTACAGGGAAAAATGTTGTTGTACTTAAAAGATGCATGTTGAAGTCTTTAGGGTTGACGTGTCATGTAACTTTCCTGTGTGTGTGTGTGTGTGTGTGTGTGTGTGTGTGAGAGAGAGAGAGAGAGAGAGAGATAATGAGTTATTCTAAGAAAAAGTAAATGTGGCAAGATGTTTACGATTGGTAAATCTACGTGGAGTATAAGGTGTTTATCTTACTATTCTTGCAACTTTTCAAATAGTTTGAAAGTTGAAGAAAATAATATTTTAAAGTTAAATGCAACATTAGAAAGGATTGAGGTAGTAAGAGAGGCTTTATTTTATTCTAAAATTAACATAAAATTTTATACTTGTCTGTAGTTCTCTATATTCAGTATTTTAATATGCTGAGCCTATTATTTTTACAATTGGCAGATAATAAAAGTTGTATAAAAAGGATTTTTTACTTAAGTTTTTGTATGTGATTCTTTAATTCTTTAAATGGCTTTATTTAATATTGTATGTAACAGAAATTAAAAAAAATTTTTTTTAATGTTTATTTATTTCTGAGACAGAGAGAGACAGAGCATGAGAGGGGGAGGGGCAGAGAGAGAGGGAGACACAGAATCTGAAGCAGACTCCAGGCTTTGAGCTGTCAGCACAGAGCCCTACGCGGGGCTCCAACTCACAAACCAACTCACAAACCATGAGATCATGACCTGAGCCGAAGTCCGTTGCTCAACTGACTGAGCCACCCAGGCACCCCCAGAAATTTTACCTTGAAACTGAAATAAGATGATTTCAGTTTGCAAACAACATACAGAACAACCATATTTGCTCGTTGTAAAAGATGTAGGTTGACAGCAGGGATGACCCTTAATGCATCATGCTTATGATATAAAATGTCCAAGAAAAGGCAAAAATATAGACACAGAAAGTAGAGTAGTGGTGCCTAGGGTTGAAAGAATGATGAGTGACTGTAAATGGGAGTGAAATTTCTTCTTGGGGTGATGGAAATGTCCTAGTGGTAATTAATGGTTGTACAACCTTGTAAATATACTAAAATTCATTGAATTCCACACTTAAAACAGGTGAGGCACCTGGGTGCTGCAGTGGGTTGACCATCCAACTCTTGATTATGGTTCAGGTCGTGATTCTGGGGTCATGGGATCGAGCCCCACATTGGGCTCCTCGCTGAGCTTGGAGCCTGCTTGTGATTTTTTCTCTCTTGCCCTCTGTCCTGCCTCCACTTGCATGCATGTGTGTGTGTGTGCATACTCTCTCTCAAATAATAAAAAAATGTTAAAAAAATGTTAAAAACAGGTGAATTTATGGTATATGAATGATAGCTCAGTTGTTTAAAAGATACAGTTTATTTATTTACTTTTAATGTTTATTTATTTTTGAGAGACAGAGAGAGACAGAGTGTGAGCAGGGGAGGGGCAGAGAGAGAGAGAGAGAAAGATACAGAATCTGAGGAGGCTCCAGGCTCCGAGCTGTCAGCACAGAGCCCAACGCAGGGCTTCAACTCACAAGTGGTGATATCATGACCTGAGCCGCAGTCAGACGCTTAACCAACTGAGCCACCCAAGCGCCCTAAAAAGATACAGTTTAAAAGACTTTAGCCAGATGAAACACAATCTCAATTTGAAGAGACATCAAAGGTATGAGAAGTTTACTAGAATTACCTGAGAAATAGTCAATAGAATTTTAACTGTTTCTATCCTTAGATTTTCCTTATTTTTATCAAGAGACACATCATTAGTTCAAACTTCCTGGAGGCATTTAGATGGAGAGAAACATCTGATTTACTGACTAATTCTCTAAAGCATACTTTTATAAATTTAAAGTTCACACAACGGCTAGAGTCAAGCTAGTAGTGGATCATAGATGACCTATTGCTTAATTAACGGATTGAGATGCTTTGTAATTACAATTTAAATTTTTCATTCTTCCAGCAATTGATTACTTAGTGTTTACTATGACCGGTTTTAGAGGCAACTGCCAACATATAATTGTATGTATAGAAGTGATGGTGAAGGTAAATATTTTATTTTATTTTTTTAATGTTTATTTTTGAGAGAGAGAGGGGGGAAGAGAAAGAGAGATATCACGAATGGGGGATGGGCAAAGGTAAATATTTCAAAATGCTCTGTGGAGTCAGGTTTATATGCTTAATTTCTAAGCATATCCTTCTTCTTTTTTTTTTTTTTAAATAGGTAATACCAAAATTTGCTCTCAGTCCATGAATCACAATGAATGCAGTATGAATGACTGAGATTTCACTGTGTTCACAAAAGTGTTACTGAGGTTATTCTTGGTAAATCTAAATGACTCTATAAAATATTAGTTAAAAGATATTTGCACAATGAGATATCAGCTCCCATTAGTCAGAATGGCTAGAATCAAAAAGGCTAGAAATAACAAGTGTTGGTAAGGATGTGGAGCAAAGGTAAGCCTTGTGCACTGTTGGTGGAAATGTAAATTAGTGCAGCCGCTATGGAGAACAGTATAAAGGTTCCTCAACAAAATAAAAATAGAAATACCATACAACCCAGTAATTCCATTTTGGGGGTATTTATCCAAAGAAAACAAAAACACCAATTTGAAAGCATAGATGCACTCCTATGTTTGTTGCAGTATTATTACAATAAACAAGATACGGAAGTAACCTAAGTGTCCACTGGTAGATGAATGGATAAAGAAGTTATGGTATATATACACCCCATGGAATAGTACTCAGCCTTAAAAAAAACGAGATCTTGCCATTCAGTGGGAATTATGCTAAGTGAAATAAGTCAGAGAAAGACAATACCATATGATTTCACTTATATGTGGAATCTAAAGAGGAAAATAAATGAACAAACAAAAAGAAACAGACTCACAAATAGAACAGATTGGTGATTGCCAGAGGAGAGAGAGGTAGAGGGAGGGGATAGGTGAAATCGGGAAGGGATTAAGAACTATAAACATCCAGTTATAACAAAAATAAGTCATGGAGATGAAAGGTACAGCATAGGAATGTAATAACTTTATATGGTGACTGAGAGTAACTACACTTATCACAATGAGCATTTTGTAACATATATAATTGTTGAATCACTATATGGTGCACCTGAAGCTAATATAATATTATATGTTAACTATACTTCAAATAAAAAATATTTGACCAGAATTAGAAAATTATATGCTAATTCCAATTGTGCCAACTGGTTCTGAAGCACAGTAATAACTGGAAGCTTCTGCTAAGTCCTCTGGGAACTGCCTCTTACTCAACCACTTACTAATTCCATACAGGCCTTGAGTGGCTTTGCGTAAATGTGATAGGACAGTGCCCTCCCTGACCCACTGGTATGGAGCACCATTAGAACAGGCTCTGTACGCATGCCTGTATAAAAATTCGGTGGTGGGCAGTGGATGTGATGTTCCATAGAACCACACTTGACCAATGGAGAATGGAAATTGGTAGATAAATGTGAACCTTTTTTGTCTCCTCAAAAGCATGCTTAAGCCTCCTCCATGAGAACCAACTCAATGATACATCCTCGTATTGGTTTTTCCTCTTTCCCTGTTTTACTCCCTTTCCCCCCAGCTGATATACCTGCCTCCTGGCCCTATTTTTTCAAATAAACTAACTACATGCAAGCCTTGTCTCCCATTTGGGAGATACTCAGCCTAAGACATACAGGATATTTGATATATGCAATCTATAGTACTTGTTAGTAAATTCTTGCTGAATAATTGACAATGTTGTACCAATAGATTTGTATTTTTCACTTGAATTGCATCATTTGAGTAGTAGGAATTTTATAGAAAATGAACCCCTAATTCATTTTAGGAATTAATAGTAATACGAAATGATTCCCTAATGTACATTTGATGGCAGAGTCTTCAATGTAAGTTCTGGTTGTATCTGTCATTTAACTTGTATATCAGGGTCACTGTCATTAGGAAACTACCTTACGCCTCAGAAGAAGACAGTAATCATATGAAATGATGTTCAGGAGTCCAGGTTCTATATGTTTAGGGATCCTTTTTGTTTGAAGAAGGCGTGCCAGCTTCCACCCCCCTGCCAATTAAATAAAAATAAAGAGGCCAAGTCAGAGACAGAAGTGGTTTGTTTGTTTGTTTGTTTGTTTATTAAAATCTGTGTACCCAAAGTGGGGCTCAGACTCACAACCTATATATCAAGAGTCCCATGCTTTGCTGACTGAGCCAGCCAGATGCCCCCAGAGTTAAATGCAAAGGGGTTTGGTTAAGAGTGGGTCCGCCTAATCTTCCAGAGGCTTCTAGTTGCTCTTCAATCTACCACAGGCACCTGAGAGTTCTGTATTAATTTTAAATTCTATCCCCATGCAGACTTTCTGAGCATTACTTCAGTACCCCTGAGTACTTGCTCCACTACTGACCCTATTATTTTTTGATGACCCG
Organism: Panthera leo; assembly: GCF_018350215.1. NCBI lineage: Eukaryota > Metazoa > Chordata > Mammalia > Carnivora > Felidae > Panthera > Panthera leo. The sequence continues at coordinate 25,982,133 of NC_056679.1, forward strand.
ATTATTGCACATTTCTGTTGGTTGTATAATGTTGTCTACTGAGCTATGATTATAATCATTCTAGAATGTTCTGTTACAAGGTCTGTAGGCAAAAGTGGAGTTTTCAGTTCCACATTAAAAATGGGCTACAATTGGGGCCCCTGGGTGGGTCAGTCTGTTAAGCGCCTGACTTTGGTTCAGATCATGATCTCACAGCTTGTGAGTTTGAGCCCCGGGGTCAGGCTCTCTCCTGAATGCTCAGAGCCTGGAACCTGCTTCAGATTCTGTGTCTTCCTCTCTCTCAACCCCACCCCTGCTCACACTCTGTCTCTCTCTCTCCTTCAAAAATAAATAAACAGGGGCGCCTGGGTGGCTCAGTCAGTTAAGCATCCGACTTCGGCTCAGGTCATGATCTCACGGTCCGGTCGGTGAGTTCGAGCCCTGCATCAGGCTCTGTGCTGACAGCTCAGAGCCTGGAGCCTGTTTCAGATTCTGTGTCTCCCTCTCTCCCTGACCCTCCCCCGTTCATACTGTCTCTCCCTGTCTCAAAAATAAATAAACGTTAAAAAATTAAAAAAACAAAAAACAAAAAAAAAACCCCAAAAAACAAAAATAAATAAACATTAAAAAAAAAAAAGGGCTACAATTTAGGGGCACCGAGGTGGGTCAGCCAGTTAAGCGTCCAACTCTTGATTTTGCATCAGGTCTTGATCTCACAGTTCGTGAGTTTGAGCCCTGCACTGCTAGTGCAGAGCCTCCTTGGGATTCTCTCTCTCTCTCTCTCTCTCTCTCTCTCTCCCTTGCTCTCTCTCAAAATAAATAAATAAACTTAAAAAAAATAACTTTAAAAATAAGTAAAAAATTTAAATGAGCTACAATTTAGACAAGTCCTTAACAAATGTTTGTGGGCAGAGAGACCTCATTGAAACAACAGCAGTCAATTCCTCGTTATCTTTGCTATTAGAAGAAAGTAATGGTGGAATTCTTCCAAAATAGTGGATAAAGTATAATACTATAATGGATTTCCTCCCCTACCCCCCAAAGGATTTGCCTGCCTAAACTTTTTTTTTTTTTTTTTCTTTTGGTTTAGACCAAATTCTCAATGATTTTGCATCCCTTGTGCACACATTGTTGCTTGGGGATGGGGACCTGACTGGTATTGACGGAGAGGTTCAAGATGGTCTCAGAATGCAAACTGCCCTTGGGAAATTCACATGCAGATAATGAAGTGGTGGCTGTACCTAAAATATTGATCAAAATGCAATTTAATCTGTGCAATAGGCTTCAGGCTCTGCCTTCTGACCCTGGAACAGCCACAGCAAAGTCAATCAAATGAGGGCCTTTCCTGAAGAGGACAAGCAAGTTTAAGCTTTTAAAGTGTTCCCTGGTTTCCTTGTTGAAAATGGAGCTCAAGGGGCACCTGGCTGCCTCAGTTGGAAGAGCATGTGACTTTTGATGTCGGGGTTTTGAGTTCAAGCCCCACGTTGGGTGCAGAGATGACTTAAATAAGTAAAATAAAATCTTTTAAAAAAATGTTTTAAAACTTTTAAAAAATGTTTTAAAAACTTTTTAAAAAGTTCATGTTTTTAAAAACTTTGTTTTAGTGCTTTAAAGGTAGAGCTAATAACTAATTATTGTTATTTTTATTTTTTTTTTCCTCTAGGATTTTATTTAAATTGAAGTTAGTTAACATATAGTATAATATTGGTTTAAGGAGTAGAACTTAGCGATTCATCGCTTACACATAACACTCAGTGTTCATCCCAACAAGTACCCTCCTTAATGTCCATCACCCATTTAGCTCATCCCCCATCCACCTCCACTCCAGCAACCTTTCATTTGTTCTCTATAGTTAAGGATCTCTTCTGTTTGCCCTCCTCTATGTTTTTATCTTATTTTTTCCTTCTCTTCCCCTATGTTCGTCTGTTTTGTTTCTTAAATTCCACATATGAGTGAAATCATATGCTATGGAATATTACCCAGCCGTCAAAAAGAATGAAATCTTGTCATTTGCAACAGTGTGGGTGGAACTGGAGTGTATGACGCTAAGCAAAATAAGTTGGTCAGAGAAAGACAATTACTGTTATTGATTTTTAAAAATAAAACCTAGTTTTTAGTCTTTCTCCTTAGGAATATTCCATCTGCCCCTGTAAGGATAATAGGCTGCCATGGAATAAAATTGGTGAACGTTAAATACACAGGGACACAATTTTATTCTATGCAGGGTTGTTTGCTGTCATAAAGGTTTATCAGGGAACAAACAGCCTCAAAGAATCTTTTAGTGTGTTGTTACTATCCTCTTCAGGCTGCGTTTGGTGTATTTTCCTGGTCATCTTATTAATATTGTTAGATTTAGAATACAGAGACTTTTCTACCTCCAAGTGTCTGCCCTTAAAAAAACAAACAAAAGCAAAAACCCAGCAACAAAAAATTAAGACAACTAATAATACTCATACACTTACTTAGAATCAATTATCATACTAAGGAGCCATAATTGCAGTTTCTTACATCTGTTCTGGGCACTATCGGATGCTTATTTCCCAGCAGATGTATGCATCAGTGAGGCGTCATAGTTTCTAACCTATAATGCTGCTATTATTTCATGTTGAAATTACTCTCTTTTTAAAAAAGATTTATTTAATCACTTAAGTAATCTCTAGACCCAACATGGGGCACAAACTCACAACCCTGAGGTCAAGAGGCGCATGCTCTACCAACTGAGCCAGCCAGGTAGGTGACCCACACTGAAATTATTCTCATCTAATTTCCGAAGATCTATATTGGGCCTGTAGGTAGTTAGGGGATGAAGAGGTGTTTGCGATGATTTGGAAGTCTCTGGTTACAACCTGAAAGAAGAATGTCTTTGGTGAAACATGAACCAAATTGTTCTCCTGCTCCTTTCCATTTGCCCTTTGTTTACAGTAAGATTATGCAAATATACCTTTGAGTTGGGGGTGAGGGTAGGGAGAGAAAGTGGTCTCCTTTTTTGTGTTCACTGTTATATAAAGGACCACTGTATAGGCAATTTCGTCTCCTAAAGACCAGACAGTAGATATTCAATTAATGACACTGAAGTTGGATCAAATTATCCTTCCTGTTCTTAGTTCTTCTAAGGAGAACAAAACTCTGCCTTTCCTATCTTCTAGTTCTTACCCACGTAGCAGGCCACAGATTATTATGTACTTTAATTCTACATTAGGTGCTTTTCAGGGGGGGAAACCCCATAGTTTAACCTAATGAAGTGAAACATGTCTGCAATACAACTCAGATGAGATCAGACATGGTTCTTAATGTGTATTTGTGAGATGTTGAAAGTTCTTTCTTTTAATCAGTCAATATGCTTTTGTTTGTTTTTACTGTCTATGTTTTTGCAGCACTATTATTCATGAGATACAACTCATCATGTACTTCGGATGAACAGAACAGCGAGGGGTGTTTTTAGTTGACTGCTGCTGCACAATTATCACAAGGAAGAAAATGAAGCAGTATGCTATTTTGGGGTTTCATCAACGTGAAGCTGGTTGTAATTTCAATTTGTGAGATATGGTGAGGAAAATGAAAGTGGGGGAAGGGATGGTGGGGAGGTGAATGGGAAGGGAAGAGCGAAATGGGGTATGATGTTCATTATAAAACCTACGCAACATTATAAAATTTTTGACTTGTAGGTCAAAGCCATTTGAAAATATGTTAAGGTCTGAGTCTTAAATGATTGACTCATCTGGTATAACTTGTAATAAGATGAATGCTATGTTAATGTCTTATTAGAACAGAATCATTGATGGGGGCGCCTGGGTGGCTCAGTCGGTTGAGCGTCTGGCTTCGGCTCAGGTCATGATCTCACCATTAGTGAGTTTGAGCCCCGCGTCGGGCCCTGTGCTGACAGCTCAGAGCCTAGAGCCTGCTTCAGATTCTGTGTCCCCCTCTCTCTCCACCCCATCCCTGCTTGTGCTCTGTCTCTGTCTTTCAAAAATGAATAAACATAAAAAAAAAAAAAAAAAAAAGAACAGAATCATTGGAAACAGTGCCAAAGACTATTTTCTGTGGATATTTTCATAAGACAGATCTGGGTGGAAATGGTGATTTGCCTCCTCTGAAGATCCTACAGAGCTGAGAGCCTTTGGACACTTGGATACTATGCTAAGTAAATGTTATGTACTTCATTTAAAAACATACCCATAATGATCAGCAAGGTAGCTTCCTTATTCTAACCTAAGTTATATAATAAAAGGTGATTTTTATTATTCTGACAATTTTGGGGAGGAAAAATAATTTTCCCTCTACCCTTCTGAGTTCTTGGCTGAGACCGTTGTAATAGATTAACAAGAGAAAAACAAACAAGTTTATTAACAGGTATACCTCATGTATACACAGGAGACACTCAGGAACAATGAATAACTCTCTGAGGTGTCTTTAGAATTCAGGATTAAATGCTATCTTTATAGGAAAAGGGGAGCAGAGATATAGGCCTCTTGGGGGACAGTGAATGATTTTTAGGAAAGATAACTGGGCCATTAGAAGAATAGATGAGAGGCATGGTAGTTTGTGACAAAGTTTGTCTGAGTGTGGTGTTGACTTGAAGTTTCCTCTCCAGGACAAGAATCATGTTCCTTGGTTGAGGAAACTCCAGGGGAGGGCATCTATGACAACTGAGTTCCTTTTGGAGAATATGTCTTCAGGTAGATAAAGGGAGTTCAGAGAAAGCCCTGCATTTGCTTTCTAAGTACCTACAGCTCAAAATATCAATATACCAAAGTGGCATGCCAACAGTGTCCTATTATCCTTTACAATCATGAAAAAAAGAAAAAAAATGTTTCATGCAGGAGGAAGTGCAAAAAAAATAGCAAAACCCTCATTTGATATTAACACTTCAAAATGGAAGTTTTGACTGATAGACAGCCAGTAAGTTTTTAGACATATTAACTAGGTCAAGCTTTAAACAATGGATCATTTTATCTGAAATTACTCTATTCATGGTAGGCTTTGTATGAGGTCTGTGACTAGTCATGTCAAGTTAGTTCTTAGAAAATAGCTCTGGAGCTCATTTGATTGGAAGAAGCATATGAATTCTTCATATCCTTAAACTAGGATGGAAAGAATGCATTTCCAGAACCTGCAAATGCTGAAGATTTCAGTTCTCATCAGTATTTAACATAATGCACTGTCCCTAAACAAATGCAAAGCTATCAGAAAAGGAGATAGAGATTCAACTCATATCTTCTTACCATTTTCACTGGACTTTGCTGCTTACAAAAAAAAAAAAAAAAAATGCTTTGGGCATGATGTTCCATGAAAAAGAGTAGTCAGCAAGTTGTTATAGGCTTAGGTTGGACAAGGAGAATTTTACAGAGATCAAGTACAGAAAGAACAGAGAAGGAAATTTAATACCATTGAATGCCCTTGACCAAAATTTTCATAATGAGCTTGTTTCCTAATGTCATAATTTCTGAACTTAATGTGCTTCAGAAACATCTTGTGAAAAGTCTAGTAGTAAAGTTCATATGATAAATTATGTTGAGAACATTATTACATAATGTGGAATTTAAGAAATTCTTTTTATTGAGTGCCTATCATATGCTTGACAAAATAAAGAAAATTTAGCTCCTTTCTCAAGATGCCTTTCATTGGAAGTATTTCTTTCAAAACTCTTGTTTTTGTCAAATAATTTGGGATCAGTGTTGGGATAACATAGAACATTACCTCATTTTATTCAAATATGTATTGATATAGGTATAATTTAACAACTATTTTTGTAATGCCGGTTATGACTTGAATAAGGAAGATGTTCAGAAACTCTTTTAAAATCAAAGTTAAACCACTGAGGTGGCATTATCATGTGATCTCATTCCTATCTATAAATAACTAGAGCAAAAAAGCACCTGGACTTTCTCTTCCCTTTTTTTTGATGGAAAGCTTGGTTGGCATCTTTGCAATTAACTTTATATTTAACTTTATATATTTAGGCTGACTCTGTTATATACTTAACTTTTTTGATTCTGACAAGTGTGTATGGTGTAGAATAAAACAAATCAATTATGTTGGGCTTTTCCCTCCTAAATTCAATCTCACGCTTTTCTTTGAAATTCTAATATCTCTTTAAATCTGTCTAATTTTATCATTTATATAGAAGGGTTTTGTTTTGTAAACAACTTCCATATGTAAGCAGTGCTGTTGCCTGTAACAACATGTGGTCATAATATTAATAGTATTTTGTCTTCTGCTTCTGACTCCAGTTTGGCTTATATGCATCTAGGATTTTCTCTTCTTTTTTTTAAGGTATTAAAATAAGAAAAGATTTTGGCCTTTAAGACTAATGATTTCCTGTTTTTCTTCTATAGTGAAATTAACTGGAAACGTCAATTTAAGTATGTTAATAAAAACTATCAATTTTCTTCTCAAAGATAAAGTCAGAGCAGAGGGAGAAAATGAATGACCAAAGGAAAATTCCATACTAAGGAATGACTTCAATAGCCATTCCTTTTCCTTGAGCGTTGAGCTTGAGATATACCTGTGTTCAAGAACGTAATCTTTAAATACAAAGAGATACTGGCTGCTCTTTGTGCTTCTTGACCTGGTTTTGGTTCATGTATGGTGGAGGTCTTATTAGAAATATGATACAAACAAAAATAATGAATGTGTTTATTTCTATAACTTTAAGTATACGAAAAGATGTACAAATACAAATTGGTTCTTAGAACATATTGAAAAGGCTAGGCTGTTATTGTTTCTATTCTACAGGCGCTCATGTTCAATAAATGCTAATTGCTAAAATGGGAAAACATTTATCTTGTCCTATATAGACGGCGTTCCTCAGTTATGTGTGATTAATGCCTTTTTTTCAAGCATTCGACATCTGCTTTTGATCAGCGAAGGATCATCCAACTTATCAAATGGCTGTTCTGTTCATTTATGTCCAATTCCTACGTGGCCACAGTAGATTCTGTAAAATGTACATTCTTTCTTAGAATGTCTCTATGTCGGGAGAAAACGATGCTTCCCAGATTCTTTGAAGATATCTCATTAGAAAAATCAAAACATGAGTATTCTGTAGAAATTTAACTTTGGAGCTAGAATTGGCAGGAAGCTGATTTAACAATATGTCTGGAGGCAGCTGTGAAGGGCTGTGCAAGTGATTTGCATCTAAGTCCCACTACTTGCCAACTTCTCTGCACCTCACTTTACTCATTTGTAAAATGGGGGAGTTATAGTCCCTACTTTATACTGTTGACAGGATGGAGATAAAACACTTAAAGCATTTAGAATAATACGTAGCACCGAGCAGGCATTAAATAAATACTAGCTCTCATCTAGGGAGATTTAGAGTGTTATTTCATTACAGATTAAAAAAAAAACTAAATTAACAAATTATTTCTTTCTTCAATGTCACTTCACAGTTTTGTAGCAGAAGTTAAAAATGATTTTTTTTTTAAGTTGCGAGACAATTCTCCAAGTTAACACATTCATAAGTCAGAAAAGACTGACTATAGCAGAATCTGCAACATTTACATTTGGTCAAACAAGGGAAATAGTCTTTTACTCTCTTCATGTGGAAAAGCTGTATGCAATTAGTGTGTGTGCAGCATATCTTTCTTGGCATTCAAAAGCTTTAAAAGAACACTCATTAATTTCCAAGAGAGTTTTGAAAAATGCTAGTCCCTAGAGTTCAGACTGCTTTTTTTAGAAAAATGTCTCAACACAGAGGCGTGGAATCTGAAATTAAGAGGACCTGAATACCCAGATTTAGGTATAAACTTTGGACAAGTTATTTAACCTCTCTGTGATCACTGCTAAAATGAATGATAATGTCTTCTCCTTCAAACGATAGAATTAAATGAGCTAATGTGGGGCACCTGGGTGGCTCAGTCGGTTAAGCGGCCGACTTCGGCTCAGGTCATGATCTCGAGGTCCGTGAGTTTGAGCCCTGCGTCGGGCTCTGTGCTGACAGTCAGAGCCTGGAGCCTGTTTCAGATTCTGTCTCCCTCTCTCTGACCCTCCCCTGTTCATGCTTTGTCTCTCTCTGTCTCAAAAATAAATAAACGTTAAAAAAAATTAAATTTTTAAATAAATGAGCTAATGTGTAGCAGTGTGACCCCTAGATCGTAAATTAAAATTTCTGAATTCAAACTTCTTTTATTTTGTAAGCATATCTCCTTTGAGGATATAAAATTGTTTCACTGACCAGAAACATACTTTTTTTTTTTTAATGTTTATTCATTTATTTTGAGAGAGAGAGAGAGAGAACACGTGAGCAGGGGAGGGGCAGAGAAAGAGGGAGAAAATTCCAAGCAGGCTCCTCGCTGTCAGCGCTGAGCCAGACTCAGGGTTCAATTTCATCAACCGTGAGATCGTGACCTGAGCTGAAATCAGGACACGGATGCTTAACCAAATGAGCCACCGAGGCGCCCCAACTAGAAACATTGAAAATTTAACAAATGCTGCAAAAACTAATCAATTATAAGCTAAACTGTACTCACTGAAATTTGAGTAAGAAATTTCAAAATAAGCCTTTTGTGCTATTTACAAAAGTCAAATAGCATATACTATTTCTGGTCTCATCTAAAAAATCTTCCAGAGAGGGGCGCCTGGGTGGTTCAGTTGGTGAAGTGTCTGACTCTTGATTTCTGCTCAGGTCAGGATCTCACGGTTGGTGGGTTTGACCCCTGCAGCAGGCTTCCTGCTGAATGTAGAGCCTGCTTGGGATTCTCTTTCTCTCTCTCCCTCTCTGTCCCCGCCCTGCTCTTGAGCACGTGTGCTTACTTTCGTGTTTATAACTTGTTTACCATTTTGACTTTTTTTTCCAGATGACATTTAAAAGTTACAGGTAAGTAATATTGCATGATTGAAGCACTGGTTAGCTAGAATTACTGGTGGAACAGTGGCATATTTTCTGTACACATTTCTCTTTAATATGCCTTTGCCACTCACAGCCTTCCTGCTCTTTGAGGGAATTACTTTTGGAGAATCACTTGGTTTTAAATACTGACCTATTTCACAGTTCTCACAAACAGGTGACTTGTTATAATAGTCAGCCAATTTTCTATTTTATGGTAGGAAAATCACTAAACACAGCCAAATATACACGTTAGTTTGCAACGTTGCAACAACTAGATTTAAAGTGAACACTGCACTGTAGGCTGATCTTTTAGTCAATAGAGAGGAATTCAGAGCTACACCTTCAGGATAAAAACAGGGGAAATTCAGTCTTTTGAAAGGCAAAGGATAACTCTACCGAGTTCAAAGGATTTAATGACTTCATTACACATAGTAGTAGGCATTTAATATCAATGCAAAAAGAGTCCAGACTTTTTTTCATTAAAAGGTGGTAACATGAAAATACCTGGCTGTTCAAGTGTGTGTTTGTTTTAATGTACTTGTATTCAGGTATTCCTGGTCACAGAAATGCTGGCAACTGAGAGATATATAGAGGTTTTTAAAATTCAACTTTCCATAATTGTGGAGTTGCTCTTTATATCTGAGTGAGGCTTGATAGAGCCTACACAGGAATGGCAAAGTGATATGGCAGACAAAAACGAAATACATTTGAAAAGACTATTTTCTTATGACTTACATTCTCGAAGTTAAGAAAAAAAAACTCCTTAAAATTTTTTTTTTAATGTTTATTTATTTTTGAGAGACAGAGTGTGTGGGAGGGGGGGGGGGGGGGGGGGGGGGGGGACACAGAACCTGAAGCAGGCTCCAGGCTCTGTATTATGACCTGAGCTGAAGTCGGACACTTTCTGAGCCACCCAGGCGTCACCAAAAAAGCTCCTTTTAAAAGAAATGTTACTCCCCTTCCATCAAAACAGTCCTAAACAATATCCTTTACTACTGGTTATCAGAACAAGTATCTGCTTTTATAGGATTATCTCACCTCATTCTGTCAACTTTGGGTTAAGACTTTGTTTCTTCTGCTTCTAACCATATCAGCACAATCATAGAGGGTATTTAGGGTCCAAGTGGGGGTGTTGAGCTGTTGTTTGGGGTGGGCCTAATGCAACATTTTTAGAGATCAAGAGCATTTTCTTTCACACTAGTCCAAAGAAACATTTTGCCTATCTACATTCCATTGCAGGTTCAAGTGGCTAAGATAGCTTCTTTTTCCATTCACAAACTGTTGAAATAGTATGTCAGATTTACATTTCGACAAAGGATGGCCCCTATTAACCATCCTTTTCACTTGCAACAAAAGCTGTCGAGGGTATTAAAAAGATGATTTTTGTAAAATACACAAATGGCCATGGGTATGTAAAAATACAATCACTCATATATTTATGAATATCATAAGACAAGTACGATCTCTTCAAATGTATTTGATTTTCATTACCACACCAATTTCAGTATTTGTGAGCACCTACTTTGTACCTAGTGTAGAGCTCCACATTAGCAATTTAAGGTGAAAAATGTAGTCCTGCCGTTTTAGTTGAGTGGAGGGGGGGAGGGGGGCGGAGACCACAGAAATAACAGCAATACATCATGGCTTTGATACAGGATATACACAGGACGTTGAGGGTGCATTTCTGTTCAGTAATATAAGAGAATGGAGACACTGAGGGATGGAATGAAGAATATAGTTTAGAGAATCCTAAAGGTAATGCGCTGAATTGACAACTAGAGGTCTATAAAACTCTGCAAGAGAATTCAGCTCTTTATGCTTAAACAAGCTCCTGAAATAGGATTATAGATCTGTAAATCTGTGAGATTTCCTGAATTAGAAGTCTAACCATAAAAGTTTAGTCGCTCAACAACCTAGGTCAAAAAAAAAAAAAAACAAAAAAAACCCCAACTCTCTAGGGTTTTCCGTATCAGTTTGTTGCTAATTCCTGAGCGAGAAGTACATTCTCGCTTAGTAGTACATTCTAGTTTAGAGCTAGAATGTTTTGACGTGTAATGCTAGGGAAGCAACTTCCAGTAAACTGCCTCCAATCAAACCTAACGTTGCTTTGTAGAACTATGCTCAGACCATGCAGGTTTTTTTTTTTTTTTTTTTTTAACTGAAATTACAGTAGGCTCTTTTTCTTTTCCAACCCTAAAAGGTAGTCTTCATTTATCACTGCACTTGTGTTACCACTAGGACTTTGTCTTTTAACTCAAACCTTTAGGGGCTATATAGCCTGGACAATTAAACGAAAAGACATCTCTGCTGGAGATAAGCTCCACCTGTTGAGGTCAATTAGTTTACTGGGCTGGGCTGCTTCTTCCCTCCAGGTAGGGATGGACTGCAAGCACGCCCTCTCTAGCGAAGAGCCTACCCGGGAGGCACTTAGGTAGTTAACAGCAAACAGCTGCAACATCTGCCTGCCCGCTGGCGGCTGGCCCTCCCTGCTCGTCGAAGGGCGAGGGGGGGACCGCATGGCAGCCGCAACGACACTGCACAAAAGGCAGCACCTATCTCGAAGACACTTCGGCTTTCCGTGGACCGCGCAGCTCCCGGCACAGGGTCCTCCGCCTAGAGGGCGCGGGCGACGAGGGCCGGGGGTGAGCCCAGGTGCGGCGAGGGGGAGGAGGGAGGGCTCCGCCACGCGCCAAGGAAGAAAGCCTGACTCATGTCGTATCGTGGCGGTGGCGGCGGGCTCCTGGGAACTGAAACTCGTGATGCTGTTGCTGCGGAGAAAAGCCTCATTACCCATTCCGCAGGCGGGGAGGGGGGCGGGGGGAACACCATCCAGGACGCGTACGCCAGAGACCCAAGGCTCCAGCAGCCTCCGCGGGCCCCACCCCACCGCGCCCCTTCCCCTGCCGCGTGCCCGCGCGCGCGCGCGCACCGGCCGCGTGAGAGAACAGAGCGGACACACCTAACCTGCGCGCGCCCCCACCCTGCCCCACCCCCCACTCAGGCCGAAACTCACTGGCCGACCCGGATTCGCTCCCCCGGCCGAAATTCCCCACCCCCACCACCCTCGGCGTCGGCGCCGCCGCGAGTCTTCGGCAATTTCCGTCGGGAGACCCAGCACTCGGCAAGGCCCGAAGCCCCGCCGCCTCCTTCTTCGCCGGACCCAGCTTTATGTCTGCGGCGCCGGGGCGCATGCGCAGACGCCATCTTCCCTCCTTCTCCTTTGCTTGCCCCCTCCCCCCGCCACCACCGCCGCCGCCTCCTCTCGCCGACGGTCGCCCCTCCTCCTCCTCCTGCGCTCGGGCGCTGGTCCCTCCTCTCCCGTTGCCGCGAGAGACTGGGGGATACGGTGGAGCCGGAGAAGAGCACTAGTAACAACCACCACAGCCCCCTCCCCGCCCGCCGCCCTCCCTCGGCACCCACCCACTCACCCGCCCCGTTTGCCGACACCGACCAACCCCACCTCTCGTTCCTTTGAACGGCGTCGGCTGCAGTCGCTTGCACCAGCCCGTCTGGCCACCAACGCCGCCGAGAAAGGAGCCGCCGCTGCCTGCGGCCCCCTCCCGCCCGGGCCGCGGGAGCAGCAGGGTGAGGACGAGCCGGCTGAGGAGGAAGAGGACGGGAGCAGCTCGCACCCCTCTGCGCTAGCGCACATCCCGCCGCCCTCCGGGGAGGCTCGGGCGCCGGCCCCTTCCTCCCCGAGGACGTGTGCCGAGCCGAGGCGCCTGCCCTGAGGGAGGAAAATGCTCGGGCTCCATGGCTGCCAGTGATGGAGCGGTCCCTGGGCTCCCGCTGCCAGTGCCGCCGCCGCGCCCCGGCCGTGCTCCGCGAGGACCCGGCGTCTCTGCGCGCCCGCCCGCGCCTCGTTGCTGGGCTCACCGTACCGGGCGCCCCGCCGCCGCCCCGCTCCGAGCCTCGCCGCCCCGGCCCCAGCCGCGGCCAGCGTTTGCTCACGGAACAGCCGCCGCGAGCCCAGGGGGTTTGAAAGGGTCCGAGGGGCGTGGGGGGAGGGCCGAGCGGGGACAGCGGGGCCGGGAGGGGAGGTTTGAGCGACACTGAGCTCGGGGCTCGCCGGCGGCGGCGGCGCTGGGGGTGGCGAGGGGAAGGCGACACTCGCTCCGCGCTGCTTTCGTGCAGAGCGACCGGGAGGGTTTTGCAGCGGCCGCCGCCGCCGCCGCCGCGGCGGGAGGAGGGGTTGAGGTGGCTTTTGAGTTGTCGGGAGAAGGTGGGCATTTCTCGGTTTTCCCACCCCCTCCACTTGTCTCCCCCTTGCCTTGTCTTCCCCTCCCTCCTGCCCCGCACCCCACGTGAAGCGGAATATAAAGGGGGGTGTGAGACTAGAGGGGAAAGTGAATGGCGAAGGACTGAAGGGGTCCCCCCTTCGGGTCCCTGGCCGCCCTGTTCACCCTCGTTCATCCTCCCTTCCCGAAGCTCGCCCTCGAAGGCAGGAGCGGCCGGCGCCTTCGGCTGAGGAGGAGGAGAAGGAGGAACCGCGCCGGGCGGAGCGTCAGGTCCCGTTTTCCTCCCCGGCGTCTTGAATACAAAGATTACGGTGCAGAAGGAAATTGCACTCGCCTCCTCCGCCCCCCGGTACCCGACACAATGCACCAGCCGCCTGAGTCCACCGCCGCGGCGGCCGCGGCCGCTGCAGACATTAGTGCTAGGAAGATGGCGCACCCGGCAATGTTCCCTAGAAGGGGCAGCGGTAGTGGCAGCGCCTCTGCTCTCAATGCAGCAGGTACCGGCGTTGGTAGTAGTGCCACATCTTCCGAGGATTTTCCGCCTCCGTCGCTGCTCCAGCCGCCACCTCCTGCAGCATCTTCTACGTCGGGACCACAGCCTCCGCCTCCACAAAGCCTGAACCTCCTCTCTCAGGCTCAGCTGCAGGCACAGCCTCTTGCGCCAGGCGGAACTCAAATGAAAAAGAAAAGTGGCTTCCAGATAACTAGCGTTACCCCGGCTCAGATCTCCGCCAGCATCAGCTCTAACAACAGTATCGCAGAGGACACCGAGAGCTATGATGACCTGGATGAGTCTCACACGGAAGATCTGTCTTCTTCCGAGATCCTTGATGTGTCACTTTCCAGGGCTACTGACTTAGGGGAGCCTGAACGCAGCTCCTCAGAAGAGACTCTGAATAACTTCCAGGAAGCTGAGACACCTGGGGCAGTCTCTCCCAACCAGCCCCACCTTCCGCAGCCTCATTTGCCTCACCTTCCACAACAGAACGTTGTGATCAATGGGAATGCTCATCCACACCACCTCCATCACCACCATCACATCCATCATGGGCACCACCTACACCATGGGCATCACCATCCATCCCATGCTGGTGTGGCCAGTACATCCATTCCTGGAGGGCCACCCTCCAGTCCAGTATCCAGAAAACTCTCTGCAGCTGGAAGCTCTGACAGTGTTCTAGCAGCGGCCCCAACTTCTGCTGTATCATCCGGTGGCTCACCTGCATCTGTAATGACTAATATCCGTGCTCCAAGTACTACTGGCAGTATAGGTATAAGTTCTGTTACTGGCACTAATACAATGAGTAATGTTAACATTACTGCCGTGGGTAGTTTTAATCCTAGTGTGACAAGCAGCATACTTGGTAATGCTAATATAAATGCAAGCAATATTCCTAGTGCTGCTGCTACTGTGAGTGTTGGGCCTGGAGTTAGCAGCAGTGTTAATGTGAATATCTTGAGTGGCATGGGCAATGGTACTATATCCTCCTCCGCTGTTGTTAACAGTGCCCCCAGTGCAGCTGCAGGGATGACTGTGGGGTCCCTTTCGGGTCAGCAGCAGCCACCAACAGTTAACACGTCAAGGTTCAGAGTTGTGAAGTTAGATTCTAGTTCTGAACCCTTTAAAAAAGGCAGATGGACTTGCACCGAGTTCTATGAAAAAGAAAATGCTGTACCTGCTGCAGAAGGTGTGGCGATAAATAAAGTGGTGGAAACTGTGAAACAGAACCCGACAGAAGTGACTTCGGAGAGGGAGAGCACTAGTGGGAGTTCAGTGAGCAGTAGTGTCAGCACACTGAGTCACTACACGGAGAGTGTGGGAAGCGGAGAGATGGGAGCCCCTACTGTGGTGGTGCAGCAGCAGCAACCAGCTCTTCAAGGTATGGCTCTTCCCCAGATGGATTTCAGTAGCACTGGTCCCCAGAGTATTTCAGCAGTTAGCATTCCACAGAGTATTTCTCAGTCACAGATCACGCAAGTACAATTACAGTCTCAAGAACTGAGCTATCCTCAAAAGCAAGGTCTTCAGCCAGTACCTCTACAGGCCACTATCAGTGCTGCAACTGGTATCCAGCCGTCACCTGTTAGTGTGGTTGGTGTAACTTCAGCTTTAGGTCAGCAGCCTTCCATTTCCAGTCTGGCTCAACCCCAACTACCGTATTCTCAGACGGTTCCTCCAGTGCAAGCCCCCCTTCCAGGAGCACCACCCCAACCGTTACAGTATGGACAACAGCAGCCGACTGTCTCTACCCAGATGGTCCCAGGCCATGGTAAATCCGTGGCTCAGAATCCTTCAGAGTATGTGCAGCAGCAGCCGATTCTTCAAACAGCAGTGTCCTCCGGACAGCCCAGTTCAGGAGTGGGAGCAGGAGCGACAGTGATTCCTACGGCTCAGCCACAGAGTATCCAGCTGCCGGTGCAGCCCACGGCAATCCAAGCACAACCTGCAGGGGCATCCGGCCAGCCTGTTGGCCAGGCTCAAACAGCAGTATCTGTTGTACCTACTGGCAGTCAAATTGCAAATATCGGTCAACAAGCAAACATACCTACTGCAGTGCAGCAGCCCTCTACCCAAGTCACACCTTCGGTTATTCAGCAAGGTGCTCCTCCATCTTCACAAATAGTTCCACCTGCTCAAACTGCGATTATTCATCAGGGAGTTCAAACTAGTGTGTCAAGCCTTCCTCAACAGTTGGTCATTGCACCCCAGAGTACCTTGTTAACTGTGCCTCCCCAGCCACAAGGAGTAGAATCGGTAGCTCAAGTTGTTTCGCAGCCGTTGCCTGCAGTTAGTCCTTTGCCCTCTGCTAGTAGTATTTCTGTTACAAGTCAGGTTAGTTCAACTGGTCCTTCTGGAATGCCTTCTGCCCCAACAAACTTGGTTCCACCACAGAATATAGCACAAACCCCTGCCACTCAAAATGGTAATTTGGTTCAAAGTGTTAGTCAACCTCCCTTGATAGCCAGTAACATAAATCTGCCTTTGGCACAACAGATACCACTAAGTTCTACTCAGTTCTCTGCACAATCATTAGCTCAGGCAATTGGAAGCCAAATTGAAGATGCCAGGCGCCCAGCGGAACCCTCCTTAGTTGGCTTACCTCAGACTATCAGTGGTGACAGTGGGGGAATGTCAGCAGTTTCAGATGGGAGTAGCAGCAGCCTAGCAGCCCCTGCTTCTCTTTTCCCGTTGAAGGTGCTACCGCTGACGACACCCCTGGTGGATGGCGAGGATGAGAGGTAAGATCATGCCATGTTTCTGCAGACATTCAACAAATTCAGAGTTAATTTATTTAGTAGCTGTATAGATGCACAAGATTTGTCGAAAGCATTACATATTTTTCCATTTTTGTATGTGAAAATGCATTTTTGTGGTAAGTTTCCTAGAGCAAGAGTGTTATGGAATGGTTTCAGAGTGGATAGCAAATGGGTGTAAGTAATATGTAAACTACTTGACAGTAGTTACTGAATATTAAGCATAGGTTTAGGGGCACCAAATGGCTTTTGTTATTTATAAAATGCTTTTTGAAAAGATTACTAACAAAATTTTTGCTAAGCCATATAATATTTATCTATTCACTTGAATTACTAAATCCTTATGAGCATCTCTTGAGTGGGGGTTGTGGTTCCCACGGTTGTTTCTCCTTTACTAGGTTGGGCAATCCTTTTCACTTCTACTGTGTTTGATCTTAGTCTGTGGAAGATAATGTTACATGCTTTTCTTAGACCTCGTAGGAAAGATGACCTAGTCTCGGTTTTATAGGTTGCCCTCACAGACTGTAATTAACCAACTTTTGTGTACTTATTTAATGGTCATTTTATCTGAACAGAACAGGAATGGGAATCTTAAAAAGTATGTTGGGGGGGGGGGCAGGAGGGTAAACACTGTCAAAATAACCAAATTTATCTTTGATAGTAGTGTCCTGTACATTTTTTTTTTTCTTTTGTATAGATCAAGGTGGTAGCCATTTTAAAGAGTAGGAAAAGTCTTGGAGGGTTGAATTTATAGACGCATGAACATAAGACTTTGCTCCCTGCTAATCTACTCCACCTGTTCCCTTCGTTGCCAAAAAAAAAAAAAAAAAGAACAAAAACATAGTCAAAATACATTATTAAGCCACTAGTGTTTTCTTACTTGAATTGAAAATAATGCTTTAAATACGCTATTGATTCCAATTGTGTCTTTGAAGCTGACTGCAAAAGTTGTGAAATCTCTAATGATTCTACATTGCTTTAAACTAAGTTGAATTTTAAAGGAATGTTCTTTTCACAGATTTGCTGGTCTGTGACTAACCTTGATCAAAATAGTATCATAGGAGTTAATGACAAAGGCTATTCATTTTAACTGTGGAACTCTGAATAAGCTCTAAAGATATTTAATTATTTTAGTATTAGTTGGAGATTTTTGTGATTGAACTTTCCCCAAACTAATTGGAAATTTATATTCTAAATGTGTATTTTTGGTTTTCACTTTGGAAAAATTGAGGGTATTCCAAAAGAATTACAGTTTTAGAAAAAGAACAAAGACCAAATGTTGCAGTGAGGTTTTCATGATAAACATTTTTAAGTTACTTTACAGATGTAAGGCAAAGGCATGGTTAATTGAAATAATTTAAAATCTTGTCTTTTAAGATTTTTGTAATTTTTCCAGTAATCATATAATTAAAACATTGTTACCGAACCAAATGTAGTCTGTATCTTGTGTACAAAATTGTCCTTAAAAGGTAGATAGAGCTCTTTTAGGGAGGTAGTTTCTTTAATAGTCATTATAATCATCGATAAAAGTTTGTTTCATATGCTAATATTTATCTGTAATTGCTAATATTCATAATTTTAAAGAACTACTTACCCCAAATATTAATGTTTTCTGAGTCTAAGAGGCATGATCGAGTGAAGCCCCTAAAAAAACAGGTATATTATGTGGATACTAAATTCAGAGAAATAAAAGACAGATGAAATGCACAAATGAAAACCACACATTTTGAATTGAAACCTGCCATGATTTTTGTTAATTACCATTTGTGGTCTCCTGACATGACTTTCTCCTTTTTCTCCCTTGGTGGTAGGGCATGATAGAGCTTTCCACAACTTGCTTTTCCAGACAATTAAAGTCAGATGTTGCTACTTACAGTTAGGTTTTTTAATTGTAGGGATAGAGGCCCAATTTAAGATGTTTAGTACAAAATTAATTTTTCCATATAGTAACTGAGATGAAGATCATTTAGGGGCAAATTATGTAGAAAGGTTTGGAATTTAAGGGACAAAAAGAGATACTGAGAAGTATGATCAAGTACTGGCATAAAGTAAGTTGAGTTGACGCTACCTGTTTCGAATTTACTACATTTTTGATACTTTGTTAGTTAACATCAAAGTTAAGTCATCAGAACCAGAAAATTTTTGATTCAGAGGCATCCTTTAAATGCTAAAAAATTAAAATGTTTCACCCCTAAAATACCTATAAAGGTCAAAAAGGAACACATGCATATTATTTTCTTTACGGTGTTTTACTGCAAATTATTTCTTTTATCACTAAAGTTTGGAAAAAGAAAAGTTTCATTTAAGTTTGCCCTTGGAAGGAAATTTGAGACTATCTACAAGAGAAAGAAGTGATAACGATTAAAAAAAATTCTTTCTTTTTCTTCCCATGATAGCTTCCATGTCACTTGCATTGTCTGGGGCTTGGTCACCAATTTCTGTCTCATGGGAGAAAGGGGTACATTATAATTTCAATATTATGACTTAAAAACCGTGTTAACAGTGAAACTTTTTGGCGGTAAGACAAATGAAAGGTGGTTGTTCTTTAGTCTTCTTTTGAAATAATACTCTTAACACTTTAAAATTTAAAATGTTTATTAGACATGTGGAAAATGATTTCAGTTGATCACGGGGCAACACTAAAACTTAGAAACATGGATCAGGCATTAAGATTATGTATCTTTTTTTTTTAAAGCTCCTTGAAAAAATCTTAATGTCTTATTTTAGCCTTTAATATGAAGTCACCTTTATAACACAGTGGAGGTGTAGGTATTCCACACTGGTCTATAGTCTTGTGTTTTGCAACTATTAGTACAGCTTCTTGTGTGAAATTGGTCAAACTTCTGTTCATCCTTCAAGACTCCGTTCAGAAACGTTCCCTCTGAAGCAGTGTCTTCACCCAGGGAATGTTTCCTTAACACTTTTTAGTGCTCCTCTATTGAACGCACTGCACACATTCAATTATAATTATGTTCCACATAAGACACTGAGTTCCTCAAGGACAAGAACTAAATATTTTTTGGACAAATTAATGAGCAGACCTTTCTCTTTTTTTCTGTCACAATTTACAATTTATATTATCCCTTGTCTTAAGCACAGCTGTTAGAGATACAGGATCATATAAGTTATACAATAAATTGAAGAGAAAAGAATAAAAAGACTTTTTGTACCTCTTTCACCTCATCATTATTTGAGGTGAATTGATATCTATTTTTTAAATACAGTGCATGTTATATAGTAGGCCCTCAAATACTTATTAAAGAGGAATGAAAGTTTTCTTATCTATGAAATAGGAGTAATACTCATTTTGCCTCCTTCTGAGGATGGCAACATTAGATAAAAGTACTAAATTGTACATTTTAATTTTATTTAGGTTGTACCTCCACAACTTAAAGAGTCAAATAATTTACATGGTTATCAAAACAAACAAAAGCTTCCTGCCCCCTTCCTTTCCGTGTTTCCATTCCCCAAAGCAGTCACTTTTATCTCTTTCGGATGATTGTTATGTTTACCTCCTAGTTGTAGACAACATGTTTGTATTGCTACTCGATATGCAACATGGCTAGATGGTTAGGAGCATAGATTCTGGAATAAGACTATTTAGGTTTGAACCTAGTTTTATGTAACATTGGGCTACTTAACCTCTCTATGCCTCATGTTGCTCATTTCAATAAATGGGGATAGCAGTACCTACCTCAGGGTTGTTATAGGAAATGAATTTGGAAAGCCCTTAGAACTGTGTCTAACTCACATGCCCTACATAGTGTGTGTTAAATAAAATACTTTGTGCTTGTGTTTTGGCTTTTTGAACTTCTGGAAAGAAAATGAAAATTTAACTTTATCACCTACTCAGCTGATCCCCTTCCTCCAAGTACCCTTTCCTCTGAATAGCTATGATTACATCATTGTTGATCATTTAGTATTCTTATAAAATATCACTCTTCATGTCCTGTACAATGTACTGCACTTGCCTACCTCCTTCCACCCCATCCCAGCTATCTAGTACATATAATGTACTAGAATATATAGTATATATATTTCTATATACTACCTAGGATAAGTTTTCTGTTTCTTCCAAATTCTGTTTCCCCCATTTTTGTATGCCTTTTTACCCATTTTTGCTTTGCCTTTTGTGATAGAGCCTTTCCTCAGAGGTCTGGTAATTCTTGGTCATCTGCTTGCACTTTAGGAGACTAAAGAGCTTATCTAGTCTCAGTGTGACTTACTGACTGTTTTACCATAGGGTGATCTGGCTGAAGTTCAATGTCTCTGCCCCACCCGGGCTTAGTTTTTTCTGTAATTATCATTATTCAACATTGCATCAAATGTCTCTTGAGATGTTCAGACATATCAGGTGTTATCAATTTTATCTTCCTTAGGCAGTCTCTTATATTCCTCTGACCTCCATTTTGGACCTAATTGTGTTCTACACCTTGGTACACATCCATTATTGTGGGATTCCCTTCACTTTCTCCTGTGGTTGGATTTCATTTTGCAGTGATCCTTGTCATGTTCATTCTTGGCTTACTTGATATTTTAAAATGGTTTTAGGGGTGTCTGGCTGGCTCAGTCAGTAGAGCATGAGATTCTTGATTTCAGAGTCATGAGTTTGAGCCCCACATTGGGGTAGAGATTACCTAAAAAAAAATTTTTTTAAGGAGTGCCTGGCTGGTTTAGTTGTAGAGCACACAACTCTTGATCTCAGGATTATAAGTTTGAGCTCCATGTTGGGTGCAGAGATTCCGTAAAGCTAAAATCTTTAAAAGAAAAAATGATTTTAGTTTACCCTGACACTTAAGGTGGTTTGGTTAGGTAAAGAATACTACATTGTAAAATTGTATTATTTTATAATTTCGCTCCATTGCTTTCTAACTTCCATATTCCTTTTGAGAAGTCTGAAGCCATTCTGATTTCTTATATATTGTATGTGACCTGTATATGTATGTTTTGTTTTTCCTTTTTTTCTGACTTGTTTACCCTTCTCTCTCTTGCTCTCTCTCATTCTTTAATTCTCTGAAAGCGTTTAAGGTTGAATCTGTTTTCAGTGTTCCAGTATTGAAATTTTACAGTGATGGTTCCTTGGGTAGGTTTCTTTTTACCCTCAGGGTTGCTGAGTACTTGGTATGCCTTTGTAGTCTGGAAACATCTTTTAATTCTGGGACTTTTTCTTGAATGAGGTCTTGATTGTTTCTTTCCATTTTCTGTTTTTTGGTGTTTTTTTTTCCTTAAATTCCTTATTAGGATAATGGACATTTTTGACTTCTGATTTTCTTGTATTTTCTTTCCTATTTTCTATCTCATTTTCTTTTTTGCTCTACTTCTGTTGAGTTTTCTATATTACCATATATTTAATTTCCCAAAGCCTTTGCTTTTTGTTTTTTTGCCTTTGCCCCTTTTAAATCGTATCCTGTTCTAATAACAATAGTACTTTCTCATAGCTGTCTGAATATATAAATATTACTTTTTTTTTTATTTAAAGATTTCTTCTCCCTGTGTGACCTGTGCCCTCCTGGTTTGTTTTTTAGTTTGTATCTGTTTTGGTCTTTATCTTTCATGTTCTATAGCCTTTCCTTAGTTGGTTGGTGGTTGTGTGTGAGTAGGGGAGTAAAATGCTAATTAGAAATCCTCAGTGAGACTTGTTAGCTTTACTTTATGGTAACCAGGCTGGGCTGTGTGGTTGGAGCACTTTTGATGTCAGTATCTTCATGCCTTTCCTCTGAGTTGGTTAAATGTCCTGTAGAAGGCTCTTTCTTGCCTGGAGGTGCAGGTTGTGGGGGATATAGGAGGGGAGTTGGGTAAAAGGTCTTGGTAGAATCTCAGCTTCCCTATATATATTTCTTCAATCACCCTGTTTTCAGTATGTTTTCTTGCCTACAGCTGTACCTGATTTTTTGAAACTTGGAATATTTTGTTTTATATTTTCCAGACTACATATTTTCAGTTTTTTTGTTGGGATTGGTGAGGGGGCAGTTGGGATCAGTGGGGCTGGTTACTTGTTAAACAGACTTTTAAACAGTCTTCCTTATTTTAGCTCCCTCTCTCCCCCATATCCCACTTCGGATGTACGTGGTACTGCCAATTGCTGAGTCTTTTGGGGATTTTACAGTTTAAATTGGGTTTGTTCTTGGCTTTCTCCACTGTTTGCTAAAGATTTGATTTTCGAGTGTTTGCTAAGTCATTTGTCACTCAACCATCTGCTTTCCAGCTTCCAAATTTTTGTTGCTATTGTCTTTTTACCCATTCTGTCATTTTTTATGGGCTTATGTCTTTATATCTTAAAAATTCATTATTTTTGATATTTTAGTGGTGTTTTTAGAAAAGGAGTATAAAATAGATGTGTTTCTATCATGCACCTGTCTTAACTGTAGAATACTGCACAATTAAATGTAAAAAATGATAGTAATTTTAATAAAGTCATTGCTTCAAGATTTGATCTATGAGTATATAAATTTTAAAAGTCGAATTGCTTGACTTAAATCCAGTAGAAATAAGAACAGTATATAACGCAGTATTTCACTTCACAGAAGTGATTAGAAGTGTTAGGATAAGCTTCAGTTAATATTTATTAACATGTTAAGCCAATTCAACAACCTTGTGAGTTAAGTTTTTTTCTGTTTTACTGGTGAATAAACTGAAGCTTACTTAGTTTATTAGAGAGGTGGGATTGTCTCAGGTTACATACATAATACTAAAACAGCTAATAATAAAAATAATTTTTCTAATTAAAAATCTTCTGGTATTTGTAATAAAGCCAACAAGATGCCCATAAATATATCAGAGTGGCTGAAAACCTGAAAATAGGCAGGCTTCTTTGATTTGTGTATTACTACCAGTACCAGAATTACCGTAGAACATACCGACGTTTACCTATAAGCCCTTGGTGAGAAAAAAGGTGTTTAAAGTCATCACACTGGTGTGCCTGGCATGCAAGACATTCAAGTGTTAAATGAATTAATTTTAGTATGTTTTTTTTGAAAATCGTGTGAAAATTATCTTTTCAGGAAAACCATTTTAATTTCCTAATAATTTAAATTCAGTCTTTGTAGAACTGCAAAACAAGTAGATTTTGTTTCTTGTATAGGAAGTTGAATTTAAAAATTTGAAACTATGCAAAGCATGACCCGTGTGGTGCTGCAATATTAGAAGCATGCTGCAATGTTAGAGCTCTGCTGGTTGGTTTTTGCTGCGTCACCATGGTGTTAGCATTGAATATGTCATGGTAAGAGTATGCTTTCATGGCTCATTAAAAGAAATTACATGAGGGGAAAACAGTTTAAAGCATGTTTACATTATTTTAAAGAGCTTTATGTAATTAGTTTTAGAATCTAGGTTGACTTTTTTTTCTAGTCTCACATATATTTACGTGTCCTTCCTTCCACTCTTTCTTCTTCACCAGTTTGACCTGGAAATCGTAACTTGGATTTTCAGTGTCATTGGGCCTAGATGAGCTTTGTTTTTCCTTTCTTGAAACATTCTCCTTTGCTTTCAGCGATCCCCTGGTACAGTTTCTTCCCACCTTTCTGGCCACTTTTTTTCAGTCTCTTTCAGATTCACCTATTCTCTCAGATTCAGTGTTGGAGTTCCTTTGAATTTCTGAGTCCTCTTCACACTTACTGCCTTTTCCCTGAGTAATCATCTGCTGTATGGCTTTAATACCGCCTGTATGCTATCAGTTTCTGAATGCGCACCACTAGCCCACACTTCTCATTGCATGTTAGAATGATCCAGTTATCTGCCTTCATAAAACAGCTCTGCATGTATTCTCATAGGCCTCTCAACAGGTCATAAACTTCTCTTTCTTCATTACCTACCTTCTCAAATTTCTTTCTGCTCTGTCATCTTCATTTTAATCATTATTATTTCTTTTTTGCTTGTTGTAAATTTTTATTTAAATTCTAGTTAGTTAATATACAGTGTAATAATGGTTTCTGCAGTAGAATTTAGTGATTCATCACTTATGTACAACACCCAGTGCTCATCTCAACAAGTGCTCTCCTTAATGCCCATCACCCATCTAGCCCATCCCTGCACCTAACGCCCCTCCAGCAACCCTCAGTTCTCTATTGTTAAGAATATAATTATTACTTCTTACTGATTCTTCACTTTAGAAACTTGAGAGCCATTCTTGATAGCTCCCTTTCCCTCACCCTCTACATCCTTACCATAACCTTTAAAATATATCCTGAATTTATCCCCCTCCCCCCACCATGGCCACAACTCTTGTCTAAGATAACAAGATAATATATTTACCTCTTCAAGTACTGCGGTAGCTTCCTCACTAGCCTCTTGCATACATTCTTGGGTTTGTCTAATATTATATCTTGTAGTCAGAATGATATTCTTAAAATAGAAATCTGTTCAGATCACTCACTTACCCAACACCCTTTAAAGCCTTCCCATTTCTTTGAAAGTAATTACTTTTTGCTTTTGCTTCTTGCCGGCATATTTTGCCACTTTCCCCCTGACTTTCAGTTTCCTTCTTTCAGTTCCTCAAATTGCCATCCATTCTTACTCTTCCTCTAGGGTTAGGCACACACTGTTCCTTCAACCTGAACATCCCCTGTGTCACCTTCCCTCCATTCTTTCTTAAAGTTTAACTGTCACTTTTTTATACAAATTTTTATTTTATTTCTAGTACAAGTAACATGCAGTGTTAGTTTCAGGTATACAGTATAGTGATTTAGCAATTCTGTGTGTTACTCAGTGCTCATCATAGTAAGTGTACTGTCACTTTTTGATAGGCCTTTTCTGACATAACAATCTAAACTCAGGTTCTTTGTAAATACTCTTTAATAGTACCTTGATTATTTATAGTGTTTATTACAGTTTAATGATTTTCTGTGCATATGTGATTATGTGATGATTTTAAGCTTCATGGACAGAGATGTTTGATTTGCTATTATATATCCAAAGTATATCTCAGTGCTTAACAGGTGGATGCTTAGTAAAAATTTGCTTAATGAATAAATGAAACAAATTGGCATAAGAGAAGGACAGCTTTTTAAAAACACTGTTATGGTATATTTGAAGGGTAAATACGTTCTGTATGGATGATCATGTGATACCATTGTTTCCTCCTTGAATAGAGATGAATCAGAATTAATTGATTACTTTTTGCTGTGTTTTGAGCCCAAAAGGCAATGCTTAGTTATTGCTTTAAACAAGCATTTTGTTTTATGTTTATGCTTATTTTGTATTTACTTTTGTTTATGCCAGTAAAAGTTTTCCAACTGGAATAAGACCAAGAAAAACTGATTTACTTCAAAGTTAGACTATCAGTATTCTTTATCCACTTTTGACTGGTTCATCTACTCAGCGTATAATGATTCTTAAATAGTATCCAAGTATTGTGTTGGAAGTCCTTTGGTTCATTTTCAGCTGTTGAAAATATAAACATCGAACTTATAAAAATGTCATCTGTTTGTATTAAGAACATTTAAAAAAAATTAAACAGGTTAGTAAGTAGTAAGTTTGTTTAAAGTAAGTAGTAACTTGTTTAAAGTTCCTAACTGATCTATATTACTTACAGTCATTATGGTTACTTATTATTGAACAGGTAAGTAATGGATTATGTAAAAGGAGATGAGAAAGGTTTGACAGTGATCAGAATTAGCAGTAAATTAATTGATTATGTATGGGTATTAAATGGGAGTAAAACAGCATTAAGAGATGAGGTCTTTACTTTTAAGGCTGGGGTAATTAAAAACAGAAGGGAAGATGTGGAATGTGATGTTGTAGTGCAATGATCAGCAGGTGTTGACTGGGGAGAAGATTTACTGTGGTTAGATCATGGTGTGGATCTACCGTGGTATGGGTGGTATTGTCCTTCCTCTTCCATGAAGCCATAGAGTAAAGGGTTACTATGAACTTCACATAGTTAAGATAGATGTGATAGCATCTTATTTTTCCAGGTCTCCTGGATTATTTTTGTAATATTAACTCACCACTCCGGTTGGGGAGCTTATGATACCGTGGGTACATGTCTGAGTATTCCTTTTTTGAGTAAGTTCTAGTTGGATTGATTATAAAACTGCTGATTGTGATGAGACTTCATTTCCTGCCAGCTCATCTACTTACCTAATTTCTTTGGTTATTAGGCTTTCTTAGTGTGCATTCATGTGGTAATAACCAGCATATTAACTAGTTAGGAATGCTTTGAAGGTATAAGCTTACAACTTAAATAATCTAGCACTAAATTTTTGCTGTGATACGGCTATGATACATTTCTGCTGGTGATAGTATTAAAACCTTACTCTTGTATGATTTTGGGGGGGGGGGTGTTTTTAACAAAGTACTTTGAAATAGATTATATCCCCTTGAGTCCTAGCAGTCTTAAAGTTGATAGGATGCTTTTGTTCAGTTTTCACAAAGAAGCTGAGTCTCTGATTCATTTATTTAGTTGTTGATTAAATACTGAGTTACTACTACGTATTATGTACTGTTTTAGCTTGTTCACAGATTGTAACAATTTAGTAGTAAGAGTAGTGGTAATAGTTGTAGGAGAGTTGGAAATTACAGTACTTATGTGCAACACTGTTTTAAGCACTTGACATAAATCAACTTATTTAATTCTCAGAACAGTCTTATTGGTTGTAAGTACCATTATTATCCTCATTTTGCAGGTGAAGAAACTGAGGCATAGGATAATTACGGAACTTATTCAGGGTCACCTAGCTAGTAAGTGGGAGCTGGGATTTAAATCCAGGCAGTCTGGTTTCCTTCCAGAATTTGTGCTTTTCACAACCTTTGTGCTCTGTTGGCCTCTGTAGCATGTGATCAGAATGGAGCTGTTCTGACCGTTGTTTTCTCAGTCAGCTTTCATGTATTGGAAGGCATTGGTAACTGCAGATATTTCTTGTTCAGCCCTCAGAAACTCTTATTTTGATCTTGGAAGTGTGAGCAGGGATGCTACTCTTGTTCTTGCACTCAAGAATTTAACCTCCATGAGAACAAGGACTTTACCCACTGCATGTGATAGTGCCTGGTTCATGGTTATGTTTTGAAATATTTGTCGAATAAGTGAATTGACATGTGCAGAGCCCCTTCCCCACCAAACATCCAGGATAGGGATATCATTACTGCCAAATATTCTGCCATTATATGCATGGCCATTCTGATATACAGGAGTAAGTTTCAGTTCTCCGCAGATATATTACTTTGCCTGTTATGTTAGATTCTCTATGCTTCCCCTTCACCAACCTATCAAATGATAGGTTACTCAATACCGATTTATTGAGTAAATTATTCCATAGTAATGGTGTTGATAAGATGTAATCAAACATGGTTCTTATCCTCAGGGAGTGTATATGACATATACATGGAGAAATTATATGACAACATAAGAGCTAAATAACATTTTTAAATGACATGAAATATGAAATCAACAAATCAGAAATTTGGAGCTGGAAATCTTGTGTTCTTGTTCAACTCTTGGTTTATAGATGGAAGAACAAGTTCAGAGAGGCTAAGTGAATTCTCAGATGGTGCTACAAAATGTTTCTTAGACTAACTGGAACTCTAGTCTTGAAAATGACATAGGAAATTGCATTCAATGTTTACAGGTGGGATAGAATTGACCTTTGGTGGGTGAGGGATGTAGAGTTATTTGAGTGGACATTTTGAAAGCTTTGGGTTGAAGGAGAACGTTTCAGGCAAGAGAGTATTAATAAAAAGGGGAAGAAATAAGAAAAACATTCAGAACATCGGTAATGTAACAGTTGGCCTTAATAGAGTAAGTTTGTCATGGGAAATGATAGGAAGTAACTGAAGATTAAATTGGGGAGTGATCTGGCCCTCAACACTTGTTGACTAAATCACCTTCAATTTATGCTAAGCTAATTTATATTAGTATAAAAGAAATCTGTAATTTGGATTGTAGTGGGGTACTTGGAAGCAGAAAAGGCCGGGCCAGTGAGGAAATTATGTTTTTTTCTGTTATTTGTTAATGCATGAAGGAAATACATTAGAAGAATAGTGATTTTCAATATAAAATGATTCAGTACAGAAGCCCTTTGGTTAGCAGATTTCTCAGTTTATAAAAATACTGTATTCACTTTCCTAGCCTGTGTTCCCTCAAAACAACGTATTTCTCTTCTCGTGTTTTCTTTTGAAAAACAAACAGACAAAAATAGCGTAATTTCCCAGAAAGGCTGTTATCTATAGCTGTAGTTTTAAAGGTCTGAAGGATAAGTGGTTATAACCTTCAGGTAGGATGTTTGGCAATTTAATGTTTTCATAGGGTTCATCTGTGTCTAATCCAAAGCAGATGTGTCCCAAATATACTTAGTAGTGAAAAATCCAAGTGAATGTGGACTTATATTTTAGGATTGGTTCTTAACACATTAGTGATCATAGAGACTTTTGCCTGCTTTCTTTTCATATATTCAATTGCCAGTCTCTTCCAGGCAGTGGAAAGAAGAGGAATTATTTCTTCCTATCCCTCTGAGCACTCCTATGTCTCTACAAAAAGGGAAATGGCATATGCAGTTATTTGAAATGTTAAAAGCCTTAGTGCTGTCATTGACACTAAATGTGAGTAATTTGATTATTTTACTGACATTTAAAGTGCCATCAAACTAACTTATTCCTTTATATGTTGGTACCTTTTTTCACTTCACTTGCCTTTTTAAATTTTGAGACTATGTTCATATATGTGTGAATATACGTATAAAGGAATATAATTTTAAGAGGACATTTTGAAATTCTTAGATTACAAAATATCCTATGTATTTGAAAGGATATAATTTAATAAGTGTTTACACAGCACTGTTTCTATCCTTAAGGAGAGCATACTCATTCAAGAATAAGTATATGTTTATACATACATATATGTGTACACACACACATGTACATGAAAGAAAAAGATAATAGGTAACAGGCTCCATATATTAGTCTCCTACTAATTTTGGTCCTTTGCTTCAGTTTTTTCACCAATTTATAATGTATTTTATTTTGTAGTATTTATATCTACCTTTGTAGGTTGCTTGAAGCATTTTAGGGAATGACTTGGGATAGAAGTTCAATAAATGGGAAAAGTATGGCAAGAGTAGGATATATGTTATGAGAGATATGAATAAAACAGTATTGGGAATCAAAGTAAAAATCACATGCCTTTTAAGAGGTGACATTTGAGACAAGTTTGATAGCTACGAGGATTAGTAGGTTATTTTAGTAGAGAAAACTACACCAAAAAGGCTCAAATTATAGGGAATATTTATGGAAAAGAGCATAGGAAATTGCCTAAGTTGGTAGGCAATGGTGTCTGTATACAAGAATATAGAAAATAAAGCTACCTTTGAAAAGCCTTAAAGGCAGAATTGAGAAGTCTGTATTTAATTGGTCATGGAGTGGAGGGCCCCTTTTAGTTTTTGTGCTATGTAGTGGCCTAGTCCCAGTGATGGGTTTTAGGGAATTGCTGACTTTACTCGGGATGTCTAGTTGTTTCCTTCCCTAATGGGATATCAGGAGCTCAGTAATTCCTTTTTCTGTCACTGGTGGAAACCGAGGTATATTGTCTTTGTAGTTGCAATCTGAGATAATGGTTTGAATCAGTGACCTTGGCCTCATTAGAAGCGCTAAGGAGGTAAGGACCCAGTCCACACATGGTAACAGTCCACTCACTAATCCAGAGGTTGAACACTGGTAACTTAATCCTTTGGACTAAAGACTTCCAAATTGGTTGAAATTGCTGTCAAAAAATAAAGCAATGTAGGTGCCCCATCTCCCAGGAGGGGTGGGCTATTTTTGCATAGCAGATTTGGTCCTTTTTTATACTATTTTTTTATTAAAGTCTTACTGTTTGCTGGCTTTATCATCTTAAAGCGGATGAGGGAGGAAGGGGAAAGAAAAGAAATGGGATTCTAAGGCAGGTAGGGTGACATTGGGAAAGTAGCAGCTTATAGCCTGATAGGAAAGTAGGAGTTAGAAATTTAAGAATACCCCAAAGAAACATATAGTATTGAATGTTCACCAGTTGAAAGTAGGATTATGAATTAGGTAACAACCCACTTACATCGTAAGGAAGTTTTTGTTTATGCTTAATATGAAATTAATTTTATTTTCTTGGTTGTGTTTTTTAGGCAGTGTTGTGGTATTTTCAGCAATGACAAGGATTCTCTTTCTGTTCAGGAAATACTCATGCTTTAAAAATTACTTCTTAAAGGTGATAGGCAATGAAAGTGATATTATTAGCAAATTTATTTTAGAAAAAATCCTGCTTTATAAGTTACCTTTTTTGCTGGATTTTGTCCAGGTGTACTGCTTTGGGTGCAAGGTGGTGAGGTGAATTGAGAAAATACTGGTTTTGGCAGTGCTGTCCACTGTTCAGGTGCTGATAAGCCTTCAAATGTCTGAGTTTTTCCTTTTCTTCCTCTTTTTAGACTTTATCACTGTAGTTTGTCTTAACTTCCCTTTCAGAGTTCAGCTTGGAGCCATGTCTTCTGTTCGTTGATGCTCCTCCATGTTGTTGTAGAATCTTGGAATAAAGGATCTGACTCCTAAACTGTTCTTCGGCTAAATTCGGGATCTACCAAACATTATTTACTAGTTATTCTCTGAAATGACAGCAGAATTTGTAAGTTTGTACAACTGGTTGTATTTTATTATTAGCTTTACCTGTTTTCCTAGGAAGGAAGGGTGGACCCAGAATGAGGAGATAAGTGCAAATTAGATAGCTTAATGTTTCCTGTCTTCATTCTTGAATCCCATGATAATTAACCATGATACTGAACCCCAATCCTTTTAGGAACAAGTATGTTTAATGCTTACTGAAGGAACATAATAATTGAATTGGCAGCCTCTTTAGCTCTTTTTTTTTTGGTAAATTTGTATAAGATTGATGGTAAATTTGCAGGGGTCTTAAGGATTGTATGACAGATGATTCTAAAATTTCTTTTTCTTTTACTGTATTATTGGCTGATGTATTATTTAAGTAAAATATTATCAAGTTAAGTAACTTGGTTGCATAACTACTAAATGATGGAGCAAGTATTCCATTAGGTGATTTGATTCCAAAGCTTGTACTCTTAACCATTCTGGAGATTGCCCTGGCCCACTGATATGCAGCAAGAGGTGATAGCTGACAACCATAAAAAGTGGTCCTTAGCCTATGAGGATGGAGACTTTTGGCCCCATAGACTTCATTATAGAGTTGTGCAGTGACTGATGTTCCTAATGATGATCCTTTCAATCTTAATTTAGTTATTGCTTTCTTTTAATCTTATTTTCTCCTAATTAACTCTCTTAATTTTGAAAACATTTTCTAATCCAAATGATTAAATTTTCCAAAATTTTGCTGAAGAATAGACTTTAAATTTGGAAAATTAGTTTAATTGGAATCCAATTTTTAAGACTAAGTGAGTATACAGATAGTTTTATGACATGAACCTTTCAGTAAGTAGATTAGTAGCCTTGCATTGGTCTCATTTAGTGAGCTTTTACTATAAGCTGTTGATACTTAGGATATATATTTTTAATGCTTAACATGATCCAATTACATTAAGATAATTTTTAAAGTATAAAACTCACTTTAATTAGTTGAATTATAATGGTACATTTTATGACTCAGATCTTTAATTTTGAATGGTGATAGCTTATATTCACATCTTGTGCTTTTTATTGGAACAAGAAAATGTTTTGAAATATGTGAATGCTTTTATATTAAGTTGAAAAACAGGATTTACTTTGGCTTTTTGCTTATTATCTTAGAAGAGCTTATTATTTTTTTTATGAGATAACTGCATTAGGTGTTCTTTTAATTTAAAGTTTTTAAGTTAAAGCTTTTACAATAGAGGGGTGCCTGCGTGGCTCAGTCAGTTAAGCGTCCAACTTCGGCTCCGGTCATGATCTCACGGTTTGTGAGTTCAAGCCCTGTGTCAGGCTCTGCTGATAGCACAGAGCCTGGAGTCCACTTTGAATTCTGTCTCCCTCTCTCGCTGCCCCTCCCCTGCTCACGCTTTGTCTGCCTCTCTCTCAGAAATAAACAAACGTTAAAAAAATTTTTTAAAGTTTTTACCGTAGAACTGCTTTCCTTCATTTTCATCATATTTTTCCTGATTTGTAAACATTGGAACTATAGAAAGAAGCAGTTGGAATTTTTTAAAAATTACAGTTAACGGTAAAGATCTTAAAGGATATAATAATTTATTTAATAGTAATATAAATCTTACTCATTTTTTCCATAATTTCATTTCCCACTAATATGACTTTCACATCATGTACAAGTTGATTGCATTTCTAGGCATTTTATTTATTGATATACTTTGAAAGCCTAAATTTGCTATTCTCCCCAATCCATGTAGGCAATCACCTTGAAGGGAGAATGTTTTAAAAGTGGGATTGCCTTTTATGAAGTGGAAACCCACTTTGGGTGTTTTCTTGTATTTAAAGATTTAGTTCTTTTCTAGCTGTACTCACATTTTTATTAGCTCATGAGGATCTACCAGTAGCTTATTAAATTTGCTTATTAAGAAATGAGTTCAATATGCAAAAATAAAAGCTTTTAACAAGTAGACACGTTGGCCTAACAAAACCCAAATTGTGCTGTATTTGAGGTTATAAATATGTGACCTGAATGCTGTAAATGCCATTTAGTGGTCTGAGTTAGAGACTCAACATGTGAATAGGGGAGAAGAAACAGAAATAGAAAGGTATAGAAGATCTTTAAAAAGGATGGAAGGGAAAGAGGAGGATCTGGTGATAATTGATAATTTAATAGAGAATTTTGTTGCCTACATCTGTAAATGTAGCTATATAAAATATTTTAGAAAAACACCCAAGCTAGTTTAAGCAGTTGTCTGTTAGCCTGTGAGGCTTTTTATAGTACTAATCTTTCCTGGTATTGTGATGATTTATTTACTTAAGAAATATTTGAATGCTTGTTATGTATGCTAGCACAGAACAAAAGTACTAAGGATAAAAAGAAAAATGGTTTTGGTCTTCAAGAGTTTTGTCTAGTACTCTGAAAAAGCATCATAAGATCTTGGTATATCTTCTGAATTATTCAAATTGAGTTATATATGCTTAGTTTCTGTATATGGTGTGCATGACAGCTTTTTAATTCAAATAAATTGATTAATTTAGGCTATGGATTAACAAAGAGCACAGAGCACAATGAGGTAGAGTTAATGAGCATTAGCTTTGGCATCAGATCTGATGTCTAATCTTGTTTATGCTACCTCTTCATTGTATGGCCTTTTAAATATAAATGTAAGCCCCAAGTTTCTTACCTGTGAAGTGGCGGTAATAGCTACCCTTGAACTGTTTTTGGGAGGATTAAAGGAGATAAAGGCTGTAATGCATACCTAGCTCAGTTCTTAGTAGTTTTTGTAAATGGTAGCTGCTTTTATTACTGTGCAAATAAGAATGATTCCTTTCATAAGCACTGTAAATTAAAATTAAAAGCTTGCTTACATATTCAGTCTTTCTACATACCACAGCCTTCTCAACCAGTGATTCTGCACCTTTGTGACGTTTTTGGTATAGCCTTTCTCCCCTAGGTCTCTGTAAGAGAAATAATTCCTATAGGAAAACAGTGACTACTCTCAATCCTCCTAAGAATGGTATATATCTGGTATTAGCATTCTAGATGCATATGAGAAAAGGGAATTTATTACTTATAATAGAGGCACCAGGGATTAAGTCTTCTGAATCCTAGACTGCTGGGACTATATCATATCTAACTATTTGAGAAGTGCTTTGAAATTCTTGAATTTACAGAAACAAAGTTGTTACAAAGCACATCTTCCTTTCTTTATGGGGGTGGGGTTACTTGCAAGGACTATAGTGTCTTGTAGCAGTTTGTTAATATTTCCAAACTAGAACTATTACCCTAATCAAGTGATTCTTAAACTTTTTCATTGTAAAGATTATTTTAGATGGGCATAGTGAATACCATCCGTTCCCTACTCAATCCCATATGGGACTGAAGACTGTCTCCTTAGGGCGCCTGGGTGGCGCAGTCGGTTAAGCGTCCGACTTCAGCCAGGTCACGATCTCACGGTCCGTGAGTTCGAGCCCCGCGTCAGGCTCTGGGCTGATGGCTCAGAGCCTGGAGCCTGTTTCCGATTCTGTGTCTCCCTCTCTCTCTGTCCCTCCCCCATTCATGCTCTGTCTCTCTCTGTCCCAAAAATAAATAAACGTTGAAAAAAAAAAATTAAAAAAAAAAAAAAAAAAAAAAAAAAAGACTGTCTCCTTAGAATGAATGGAATTGTTTGCTTTTAATAAGATATTGAGTTCAGTACCTGGTTTTTAGGTTTCAAAGATTCATTGAACTGGATTTTTAAATCTAGTATAAAAGTTTCAAAACTAGCGTTTTTGGAATACCAGTTCTTTAAGCCAAACCCCCCCCCCCCCAAAACAAAAACACAATTCTTAGAACCCAGGAATTTTGGGGAATGCTTTTTGTTATATATATCTTGGAGGTTGACATTGCGTTTTAATGTATTAAAGACCAAGAAATTCTACAGAAGAGAGACAATTTTGTTTATTGACTACCAACCTTAGCAACCTTTTTGATCATCTGACATTTATTAATGTCCTGTAGAACTTGTGATCCTTGTAACATACTTTGGGAAATGTTAATCCCCTTCAATTTATATACAAAAAAATGTTCTGCGTCATATAGTTAAGTAATGGTGGCAGACTCCAACTGGATCCCATCTCTACAACTCCCCCTAACAGTTCCTTTTCTGCTATATCACCCTATTTTTCATAAGTATTTGATTTATATTAGAAATAAAAGTAAAATTGTTGTCATGTGAGTATATATACCAAGTGAACCATCTGGCAGAAGTTTCAGAACATATTTTGAGAACTACAGCACTGACATATTTGCAGCCTCATTTAATTGGCCCCATCATTATAAATGGTTTGCAGACCTTAGGAATAGATTTCACATGAGTTAGTATATTCTTGGGGGAAATCTGTAAATAGGATAGAAAGTATTACCATGTTAACTCTGTAAACATTCAGAGATAGGGAGGCTGATCATTTTGTTCTATGCTTTGATTACCATTAATGTAGAACATTTTACTAACATTGGGTGTCTTCTGTTTTAGAGTTAAGCTTGATGTTGCTAACAAAGTGTAGGAGCCAACTAAATGTTATCTCTCATTCATTCATTTCCTATGTTGCACCTATTTGAGAAATGGATTAAGAGTATCAAAAGGGATGTCCCATTCTGAGGAGAAAAATTGAAGTCTTTTGGGGACTAAAAGATTTATTAAATGGGTGAAAAGAATGATTATTGGAGATGTTTCTGAAGATACATTGGTTGATTAAGGAAGGAATTTTTGGTTCTTTTGGGAATGTCTTTGAAAGTAGACCACTGTAAAACTGCAGAAAGAATTTTTAAAACTACTAGCTGCATTTGACAGTTTCAGAAGATCTGAAGGAGGACTGTAAAGAGATTTTTTTCTACTTTAAAGTACTATACTCAATAAAATTTGAAGAGTGACTTGTTAAAATATGTGAAAGAATATAGATGAATTTCATTTTTTTTTTTTTTTAAAGTTTATTTATTTTTGAGAGAGAGCGCATGACTGGGGAAGGGGTAGAGAAAGGGAGAGAGAGGGAATCTCAAGCAGGCTCCCTGCTGTTAGCACAGGACCCAGTGCAGAATTTGAACTCAGGAACCTTGAGATCATGATCTGAGCTAAGACCAAGAGTTGGAGACTTAACTGACTGAGCCACCCAGGAACCCCCATGAATTTCATTTCTTAATGAAGGTACATCCATAAGTGAAGTTGTCTCACATGCTGTATTGAGAACTTGAGTAGCATTGGCACCTTCAAGGGCTTAATCCAAGATCTGTTGTGGCTTTTACAAAATTTTATTGATAGCCCATATAATGCTAACTAAACTTCCTGTATGCCTTATATCAAATTGTATTTCTTAAATTATATCAAATCATATTCTTAAGTTATTAACTTGATGGTGGTGATAATTCTTTTCCCTTTGTGCTTTTTTACTATTTTTGGAAATATTTTCCCTTTCAAGACATAGATTGTGACAATAAAATCTTATACCCCAAATGTTTGGAAAGTGGAATCAGATATGAAAGTGTTGAATGGTCAGTAAAATACCAGGATTAAAGTATTTTTCCAGTACTTAAATATAGAATGGCATATCAGGTCGGGCATTTCTCATTTTACTGGTGTATATTCTCATTACTGTTAGGAAATTAGTTGATTAGTTGATCAATACATGCGTTCTTAATTTCCAGTGGAACAGATACCCTGTCTCTAAAACTCATGAATGATTATTGATATTATGACTTTTTTTGTCACTGGTATATAATTTATATAATATAATATATATATATATACAATTGAGGCTGCATCAATTATATATAATAGAATAGAGTAGATTGAAGGCATTATTTGTAATTAGATATCTGTTTTGTCTTTTAAAAAACTTAAAGAATTGGAAAGCACCCTGTTCTTATTATATAAAGTTATATTGCTTCTAATATGTTTACATTTATATGATTATATTATATTGATTTTTATTAGACTTCAATTGAGATGGAGGAGGCAGGTGACATTTGATCCCGTCTTAAATATAGAAGAATTTCAGTAGGTACATTGCAAGCTCTCTGCAAATAATTTTTTAAAAATGTTGCAATTTAGGACAACTATAACATCCATTCAGAGTATTGTTTACTCTGTAATAAATCAAAGATTGTTCTCTGGGTAGTAGAATTGAGCTGTCAGAGAATAAAGTCTAATTTTTTTTGCCAGATTATTATTTTAATCCTGCTCATGATAGAAATGATGACTTAAGTTGTAGATATGTTTAAATTACATTAAGATAATTGAACTCATTAAACTCTTCATGAAATTCTTATGCATTTAAGAGTATTGCATATATTGTTTGTTAGGCAAGTCAATAGATGTGCAAACTAGAAATTCAAATAAAAAAAACTTTTGGCTTTTTGCTTCTTTGTAGACACTTAAAAGGTAAGAGAGATTTCTGATTACCATTCCAATATGCTTTTAGATTTAGGTTTTTCAAGCTCAATAGAAACATGTATCTAGATTATTTTGCAGATAGTGAGTTTTGCTACACTTTCTAAGTTTTATTGCCTTGTCAAACTTTCATAGGTTGATAGAAATGACGAAGCAAATAACTATCAACTGATCTATGTTTAAATGAAATTGAAGGAAAGAATTTCAGAATTCTACTTAAAACAGAATGTATGTATATTTATTTAACATATGAATATTTTATTCTGAGGACAATGGAAAGCCTTTGGAGGGGTTTTGTTAAGTTTATTTATTTATTTGTTTTGAGAAGGGGGAGGAGGTTGGGGGGCAGAGAGAGAATCCCAAGCAGGCTCCGCACTGGCAGCGTGGAACCCAAATTGGGGCTTGAACTCACAAACGCTTGCCATCATGACCTGAGTGAAAATCAAGACTGAGCCACCCAGGTGCCCCCAGAATGTTTATTTTAGCTGTTGGTCATATACTAAGTATTTATAAAGAAAATATTTATGTTAATGAAAATAACATGACTTGGAAAAGTATAAAATTAGTTAAAACTCAGGATCCTGGAGACAAAGTGGTTTTGAATTTCTCTATTGCTTACTAGGTGTGTGATCTTAGGTGAGTTACTTCACTAATTTGTGCCTTAGTTTTTCTTATCAATAAAATTGTGATTATTTTAATATTGTATATGTCAGAATTAGAGGATTGAATAAGGCAGTATAGATATAATGCATAATATATTACTTGCTATATATGAGGCTCAATAAATGTTAAAAAATAAAATAAAAATTTTGAGTTTATTTTTGAAAGGGAGAGTGAGAGAGCGAGCACACACACGCATGTGAGCAAGGGGGAGGGGCAGAGAGCACAATCCAGTGGGGTTCTGGACTCAGGAACCTGAGCCAAAATCAAGAGTTGAAGTTTAACTGACTGAGCTACCTAGGTACCAGATGATCATGAATATTTGTAACTGATTTTATAATTGAAAGTAGAGTAAATTATTTGGGGGGCTCCTGGCTGGCTCAGGTGGAAGAGGATGTAACTCTTGATCTTGGGTTGTGTGTTTGAGCCCTACCTTGGGTATAGAGATTACTTAAGTGATTTTAATTAAAAAAAAAAAAATTATTTGGGAGTGTCATTATTTTTAAGTAAAAAAAAAATGCAAGAGGGACACTTACGACACTAAGCTTTGTTTCCTATGGACATTTTTAAAGAAAAAAATGAGAATTTTTTATTCCTTCTATTTTTATAATGCAGCAGTGTAAGTTCATATATAATAATTTAAATTGGAAGTGCTTTTGTTTTTTTATCCATCTTTTCTATCGTATGTTTGCTGTAGTCTAAAGTTAATTTCTACGCTAGTTGCTTGACATAAACATAATTTAGTTTTTCTGTTTGTAGGTGGGAATATTTTGTCTTTTGATCTCTTATATACTTTCTTCTGAATCAGTTCTCTGTATAGAGAACTATTTACCAAAGATATTAAAAAACTTAAGACTATCAACATGTGATTAATTTTCTGGTACTAGTATAGAATATGACAATGCTGTTATTTCCATGAGGATAACTTTTAAATAAAGATTAGTGTAAGCTTTTCAAATTAAAAAATGTAGACTTATATTTCTTAGTGGACATTTCATAGGTGTGTCAAATATGGTACCTTATTCAGACTTTCTCATTTTTTTAGTGTTTATTTTGTGAGAGAGAGAGAGCGAGCACGAGCAGGGGAGGGCAGAGAGAGAGGGAGACACAGAATCCGAAGAAGGCTCCAGGCTGTGAGCTGTCAGCACCCAGCCCTATGCGGGGCTTGAACTCGTGAACCACGAGATCATGACCTGAGCTGAAGTCAGACACTTAACTGACTGAGCCACCCAGGTACCTCCAGACTATCTCATTTTTTATTTTTAACTTTATTTTAAAATAGCTTTAGGGGCTCCTGGGTGGCTCACTTGGTTAAACTTCCGACTTGATTTCAGCTTAGGTCATGATCTCGCATTTCGTGAGTTTGAGCCCTGCATCAGGCCGTGCACACTTTAGACTTACTGAAACGTTGTAAATTACTTCATAGAGTTCTCATATATTTCACCCACTTTTCCCTAATGGTCATATTTTATATAACCATAGAACAAATCAGAAATTAATATTAATACTAACCAGTCTGTAAACTTTATTTGAATTTTGACCATTGTCCACTCACTAAATGACCTTTTTCTGGTCCAGCATCTAATCTAGGATCTCATACTATTGTACTTAATTGTCATGTCTCAGTCTCCTTCAATCTGAGATGCTTCTTCATTCTGTCTTTTTGCCTTTCTTGACTTTGACACTTTTTAAGAGTAGCTAGTTAGAATGTCCCTCAATTTGTGTGTCTGATGTTTTCTTGTGATCAGATTGGGATAATGCATTTTTGGCAAGAATACCACAGAAATGATAGTATGTCCTTATCAGTGCATTGTATCAGGAGAAATGTGATATTGATTTGTTCCCTTACTGGTGACGTTATCTTGATCATTTGGTTAAGGAGGTGTCTGCCAAGTTTCTATACTTTTAAAAATTACTCTTTTTCCCCTTTGTAAATAGCAAGGTTTTTTGTGGGGAGATATTTTGAGACACTGTAAATGCCTTGTTTCTCATCATATATTCACCCATTAGTTTTAGCATCCATTAATGAATCTTACTTGATCAGAACCTATTGAATTTAATTCTTTAATATCTTTTTTTTGTTGATAATATATTTCTTGTCATAGGTGGATAAGTGTGACAAAAGAATTAACGTAACGGCAGCATAATTCATAAAACATAACTTTTTCTTTCTGTAGTCTTTTATATTCATCTATGTCTGAATGCAGTCTTTAGGGAAGTAGCACAACACAAGATCTTGGAATAAAAAAATGTGATCAAAAGACGATCCTTTTTTTTTTTTTTTTTTCCTCCCAGTATCTTACATGTACTTCAGGATATGCTGGCCGTTGTAAGAACAAAGCCAAATATTTCATATAGCAAATAGCAGGTGAAAAAGAGGTAAAAGTAATGGGCTGCATTAATTATGAAAAGAATTTGCAAGAGTAATTTAGAGCTTTTTCTTAAAATTGACTTTCTTTTTTTTTTGTCAAATCTGGAAGCCTTTTTTCATTCAAAAGAGGCAGTAGCAAATGTAAATGTTTGGTCTTCTTGATCCTGAAGTTGCCTTTTTTATAGTCAATATATATTTTTTATGATTGTGTTTTATCTTTTATTCTATAGTGGATTAACTACTTTAAAAAATGTATTGTGCGTTGTTTCTTTATCTGTTTTATTTCATCTTCTACCTTAATCAGTGGAACGTGAAGACCCATTGCTTGTCTCTTTCTTGTTTATCTTTTGACAAATACTTGATGTTTAAACCTAGTGGAGTAACTTGAATCCCAATAACATTTTTGGATAGCATCTTTTCCAAAAGGACGAAGAGAAAATATAGTGGTAAATCTTGGAATTTGGTAGTTCTTGAAACATTCTAGTAGTTAGGGTTCATCATTCTCATTACAACTTTCTTTTAGGAAATTGCCTTCCATGATAAGTGTATATCCTCATATTGGTATGCATTCCTTAAAGTTTCAGGCTTTCTTCCTTAGTTTGGCGTTTTTGAGGTGTGACCTACTTGACAATAAATATAAGATTGTAGCTTAGAAGTAATCTTTCCTTCCAGAGTTATTACAATACTGTGACTAATTCTAAGGTAGCTGGTTTTGTTTGTTTGCTTGCTTTTTGGCAAGATTTCACTTTCTCAAACTGAAATTTTTAAATTGGATGTTCTGGCAATATCTGGTTTCTTTTCTTACTGATTTTAAATCTGGAAAAGAAGATTAGAAAATCTATAACGGGTGTTAAAGGTTAGCTAAAATTTGTATCATCCTAGGATACGTTTGTTTCCTGCTGACCATATTGAAAAATTAATCCTAGAAGCTGATGACCCCCAAAGAGGTACATGAAAGTAATACTTTTGATTTTATTTTCCTTAGGATTAGAAAGTTGAACTTTTTAGTGTCTACTTTAGACATCAGCCACTTGACAAAATTTTTTTGTTTGTTTGTTTCTTGATCAGTAGACTTCATTTGTATAATATTTACTGAATTAATTGTGCCAAGCACTCTTCTAGGGTCTGGAGATAGACTCTCATGGTTTCTGTTAAGGATGTTCTTTTATTTTCTTAATGCCAGCTAGGACTGTTCTGGGCACTTGAAGGGGTTTGTGAGATTATTATTATTATTATTTTTTTAATAGACGTGCCTTAGGACCAGTAAGAATGATTAGTGATTAAAAAAATAAGAATATGTTACATCATGCTTCCAGTTTAGTGTAGAATGTTTTGTTTTATAAATAATCTATAAATCTGTAAATTAGCAAGTTCAATTTCAGTCAGTTGTAATACAAAGGAATAGAAATAGTCTTTGTAGAAACACATTACCTTGCATTTCACTGCTTAAAAATGATTAGGCTTAGCCTTTTCTCTTTCTTCGGTATTAGAAATGCTTAAAACTAGTAAGCAACATATGCTCATTTAATAATTTAGTATTGAGAACAAGTATTGCAAATAGTCTAGTTTGCATATTTTGGGAGAATTTCTCAGTGGTGTTTATATACGAAATACTTAGGTTTTTTGTTTCTGATTTGAATATACCTGGATTTTCAGTAAGAATCCTTAAAAATTTAAATACCTAGGGATAATGTTAAAATGATTTTATTGAAGTACTAGTGGATTGATAGACCTCCTAACATCCATTTGAGTTCCTTTGTGACATTTTAGCACAGATGATTTTGTTAGCTTTGTTTTAGAATTTATTCTCTAGTGGTTGAAATACAGGTTCTCCAGTGGAGTGCTTATTGTTTTCATCTCTTTAAACATTACATAGAAGAATGCTGTTTATTAAAATAGAATTAGGTAAGGTCCTACTGTGTCATTCTTAAGAGCCTTTATCAATGGTAGTCTCGCAAAGGTTGTTCTTTCTTGTTTGAATAACGATCTCATTTTGTAAGTGCCTTTACATTTTTCTTTATAAATGATACATGATCAAATCCACAATCATCATAAATAATTAACTCCTGAAGCAAGAGAGATATCAGCTCTCCTCAAGGATTCAAATAATTTCTATTTAGGGAAATCTGTTTATTCAGAGTATGAGTATGTTGAGTACGAGTATGTTGAATCCGTAAGTTTTGTTACTTTAAGCAAAATCAAGAAGTTATATCTTGAAAATAATCTCACTTGGGAGAAGTTTTTATGAGTGTATCTACTTCTCCAGCCCTATAACCTATCCTAAGGGCATTTGGCTTTTTAAATATGTTTGTATTTTTAATTTATAAATTCTGTGGGGGTGTGGTAAGTAAATCAGTGGTTTAGAGCTCCTATTGAAGGGGAAATTGTAAACTTAGCCCACTGTTAATCTGAGCAAGATATGATTTCCTGGGAGTTGTTTTTCATTTTCAAAGTTAAGTGAGCCTGTAACTTAAAAAAAAATTTAGCAGTTAATATCTTTTGTTCCAAAATGGAATGCTCCCTTTTAACCTGTATTTTCAATCAGAAGTATTGTTACTATTGATTAGTATTCAAGAAATAAAGGAAAACTGGAAAATTTGGGAAATCATATTTTTTTATAGTTTCTGAATTTATTTTTTTAAACTGTATCATGAAATAGTTAAGGTTTACTTAGATCTCATTAATTTGGAAATCTTTAATCTTATTAGTTTGTATTGAAATATTAGACATGAAAAAGAATGATTTGTTAAGGAAATTGACCGGAAAAGACTAGAGGGTGATTTTTTTCATAATGTAAAAAAGACTTTTGTAGCACCTGATTGCACAGTATACAGTAGTCTCTCCTTACCTATATGGGTTATGTGCTAAGACTCCCAGTGGATATCTGAAAACACATATAGTACCAAACTCTGTATATACTGTGTTTTTTCCTGTACCATAACATACCTATGATAAAATTTAATTTGTAAATTAGACACAGCAAGAGATTAACAACAATAACCTAATAATGAACTAGGATAATTATAACAGTGTACCCTAATAAAAATTATGTGAATGTGGTCTGTCTCACTTTCAAAAGATCTTATTTTACTGTATTCACCCTTCTTTCTCTTGTGATGATGTGAGATGATAAAATGCTTAGAGATGAGATGAAGTGAAGTGATTGACGTATGCCTTGTGACATAGCATTAGGCTGCTGTTGACCTCCTGACGATGTGTCAGAAAGAGGATAATCTACTTCTGGATCATGGTTGAACAGGGTAAATGGAAACTTGGAAAGCAAAACCTTGGGGTTTTGTAGGTACTGCTAGTGTGTGTGTGTGTGTGTGTGTGTGTGTCTGTCTCTGTCTGTCTCAGAGGGACTACAGTAGGTACAATGAATACATAAATGAGATGGCTCTGATGTATTAATTCTAAACCTTTCTCATCTGTTAAAAAGTCATACCTTAAGAACTCCAACTGTGGAATACCTTGTTAATCTTTTTGGGATTATAGTGGGGTTTTTTTTTTTGTTTGTTTGTTTGTTTGTTTGTTTGTTTTTGTTTTTTTGGTTTTTTTGGACTCCTGAAAATACCTAGAGTGCCATTCTTGAGATATTTAGTATTCAGATCTTTTTCTAATTTGTACTTCCTTCCTGTCATTGTCCCTCATATACCTCCTCAATGTGATTATACTGTAAAATACTGTTGTAAGCTACTGGTCACAAAGTATAGTCTTTAAAACTAAAAGACCTG
Organism: Panthera leo; assembly: GCF_018350215.1. Taxonomy (NCBI): domain Eukaryota; kingdom Metazoa; phylum Chordata; class Mammalia; order Carnivora; family Felidae; genus Panthera; species Panthera leo. The sequence goes on from NC_056679.1 coordinate 26,026,166, forward strand.
AGGATTTAAAATCTATTGGAAACTTAAAATAAGAAAATAGTTGCCACATAGGCTTGTAAAGTACTTTCGTACTTGTTTATTTGCTACCTCTTGCTAGATGGAAGTTTCACCCCGTTGACTTCTTTTAGATTTCTTTTTTCACTTCTTTACATTTTGGAAATCACAGATTTGATGGTTAAATCATACATTTTCTTTTCTTAGTCCAAACTGTTTTCATTTCTCACTTGTACAGAATTGAATATATTCCTAAAGCAGAAGGGTTAGCTTGTTCTTTCTTCTTCAGGCTTTTAAAAAAAATTGAGTCTAAATGTTGTTAGGTAATGGAATAACGATTCCTTTTCAGCTGTGTTGGTATATTTCCAAACTGGCTGGCAGAGCCAGGAGGAAGTGAAGGCATTAAAACACTAACTTTGGTTGGTTGCTACCTTCTTAGTGCTGAGACTATAACCTTTGTTGGTTGATTGATAGAGAACAAGAGAGCACAGTCCTCGTTCCACTAACAGGTAAGGAACCCTTGTGATAACCAGTTGGCGTGAGAAAGAAAATTACTTGATTAGCAGTTTTTTTCTTAATTTATCCCCAAATATAACATGTCCATGAAATAGGATAGTGTGATTATGTTCAATACAACAGGAATGTGCAGCACCTTTCTAGTTAGAAGAAGATCTGAAATTTAATAGGGATATATCACTCTGTACCACAAAGTATAATTGATCTGTTTTCCACTGTTAAAATGTATCCTGCAGTCCCTATAACTTTAAATACATATCTGCCTATCTTATTCTCCTTTCAGCTTTTCCTTGATCAGATGCTATGTGCTTTGAACTTCCTTCTCTTATTTACCTTATTCCTATAATAAAGCAAACTATTTTCCAGTATCTTTGTCATCATCTATTATTTGAGTATATCTTACTGCTTTAATTTCTGCATTGTAGCCATTAATGATTTATTTCCTGGTCCTTCTTGACCCAAAACCAAATGATCATACATTTAAAAAAGATTTTTAGATTGTATTACCTATGTACAGTATTCTGCCCTCCCACTTTTAAATATGAGTGCTTGAAGAAAAACTCTTTTTCAGTGATGGTGGTCCTAGCTTGATAAAATTTAGGTTTAGCTTTGTATTGCTATAATGTGGGACTGTAGTTTAAGTCTTTAAATTACTGAAGACTTAAAAGCAAGAACAAATTCAGCTTCTTAGACAATTCCCAAAGTTTAGTAGTGTTCCTGTTAATATGCTTGATTATTCTGTTTCTCCTTTTCAATCCATCTTCTTCTCTTTGACAGAAGAATTAACTGGGACTCCTCCTTTGATAGAGCTGAGGTCGAGTTCCTTTCCCTGTCCCTTTAAGACAACTGTGCTGCTGTGCTCTTGTTCTAGTCATAATTTATCATTTTTTGATTCGGTCTTGCACTTGAAGTTGGGTGGTTTGTCACAGAGTGTGTGATGGCTTACACCAAGATAGGTCCCTTCTTAATAGGTTACTGAAGAATTAATCATTTGTTGGGACAGATTTCAAAGATTCAAATTAAGAAGGCACTAAAGAAAGTGTGCCCAAAGGTAGCTCCTTTTTATCCTGAGGATAAGTCATTGCAAACTCAAATGACCAGAGAATGTAATTTCTTAATAAGAATTTTTTCTTAAATCTATATTCAGCTCTCTATTTCAGTGCTTCTCTCCTACCAGAGGTGCAAGGAGTGATCCTAGAACCACAGATACAGCCAAGACCACGGAGAGCTTTTGACGTCAGGGGTCCACTTTCTCCACTGAACCCTTGGAGGCAGAATATCCAGCTTCTGGAGAGAGTGGGAAAGGATAATAAACAAGTGGGTGCTTTCCATTATTTACTTGGGTTTATTTATAGATTGGAGTGTCCGTCCATTGCCCATTTAATTCTATTGGTGTACTCCTTGGGTTCATATAAGAACCAAGTGGGGCTGCAATCTGTTTGTTTTTTCTTGAGAATGCTAACTAGTGCCCATTCAGAAAAGAGGCCTAAAATTTATTTAATTTTCTCTCCAGATAATTAAAGCAGTGGATGATTTGGGGCACTAGATTTGGTGACTGCCTGTGTAAGTCCACAGGAATTTTTAAAAGGAATATTTGCCCATTTTAATGTTTAATGGTATTAGTGGACTTCTAAGTGCTCTTTTATTACCGGAAGGTAAAAAAGAAGTTTTTGTATTTCATCTTTGGGCAAGCTGGACATCTGAGCTCTCCTAATTTGCACAAGTCTGATGTCCAGGTGTTATCCTACCCTGTTAGAGAGAACTTTTTGGTCTTTTTCCTACCTCAAACTTTAGGACTTCATATTAATTAGATCTTTTAGAAGATACAATGATAGTACCATTATGGTTTTACTGTCAAATTGAGGCTTCATTCTTTAATGAGATAAATGTGAACGAATATAAGTTTCAGGATATATTATCCCTGAAAGCTATGTTAAATATATACTCATAAGTAGTTTTCCAGTCCCGAGGAATAATGTTATTTGTGGCAAAAGAGCCTTGTCCTAGATGTTTCCCATGGCATTAAGATGGTTTTCTCTTAGTTTCTTTGATGCCAAGGGTAGGATTTGATTCCAGGAAGTTCTTATCATCTACAATGGGTAGAACATGACTTTGGTGTCTTTGGCAAGTTTTCATTTTTCCTTGGTGGATTCCTTCTGTGACTCCAGGTATCTTGATAATGGGAGACCGGTTTATTTGTTCTCTAATTGCCCAGATTTCTTTCAACTGGTAAACATCATACTTCTTCAGCAAAAGGAACTCTTCTAGCAGAGCCTTCATGGATGATATCTGTCACACATGCAGCACCTGCAGTTTGGAAGGCAGTGGTGAACGGAGCCACGCAATATATCTAGAAGACACAAGGATGAGAGAGCCACCTGATCTTGTCATTTATAAACTTTAAGATTTACTCTCGTGTACTCTTGGTCTGGAACGGAAAGGCTCAAATAATGAAATAATTTTTTCAGATTGGAGTTTTACATGGCCATGCAAATATTCCTTTCTATTCAGAAGACTGAAATAGAGAAAGTATGAGAGACTCCTTTCTTTTAAAAGCAGCTCTCTGTTTCACTTAAAAGATTTGTGGGATTGAAAATCACCTTAATGAAGCAGGCAAATTTTTTTTTTTTTAGTAGTATAGGAGATCCAGAAAACTTAACAAAATTATTTTTTGTTGCCTGACACTGAAAGGAACTAGTAAATAAAAAGGTGAACTTCTTAATTATTTCCAAATTGCTTTTATTATTAGGATACACTCTTTTAGCTTATCTTTTTCTGCTCTTGAGCCTTCTTATTTGTCAAGTCAACAAAGATTCCAGTATAGAAGTAGAGGAGACATCTTTTGAGATCAGAGTAGCTTGTTCGGTCTTCTAAAGTAGTAAATACCTGTTAAATTTGAGGTATTGTTCTGCATGGAAGGCATTCTAAAGTTTGAATGATACTGAAACAAAGACGCATGTAGAGAGCACAGGCAGTTAGTAGTATGGGCATAAGTCTCCACATGTGAATAAGTGTTGCAAAACATTTAATCCAAACGGAAGTAGTTATCAAAATGTTTCTTTTTTTCTCTTTGGCATCTATTAACTGATCAGTCAAAAGCTATTAAAGAAGTTTTTAAAAGCTACCTGATGCTGCCAGTTTGTTTTATTTGGTATAAAGTTTAGGAATAAGAATCCTAGAGTTATTAATATGGAAGCATCTAAAATGATCTTGAAGGTCTTAGGAGCCGCATTTGCTAAGTTATACCTGGCGTGTCGCCTCTCTTTCTATGAGACCTTTTTTTCCCCCCATTAGTTATGAATTTTTGTATAGTACTTAAAGGTTTAAAAGATCAGTTTGAACTAAAATTTCCGTAGGGAGCTCTGAATTCCCATAAACGATTATAGCTTTGTATGCTTGATTTGTTTTTGTTAAATTTGGATAAGAGTCTTCACAGACACCTATAAATTAAAAAATGATTACCCAACATTTTAGAAAGAACTGAGGGGAACTGAAAGTGAAATTTGCTTGGAAATTAAGTTAGTTGAACTCTTGGAACCACAGTACCAACCAGTTTATGGCCTGTGCGATTAGCCTTTTGTTTCAGTTTCAAAGATGAAAAGTGATTTAATCTCTTAACCTCATGCTTTGATTAAATTTTAGCTCTGTTCCTTAAAGTGTGCAAAAGAAATGTAAGTGCATTTAATTCACCTCATGCCACTAAAAGCTATTTAAAAGTGAAACTTTTTGTATATTAATGTGAACTGATTTGTTTATTTAAACTTTTATTTTGATACATTTTCCTTTCAGATTTTTCAATATTTCGTGTCACTATGCAATCCTATATTTTTCAGTGTTTATTTTATGATTATTAGTATAAGCTAATTTTTTTTCCTAGAATGACTAATTGTGTAATATTTGTACTATGTGATCATTTGAAAACTAATAAATATTTTCTCCATGAAAAAAATGCACTTACTGATAAATGGCTTATTTTTATTTCAGGAGTAGAAAATGAAAACTACAACAGTATTTTTAAGTGTATTTTAATTTTATGTGTCTTCCTCTAAGTATTTCTGAATATATATCCTCTTCTTGTGTATGTTAACCTTTTTGGAAACAAAATTTTTTAAAAACTATTAAATTAAAATGATTCTTCATTGGGTCATCCAGTCCCAAATGTATGAAATAGGTGATCTATTTAGTCTTTTTTCTCATTTTCCTGATAAGCTTCATCTTTGTTTTCAGAATTGGATTTTTTTTTTTTTTAAGATACCGTTTTTGTGTGTCCATTTTACGAACCATTAAAACTCGAGTAAATATTGTAAATATCAGGAATAATATGGTCAAGTTTTTTGAAGTGAGATTGATCAAAATATAATCCCTTACAAAATAGCATATAAAAGACAAATTCTCAACCCAGGAAAGGAACATTTGGAAATAATGGCTGATTGGAGAACTATCCAATTCACAAGAGCTGTTAACAGGAGAAAGAAAAATGTTTTAATGTTCTGTTTGAACAAATAATTGTAGAAGGAAAAACCTTATTTAAGAGTCTCTTGCTTTTAACCTTATCAAGACAACATGGAAAAGGGTAAAACTTGGTTTTTGGGATTCTTTATAGCTTACATAAACTTATTTGAAGCCACTGGAACAATTTACCTTTTCTATGCAGAGTCTGCTAGAAGCAAGAGGGTTTTTCCCTTTTGATTTGAAGAAAACTTACATAAGAAGTGGACTCTAAAAATTAAAAATGAACATTGTGATGGTGTCCTAGGCAAGAAATAAAAGTTGAATTAATGACAACTTGTGGATTAAAATGAAACAGTTTGGCTCCCCAAAGAAATTATACTCTGAAAAAATAAAGAAAAAGGAAATTATGATTTAGAATAGTTACTGTGTTTGTGGGGTAGGAGGAAACTAAAAATTCTTGGCTTTATTAGTCTGGTAAGTTTGGAAAAGGGAGTGAAAAGAGTTAAGATTCTGTGGATAAAATTTTGTTTTTAGAATTAAAGCCATTAAAAGATTTACAGACATATTTCAATGGAAGGCTATATTTTTTACTTGAATACAAAAAAATTATCAGCCATAACTATACGTGTATAAAGAGTGGGTTGTGGAGTTTTAAATCAAAAGCCTGTACCAGAAACTTCAAACATACTATAAAAGTAATGGTGAAATGGGAGTTTTAAATACTTTAAATTCTTACTACATGGATGCTTCCCTACACGGTCTTCAAAAAAAAATATTACAGAATGTTAAACATGGATTATCTTTGTATCTTCAAGGTTGAGAGCATAGGCTTGTTTCACCATCATTGATTGGATTAACTGTAGTGTAAAATTTTGATGTTCATTAGTGAGGAGACTTTTTAAAAAATAGCTTTTGTTTAAAAAAAGTAAACGTCACATAAGCAGTGTGACTGGCAAAGTACTGACCTTGCAGTTTATTGTAAATACAAGCTCAGATCTTATTTTGCTATATTGAAACAATTGAGCAAAATGTCCATTGGTTAGATGTCCCATGTAATTTCTTGTTTTCTTTTTATTCAGGTATTTTTATTTCCCATTAAAAAGATTACATATTAATTTAGTCCTAAAATGTGAAAGATTTTTGTTTTCAAAAATAAGCACAAAGATGCTCTAAAATTTTTTAACACTAAATATCATCTAAGGTAATTAGATTACTGCAGTAAAAATGTTAGGGAACTTCAAAGTATACATCGGAGTTTTCAGGAATTATGATCAAAGGGATCTCTACTCAAGAGGTAAGGTATGGCATAGGTAGAAAAATGTTCAAAGACTGTGTTCAATGTGATGTCTGATGGGGAAGTAAACTACAACAGATATCCTTGGATTTTCAGACAGGTGTAGAATTAGGAAAATAATTTTTTAAATAAACCTCTCCCAGAAAAAAAAGGATAAGCCACAGATTGTTTTTATATGACTTTGGAGTGCGTTTAGATACATCTATAGACATTGTACCTTTGGTGTACTTAGCCTCCTATATTTTAAGCTATCTTTTACTTGTGGTCTCTTAGTGTTTATCATCCAGTTTTGATTTACTATTTCTTAAGCTTTGAGTGCTATTAAAATATACTTTGTATGGAAAGTTGAGTACATATTCCATGAGATTGTTGCCTGGCTTCATTTTGCCCATTTTTATTAAATGATATCTAGAACTTAGAAAACTGTTGTACTGAATAATTTTTACTTGGTTTGAGAAATTAATTTGAGTCTTATAAACATTCATTTATACTGTAACTTAGGGGAATTTGTTCTATAAGGATTAAAAAATAATATTGAAGGGCTAGTATATAAAATCATTTAGAGAAGAAAGTTATGCTATTATTCTCTGAGGAATAATAAGTAGGTTCAGAGTAAAGTGTTAGCATATAGTATTTAGTGTATCTAGAATCAAAGGAAAATGAAATATTCAATACAAATGACCTGAAAAAATGATTTAGGTGTTCTTCCCTAGAAATAATAGTATAATTTATTCAATAGATGGTAACATAGAAACCACAATAATCTTTCACCCTATCCTTTAATTCTTATTATAAGAACACTAGTTTGTGGACAATAGTTTGCTGTCTGTTCCACTTTCACCTTTATATGTAGAGCAAATGATAATGTTGATATGAACTAGTGATAGAACTCACTACTTCATGAGGTAGCTGATTTCCTATTCAGGATGCTTTAATGGTAAGAAGTGGATCCAAGATTTGCTTCCTTGGCATATTTTATTTGAAAATTACCATAGATGGTAATCTATTTTAGCACCCTCGTTTTACATACAAAGTAGCGTATACCCAGGAATATCTCCTATATTTCTAACATCACAAAATTGATAAACAATTGTAAGACTCCTATCTCTTGACTGCAAGCTCCGAGATCTGTATTCTGCCGCCTTCTCATGTTGATCCTAGTTCTGGACAACATAGTGCAAGTCTGATTTCCTTCAAACGTGACAGCCTTCAGGTATTTTAAGATGGCTGTTACATCCCCATTAATTTCAAGCCCCTTTTTTTTTGCTTGTTTTTGTTTGTAAATAGATTTAAGCACCTCCATTTTCTTGTTCTTATTCATGTAACATAGTTGTGAAATCCTTGAAGGTTTTGTAGATCTTCCATGAACATGCTTCAGTTTATCATTGTTTTTCTTAATGTGTGACATTGAGCCAACACAGTACAGATGTGCTCAGACTGGCTGTAGAATACTCATGGCCACTTTGTTTATCCTTCTATATCTCTCCAGTAAGGTGCTTAATTTTATGCATGTTGAGGTTCTCTTGCACAAAAACATTCTATAGTGATATGCAGAATACTTGGTGTCTAAAAATTAGGCTAGTAGTCTTTAGGTACAGGCAAATGTGTGCAGTTCAGCGGGAAAGAAAAAATATTATCGTAATGGCTAAAACTTTAAGAAATCATAGTTTAAAAAGTACAGTCTTCCATTTTGTATTTGCTTGCTTAGTTCTGACTCAGATGAACGAGAATGACCATTTTAAATGACTTGTATAATGTGAAATGTTACTTTTCAGGTGGTTCTTGATAATTTAAGGGTAAGCAGGCCTGTTTGAACTAAACTGTTCACACATGACTGACCATGAGAAGAAAATCAACTGGTGTTTAGTAACATCATTAAAATTAGAAACAAAAAGCAGTTCTTCAGTGGAAAGGTTAGGGATAGATCCCAAATAGCAGAGAAGATGGTGAAGTAGCAGTCTTGGAAATCTGAGAATGTGGCCTAAATTCTAATGAGGGCATAGTCTTATGTTGCCTCTTGAAATATAGAGCGAATACTCTACTACAGCAGTGTTATTGTAGCGTAACAGCATTTTAAGTTACCAATGAAATATTTAGCCTTTTACCCCCCAATTTTAAAATTGAGCTCCTGGAAGACATAGAATGTTTAAGGGTTGCGTGTTTCTGAAACAAAGGTTTGTTTGAGAAACACTGGTTTGAAATAGGGTATATTACCCTACGTAAATTAGAATTTTAGGGCAAGGGAGAAAGAAAAGAACAAACACACGCCTCCTGTGTGCAGCTTTGGCCAGCTGCTTTATGTATATTTACCTAATTTAATCCAGCTGACCTGTGACCTGTGAGAAAGGGAATGTTTTTCATTTTACATACAAAAATAATACCAGAGGTTTCAAAACTTGCCCAAGGGCATATACTCAGTAAGCAACAAAGATGGCATTTGAAAGATCTATCAAAATATAAAGAATTCTGCACCATTGATTACCAAATGTCTTTGCCAAAATGAAGGCATATTCCCAGGAACATTTTTTTTATAGAAGCTCAGTGTTTAAAGTAGATAAAAGGGATATTTTTACTTAGTATGCATTTTCAAATTGTATTTAAAGAGTAGTTTTGATTTTACAGAGCAGTTGACCAGAAAGTAGAGAACCCCACCTCCAACCGTATACCCCGTTTTTCCTCCCATAGTTTACCTTCGTATTAACCCCTTACTTTTGTGTGGCACATTTGTTGCAATTAATGAACTGATACTGATACATCGTTAGGATTTACTTTTGTGTCATACACGTCTTTGGGTTTTGCTAAATACTTTTGTATCAATGTTAATGAGAACTATTGATCTGTAATTTTCCTTTCTTGTAATGCCTTTGTCTGATTTCGATACTAGATTTGCCTCATAGAATGAGGAATTGTTCCTTCTCTTTCTACTTTCTGAAAGAGATTGCAGAGAGTTGGTATCATTTCATTAAATATTTGGTAGAATTCACCAATGAAGCCATTGGCTTGGTGCTTTCTGTTTGTGAAGGTTATTAATTACTTAGTTTTTTAAAATACAGATAACCTATTCAGTTTATTTCTTCCTATGTAAGTTTCAGTAGATGTGTCTTTTAAGGAATTGGTCCATTTCATTTAAGTTTTCAAATTTGTGGTGATAGAACTATTCATAATATTCCTTATTATCTTTTTAATGTCCAGGAGACTGGCAGTAATGGCCCCTCTTTCATTTGTAACATTAGTTGTGGCTCCTTTTATTTGTTAGCCTGGCCAGAGATTTACCAATTTTATTGGTAAAATAGCCAGATTTTGGTTTTGTGTTTTCTGTTTTAATTTTCAGTTTCACTGATTTCTTCTCTAATTTGTATTCTGCTTGCCTTAGGTTTATATTGCTCTTCTTTCTAAGCACTGTTTTGTGCTATCCCACTGTTTTGATAAGTTATATTCTTGTAGTTTGAAATATTTAAAAATTCTTCTTGAAATCTTTTTTACACCACTGTGTTTTTTAGAAGTGTGTTGTTTAATCTCCCAAGTATTTGGGGATTTCTATCTACCTGTAAATATTTGTTACTGACTTTTAGCTTAATTCCACTGTGGTTTGAGATCATAGTTAGTGTGATTTCTACTCTTTTAAATTTTGTATGATGTGTTTTATGGCCCTTAATCATGGTGAAAATTCCACGTGAGCTTGAGGCATATTTTGTTGTTGGATGAAGTATTCTTTAGGTATCACTTAGATACAGTTGATTGGTGTTGTTCAGTTCAACTGTGCCCTTACAAATTTTCTATCTGCTGGATCTGTCAATTACTGATAGAGCAGTGTTGAAGTCTTTAAGTATAATAGTGGATTGATTAATCATTTTCTCATTTCAGTTCTGTCAGTTTTTGTCTCATATATTTTTGATGCTCTATTGTTAGGCAAGTGTGTAGTAAGGCTTGTTATGTCTTCGTGGAGAATTAACCCTTTCATTAAGTAATGACCCACTTTATCCCTGAGATCTTTTTCTTGTTCTGAAGTCTACATTTTCTAAAATTAATGAAGCTAGTGTAGCTTCAAGTGTTGTCATGGTATAATTTCTTCATCCTTTTACTTTTAATCTACATGTATCTTTATATTTAAAGTGAATTTCTTATAGACAACATGTAGTTGGGTCTTCTTTTTATTATCCACTTGATAGTCTCTGTCTTTTAACTGATATATTTCAGCCACTTACATGTAAAGCAATTATTGATATAGTTGGATTAATGTGTTTGTAACTTTTCATTGCCTTTGTTCTTTTAAAATTTATTTTGCGTTTCCCCCCTTTTTAATTTTTTCTGATCTTGAGTACTAATTCCATTTTCTCTCATCTTAGCATACTTCTAAAACTTTTTTTAGTTGTTGCCTCAGAGTTTGCAGTATACATTTATAACTCATCTACCTTCAACTAATACATAACCACCTCATGGGTAGTGCAGATATCATATAATAGAGTATTCCTGCTTTTTCTCTCCTATCCCTTATAACATTGCTGTTCTTTGTTTCACTTTTCCATAAGCTATAATCAACCAAAATATTGTTGCTGTCATCTTGAACAAACAGTGTTAACATCAATTTAGAATTTTAAAAATAAAAGGTTTTGTTTTGCCTTTTATAATCACTTCTCTGGTGCTCTTCCACAATAAAATTGTGTAGACCCATGACCTATATAATCTTTCTTTTCTCTGGAGAACTTATTTTAGCATTTCTTTCAAGGCTGGTCCACTGGTGACAAAAGTTGCTTTTTCTTCTTTAATTTTGAAGAATAGTTTTGCTGTATTCAGAATTCTAGATTGGTAGGGTTTTTTTCCCCTTTCAACACTTTAAATGTTCTGCTTTACTTCCTCTTCTTGTTTGTATGATTTATTCCTCTGTAGGTAAGATTTCTTCTCTCCTACTCCTACCTCTGGCTTCTTTCAAGATTTTTCCTTTGTCTTTGATTTTCTACAGTTTGTGATATGCCTAAGTGTAGATATTTTGGGATTTATCCTGTTTTATATTCTCTGAGCTTCCTTGATCTGTGTTCTAGTGTCTCATAAATTTTGGAACGTTCTCAGCCATTATTTTTTCAAATATTTCTTCAGTTCGTTTCTCTCTTCTTCTCCTGGTATAACCATTGTGCGTATGTTGCATCTTTTAAAATTGTCCCATAGTTTTCGGATATTATCTTCCTTTCCCCCCCTCCTTTTCAGTTAGGAGGTTTCTGTTGACATATCTTTGAGCTCATGGATTCTTAGGCTTTGTGCAGTCCACTTATGAGCCCACAGAATTCATTCTCCATTTCTGACTTTGTTTTTGAGTCCTAGCATTTCCTTTTGATTCTCTCTTAGAGTTACATGACCCATTCATTTTTTCATGTTATCTCCTTTTTCCACTCAAGCTTTTAGCGTGTTGGTGGTTATGTGAAATTGTTGGTCTGTTAGTCCAACATATCTGTCATATCTGAACCTGGTTCTGATGCTTGCTTTGTATATTCATAATGTGTGATTTTTGGGGTTTTTTTGGTTGTTGGTTTTTAATCTTTTAGGGTGTCTTGTAATTTTTTGTTAAATGCTGGACATGATGTTTTGGAAAAGGAACTTAGGCAGATAGGTCTATAGTGAGGTTTTATGTTGATCTGACTAGGTGTTAGTCTGTTTATTGTTTGCTCTACCTGTATAGGTCAGGCTGAAATTACCTCTTGCGTGCTTTTTTAGGTCCACTCTGATTGCATAGATTCCTTTGTAAATAGAATCAGAGCCTTCTTTCCGTTGTAATTTCTTGTTGACTTGGTGGGTAAGGTGTGGGGATAGAAGTTCTTTGTGGTCCTGTCAATGGTCTCAATCTTTTAGTGGACTCTCCTGTGGGCTTTCACCTTCACAAGCATCCCCCTACCTTGCCCCTTATGAGACGCAAAGGGTAGAAAGGGCCTGATTTGGGTATTTCTCTTTCTCCATTTTGTTAGACTTTGGTTAAATAATTTTCCTTGAGGGCAGCCCTTTGTTAAGGAGAACCATATGCTCTGGATGTACTTCAAAATGGTTATTTTTCCTTCTGCTTCCAGAACTAGAGGAGATTTTTCTGTTCTTTACCTTGAGAAAGTGATGGGGCTTCTGGAGATAAAACTCATGAAAATGTAACAGGCCCCTTAAAGTTGACTTCCCAAAAATTTTTAATCTCTCAAGTTTATGGGCCCTCAGTCTCTAGCAGTTAGTCAATTCCTTTTATGTTTTTCTACCCGGCTGGCTTCAGTGGTGGTTTCTCCTGGCAAGCTGCTGATATCTGTATTTTGCCTAGTTCTTCAGTTTTGGGGCTGGTAGTTGATCCTGTGACCTTAGATCTCTGATGGATATAAGAGAATTTGTTAATTTTCAGTGTAGCTTTTTTCTTGTTTTATGCTCAGGAAGTGACAACTTGTACTTGTTGGAAGGAAACTGGAAGTCACTGAGCATTTTTAAATGTTTGAATTTGCCTTCAATTTGGTTTGTCCTTACACAAGTAATGGTGCTTTACTAGGAGCCTTCTAAGCCATTATAATTATTTAATTTGATTCATTTAGTGAATCATTTAGTACTAAATATCATGCATCTCCCAAATATTGGTGATATTAAGATGCTTCTACACTTGTACACCTCTTTTCAAAATCTTGCTTTTTTTGTTGTCCTCTGGAGCCTGGATGTATCTCTTATATCTTGTCAAGGACTCTGTGGCTGTAGTACTTTCTCTCTTACGAACAAAGCTCCTTCTCTGTTGGATCATTATTGTGTCTAGTTATTCAGTCCTATATCATGTTAAGAAGAGGAAACTACTTAATCTTCGCCCCCTTTAACTTATGCAATCTCTTCTCACTTTTATTACCAAGAATTGTCTGCTCATAATGTTACAGTTTCTCAAATTTTATTTACTTTTCAATCTGTTCCAATCTGGCTTTTGCATCTAATACTGCTAGGACTGCTCTTGTCAAGGTCACCCAAGTCCTCCCTGTTGCCAAATCCACTGGGCACTTAACCTGTGCTGTTTTGACCTTGTAGCAGAATTCAGTGTAATTGAATACTTTTACCTCTGAAACACCCTCTTTATGACTTCCATAACAGCATATACTTCTGATTTCCCTCCCTGCCTTTACTTTTTAGTTGCTGTTGCTGGTCTTATTTTTTTATACACTATGGAGAGTAGTTCAGTGCTCAGTCCTTGAGCTTTTCCCTTAACCTCTTTTCCCTTTACACTTAGATGATCTTATCTATTACCATGGCTTAATACCTTTGTTAACTCTCCCCCCTCCCCTCTAGCCCTTCCTCAAAGCTCCAGTCTTGATATTCACTTGGATAATTAAAGCAAATTAAAATGTCCAGTCCTGAGCTATTTTTTCAGTGTGGCACCATCGTTTATCTCATTATGTCAAAACCATGGAGTGGTCTCTTCCTTACATCCCATATTCAGTCTCTTCATTATTTGTTACCTCACTTGTTTCTTTTTTGGACTTTTTAAACTTTATATATAGCAGTTTTTAAAAAAAATTTTTTTTAACATTTATTTTTGAGAGAGAGACAGTGCAAGCAGGGGAGGGACAGAGAGAGAGGGAGATAAAGAATCTGAAGCAGGCTCCAGGCTCCTAGCGGTCAGCACAAACCCTGATGTGGGGCTCAAACCCATGAACAGTGAGATCACGACCTGAGCCGAAGTCAGACGCTCAACTGACTGAGCCACCCAGGGGCCCCAAGCAGTTTTTTTTTTTTTTTTAATTTCTTTTTTTTTTAAGTAAATTCTATTCCACATGGGCTCAAACTCAAAACCCTGCAGTCAAGAGTCACATTCTCCATCAACTGAGCCAGCCAGATGCCCCTATTTGCAGCAGTTTGAAGTTTACAGAAGAATTGACCAAAGGGTACAGAAAGTATCTATATCGATTCCTCCTCCTCCTTTCCCTACTAATTAATATCTTGCAGTTATTTAGCGTATTTCTTGCAGCTAAACCACTTTTGATACATTAAAGACCACAGTTTAAGTTAGGATTCACTCAGTGTGCCTAATGTCCTGTATGCACCATTAGGGCATCTTACATAAGAGTTTCACTGCCCTTAAAAATCTGTCCCCCCCCCCCCCCCCCCTTTTTTTTTTGTCCACCTTTTTATCCTTCACCATCCCAATCCCTGGCAACTACTGAACTTTTCCTGTGTCTGTAGTTTGGCTTTCATATAGTTAGAGTCATACCAGTATGTAGCCTTTTCTAGTGGCTTCTTTTACTTTGCAATATGCAGTTAATGTTCTTCCTTTTCTTTTTGTGACTTCATAGCACATTTCTTTTTAGCAGTGTATAACTCTACTGCAGTTTATTTTTTCACCTATTGAATTATATCTTGGTTTCTTCCAAGTTTTGGCACTTAAGGATAAAGTGCTGTAAACATTCATATGCAAGTTTTTTATGGACATACGTTTTCAACTCATTGGGAAAAATATCTAGTAGTGTGATTTTTGAGTCTTTTGGTAAGCCTATGCTTAGCTTTGTGAGAAACCACCAAACTCTTCCACAGTGGCTGAACCGTTCATTTTGCACTCCCACTAGCAGTCAATGAGACTTCCTTTCGCTCCACACTCTTGTCAGTGTTTTGTGTTGTTGGTGTTTGGGATCGTAGCTACTCGAATAGGTAGATGTATGGTGGCATCATTGTTTTAATGTGCAGTTCCCTAGTGACATGATAACAAGTATCTTTTCATAAGCATCTTACCTATCTGTATATCATCTTTGACAGGTGTCTGTCTGGATGTTTTGCCCTTTTAAAAATCTGTTTTCTTACTGTGTTTTAAGAATCCTTTGTATATTTTGGGCACTAGTCCTTTCCCAGATAAGTGTTTTGCAAATATTTTTTGCTAGTCTGTGGCTTGTCTTTGTTCTCTTAACAGTGTCTCTTGCAAAGGAGCCATTTTATACCTAAATGAAATCCACTTCATCATTTTTTTTCTTTAGTGGGTCATGCTTTTGGTGTTGTATCTAAAAACTTATTGCCATACCCATAGTCATTTAGATCTTCTCCTGTGTTATCTTGTGGAAATTTTACAGTTTTGAGTTTTAAATTTAGACGATCAGTTTTGAGTTAACTTCTTTGACAAAAAATAAAAAAAAAATTTGGATTGTGGATGTCCAGTTGTTTTAATACCATTATTTGAAGAGATGGTGTTTTCTCCTTTGAATTACTTTTGCTCCCTTTTCAAAGCTCAGACTTAACTCCTAAGTCTCTCTCAAAGTTGTCCACATCTTATCATTTCCATCTACCAACCTTTCCTCCAAGCCACCACCACCTCTGGCCTGAACTGCTACAGGTCTCCTTGCCTTATTGTTTGACCTCGGCATCTGTCTATGAGTTATTATAATTTTAAAGCATAAATTAAATTGTGTCTGTTTTCTGCTCAATACTAATTGCTTTCTATTGTAAAAACAATGAAATCCAAATTCTTTATCATGGCCTATTAAACCCTAAGTGATCTTGACCTGACTCTTCCTCAATTTTACCCTTGCTTTTGCTCTCCAGACAACTTTGGGCTTATTTCATTTAGTCTCTGAATTATTTAAATTATGTATCTTCTACCTTAGCAGATTTGTAGTAATGGAATATCCCTTTTCCGGCTTTTAGGTCTCAGCTTAAATGTTTTCAGAGATGCCTTCTCTAGCTACTATATTATAAACATCCAGTTCTACATCTCGCCCTTCATTCTTATATTGATTTCTTCCTAGTATTTTTCTCAATTTAAAAGCATATATTGTCTGTTAGTTGACTTCCAGTGACCAGAGATTGTGGCTCTCTTGTTTATGTTGTTCTTTAGCACCTGGCACGGTGGTTTCCACATAGTGGGCACTGAACAAATATTTTAATGGAGTAGACATAGGCAGCCTTTGAAATGCCCAAATCTAGTGAGGGACATCCACACATAAATAGATGAATTGTAATGCCACTTCGGTCCTATTGGATAGTTGTCCCAGAAAATAAGAGATGAAAGATTTAAAAAGAAATCTTTGGGATTCTTTCTCACTAGTGTGAACTGGTGATTACAAAGGTCAGTTTATGAAGTCTTAACTGCCTAGGCTTCTTAGCCACAAATTTATATTTTTATTATTTGTTAATGTGGGGGTCAACAGAACTCTCGTCCTAGCAGTCCGAGACTTAGGACCTTGTGTGTCTGAAGAACCCGCCATTCTGTAGGGACAGTGTGGGTGTGTAGAGGCGGTCTCATGCCCACCAGGAGGCCGGGCGGTACATTGATGGAGCATTGGCTGTAGAGTCAGTGTTCGCTTTTGAGGACGCAGTGCTGCCATTTACCTCAGCACATCATTGAACCTCCCTGTGCCTTAGGCTCCTCATCTGTGAAGGAGCTAATGAACTTACAGCATTGTTTTGAGGATTAAATGGATATATATATATGTATATATATATATATATATATATATATATATATATATATATATATATATATATATAGCATTTACTATGTGTCACGTCCCGCAATAAATGCAAGTGTTTCTGTTGTTATGTAAAGACCTCATTTAAGTAAGATTTTATTACATTAGGATATACTTACATTGAGTAACATGTAGCTTTTCTCCACAGATCCCTCACTTCCTATTGTACAGAGAAAGAGAGGCTTCACTCTCCCTGATGACAGACATAAAACGTGCCTTTGCCACCCTCAACCTTTTCTCTCCCTCCTGTGTGCTACATCATACCACCTCTGCTTTCTTAGATGTCCTAACATTTTGTTATCCCTTCTTTATTTTCATATTCACCTGCTTCCTTTCAACTAGATCCTTCTTATATGCCTATAAACATGTTAAAATCTCTCCAATTAAAAAAAATAGGTAACTGTAGCTGCTGCCCTGCCCTCCCATCATCTATGTACCCAAAACTGACTATAACATTCTGTCCATTGATTTCTTCCAACATTGCTGCCTTCTCAACCCACTCTGGGCTTGTTTCTACCTCTTAATAACTTCATTGAAGTAATACTGATAATACTATTGATAATAATAATACTCATCACCAAATCAAATGGACAATTTTCCTATCTTGTCAGAAGCGTTCAAAGCAACTGATGTCATTCTTTTTTGACATTTTCGTTCTGTGGGTCTTTACTTCTGATTTCCTTGTATCTTTTTGGTGGTTCTCAGTCTCATTTGCAGACTATTCCCACTCTACCGAGGTTTTATTTTATGTATTGGAATTGCTAAGGTTGGTCATGATTTCAATTCTTCGGGCGTCTATCCATATTGCAGATTCATTACCTTTATAATGATGATTCAAGTTTAATAACACTGGCCCAACTTTATAGACCAAATACCTGTTTGGCATCTCTTTGCATGTGCTCTAAGAGCACTTCAAACATGTTTTATGAATTTATGATCTCGCCCCCCCCCCCCCTTAAATTTGGGCTTCCTTTACCATTCCCCATTTTAGCGAATATTACCCCAGTCCATCATCCAGTCTTATTTTGTGTCTAAAATATCTCAACAACCTGTTTTCCTGTTTCCACTACTCTGGCTCAGTCCATTATTTGCTAACTTGAAATAATTTCCTAACAACATTTCTAAGTTGTTTCCTTGTATATACCCTTGCACTAATTGAATTCAGTTGCCACAGTATGCCAGAGTGATGTTTTCTTAAGACACAAATTTAATGATATTATCCCTTTAATTAAAACACTCAATTGACTTCCTATTGCTCTTAAGATCTATGGGAAGGATAGGGACACAAATCCTTTATATTATAATTTGTGAAACCCCGAAAGACGAGTTCCTATTTATCTGTCCCGTCTCACCTTTGGCCACACGGTGTTTTTCTTTCTCATCCTTCATGTCTCAGCTCAGTGGTCATTTTCTTACGTCAGGAATACCTCCTCTGATGTTCTTAGGTTAGATCATCTATTTGCTCTCACAGTGACCTGTGTACCTACTGTATCATTGCTGATAGTCATGGTTTTACATTGTTATGTGCCATTTTCCCCCTCCAGCTAAAAGACCCCAAGAGGCCAAGGATCTTGTTTTCTTTTGTTTATCATTTGCCAGTGCTTAGCACAGTTAATTGGCTTATACCCATCATTCATTGATTCTTAAGATACCAATTTTATTTTTCCTTCACTAAGGAAAAAGAAAGTAATCTAATGAAAGATAAGCTTACAATATTATCGAAAGAATTTCCTATAAAAGCTGAATTAACTTGAATTGTAACATTTTCTCCCAGCCCCCTACGTTTCTATGATGGTAAAATAAATGTTATTGAAGGAAAAAAATTCTGGAATCTATTTCTAGATTCTGATACATTATGAAAATAATTGGCACTTAACAGTGGTTCCACTCTTCAGGCCTTCCAAAACAAACATTAGATTTGTTTCTGACTTTAAAGATAAATATTCAAGGTAGTTGTGATTTGGCTTTAAGTATAGGTTTGATGACTTTCTGAACTCTCAAATGATTCTGACTTGTGATTTTATCTGGGAAGGGATATTTAGTGATAATTTTAGTTTAAGAACATCACAAGAATTTTTAAATTTAGGGTGATGTGTAGTGAATCATTGCTTGTTTGTTTAGCTAGCTCTTCATTTCATTAATTTATCCTTTCTTTTTTTCCTCATGCTTTTGTTTCTTACAGGGAGATTAACCACTGTCAGCATTTGTGTTTTCATTCCTCGCTTGAGGACCTCTCCTCTGCACTATTCCTATAGGAGGTTGAAAAGGTCGTTTCCATAACAGATTTAATTTTTTATCTTGATTCAGTTTATTCTTCAATTAGAGAAATGTATCATGGAAAGACTCAGTTTGCCACTTAACAATGGATGTTCTCAAAGGAAAGTTTAAAAAATCTATCAAAAAACCTTTCTGTAATTTTAGGGGCTGTTTTCCTAGGTTCTAAATAATAAACACTCCTGGCAACCTGGCATTTGGTAGCAAGGGAATAAACTAATCACTTCAGTCTTTTGCAATCACTTAAAATACTCATTAACTGTGAGTCATTGTTTTGAAATAACGTACATTCTAGCTCTTTTTGTTTTTCTTGCTTGAATTGCTTCGTATTCTTTAGAAGAGTTGGTGGCAGTTTTGAGCTTAGTGTGCATTTTTATTCTCAAAATTGGGTGGTGCCAAAGCATATTGGTGGACAACAGACTATTCCCATCCAGTCAGATTGGTTGTACATGTCCTTTTGTAGAGTGAAAAGTACACTGAAGTATAGAACTTTTTTCTTCTTGCTGAGGTACTGATAAGTTCATTTTGCGAAATGGATATGTTTGAATTAATAGAGAACTAATTACCTTTGGCATCTTAGAAACGTATGAAATGCTCCTTTGCTAAAGGTAGAACTGCATTTATTTCCTCAGTAAAATTTGTAGTAGTCCTTTGAAAGCAGATAATAACCTTGATATTTATTTAACAGTTAAAAGTCAGGCACTATTATCACACTGATTAAAATGTATCTGTGTAAAATAGCTTGTTAAGTACTTCCTAGAATTTTAAAGTTTTAATTATAAGGACTCAGTAACTTTTTCATAAGCAGTTTTTATTTAAACATTTTAAGTATGTAGTCTTTTTTTCTAAGTTGGTAGGATTCTGTACATTTTCTAATATAAGCCCTTTTTTTCTTCATGGAAAATGTGACTTAATGAACTCGTGTTTTTTTAATAATGTCTTTGGAAAGTCATTAAAAACAATCTTGTAATGGCTATCAGATTTCTAAAAATAATTAGCTCCACTTCCAATTTTCATATAAACTAGAGCCATGGTATTTTAGTTGTAAAATTCAGTGCATTAAAAACAAAAATCAATAATCACCTTCTGGCAGTCACCTTTGTCCTCTGAACTCTTTGTGTTGGTGGTGACTATAGGACAGTCTGAATAAGGACATTTTATGCACATTTTCTAATTAAGTAGTCTAAATTCCAAACCTGTGTTTAAATGTATTAATTTATCTTCACATAGTATAGTTTCTTAATAGGTCTGTAGTATATATCAGCATTGGAAAATTTTCATTGCCTTTTCCACTGAGTCCACTAAAAATGTCAGGTTACCTGTAATGAAGAAGAGGTTATGCTAGAAGATTCAACACCTCTTTTGAATTCTTGGAGATGTATTATATGACATGCAGGCTCTACTAGGAAGGAAGGTATTTATATGTAGATTGTAAACTTATAAATTTTCAGTGAAAAATGGAGTACTATTTATTGGCTATGCTTTTGAGCATCATCTTATTTTCTATTTAATTTTGGCTTCCTGATTAGGAAAAGGACCAAATTTGTTACATAAATTGTTTTTTTATTGCTCACCTCAATAACTCCTAAGTATTTTTTTTTTTTTGGCTCACCCCTAATGTAAGTATATATTTTGAGTGTGCAGATCTGAGAGTTTTTGTTTGTTTGTTTTTAGATTACTCTCAACATTTCAGTACAAGTCACAAAATGATGGGGATATTCTAAAAACATTTGTCTTTAAAATTCCTTTCTCATAGGAAGTTACTGTAGAAAAGCAGTCACCGTCTCATGAACTGTTAATAACATTCCCTTTACATTGAAGGTACAGGTGTGGTGTGTTTATTGTTTTGAAGATTCTGCTTTATCATTACAAAAAAGGTCAGCAAATTTTGAATGTTTTTATTTCTGTGAAAGAGAAGTCCATAGTCCATCTCTTAAGTTTAACAACTCCTAAGTTCTTTATGATAGATAACTAGTGGACTGTATAGGGGAAAATAAAATAATTTTTAGCTGCTCCCTATCTCATGAAATATCCTAATGATTCTTCATTTTAAAGGTCCTTTTTTTTTTTTCAAATTAACCACACAGATGATAACCCTGGAACATTAAGTGCACACTTCTTATTTCAGCATTTTTGCTGCAGTAGCTTGCCTGTGACTGGTTGAGTGATTTTCACCTGAGTTGCTGTCTTTGTAAATTTGTCTGAGAATCCCTTTTCTAGTTAAAACAGCTGTTCCATCAGAAGTTACACACACACGATTTATTAAAGAAAAAATTTGCTATTGAGATTACATGTTATCCAGTAAAACTTTTCTTGAATTCTTAACATATACATACAAAATGTTTTATTTTGAAAGTGGAATCTAGCAAGTACCATAGTCTGAGACATGTAAGGTGTGTGTCTTTTATCGTCTATCCAACATTTCCTACTATATAATTTGCTCCAGTCCTTCTTTCTTCATATATTAAGCAATTTTTCCTATAATTCTTCCGATAATATTTACTGATTAAGGATTGCATTTTGTCACTATGCTTTTTTTTCTTTTTAATCCTTTACCCATTTTACCATAGGAGGAACAGCAAGTCTTTCCCATGTAACATAACTTTATTTGTTAGGACTGTTTAATGAGTGCTGTAAAATGTTGAAAGAATTGGGTTGAGTATTGCATGGCTTTAAACGGGTCTTTAAAAAATACAGATGTTTGTCTTTATGTTCTGGATGTTTAAGTTTTAGAAGTCTTGTTAGTGATTCCTATTCTCTTAAATTATAGCACAGTATATTCTTATTAGGACTGTGATTGTTGGTTTTGGTAGTGGGTACAAATCTATATTTCATGTGGAATTCTTGATAGTTTTGCAGGTTCTTTTTTCATAGATCTGATTAGCGTGATTGCATTTATCAACTGGTGTGGTGAATAAGGTGTTCATGCTGGGAGAAGTGTTTTGGCTCTACCATTTTCCTTTTATGTGCTTGTGTTTGCATTGTTAGTATCATTCCAATTCTAAATTTCTTCGCAGGAATATAGCAAAGCCTTTTCTCCATTTGGTGTGGGTTATTTTGTTTAAAACAATATAAAATAACTCATTTAATCAGATGCCCATAAACCTCAGTAGAATTTAAAACATGGAAAATGACAAGAAGGAGTCGAAGGAATACTGAAATTCCTGTACCTTTGTAGCACTGCCACTGAGGAAGCCTTGTGTGGAACACACCTTGGACTTTGTAGTTGATGGAGACCATCTGACCCAGGGATAGACTAAGTATGCAGTGTCAGTTTGCATGCTAAATATCAGCAGGGTGCAGCATCTTTCTGAAGTTTTTGATTTAAGAAAAAAATTTAAGGGTTTTTCCTGCACCAAATAGATGGTCTTTTACCCTCTAATTTGAAATTTACTGGTTTAGACTATGGTTAAAAAAACCTCTTTTTCATAGTCCTTGAAAATTAAAATAATTCGCATGTCATTTAAAATTCCAGCCTTATGAAACGGTTCACAATTTTTCCATCACCTTAAATTTCCTTAAATTTTTTAAATTTCCGAGGGTATCAAACCTTCTGAATTAAACCACCGTGCAATCTTAGGCAAATATTAAAACAAAGTTTGATGAAAGTGATAACCTATATCCATGCTACTATAACTAGGACTGTATGAATAAAGTAAGCAATCTATTTTTAACTTTACCCTTTTTAGGGGGATGAGACAATTTGTTTATTAGAAATACTCTTTGTGGATTTACATATGTAATTTGTTTACCTCCACTTTGAAATAGCATATTCATTTTCTTCTGGAGACTTTTAACTTTTTTCACGGAAACTTTTGAACATGAAGACGTATTCTTGATTTACCTAATTTGTGAACATTTAAAGTAAGAGTATTATGCTGGAAAATACTTTAAAATGCTCAGGTTTTGATAGATGAAAAGGAATAATGTTCCCACACATTTTGACTTTGAAAATTTAATGATTGCTTTCTGTTATCGATGTGACTTAGAAATTGTAGGGGCTAATAATTTTTTCCGAGAAATTTTCTAATTTATGCTCACTTAATTTTTCTACAACTCTTACTAATATTTTAGGAGGAAGTAATTATATATATACCTATATTTATTTGTGAATACCCACAAACGTGCATACATACACTTCGTATATGTGTGTGTATATAAACACTTTGTTGATCTCTGACCAGGGAGAGCATGCTAGATCACATAGCTGTAATTCTAGATTGCTTTTTTAGAATTGGTGCCATGTTCTAGAGCTAAGAGATCAGGAGGTAGAAGGAAGAAGGGGTGACTGACAACTGGAAAGATCTGGGGAAATGACTGCTGTCCCTTTCTTCATTAGTAGTAACCAATCTGCTTTTGCTGAAATGTCTTATGTTTGCTTTTAAGAAGCTCCTGTTGTTAATAGTGTTGCTGTTTCCAGAAATAGAAGGGAGAAGGAAGGGAATTATAGAGGCAAAACTTGACTTTTAAAATCCTGTCTTTGAGGGGAGAAATTTCAAGTGCCTGGATTTCATCTTTTCTATTTAGTGTACTTTTGATGCGGTGTTTTTTAAGGTGTCCCTTTCTACATTTTGCTGCATTTAACAAACATAAATAGTATGTCACTTGCAATATTAATTCTTCTCATTATAAGTAAGGAAGAATGTTTCATTACTGGTATAATGCAGTTACTGGGTATATTTTGAAGGTGACCTAGGTGTGTCTGATGCATTGGGATGTCCTAGGTTTTTCTGTCGACTGGCTACATAGCTAGTTTCCATTAGCTGTGATACCCATGTTACCATTTGGAGCCTGAATCCATGCCTTCAGGAACTTTTATCAAGAGACTCAGATTATTAAGAGGTGTTTTGTTTTGTTTTGTTTTAAGTAGAGTCATCAGAATTAAGAAAGAAGTCACCCATCGTGGAGGGGAAACAGGAAGAGGGAGTGCCCCTCATCATTCAGCATCAATTTCTAGTGCCCCCAGATTCCCAAGCACGTTAATGATGTTTAACAAGAAAACTTTTTTTTTTTTTTTTTTAAGTTTATTTTGAGAGAGAGTGTGAGTTGGGGAGGTGCAGAGAGAGAGGAAGACAGAAATCCCAAGCAGGCTCTGGTGGTGGCACTCGACGTGGGACTTGAACCCACAAACCATGGCTTGAACTCACAAACCATGAGATTATGACCTGAGTGGAAACCAAGAGTCAGAGGCTTAACTGACTGAGCCACCCAGGCCCCCCAACAAGATAACTTTTATTTTTATGTTTTTATTTAAATCCAAGTTAGTTTACATATAGTGTAATTATGATTTCAGGAGTAGAATTTAATGATTCATCATCACTTACATATAACACCCAGTCATCCTCCCAACAAGTGTCTTCCTTAATGCCCATCACCCATTTAGCCCTTCCTCCCACCCAACACCCCACCAGCAACTCTCTGTTTGTTGTCTGTAGTTAAGAGTCTCTTATAGTTTGTCTCCCTCTCTGTTTTTATCTTATCTTTCCTTCCCTTCCCCTATGTTCCTCTGTTTTGTTTCTTAAATTCCACATATGAGTGAAATCATATGATATTTCTTTCTCTGATTTATTTCACATAGCATAATACATTCTAGTTCCACCCGTGTTGTTGCAAATGGGCAGATTTTATTCTTTTTGGTCGCCAAGTAATACTCCATTGTGTGTGTGTGTGTGTGTGTGTGTGTGTGTGTGTGTGTGTGTGTGTCACATCTTCCGTATCCATTTATCCTTTGATGGACATTTGGGGTCTTTCCATACTTTGGCTATTGTCAATAGTGCTGCTATAAACATTGGGGTGCATGTGCCCCTTTGAATCAGCATTTTGTATCCGTTGGATTTACCTAGTAGCACAATTACTGGGTCATAGGGTGGTTCTATTTTTAATTTTTTGAGGAAGCTCCATACTGTTTTCCAGAGTGGCTGCACCAGTTTGCATTCCCACCAGCAGTGCAAAAGTGTTCCTCTTTCTTCACATCCTCACCAACATCTGTTGTTGCCTGAGTTGTTAATATTAGCCATTCAGACAGGTGTGCGGTGGTATCGCATTGTGGTTTTGATTTGTATTTCCCTGATGAAGAGTGATGTTGAGCATCTTAAAACCTTTTTTTTTTTTTTAATATTGTGGATACTGTTGTTCTGCAGGTAAAGTAACACATTACTCTAGGATACTCTAGGATAACACAGCTTAGCTAAAACATTTAGAAACTACTTTTGGAAAATGGGATTATGTTTATATTAAAATCAACTTCATTTCAGTTTCAACCATTCCTTTCAAAGTACTATAGAGGGCAACATGAAGAGGTTTATCTGCTCTCAGAAATAGTATACATTGATTTTATTCATATAGTATACATAGGTATTTTATTTTATATTATATATTTATATATTTACATATTTACATATATACATATTTACACATATATTTACACATATACATATTTACACATATACATATTTACATATATAAATATATATACTTATATTTTATATTTTATTCATATAGTATACGTAGGATTTTATTCATACCGATATCCTTATTTTTCCCCTCTGTGAAATTATTGCTCATTTGAAATGAAGAAGCTTTGTTTATTTTACAGATTTTTAATAGGTTTAAAAATAGTACATATTGCGAAGTATTGCTCTTATCTCTGTTCCATATTCACCCAGTGGTATCTACCTTCCTTACGCAGCTCTAAGCAGCCACTATTAAGTTCTTTATTGTTCTTTCAGACATTCTATATACATATTAAAGCAATTCAGAATTTATATTCTTATTTTTTCCACTTTTTAAAACTTTATGCAAAAGGTAGCACATTATACACACTGTTTTGTCCCTTTTTTCATACAATAAATAGACTATTTCCTCATTCTTTTTTTTAAACAATTGCATAATACTGCATTATATGGGTGGACCATATTTTACTTACCCAGTCTCTAATTGCTGTATTTTTAGGTTTTTTCCTCTTTTGCTAATATTGTGATGAGTAACCTTGTACATATGTCATTTCCTATCTGCATAATTATATTCATAAGTAAAATTCCCAAGAGTAGACTTGCAGTATCAAAGTGTATTTGTAATTTTGAGGAAAATTGTCAAGTTTCCAACCATGAGATTTGTGCCAATTTATGCTCCCACTAGCAATGGGTGAGAGTGAGTGCATTTTTCCCTCCTGGCTTGTCTTTAGAGTATACAATTGAATTTCTGGATTTTGCCCATCTGTAAGGTGAAAATTGTATCTCGGAGTAGTTTTTATTTGCATATTTCTTATGAGTAACTTTAGGCTTTTCATATTTATTTCCATGTACTACCAGTTCATATTTTTTGCCCATTTCTGTTGAGTTTTTGTTGCTGTTAGTCTTTTGTGATAAGAGGGAGTAGCCAGTATTTTTCCCAGTTTGACATTTGTTTTTTGATTTTGTGTGTGTGTGTGTGTGTGTGTGTGTGTGTGTGTGTGTGTGTGTGTATTGCCATTGCAGAGGTTTTTGATTTTTATGGAATCAGATTCATCGAAGTTTCCATTTATGACTAAAATTTTGAGTCAGAAAGACCTCTCTCCTCCAAAGGTATGAAGAAATTATATTTTCTTTAACTATTAGTTTCATTTTTTCTATATGCATCTTTGACTCCTTTGGAGTTTATTTTAGTTCACTAAGTAGATCCAACTTTATCTTTTTGCAGATAGCTCCTGTTGATCTGACATTTAATGAGTATATTTTCTTTAGATGATCAGCTCATACTCAGCATGAGTTTAATTAGAATATCCTTTAATGTTTTGAATCTAAGGACAGTAAACAAAAGATGAGTAATAGGAAAGGTAGCATTTTTCTGTATTTAGTTCTCTTCTTAATTGAGTTACCAAACCTGTAATGATCTATAGGTACCCACATGTAGAAAGGAAATTTTCCACAACTTTTCTACTACATTTGCTAGAGTTTAGTGTAGGTCACTATCAAGGTTTGTCTCTCAAAACTCAAAACTGTGTTGTCCATACGTACTTAAGTAACTTGTCTTCTGAGTTCTCTCCCCGCAAAGACCTTAAGTAGTTAACTTTGAGAGCAAACTTAGAAGGAGAAGGTGGTAGAGAAAAGATACTCTACCATGGTTCAGCATAGCACTGACAGCATGTCACCATGGTGACATATAGTTGGATATGTCTCCTCTGTTTGCTGTTAGGATTTCCAATGGTTGTTGCAAATTCTGAATCAAAAGAAAAAGAAAAAAAAGAACCACCAGATTTTACAAGCTGATCTCTGTTTTAGTCAATTCACATTATTTCAGGAGTGTTTTCTATTAAATAGTTCATTCTGTCTTGTTAGTCTATTCCTAATCCATTTATCTTCATGTTTTCAAGGATGAAAGTCACCGATATTTGTGTTTTTTGTATATGGTACAAGAAAAGATCTGACAAAACCCATCATTTCTTTCAGTGAGATTGAAATGAATTGATACTATACTGATCACAAAAAGCATCTATATATATTTGAAAAAGTGAGTAGGTTCATGTTTGAAGATACAGAACCCAGGGATTCCTATTTATCAATCACCTTTTAGATCCTTTACAGTAAATCATTTAGACTAAGTCCTACATGCAGTAAAGCAAAATGGTATGGGAGAGGCAGTCCCTTCTCTCATGCAGGAGCTGACTTAATAGGGGAGACAGCCATTACAGAACATTTCAGAGGTGTGAGGAGAGGTGAGGTAGGGGATTACTGTGTGATTGGTCACAGTTACACCTAACCTGGTCTGGAAGAGCAGGGAAGGCCAGCCCGAGGAGGTGACTTTTCAGCTGATCCCTGAAGAGGATCCATGAGACAGGACTGGAGGCAAGAAAATCAAGTAGGAGGCAATTTCAGGATGTAGCCAAGAGCAAATGTGGGTCTGAACTAGGTCAGAGGCTTTAGAGATAGGAATGAAGAGACAGATTTGAGATAGACTTAGGAATTCCTGCCTCGTTAATTGATGGATGTGGGTGTAGGCAAGGGATAAATTAAGAATAACTTGTTTTTCTAGGTGGAAAGTGATTCTGTCTCACAGAAATAGGAAATACAGGAGGAACAGGTTTTCAGAGGGAAGACTAAATCACTTGTAAGCATGTTGAGTTTGAAACAAATATCCAAGTAGAGATGCCTAGTGAGCTTGCAAATTTGAGCCTGAAAATGGGGATAAAATTCTGAAATGAGGAGATTGACTTGGAAGCTGTTATCCTCAGGTTGATAAACAAAGATAAGGGAGTAGAGGTGATGACCCAGGAAGTGTGTGTAAAATAAGAGCAGGGAGTTCAAGGAAGAGCTTTTGGGAACATCAGCATTTAAGGGATGTGAAGATTCTCATAACGGCCTTTGATTGGGCTGTTTCTCCTTCCCTGAATGCTACCCAGCTTCTTCACCTAACCAAACCTAATCAGTCCTTCAGCAGTCAAATTAAAACCTATTTTTTTTTTTTATCACAAAACCATTTCTACCACTTTCTCTAGAATTTAGGGGAAAAAAAAGATATTTATTGTTTGTAGCATTTATTTTTAGTCAATCAAATACTACTACATAGAATCCCAGCTTTTTGACTTAACTGGTTCCTGAATGTTTAAAAAGTGTGTGTGTGTGTGTGTGTGTGTGTGTGTGTGTGTGTGTGTGTGTGTGTTTCTTTTTGGAACGCTGTCATTTGGATGGGTGGGTGTTTTTAGATTGTTATACTGAGCACCTACTTATATGTCAACTAATTAGGTGCTAGATGTTAGAGATCAAGAAATACAATATATCTCCTGATCTGAGGGTGTCAGTAGCTTAATGTGGAAAATAAGACAAATGGGTGGATGTTTTATGAAGTTCATAATTTCCCTTATTCTCTCCTCCTAAATGTAAATTTGAACTAATTTGTTGCTACATTAACCTTATTTCTCCCCCCAACTATTAGAGTGACATATACTCTCCTGTAGAAAAACAGAAAAATCTTGGGCATAGATTTTTGTTCAAGTTGTTTGAAAATATTTGAAGTTATACCTGGTTACACATACATTTCCATAGTTTTTTTTTTTTTTTTAACTTAGTGTTTCCCCACATCATCATAAGTTCTTCAGAAATATTTTTACTTGCTATATAAAAACATTATGTGGCTGAATCAGAGTTTCCTTATTTTCATTGCCAGACATTCATTTCATGTTTTTCACTGTTTCCTTATAAATAGAGATTTAATGAACATTCATGTTTGTTCATTCATCTTTTTATGCATTTAGGATTGTTTCATTAGGGTTAATTCACAGATATAAAATTACTGGGCAAGAGTACACACACTTTTGTGACTCCTAATAAATACTGGCAAATTGCTTTTCAGAAGGGCCTTGACTATATTTGCACTAGCAGTATATGAGAGTACTCAGGATATTATCTTTTACTAAATTTGCTAATTTTCTAATTTTATGGGTAAAAATAGTACCTTGTTTTAATGTGAATCTTTGATTATTAATGATAAACATGTTAAAACTAATTGCATTTCTTCTTTTGAGGTCTTCTCCCCCTTTAGTTCTAGTAACTAATTTAGTGAACGGTTGCATATTCTTACTGATTTAATAGACTTAGATCAGATCCTTAGCTTTTATCATTTTCATGACTAGGAGGTCTAGTTGTTTTTTTGTTTTGTTTTTTGTCTTAAAAGTGTATTAAAACTTTCCTACTCCTCCCCGCTTCCTTTTTTTTTTTTTTTTAATTTTTTTTTAATGTTTATTTATTTTTGAGACAGAGACAGAGCATGAACGAGGGAGGGTCAGAGAGAGAGGGAGACACAGAATCTGAAGCAGGCTCCAGGCTCTGAGCTGTCAGCACAGAGCCTGACGCGGGGCTCGAACTCATGGAGATCATGACCTGAGCTGAAGTCGGTCGCTTAACCGACTGAGCCACCCAGGCGCCCCTCCCCGCTTCCTTTTTTTAAAACTATGGTAAACTACCCATCACATAAAATTTGCCATCTTAACCATTTTTAAGGGTACAGTTCAGTGGCATTAAGTGCATTCACTTTGTGGGACAACCATCACCACCACCCTACCCTCTTGGTCATTTTGATTAGTCCTGGAGCATAACAGTGTTGGCTTTGAGATTCACCGGTGTTACCTGTGGCATTCCTACCATTAGTGAGCCATTATTTTGGTCAATATTTTAAAAATAATTTTGTGGAGATTTGTTGGTTTGTCTAAGCATAGAATCACACTGTCTGGGTGCCATAGTTGAGATTTCAGTTTATATTGGCTCTTGGGTTGTTATTAATAATTTAGGGTCCCTCATTCAATATTATGGCTTATTGGCATTCATGTCCGTTTTCCCTAAACTTATTGTTTTGTTCTACACGATGGATGCTCATCTGCTATTTCGTCTTCTCACACAGGGCCTCATGCGATATTTACACAGTTTGTCGTTGTTCTTTTTGACTACTTCACTCAGAAATTTTGTCTGTGAGGATATGTCTCTGTGTCTGTCTGTGTCCTTATGTGCTGGCAGAGGGCACAGGAAGGTGGGAGGAGGGCACAGGGTGTGGGGTGGGAGGAGTGTGACTTATTCAGAAAACCAAAGGGACACAGAGTGGCTGGGCACAAGGAGCCAGGGGACCGTGGTATGAGATGGGATTGCAGGGGTAAGCAGGGGCAGGTACTGTAGTGCCCTGTGGTAGCTAAATTCCTACAGCACTGAGACTAGTACTCCATTAAAGGATGTGAATGGGAGCTGGAAACAGTCTAATATATATATATATATATGTGTATATAATTTTTTTTTTTAAAGATCATCCTGGCTGCTGGGTTGGGGAACTGGATTATAGAGGAAAAAGAATAGAAGCAGGGTGATGTGTTGGGAAGCTGTTTCTGTTATCCCGGGGGCACTGCTATACTGATTTTCTCTCTTTCTTTTCATTACTAAATGCACATATTGTGGCCATCTGTTGCACAACTGAAGATAACTGGCCAGGTTTATTCCATGGAAAAGTGAAACTTATAAGAACAAATGAGCATCTGGAGTGCTGGGTTCATTAATATCCTATTGTAACCAAGCTAACTAACCCCAGGCTAAATGTAGTAAATCTCAAGAATTCACTGTCAACTATCATTGAACATCCCTGTGAGGTTAAATGAGCTTTAATGATAAAGGACATAGTGAATTCAGAAAGATACTCGTATTCCTATTTTATATATGGAGAACAGGAAGTACAGTCATTAATAGTACCAAAATAAAAAAACAAAGCATCTGTCGGTTTCTTTTAAATGCAAGCACCATTTTGTCACCATCGTGCTTTTTAGTTAATTCCTTCCAAATCTATTATAACTTCAGGGTGTAAATGAAATTAGAGAGTTATATGCACATTTTTGGTATTTATTATTTTTGTGTCCCAAATTAAAGGTTGTGTAATTGCTCTGGGAATCTGCCTCTGATTCCCCACGCCTGGGAAAAGGCCCCTCTTACGTGCTCTGATGGCACCTTATACCTTCCTCTGTGTTAACCATCTACTTGTGCTGAATCCTGTGGCTCTGAGGACAGCAATCAAAATTGGGGAGAATGAAGGCAAGGGCAGGACACAATTAGGGGGACAACCTGGCAGGGACTTGAGGCAAGTGTGAAACTTCTGTGAAGTCCTGTGACTCTTCTGTTTCACGCCACAGTACAGTTTTGTTTCAATAGGAAATAGTATTTTAAATTACCTAACATCGAACACAGTTGACATTACAGGGAGCCGTAAGTGTGGCTTTCTCTGCTTTCAGCATACTGTTATCTTCTCCAGGGTGAGGAGTTACGGTTCTGTAGTATTTTGTATACTTTAAGTTACTTTCTTTTGTTGGCTTTAGGGGATAACATCAGTGTCTGTGTGATTAGCCTTTGTAAGGTTTTTAAGATCCTGTATTTACTATGAGCGCAAAATGTTGAAAAGGATTCAGATCCTTAGTTCTTCAGGATAACGGATGCTCTGATTCCTTTCTTTCGACCTGGCTAAGGTTGCTCTTACACTGCTTTTGAGCCTTGCTTATTTCGACACTGCACTGCTCTAGTTTTCTTTCTGCTGTTTTTATCTCCTTTCTTGGTTATTTACCCTCCCTCCCTTGAGCTGAGTGTGGGTATGTAAAAGTCATCTCCTTAGTTCTATTTCTTTCTGTCAACTTCCTGCTGAAGCATTTGCCATAGTTCTTCACCTCCACACTCTACAGAGGACTCCAAATCCTTACCTTCAACCTTGGGCCTTGTTCCCATCTCCCTGTTCTATGGAGCTAACTTTGCCTCAGATTTTGTTGGAGCTCCTTCTCAGTGCGTAGCTTCTATGAATGATTGCCCCGGCGTTTCCATCATCTTTGCTCTAAAGCTTAGTCACCTTTGCGTCCACTTTCCTGTATATCACCACCACAGCCCCAGGTGATAACTGCTTCTTTGGACTGTTTGTGGGAGACACCATATGGACCGTCGGGCATCCAATAACCATCCCAGTCATGCAATTAGTCTTATTAAAACATTCATTCTCAGGGAGGCTGGGTGGCTCAGTTGGTTACGTGGCCGACTTTGGCTCAGGTCATGATCTCACTGTTTGTGGGTTCGAGCCCCGCGTCAGGCTCTGTGCTGACAGCCCAGAGCCTGGAGCCTGCTTTGGATTCTGTCTCCTGTCTCTGCCCCTCCCCTGCTCGTTCCCTTTCTCTTTCTCTCTCTCTCAAAAATAAACATTAAAAAAAATTTAAAAATTCCCTCTCAATACTCAATTTAGAAGTCTTTAGTTGCTTCCTATTGTCCTAGCTGACTACTTACTCATGCATTTAATAATTTTACTTCATCCTAGCTCCTTGCTCTTATGTACTCTCTTTACCTGAAATTCCCACTTCATTCTTCCCCTGAAACTTACCTATCCTGGGATCACGTTTTAAGTTGTGCCTGATTAGATGTGAACTGCTTTTGGAAACTCAAAATAGGTGTTGTTTGTTGGTTTGTTTGTTTTTTTGGTGACGGTTTAAAAAAAAAAAAAACTGCCACTCATCCACATCCTGCCTTATTCATTTCTTGAGTCCAGGGGCAGAGTGGTTATAAGAAAGGACCCGAGCTGCACTGCCCACATTCACATACATCTCAGTCCCACCTCTCACTACTGCACCTTGAGCTGATTCCTTAACCTCTCTGAGCCTCATTTTTCTCACCTATAAATCGGGAGCAGTAGTAGTACCCAACTCCTAGATCTGTTGTGAGGCATAAGTTAATAGATATTTTAAACACTGCCTAGTACTATATAGATGTTTGCTATTATCCTTACATGTTAAGAAAATATCCTATTCCCTAAGCTGCTAAAATGGAGAATGTTTTCTTCTCATTTGCAATGCCCTACAGAAATCTATCCTGGTACCTTTTGTATAGTAGGCATTCAATAACTACTTATTGAATCAAATTGAAATTTATTGCAAAATCCAGTTGTCCAACAACAGCTACTTTTGGTTTTGAAATAAGGCTGTTTAAACTTGTACAGAGTAGTTTCAGCAGCCATAAAGTGAGGTCACAGAGTTTTTCCGGGATAATTTAATAGCAGAGTATACGGTTTCCTTGTTTAATTACATGGTTTGGAAAAAAACCCAACCATGTAGTTTTAAAATGTATATTTTAAACAAAATTATACAAAGATGATGGAATAGCAAACCTTTGGGCACTTAAACACTGAAAACATAAGCTTTGGTGTTTTAAGTTAAAATAACAACAACAACAAAACCCTAAGAGTTACAGTAGGCAACAGTTTGCACGCAGTAGAGATGACCTTCCAAGTGAAAGCCTCCCAGAGTAGCGTTAGCAGTTACGTATCGTTTTCTTTTGTAAACACTAGTTTTAGTCTCCCTTCTGGGATTTTTTAACTTCCATATACCTATGGCTTTTGTAAAATATATTGAATGGAGTTTTTGAGTACCTCCTTAGGATTGAGTAAGAGATGTGCAGGACTAATGTTTGCCGTCAGTCTTGTATGTTAAATTTTAATATGTTGGAATTGTGATAATATTGTTTGAAGCTTAAATATTTGACATTCCATCAGTTTTATTCATATGGTTTAAAGAAATGGTAAACATTATCATAGGGGTAGACATTTAATTTGGTTTTATCAATCTGCTTGAGATTAAATAGCCCTAAAATCAGGGGCACCTGGGTAGCTCAGTTGAGCATTCATTCAGCTTCCACTCAGGTCATGATCTCATGGTTCTTGGGTTGGAGCCCTGCATCGGGCTCTGTGCTGACAGCTCAGAGCCTGGAGCCTGCTTAGGATTCTGTGTCTCCCTCTCTCTCTGCTCCCCCCTGCTCGCTCTCTCTCTCAAAAATAAATAAATATTAAAAAAATAGCTCTAAAATTAGACCACAGGTGAAATATAGAGTGGTGTTTGATTCAGATGGGGAAAAAGGGAAGAAATATCCCTTAAGTATTTAATTTTTCTGGTTCCACGAGGAGAAAAATTGAATTTTTACCAGTAAACAGAAGTCTGATTAAGTGCTCTAAGAGTGTAAAATTATTTTTTAAACTTTAATATTTTATTCTTTTTGAGGATACCAAGTAAAGTGTTTTTTTTTCCTCTAGGTTTTATGGGGGGGGGGAGGGGTTTGAAGCATTGGACAAAGAACCACTAGGAGTTCGAGTTCCCACCGAGTAATCATTACTTATGATAGTAGTTTTATTAACTTGTGAATTTAACAGAGTTAAGAACTAAATTTCCATCTTTTTATGTTAATATACTCTTAAGATTATTTAATCGTCTCTTAATTTTGTCATGAATTTATTTAATATACTTTTAAATATTAAGGTGTTCTAAGTATTGCTAGTCAAAATAAAATATAGATGTATTCAAGAATCTATAAAATTAGGTTTTGTAATGGATCAGTGTTTAAGTAAAAGGAGGAAAGGTATCGGATACTTGTAATGAAATATTCACCAGCTGTAGAATGAGCTGCTCATCCACTTGCCAAGTCTTACCTCTGTTACTGTTTCATTCGTCTTTTTAACCTTTGGGTAGAAACACTGGGAGTTCATGCTGTAAACTTCTCTATTCTCTGTGCTTTAGAGTTGAAAATACTAGATGATTTTTATATTCTAGGTTGACCCCCCCCCCCCCCCCCCCCCCCCGCACAAAATTGAAGAACATTCTTGGGCAAGTAGGTGATTTACAGATTTATTAGCAATGGTAATATGAAAATTTAAGGGTATTTATGTATGGCATCTTGCAGCTGTGGTGGAAATCATTTCCTTCCTTTCTCTTCTGCGGTGTTAACTTTAATCTAGATTTGTATATTCCAAAAGAGAGCCCCAACAGGTTTCTAGATACTTTTATATGTCACCTCTCTGCCCCCTGCTGTTTTTTCCCCTGTAATTTATAGAGTATCTGTGTGGGAGCGTTAGAAACTATCAGGAAGTAGAATTGCTGAAATGGCAACCTTCATATTAGTAATGACATGATAACTTGAAAATTGTTGATTGTAGATATTGTCTGTGCTATGTGAATCTTGTTCATATTTTTTATCTTCAGATTTCATTATGTTCAATATGCACCTATTACTGTGTCTGTAATGATTGACAATAATAGTTTTTGTCTCGAGCAAGACTTCTATCAAGTAATCTGATCTCGCCTATTTGAATTCACTGTTTCTTGATTTCTTATGGCTGTTGTTATCAGTTGCAGTAATCAATTGAAGATTCTGTATACCTTTTTGGGGACCTAGTGCTGTGGGAATACAAGGGAAGTTTGTTGTGGTCCTTGCTAAATAGCTTGTAGTTTTGTTGTGAAGAAAATGTATGCATGTGAGATAGTTATAAAAACAGCAAATCCTTAAGGATTAGGTCACAAGACATAGTCTACACATGGAGGAAGAACTAAGTGGATTCAGAGCAACAGGGTAGGACTTACTGAGTAGTAAGGACTCTGGAGTTAGACTGGCTGGATTTGAGTCCTGACTCTACCACTTACTAACTATGTGAGCTTGATCAAGTAACTAGTTTATGCCTGTTAACTGTCAAATGGGGATGATAATATAACTTATCCCCTAGGATTGTTGACTTGTGTGTGGCCTTTCTAAAACTGGGGTTTCTTGAGGAAAAAAAAAAAAAAAGCCTTAATGACCTTAGGCATCTATTGTAAGTAATGACTTGACTTCTCTTTTTATGCATCTGGGATGGGACCAGTTATGAGCCATCCTTGGGAGATTTGAGAAAACAGCTACTCAGATAATTTTCTGTGTGTAGTGATTCCAGGGAGTAACCCTGGTCGAGGACTAAATGC
Organism: Panthera leo; assembly: GCF_018350215.1. Classification (NCBI taxonomy): domain Eukaryota; kingdom Metazoa; phylum Chordata; class Mammalia; order Carnivora; family Felidae; genus Panthera; species Panthera leo. The sequence continues at coordinate 26,062,383 of NC_056679.1, forward strand.
ATTACCATATAATGAATCATGTGGAGCAGGGCTTGCAAGTGTTAGCTGGTATTGGACTCTGAAAAAGAGTATTTAATCAGAGGTAAAGAGTTTTTCAGGCTGGGAGAAGTTAAGGGTTATCTGAAAGTGTTTTCCATCTCAAACAAGTATCCCATTACTTTGTATCGCTAGGACCAAGATGGGACCTGGAAAATCAACAACTTAGTCATGAATCAGAAAAGCGTGGAACATTTGAAAGGAAGGTTATGCATCCAAAAAAAAACAACCAACAACCCCTTCTTATGTGTATCAAAGTCATGTAAGTTTACAAATACATTGAAACTAAGATAAAAAATTTTTAGTGAGCAAGAGATAGCAAATGGAAATTAACCATATACCAAAAAGGTAAATTAACACACCTTTGTTTTTGTGGCTACAATTTTGTGTTGTTGCATGTAAAGGCAAGCTGAAGAGAAACATTTATTTCATTTGATAAATAGTGTCCTATAAACACAATTTTAGATAGGTTAAGTATGAAAAATTGGCTGTTGAGTATAAGGATCTTTGGTAACATTGGGAGAGAGCCATTTCACTGGAGTATCAGCCCACAGTGCACATGTGAGTACTTACTGTCTCTCTCACAGTTTCACTATATTTGTAAACTGACATGGCTTTGATACAGTTGATATGCTTATGAAGAAGTTGTTCCTTGTTGTTTTTACTACAGTAGACTCCTAACTCATCCTCCTACATTTAGAGTTCCTCTTCCCTGCATTTTATCCTACGTGTCACTTCGATGATCATTTTCTGTCATCTCCCACAGGAGATGGGGGAGAATTAGATTGAATTAGAACTATTAGAGTAAAAATTACCATTGGACTCCCACTAGTACACTCACCCCTTCCCCCCGACCAGCCTCTGGGACCAAGTCGGACTGTAGGGAGGATTTAAAGAATTCCAGTTCAATACTGGGAGATTCAGCAAGAGGGGCAGTGCAAATCTGATGCTTTATCTCTCAGTATTTACAGTTGGTATACTGCTCTGTTCCCATCATTAGTTCCTCATCTCTCACCCTAATTCACGCGCCTAGAATATTTTATTTCTCTTTGTAGAGTTCTTGCTTTGATAAATGTCAGCCTGTTCATGGAACTCAGAGATGGACTGTCTCCCATGTGTGCCATCGTCAGTGCCCTATCTGTTGGGGCCTCTGTTAATGTGTGCTGAAATTTCTGGCACCAACCATTGGCCTAATTATTACTTGTTGCCTGTCAGGGTTTTATCTGTGTGTGTGTGTGTGTGTGTGTGTGTGTGTGTGTGTGTGTGTGTGTGTAAATATTTTTAACTTTATTTATTTATTTATTTATTTATTTATTTATTTATGTATTGAGAGAGTGAAGAATGAACGAGCTGGGGAGGGGCAGAGAGAGAGGGAGAGGGAGAGTCCCAAGTAGACTTTGTGCTGTCAGTGCAGAGCCCCATGTGAAGCTCAGTGTCATGAACCGTGAGATCATGACCTGAGCTGAAACCAAGAGTCAGACTCTTGGTGCCTGAGCCACCCAGGCACCCTGGGTTTTATCTGTTTTTTACCTACTAAATTTTCCATACTGCCTGCTGTTGGTTTACCAACTCCCAGTTTCTAGTTCCAAATCCTTATCTGTTCCAGTCCCACCTTGGGAACCTCTGGCACTGCCCCCAAAATGACAATGGCAGAGAGTGAAATGTTCTTTATAAAACCTCTAGTGAAGGAAAGAGCCAGCAGAGAGGATGCCATTAAATATAGGAGATAAAGTAAGGCCATAGAAAAAAATTGAGAAAGTTTTAGCATTAAGAACCCAGATGGGAGCCTTTTCTTTTTTTTTTGGTCGAGATTTTAATTCAGAAATTTTAAGGTGGACTGTGGGGAGGAGAGTGAGGGAATTTAATTGATTGGCTCTATCATCTCTGAAATTTAGGGAGAGATATCTTACTTGTTGGTAGATAAATTATAATGGCTCTAAGAGAATGAAAAAAAATATATAGTGGGAATGGATATGTCATCAACCAAGAATGAACACAGGAATTGTGGAACAGCTGTGGAATACGTCTGATTATGTCTGGCTCCTGTAACATTGGGAGCCCAGAAGCAGACTGGCTGATAATTAGTCAAGTGCATATGTGTGGTTTTTCTAGGATCTATTCCAGAAGGGGTTAAAGGCAGCTTACAAAAATCTATCTAGCGTGACAAAATAAAATTAAATATATATTGTGATGAAGGAGAGAGGTTGACAAGAAGAGGGAGCTCAGAATGAGAATAATACTCAGACTCTACGTATGAGGAAGTTTAGAAATGGGCCATAAATTCGCTGAGAGCTTTCTAGTAGCCAGTGTAGAGACAGAAATAGTAATTATGGATTCCAACCCTGTAAAACATGAAACAAATGAGTTAATTAGGCAAAGTGCAACAATTGTTGGCATTGAGAAAATGTTTGCCCAAAGTCTTTTCTGTAAATTTATAAACTCAATGAAAATGGAGAACATGCTTTGGGTCAGAAGAAATAGCCATAGGAAAAAATCAGTCTTAAGTGTAAGAAGAATAAGTAACTTAATAATGGGGGGGGGGGGGGGGGCGCTCTTTTTTTTTTTTTTTTTTTTTTTTAAGGTGTTGGGAATCTATAGATGTTATTATGTGGGCAGAATTAGATTGAATTAGAACTATTAGAGTAAAAATTACCCCATAGACAATGAAATCACATAACTATAGTTTGTCATCAAAGTACTATTTTAAAGGAAGTATTTATAAATTCTAGATATTTCAAAATACCAGTTTACCTCTAGTCATCAAGGCAGTCTAAAGATCTATCTCTACTTATTGGGGTTTACCTGGGTACCTTCAAATCCAGATTGGCAAAGCATTCTCAGATATCAAGTGTTCCCAGCAGAAACAGTTGAAAATTTCTTTGAAATTTAAATTTTCTATGAAGAATCTTCTGAAAGAATCTGGTTTCTAGAACATCATCTAATACCAACCAAACGATTTAGGGAGCCTAAGGGCCCAGGGCAGTGTGACGAGGGGATTGGTATGAAATGGAATACGAGTGAGCATAATGATATGCCTAAGTCCTAAAGACCAAAATCGATTTTGTATTTCCAGTGACGGAGAGAACAGTTAGCTAAATTTTTATACTTAGGTTTTCATTTCAAAACCAAGTGAGGGATTTTTTTACCTTGACTGTAGTCTTATTTCATAAAAAAGAAAATTTGCATTTCTTTAGATTGACCTAGAACAATGTTTTTAATAAGAAGGATTAGCAAATATTCTTTCATGTACGAAATGCATTGATCAAGAAGCTCTTGTTTAATTAGTTTGAGGATGAATTGTTTAGCAGAAATATTGCACAAACAAGTTGCTAATTATTCTCTCAGGTATTGGTCAGCCATGAAGACCAAGTAGCAAAAGGGGAGTAGATCTATGAATTATTTTATGTTTGACTGAGCAAATGACTGACTCGATGAATATTCGCCAAGGGAGGTGCTTGCGATAAAAATATGATGAAGCCATGGCCCCTGTTCTCATGGCCTACAAGGGGATTATCTAGTCTATAGGAAAGTAAGCCAATTGTACTGTAGTGTGTTAAGTTCTCTGATAAATGCTTGGTATACTGTGAAAGTAGTGAATTGGGAGCTGGGGAGTAATCGAGGGAAGTTACTCACGTGGAAAAGGATTTCCCAGTTATAGGAAATACAGAGCCTTTAAACAATATAGATTTTTGAAGTAGAAGAGCGTGACCTCTCATAATGGAGGGGATGACAGGAAATGAGGCCAGAAGGGTAGGAAGGGGCTAAGGTAAGGAGCTTCACTTTATCTTAAAAGCTATATGGAAATAAGGATTTTGAGTAGGAAAATTGATGAGATATTCGCATTTTGGAAAGATGGATCTGTCAGCAACTTAGAGGAGGGATTAAAAATGGGGAACAATATTGGTGGCAACTAGATCATCTGGGACACTTGTAGGTAGTAGGTGAGAAGTGATAGGCCTGAATTAAGGCAGGAACAGTGTGGCAAGGAAAGGGTGGAGGAGAGAATTGTATTCTGAAATGAAGGTAGAATCTACTTTGACTCAGAGAGGTGATGGGAAAATGGAGTTGAATGTAATTTTGGCTCTCTAATTCAGGCCATAGGTTTTATTTTGTTTTGATTTTAAATTGAGGTGAAGTTCAATTAAACATAAGTTAACTGTTTTAACAAGTACAATTCAGTGGTATTTAGTACATCCACAGTGTTGTGTCACCTCTACTTGTTATCAAGTTCCAAAATATTTTCATCAGTCAAAAGAAAACACCATATCCATTAAGCAGCAATTCCCCATCTGCCCTTGCCCCAGACCCTGGCAACCCCCATCTGCTTTCTGTTTCTATGGATTTATGTATTCTGACTATTTCATATGAATGGCAGCATGCGATATGTAGTCTCTTTTGCCTGGCTTCTTTTACTAACCATAATGATTCCCAACTTCGTCTACCTTACAGCATTCATTCATTTTCGTGAATTCATGTTATGAATTTATGAATTGCATTCATTTTTAGGGCTGAATAATGTTCCATGTGTGTCTATTGGCATTTGTTAATCTGTTGACATTTAGTTGTTTCTACCTTTTGTGAATAGTGCTGCTATGAATATTTGTGTCCAAGTATTTGTTTGAGTTACCTGTTTTCAGTTCTTTTTGACATATATATGTAAGAGTGGAATTGCTGAGTCATATGGCAATTCTGTGTTTGATTTTTTGAGAAATCACCAAACTGTTTTCCACAGAGGCTGTACCATTTTGCGTCCCCACCAGCAATTTTTGAGGGTTCTAATTTCTCCACATCCTTACCAATTCTTGTTTTCTGAATCTTTAATTACAGCCATCCTAATGGGTATGAGTTGGTAGCTCATTGTGGTTGTGATTTGCATTTCCCTAATGATTAATGATGTTAAGCATCTTTCATGTGCTTGTTAGCTATCTGTATATCTTCTTAATTCCACTTTTAGGCATATACCCTAAAGGTCTGTAATGTATATACTAGACCATTATCAGATATATGTTTTGGAAATGTTTTCTTCCAGTCTGTAGGTTACCTTTTCTTGATAATGTCCTTTGATCCACAAAATTTTTAATTTTGATGAAGTCCAGTTTATTTTTTCTTTTGTTGTTTGTGCTTTTGGTGTTGTATCTAAGAATCACCAAGGTCATGAAATTTTGCTCTATGTTTTGCTCTAAGAATTTTGTAGTTTTGGCTCTTGTATCTTGATCGTTGGTCTATTGTGAGTTTGTATATGGTGCGAGTGGGAGTCTAACTTTATTCTTTTGTATGTGGGTATCCAGTTGTGGCAACACCATTTGTTGAAGAGACTATTCTTTTCCATAGTCTATCCTTTCCAAAATAGGGTTTATTTCTATATTTTCGTCCTGTGTGATCTCTGAAGTATCTGTTTCCTTAGCTTGTGGTCATCTAATGTTTTGGCACAGATTTCCTTGAACATGTGGAGCCCCCCCCTTCCCCCCAGATAACCTCAGTTCTTTCAGTCTTTGCAGGTTGATTCTGTGTTGGGACACTCCTTCAAAGCTTAGGTAGGTTCTTAATGGTTCTCCCTTAACCTTCTCCTCCTGCTTGTACTGACCCTAAAGATCAGCCAGAGATGAGAGTTTAGGGTCTTCTTACATCCTGTCCTGGGCATGTACTTTGGCATTCTAAATTCCCCAGTTTACATGTAGCTTTTCAGTGTATTAATTCTTCCAGAGCATCTCTCTCCCCAGGCTTTCAGCCTGTTCTTTTGTGTGCTCTATCTTCCCCCTCAGACAACAGTGGGTTATTCATTTGCCTTTTAATGTTCTCAAGGAATGCCCTGTGCTTAGACACTTTTCTCACCCTGAGAGAGTCTGAGTTAGGTGAAGCAGAGGCAAGCACCTATCCTTCAGGTTGTGAGAAAATACACAAATTACCTGATGAATTATCACAAAATAATGGCTGTGTAACCTTCATCCGTATTAAAAAACAAAACAAAACAAACAGAACATTACCAGCATTCTAGAATCCCCTCTCAAACTACCTCCTAATTACTGCTCTCCTTCTTTTCCCGGAAGGTACCTATTCTACAGACTTTTTACAGTACAGTATCCGTTAATTCATTTTGAACTTTATATAAATGAAATTATATACTATATATTCTTCTATTTATTTTTTTGCTCAGTATTCTATTTGTGAGATTCATTCATGTTGTTTAATAGAAGTTTGTTCATTTTCAAAGCTGTATAGTATTTTGTTGTATAACATTCTATTCTTCTATTCTACTGATAGACATTTGGGTTGTTTCCATTTTGGAGACTCTTATGAATAATGCAGCTGTGGCTATTCTTGTGTATGTCTTTTGATGCACATATGTTTGCATTTCTGTTGAGTATATTCCTAGGAATAAGACTGCTAAAAAAAAATACTGCTTGTTGGTTTGTATATGTTCATCTTTAGTAAATATTGCCAGTTTTCCACAGTGGTTATACCCATTTTCACACCTACCAGTTCTGTAGGAGTGTTCCAGTTTCTCCACATCCTACCCATCACTTAGATTTAAGCCCACTTGTCAATCTTTGTCATTTTTGCCATCTTGATGGGTGTGCAGTATACCTCATTGTGGTTTTATATTGCATTTCTCTTGTTACTAATGAGATTGAGCATAGGTTATTTGGCTGTATTGTTTTGTAAATGCTTGTTCATCTGTCTTGCCCACTTTTCTAACTGGTTGGCTTATTCTTACTGATTTTAATTTTTTTTTTTTAACGTTTATTTATTTTTGAGACAGAGAGAGACAGAGCATGAACGGGGGAGGGGCAGAGAGAGAGGGAGACACAGAATTGGAAGCAGGCTCCAGGCTCTGAGCCATCAGCCCACGGACCGCGAGATCAGTGACCTGAGCTGAAGTCGGACGCTTAACCGACTGAGCCACCCAGGCTCCCCGTATTCTTACTGATTTGAGGGGTTCCTTAAATGTTCCTAAAATGAGCTCTTTGATATGTTACAAATATCTCCTCTCACTGTGTGACTTACATTTTCATTCTTTTATGGATGTCTTTTAATAAACATAAATTCCCAATTTTGATGTACTTTCATTTGTTTATCTTTTCTTTTATAGTTAATGCTTTTGTACCTTGTTTAAGAAATCTTTGTCCATTCCCAAGGTTCTCTTGTGTTATTTCCTAGAAACTGTTTTACCTTTCACAGCTACAGTGCATCTGATCTGATTTTTTTTTGTATGAGATAGGGATTAAGAGTAATTTTTTTTTCCCTAAAGGGGCAGCTTATTCGCTCAGCATTAATACTTGAAATGACCATCCTTTCTCTTCTTTGTAGTGCTAGAAAGTTTTTTTTTGTTGCTAAGATGATAATTGGCATCATAGCATTATCTTAGTTTCAGGTGTATAACATAATGACTTGATATATGTATATATTGCAAAATAGTCACAATAAGTCTAGTTAATACCCATCACCACATAGTAACAATTTTTTCCTTGTGAAGAGAACTTTTACAATTTACTCTCTTAGCAACTTTTCAAATATACAGTATTATTAACTATAGTCACCATGCTGTTCCTTATATCCCCAGGACTTATATAACTGGAAGTTTATACTTTTTGACCTCCTTCATCTATCTAATGCTTTCTGCTCCCCCTACCCCAGTCTCTGATCACCACTAATCTGCTTTTTGTATCTATGAGTTTGGTTTTTAAATTTTTTTTTTTTTAAGATTACACACTAAGTGAGATCATGTGCTATTTGTTTTTATCTGACGTATTTCATTTAGCATAATGACTGCAAGGTCCATTTATGTTGTTGCAAATGCAGAATTTCCTTCTTTTTTAATGGCTGATAATATGTCTGTGTGTGTGTGTGTGTGTGTGTGTGTGTGTGTGTGTGTGTGTGTATCAATCACATTTCCTCTACCCATTTATCTACCAACAGATACATAGATAGATTGCTTCCATGTCTTGGCTATCATGAATAATGCTGTAATGAACATGAGGGTGCAGATATCTTTTCAAGTTAGTGTTTTCCGTTTCCTTCGGATAAATACCCAGCAGTGGAATTGATGGATCATATGGTAGTTCTAGTTTTAATTTTTGAGGAACCTCCATACTATTTTCCATATTGGCTGTATCAGTTTACATATCTACCAACAGTGCACAAGGGTTCCCTTTTCTCTACATCTTGGCCAATACTTGTTATTTCTTGTATTTTTGATAATAGCCATTCTAACAGGTGTGAGGTGATATCTCATTATGGTTTTGATTTGAATTTTCATGGTGATTAGTGATGTTGAGCACCTTTTCATATACCTGTTGGCCATCTATATGTCTTCTTTGGAAAAATGTCCGTTCAGATCCTCTGCCCATTTTTTAATTGGATCGTTTGTATTTTTGCTGTTGAGTTGTAGGAGTTCTTTATATATTTTGGGTATCAACCCCCTATCAGATATATGATTAGCAAATATTTTTCCCCATTCCATACGTTGCCTTTTCATTTTGTTGGTTAACATTCCTTTGCTGTGCAGAAGCTTTGTGGTTTGCTGTAGCCCCATTTGTTGATTATTGTTTTTGATTCTCTTGCTTCTGGTGTCAAATCCGAAAAATCATCACCAAGGCCAACATCAAGGAGTTGGCCTATATTTTCTTCTAGGAGTTTTGAGGTTTCAGGTCTTATATTCAAGTCTAACCCATTTTGAATTAATTTTTGTGTCTGGTATAAAATAGTGGTCCAGTTTTATTCTTTTGCATATGACCGTTTAGTTTTCCCAACACTATTTATTAAAGAGACTGCCCTTTTTCCAATGTACCTTCTTGGTTCTTTTGTTATAAATTAATTGAGCATAAATGCATGGTTTCATTTCTGGGATCTATTTTTATTTGTTATTTTTGTTTTTATTTCGATTTAAAAAATTTGTTATGTGAATATAGTTGATACATGGTGTTACATTAGTTTCAGGTGCACAACGTAGTGATTTGACAAGTTTATACACTATGCTCTGCTCACCACAAGTGTAACTACCATCTGTCACCATACAGTGCTATGTATGTATGTACATAGCATCGTCCCCTTCATCCATTTGGACTCTTTGTTCTGGTCCGTCGATCTATGTGTCTGTTTTTATGCCAATATCATACTGTTCTGATTACGGAGCCACCCAGGCGCCCCTTACTGTTTTGATTCCTATAGTTATCAATAGTAACTGATTTCAAATCAGGAATTATGTGGTTTTTTTCCCAGCTTTGTTCTTCTCAAGATAGCTTTGGCTATCCTGGGTCTTTTGTGGTTCCATAAAAATTTTAGGATTATTTGTTCTATTTCTGTGAAAAAATGTCATTGCAATTTTGATAGGTATTCCATTGAATCCATAGATTGGACATTTTAGCAATGATAATTTTTCCAACCCATGAGCACTGATTACTTTTCCATTTATTTATGTTGTCTTCAGTTTCTCTCATGAATGTCTTGTAGTTTTCAGTGCACAGGTCTTTGACCTCCCTGTTAAATTTATTCCTAGGTATTTTATTCTTTTCGATGCATGTAAATGGGATTGTTTTCTTAATTTTCTCTTTTTGATAATTTATTATTATGTATAAAAATGCAACAGATTTTTATATACTGATTTTGCATTCTTCGACTTAACTGAATTTGCTGATTACTTCTAACAGTTTTTTTTATGTCATCCTTAGGATTTTCTGTATGAAAGATGATGTCATCTAAAATAGTGATAATTTTACTTCTTCCTTTCTTATTTGTATTTCTTTTTCTTGCCTAATTATTTTGGCTAGGACTTCCAATATTATGTTGAATGAAAGTGGCTGGAGTGAGCATCCTTGCGTTGTTTCTGATCTTAGAGGAAAAGCTTTCAGTTTTTCATTGTTGAGTATGATGTTAGCTGTGGGCTTATCATATATGGTCTTTAATATGTTGAGGTGTGTTCCCTCTATGCCCACTTTGTTGAGAGTTTTTATCATAAATGGGTGTTCAATTTTTATCAAATGCTTTTTTTGCATCTATTGATATATCCTGTTTTTATCCTTCATTTTGTTAATGTGGTATATATCACTTTGATTGATTTGTGAATATTCAACCATCCTGGCATCCCTGGAATAAATCCCACTTGATCATGGGGTATGATTCTTTTAATGTATTATTGAATTTGCTTTTCTAATATTTCACTGAGAACGTTTGCATCTATGTTCATCAGGGATACTGGCCAGTAATTTTCTTTTCTTGTAGTGTCCTTGTCTGGTTTTGGTATCAGGGTACTGCTGGCCTTGTAAAATGAGTTTGGAAGTGCTCCAGCCTTTTGTGTTTTTTTGGAAAAGTTTGTAAAAGATTGATACTAATTTTTTGAATGTTTGGTACAATTTACCACGTAGTCCTGGACTTCTTTTTGTTCACAGGTTTTTGATTACTGATTCAATCTCCTTCCTAGTAATTGGTCTGTTAAGATTTTCAACTTTTTCATGGTTCAGTCTTGGAAGGTAGTATGTTTCTAGGAATTTATCCATTTCTTCTAGGTTGTGCAATTTGTTGACATATAATTGTTCATAGTAGTCTCTTGCGATCCTTTGTATTTCTGTGTTATCAGTTGTAATGTCTCCTCTTTCATTTCTGATTTTATTTGAGTCCTCTCTCTCTCTCTTTTTCTTGGGGAGTCTAGCTAAAGTTCATCTATTTTGTTTGTCCTTCCAGAAAACAAGCTCTTTGTTTCATTGATCTATTCTTTTAATATACTATTGCTTTGTTAAAAGTTTTGGTATTTGGGAGGGTAAGTCATTCCACCTTTTTATTTTTTAGGATGCCATGGGTATTATGGGGTCTTCGCTCTTCCATATGAATATTATGGTTCCTCATGAAGCCATTTTGGAAGTTTGATAGAGTGCCAGTAAATCTACAGCTTAGTTTGGGGATTTATCATACTGAATCTCTCCCTCTATTTGGGTCTCTAATATATTTCAGTAAGATTCTACATATCTTTTGTTAAACTTAAGGTCCTTTATACTTCCGTTGTTTTCGTAAATGGCATCTTTTTGAAAATTACAGTTTTTATGTGTTGATATGTATAGAAATATTATTAGCCACCTTGCTAAAACTTCTTATTGATTCTAAAATTCTCTGTATGTTATTTTGTTTTACTGTGTAGATAGTCATAGTATCTGAGATTAATGGTAGCTTTGTTTCTTCCTTTCCAATCAATATTTATTTTTTCTACTTTTTGTTCAATAGAAACATAATGTGAACACATGCAATTTAAAATTTTCTAGTAGTCATATTAAAAAATATAAACAGGTGAAAATAATTTTAATAATATGCTTTATTTTATTTTACTCAATATTATTTCGGCATATAATCAGTATAAAAATTATTAATGAGATATTTTACCTTTTTTGGTACTGAATCTTTACAAGCAGGCATGCACTTCACATTTACAGCACATCCTAATTTGGACTAGCCATATTTCAAGTGCTCAGGGCCACTTGTGGCTACTGGCCAGTATATTGGACAATGTAGGACTAGAATTTCCAGGAGAGTGCTGATACTGGGCATATTTATCTTGTTCTTAATTTTGAAACAAATGCTTCTGACATTTTACCACTAAGAAGGATTATGTTCTGTAGGTTTTGGTAGATATCTTCTGTGTCATAAAAGAAATTTCTTTATGTTTTTAGTATAGTTTTATTAAGTAGTAAGTAATTGGGAATTTTGTTAAGGTTTTTAAATGTTTCTTTGGGTGATTTTTTTTCCCATTAATCAATAAGACCATAAGTAAAATTTAAAGATTTTCTAATGGTAAACCACTCCTGTATTGCTGGGGTAAGCTTAAGCTGGTTGTGATGTATTTGTATTTATTACTAGAATTATTTTTCTTTGTTTGTTTTTATGGATTCTTACACTGTTCATAAAATGAATGAGAATGAGAGATTTTTTTCTCTCAAACTGTGCTTTTCTGCTTTTGGTTTCAAGGTTTTAGTAGCCTCTTAAAATAAGCTGTAAAGAATTTCATATATAAAAGTTTTTAGGAAAGAGTGTTATATTCTGTTATTTGGCCTGTTAAGTAGAACTTTACATGTAAAAACTTCTAGATCTGGTATTTCTAAGTGTTGTCTTAAAGTTCATAGTATTCTGTTATATTTTAATTTTTTCTGTATTTATGGTTATATCCCCTTTTCTTTCCTGATACTGTTTATATTGCATCCCATTGTTTTCGTTAATCTTTTCAGAGTTTTACCTATTTTAATAGTCTTTTCCAAGGGCCAAGTTTGGCTTTGATGTTGTATCTTGTGTTAAAATTTCATTAATTTTTGCTTATGGGGTGCCTGGGTGGCTTAGTCGGTTAGGTGTACGATTTTGGCTCAGCTCATGCTCTCACGGCTCGTGAGTTCGAGCCCCCTACTGACAGCTCAGAGCCTGGAGCCTGGAGCCTGCCTTGGATTCTGTGTCTCCTTCTCTCTCTGTCCCTCCCCTGATCGTGCTCTGACTCAATCCCTCTCTCTCTCTCTCTCAAAAATTAATAAACATTAAAATTTCGTTAATTTTTGCTTTTATATTTGTGATCTCCTTCTCTCTGTATTTGTAAGGTTCATTCTTGTTCCTATTCTGTCATACTAAGTTGAAATTTTAGTTCACCAATTTTCAAATTTTCTTCAGTAGCATTGTAAGCATTTAAGGCTATAAAATTCCTCCCAAGCTAATATTTTGGCAGCATGTCTTACAAGTCTGCATTTTCTTTTTATTTTAAGTGCTTTAGTTTCCATTGTGAATGTGTGTTTTGAAATCATCAAATGTAGGCATTTTTACATTTTATCACTTTATTAGTGAATTCTGTATTAATGAATTGCTGCTAACTTGATTGTATGGTACTGATTCTTGGAAATTTTTTTTAGCCTTGCTTTATGGTTGAGCACGTGAACATTTTAGGTGGTTTCCTGTATGCTTGTAGACTGTGTCTGTTTTTTAATTTTGAGGTCAAGTATTCTCTATGTGTCCATTAAGACAAGTTTTTAAATTTTTTTGTTTAGATCTATATCTAATTTTATCTGCCTGACCCAACAATATTAGAGAAAGGTGATTGACCCTTTCTCCCTTATAGTTCTATCAAAATTTGCTTTATATATTTATATATATATGAGTACATATGAGCTTAGCATTGCTGGTGCATTGAAGCTGTTAGGTCATGATTCTTTTTAATCCTAGTGGTGCTTTTTGCCTAGTTCTCTTTTGTCTTATTTTAACAAGGTTATTCCACCTATCTTCAGTTGGTATTGCTAATAATATCTTTTTCCCCCCATTTTCTGCCTTTTAGCATTTACATATTTTGGGGTGTCTCTTACAAATACTGTATAAGAGGATTTGGGTCAGGGGAGGGACATTCCTATCCCCCCTCTCCCTTATTTGTTACCTATACATTCTACTTGTACTCTTTTAATCAACTTAACAAAAATCTAAGGTTAATCAATATCTTAAAACCCACCTTTTCTAGAAAAAATACAAAATCCTTACCACATTTTAACACTAATTATCACCTTCCCCATTCCCCACAATTTACATGATATCATTGTCCATAATTTTAATTTCATTTTTACATAATTCACACATTTGACATTATTTTCTGTAGACAATGTTTGTTTAGCTTAATTACATGTATACCAGCTTCTTTATTTACTCTTTTTTCTTATAACTCAGCCCCCTCGTTTGTTTTTTTTTTTTTTTTGTAAGCTCCTTGCTTTATCTATTTTTTATTTTTTCTAATTAATGTGTATTTATTTTTGAGAGAGAGGGAGACACAGAATCTGAAGCAGGCTCCGGGCTCTGAGCTGTAAACACAGAGCCCGACAGGGGGCTTGAACTCCTGGACCCTGAGCCGCAGTCGGATACTTAACCGACTGAACCACCCAGGCGCCCCAATAACTCAGCCCCTCTTAATGGAGCATTTTTTCTTCTTCCTAAAGAATATTTTTTGGAAGTCACTTTAGTGAGTGTTAAATGGTGGTAAATTTATTTTCTGTTTATCTGAAAAATGTCTTTTTTTACTCTAGTTCTTGAAAGGTTTGGGTACCTAATTCTAGGTTGAAAAGTTATCCTGGTCATTGTTTTTTTTCTGCAAAAGCAGAACATTTTTGAAATGTCTTGCTAATGAAAAATGTAATTTGAAGTCAGATATTTATTATGTGCAGGCTTAATGAAAATCATCTTACTAAGAAGCCTCTTAATGTTGTACAAAATTTGTATTAGGTTACTGGTAGAATTGCTATACATTTAAAAATGGAAATATGATTAAAAGAACTTTACATATATGTGTCATGATTTGGGTTTATGGGTAGAGTCACTATTTATAGTGCCTATGATTGTTTATGGCCTTGAGTTTTTACTTGCCTATACTAAGCACTCATTTTTCAAAAACTCATACTTTATTAGTTCTTGGTGGTAAAAGGGCAGTCTATCTGCATTTATCTTCTAAAATCTTATTTTTTAACTGTTGCTTTGATTTACATCAGCTTAAATGGATTTATACTATTATTTCTGCCTGCTTCTTACTACTTTTCTAATATGGCAAAAGGAAGGGGATGGAGTCTAATATTCACTGAATCTTTGCGTATCACTCAAATGATATACTCTAAATATATATATATGTATATATATATTTAGATTAAAAAATATATATATATATTTTAGTTCTTACTACAATCCCACCTTCTATTTTATAAGTGAAGAAATTGATTTGAATGTTAAGTGACTTCCCAAGGTGTTATAGTATCTTTAAGTGTTAAAGCTAGGAGTCAAAACACAAATGCTCATGTATATTCTATAATTCTAGTGTCATTTAAGTTAAGATATCCTATAGTAATCAATCCTCTTTATACAGATCAGCAGACAGCCTAGAGAACTACCTGTGTAGCTTAACGTTAGGTGTGTGAAAGAGCCTCCCAAGTAACTAATGTTGCTGTACTATTATTCTGTGTTGCTTTAAAGGCCTATAATGAGATTTACTTCTAGGATTTGAGATAGCTGTCTTATGCCACAATCATTAAATACGATTATCATGTGTGTCACTGGTACTTTTAATAACCCTGATCTCTCCCAGCCTTCCTTTACCCCAAATCTTGTCCTAGACTAACATGACAAGTAATAATAAATAACTATGCATTTTTCCTCTTCTAGACTAATTAAAATAACTATGTATATGTAAAAATATGTATATAGTAGTTGACCAGTAGTTGACCGTAGAAATTATTTCAATTTCACAGCCTACTCAAGCCTCAAAACATTCAATTATTATTTATTTTAGTGTATTTTACCCATTCTTATTCTTTTTTCAATTTTTCAGATGTCATGACAGCATGGCTTGTATTTGTTAACAAATCTTGTAACTTGTATTTTGTATTTAAGTAATACATTTTTAAAAAGGCCCAGATTTGTATATAAGAGGTCTGTGTGTTTAGATTTTAATAGTTTAGAAATTAAATTATATAGATTCTTACATAAATAAAATTTTATTTAACTTATAGTTAAGTAAGTTGAGTACTTAACTTATGGTTAAGCCAGGGTTGTGTAGGTAAAAATGTTCTAGAAGAGTATGGGCCGCTATTTTTTAATAGCATATGATGTCTTAGCGCCATCTACTGTTGAGTGAGAATAATCACTTCCTGGTGTATATTTGGATTTTTCCCACTGCCATATTCTAAGTCCTGCATATTTCTGGGGATATTCTCACTTCGTTGACCACTCTGTGGAATCTGCATGTTTTGGGAAATACAAATGATATCCTATATGTGTTCAGGATTAACCAACTTTTGGAGATATTGCTTCATAATTCTTGTCAAAGTTACAGTGGCAAATTTCCTATACTGTACTCCTGACAGTTCAGGATTTTAAAAATAAAGCTAGCCGATTATGGTAGCTTTCCATGTAACACTTTTGTTTTAAAATTTGCTGATTGATTTACTATTGTTACAAAAAGACTGGTGGATTAAAATCGGGATTTAAATTGAATGTTCCATTTGTAGTTGAAAGACTCTGGAAAACTATTTCTCAATATGTTGCTTGTTACTTAATTAATGTCCAGATCTGCATAGCACAGCATTAAGTGTGTTGGTAATTTAGAGGAAAACCTTTGTCTAAATAATGTGGTCATTTTCTTGGAGTTCAATTTGTTAAGAAAGGATAATGCAGGGGCACCTGGGTAACTTAATTGGTTAAACTCCCGACTGTTGATTTCTGCTCAGATCGTGATCTCATGGTTCGTGAGTTCGAGCCCCACATCATGCTCTGTGCTGACAGCATGGAGCCTGCTTGGGATTTTCTCTCTCCCTCTCTCCCTCCCTCTCTCTCTCTCTCTCTCTCTCTCTCTCTCTGCCCCGCCCCTACTTGCTTTCTCTCAAAAATAAATAAACTTAAAAAAAAGGATATTGCAAAAATAGGTTGATATAATGTACTCCTTAAGTGTATGAGCTTCAAAGTTAGACTCCCTGAGTTTAAATGCTGGCTTTATCACTTGTTCCACTTGTGATCTTGAGACTGTTTAACCCTAACTTCTCTGAGCCTCAGTTTTCTCATTTGTAGGTGGGAATCAGTAGTAGTACCTACCTTGTGGGATTATGTGAGGCATAAACAATACTCCTTCTAAAGCACTTCAGCATAGCTTCTGGCACAAAATAATAAATGTTACTTGCTATTATTATTGTCATTGTTACTACTTTTGTTATTGCTTGTGTATTCGAAGTAAATATAATGTTTCAATAAATATATTTTAATTTTGGTAACTCATCCCTTTTTTTGAAACCTATAACGTATGAATAAAATATGTAACTTAAGAATATGGATGTTCAAAGTGTTTACTGTTTCTGCACATCATTTAGAGTAGAGGATAGTATGGTAAAGTGGAAGGAACAGGCCTTTTGGGTCCTGGATCTGTCAGTTACTAGCCGTGTAACTTACAGCAGTTATTTAACCAAAAGCTCAGTTTCCTCATCTGAAAAATGGGTTGTTTTGAGGACTTAAATGATAGAATGTGTATGTAAAGCTGTCGTTCTTGACATTTGGTAGACTCACAGAACATAACCGTTGATTCTCTTTCAGTAACAACTTATTACAAGTTTATGAACATGTACATATTTCTATAATTTTGTTACTCATGCTAAAATTAAATATTAAACACTCTTTATATTTGAAAGAGTTGAGAGGGATGCAAGGAAATTGTGACATCCTTATGGGGTATAACTGAGAAGATGGGCCATAATGTGAAGTTTTTTGAATTAATTTGACTAATGCAATAATATTTGTATGCTGTTGTTAAATTATACAGAAAATTTTTTTTTTAGGAGTTCAAAGAAGGAATACTTTTTATACTGGATCTGGCTTACTAGTCCCCTACCAACTTTATTATCGTTGTTGTTGTTGCCCTTATAATTATTATGGAAGTTGTGGCCCCTTGGGCATTTTAGGAGGACACAAAGAAGATAAAATCCACTCATGGATCATTAGAAATATTTATTGATTACATGTTATCTACCAGCTCAGTGAAACCAGGCTGGGTGTGTATTCAGCCTGCAAGGTACGGATGAGGGGTGTGTGGTGGTAAATGATAAAATGTTGTTCCTGAGCTTGGGAGGTGCTGGCAAATGTGTGAGTGAACGAATGAAAAGTCTGCATCACAGTTATGATGCTAACTAAAACTAGTGTGCTTATCACATCCTAACATAAATTTCTGTGTATCATTATAAATAACTAATTCCTTCCTGTGTGCCCTGGGACTTCGCTTCATCAGGATATAGCATGTCCTGTTCTGTTTAATTTTTGACTCTTGCATAAGCTGCCAGCCCCACCCAAGTCCTCAGTCATTTGGCCTCTGTCTTCGGCACTGTTGCCTGTTACTTCCCGCATCCTCTTCCCGTGGCTCCAGTGTGCCATTTACTCCTGGTCTCCTCTCTCTGGACCATCTCCTTTTTGGTCTCATTTACTGTTTGTTTGTTGGTTTCTTCCCAGCCCTCTGAAATGTTGGTGTTTCTTTCGAGTCTATCATTTGCCTTTCCTCCTTTTTACTCTATAGGTTTTCTCTGCATGCCAGGGACCTCACCCATATGGTGATGGTTGGTGCCTCCATCTGAGTTTTCTCTATGGCACCTGAATTCAGAGACTTACAGTGCCAGGGGAAGAGGGCATGGGCTTTAGCCCCTCATAATCTCCATCACCTGTTAACACATTAAAGCTTCCCTAAGCAAACATACAATCTGTGCAAAAACAAAACAAAATCTGGGGCGCCTGGGTGGCTCAGTCGGTTGAGCGTCCGACTTCAGCTCAGGACATGATCTTGCGTTTTGTGGGTTTGAGCCCCGTGTCGGGCTCTGCTGACAGTTCAGAGCCTAGAGCCTGTTTCAGATTCTGTGTCTTCCTTTCTCTGTCCCTCCCCTGCTTGTGCTCTGTCTCTCTCTGTCTCAAAAGTAAATAAACATTAAAACTTAGATAAAAGTAGTATATTTGGTATGGAAACTCAACCTCAAGAAGTGTCTCCTAATCCTTTTTGCCCCTGAACTACTCCTTTATAGAAATTCTGGAGCTGACCGTGATTGCCCTCAATTTTCCTGTGAACGTATTTACTTGTATGTAGCACCCAAACTGGGCTCCTCGTTTCTCACTCCTTTCAAACAATATTCTGCCATGGTTAGCAGTAACAAGATTGTACTCTGTATCATAAGCCCCCCCACATCATCCTCAACTCTGCTGTTCCCTTATTTTTTTAATGTTTATATATTTTGAGAGAGAGCGTGAGCAGGGGAGGGGCAGGGAGAGAGGAAGAGAGAGAATCCCACGTAGACTCTGCACTGTCAGCTCAGAGCCAGATGTGGGGCTTGATCTTGTGACCCACGAGATCATGACCTGAGAGGAAACCAAGAGTCAGATGCTCAACCAACTGAGCCACCCAGGTGCCCCTGCTTCTCCCTTAACTGCCTTGGGATTACTACTGCCTTAATTTCTTTCATCTATGATGGAATTTGATTCATTGTATCATAATTATTTGATTAGTGTCTGTTTCTTTCACTAAAATTTTTATGTTCCAACTATCTACCATAATTTTTGTATGGTAGTAAATGCCCAACTAGTCATTTTATTGTCTGAAAAAAGTCAAGCACTCAAAAACAATAGGTCTTCTCACCTTCCTTTAAAAAAATTCTCTGTTAGTGAATGTTGAATTAATGTTATTTTAAAGTGAAATATTATAAGATCTTATTCTTAAGTTTCTCAAAAGAAAGTTTTTTTTTTTTTAATCTGCCATCAATACATTTTGGAACTCCTACACTCTAATCCCTTCATTTTTAAAAATGAAGTCCAAATTTCCTTTCTGTTAGTCCTATTATGGATCCAGTTTTTCTTATTTAATATTTCTCAGTATTATTTTTGTTCATCACATGCTCTCAAATCGTGGTTTGCTAGTTACATTTTTGTTAAATGTATACAACTGTGCCTTCCATTTGTTGTCGTTATTGAAATAAATTGTTCTCATTACATAGTAGTATTTTCAGAACCAGTCTAGAGGTGTAGACTTTGTCCATTTCAGACCTAAATAAATAACAAGAGAGAGGACAGTGCGTCCCAAATTCTAAATGGTAACAACTTAGGTAGGTGGGCTTTCCAATGGTTTTAGTATCAAGAGAAATATTAAGGTAATCAAAACTTAAATTTTTAGGTAACTAATTGCTGTAACCTTCTAACCTTATTTTTACCTTCTGAGATGATTCTGGCTTGATGACTCAGGGTCAGCATTGGGATGAGGAATTATCTCATATGATGGCTACTATCTAATTTTTCTTATTAGGCTGAAACTATCTCTTCATGAGACTGCGTTCGGCTGGTAACATCTTGCTCTTTTAATTTAGTTACTTTTAATCTCTGAATCATGTTTTAAGAATTGTATGATAGATAAGAGTAATTCTCTAGCAAGACCTAAGAAACAGTATATTTCTTTGCCATAGGGGGCTTTATGAACGTTCTTTTAAACTGTTCAACTAGTCTTTGAGTTACTAGACTATGTACTGAAGGTTAGGGTTGCTGATTCTAGATACCTAGGTGTATTTTCCATTCATTTATGGTTCGTCTACTGGTGTTCCATTGCACTGCTTATGGAGCCATGTATGGCAGAGCGAGAAGGCTTAATTTCTTTTTTTTTAAAGCTTTTATTTTAAATTCAGTAGTTAATATACAGTGTTATATTAGTTTCAGGGTACAAAATAGTAATTTAACACTTACATTTTATAATTACAATTTGTACACCCAGTGCTTATCATGACAAGTGCACTCCTTAATCCCCATCACCTATTTCACTCATCCTCCCACCCACCTTCCCTCTGGTTAACCATCAGTTCTCTGTAGTTAAGGGTCTGTTTCTTGGTTTGCCTCTCTCTCTCTCTCTCTCCCTCTCTGTCTCTGTCTCTCTCTCTCTCTCTGTCTGTCTGTCTCTGTCTCTCTCTCTTTTTCCCTATGCTTGTTTTTTTCTTAAATTCCACAAATGATGAAATTTATATGAAATACTATATGTATTTGTCTTTCTCTGACTGACTTGCTTTGCTTAGCATAATACACTCTAGCTCCATCCATGTTGTTGCAAATATCAAGATTATATATATTTTTTAAATGTTTATTTTTGAGACAGAGACAGAGCATGAGTGGGGGAGGGGCAGAGAGAGAGGGAGACACAGAATCCAAAGTAGGCTCCAGGCTCTGAGCTGTCAGCACAGACAGACCCACTGTGGGTCTTGAACTCATTAACTGGGAGAGCATGACCTGAGCCGAAGTCAGACGCTCAACCAACTGAGCCACCCAGGTGCCCCAAGATTCCATTTTTTTTTTTAATGGCTGAGTAATATTCCAGTGTGTGTGTGTGTGTGTGTGTGTGTGTGTGTGTGTGTGTATGTGTGTGTGTATGTACATACATACCACATCTTTATCCATTCATCAATGGACACGTGGGCTATTTTCATAATTTGGCTACTGTAGAAAGTGCTGCTATAAACATTGAGGTGCATGTATCCCATTGAATTAGTATTTTTGTATCCTTTGGGTAAATACCTAGTAGTGCAATTGCTGGATCATAGGGTAGTTCTATTTTTGTTTTTAAAGTTTATTTATTTATTTTGGGAGAGAGAGAGAGAATCCCAAGTAGGGTCTGTGCTGTCAGCGCAGAACCCAAAACAGGGCTCGATCTCACAAATTGCGAGATTATGACCTGAGCTGAGATCAAGAATCAGACTCCTTACTGACTGAGCCACCCAGGCGTCCTAGGGGGTAGTTCTATTTTTAAGCTTCTGAGGACCCTCCATACTGTTTTCCTGAGTGGCTGCCCCAGTTTGAGTTCCCACCAACAGTGCAAGAGGACTCCCCTTTCTCCACATCTTTGCCAACACCTGTTGTTTCATGTATTGTTGATTTTAGCCATTCTGACAGGTGTGAGGTGGTATCTCATTGTGGTTTTGATTTGTATTTCCCTGATGATGAGTGATGCTGAGCATCTTTTCATGTGTCTGTTGGCCATCTGTATGTCTTCTTTGGAAAAATGTCTATTCATGTCCTCTGCTTATTTTTTAATTGGATTATTCATTTTTGGGGTATTGAGTTTTATAAGTTCTTTATATATTTTGGATAGTAACCCTCTATCAGATACATCATTTGTAAATTTCTTCTCCCATTCCTTAGGTTGCCTTTTAGTTTTGTTGATTATTTCCTTTTATGTGCAGAAGCTTTTTATTTTGATGAAGTCCCAATGGTTTATTTTATTTTTGCTTTGGTTTCCCTTGCCTCAGGAGATGTATCCAGAAAGAGGTTATTGCCTATGATCTCTTCTAGGATTTTTATGGTTTTGGGTTTCACTTTTAGGTCTTTAGTCCATTTTGAATTTATTTTCGTGTTCGGTGTAAGAAAGCAGTCCAGTTTCATTCTTTTGCATGTTGCTGTCCAAGTTTCCCAGCACCATTTGCTGAAGAGACTTTTCCCCAATGGATATTCTTTCCTGCTTTGTCGAAGATTAATTAGACTATACAGTTGTGGGTTCATTTCTGGGTTTTCTATTCCATCTCATTGATCTTTGTGACTGTTTTTGTGCCAGTACCATATTGTTTGGTCACTATAGTTTTGGGGCTTTAATCTTTGGTGTTGGAGGGCCTGACTGAAAATCTCTATACACACATAGCACATATTCATCGATCTTGTTGGTAGTTCACTGCCTGAGTCCCTGCCTCGCGCTGTTTATAAAGATTATTAGTGTCCGTGCGTGCCTACTGGGCTCTCTTGCTGGGTGGTGTGCACAGCGGGAGGGACTAGGTACTGTGGTGGAGTGTGGGAAACAAACTAAGCATGAGTTTTCCATAAATGGTTCGATGCTAGCTTATGTTTTGGAATGTGTTATACATTGACTATCATTGCCTTATATTAATTACATAAAGAATTGTTGTTAAAAATGTGAAGAAATTAATACCCCATTATATTACTTTTTTCAAAACTTGAGCAATCCTGTTTGTTTCTTGTAGAGGCAATAGAGCATGTACATTCTGGCACCAGGCTGCCAGATTCCCAGCCTGACTCAAAGAGTTACTAACTTATGCCTCGAACTTGGGCATATGACTTAGTCTTTCTGTGCATGGGTTTTCCTGGTAATAAGTGATAAAGTAAAATTATTGTGGGGATTACATGAGATAATAGATATGTAAACTGCTTAGAACAATGTGTGTAGTTCGGTAGTGGTAATATTATTCTTTATATATTTTTGTGCAGAAAACATTTGAAATGAAAGTAAATTTTAGTCTGTCTTCAAACTTCTAACTTCTGGAATCTTCTGGCATCTCCAAAAGAATGTTGTGATTTAACTATTTAAGCATTAAGCAATTCAAAGTAGTTCAAAAAAGTTTTGTTCACAAGGAATCTGGTGAAATTATTTTACCTTTTACATAAGGACTTTACTTTAAAATAAGAAAATACTTGCTATTTTCTCCATGGTTTATTCTTTACTCTTTTAATTTTTTTTCTTAATGTTTATTTTTCAGAGAGACAGAGACAGAGACAGTGTAAGCGGGGGAGGGGCAGAGAGCAAGGGAGACAGAGGATCCAAAGCTGGCTCGGTGCTGATAGCAGTGAGAGTGATGTGGGGCTTGAACTCATGAACCTGTGGGGCTCAGACTCATGAACCGGGAGATAATGACCTGAGCCAAAGTCAGACACTTAACCGACTGAGCCACCTCCTTTCTCTCTTTTAAACACATCTGACTTACAGGCAGTGTGTCAGGCCCTGGGGATAGGACAGTGAGAAAAAAGCACACGTGGAATAAGGGAGTCAGGCTGTCTTACCTTTAATCACACAGGTAATTAAATTATATGAAGCAGTAGTCTTTAGATCTATGAGAGTGTTTGACAGGGAGAACTCACTGGGTCTAAGGGTTGAGGAAAGCCTCACTTTAAGAAGGAACTTACATTGAGATCCAAAGAATGATCGATGGCATTAACTGGAAAAGGCATGGACATGGCAGGGTGTGCATTGCTGACAGAGACAGAAAGGAGCCATTATTATATATGGAGAATGTGTATTGAAAAAAAATAATTCTGGGACACCTGGGTGGCTCAGTTGGTTAAGCATCCAGCTCTTGATTTCGGGTCAGGTCATGATCTCCCACATCGTGAGATCTCCCACATCGTGAGATCGAACCTTGCATTGGGCTCTGTGCTGACAGTGCAGAGCCTGCTTAGGATTCTCTCTCCTTCTCTTTCTGCCTCTTCCCCAGTCTCTCTCTCAAAATAAATAAGTAAACTTAAAAAAAATTCTTATTTTTTGCAGTGGTAATATCTTCCTGTTAAATATATTATTTAAACATAAATCCTAATTACTAAATATAGAGAAATCATAAAATCATAAAATTTGACTCATAATTAACTATGATTTTAAAAATAAAGATTGGCTTCAAGTGTAAGATATTTATTTTTGATAATCCAAGGGTCAGATCATGCAGTCTATGAATAATCCTCACCATTTTTTTAAAAATAGAGCACATTATTTCTGTTTTTGTATATTGGCACCATTTATTAGATGATAATTAACAAAAGGAAGAGAACTATTTTATTTTTCTAAGTGTACTGCAAACCACAAGTATTTTTTTTATTTTTTGACTGATTCAGAATGAACTACTCTTTTGTCATAATTCTGATGTATTTTTTTCTTGGAAATAACTTACATGAGTTCTACAGTTTGTCTATAGTTAAAGCACAGTGTTAAATAGACTTTGAGTAAAAATACCTGATATACATGTGCTGTCAACAATCACATTTCAATTTATTTATTTATTTATTTTAGCAACTACATATCCCTTATAACTTAAACATTATTCGTTTAGAATATTAGTTTTAATGACTGCATAATCCGACTGTGGCAGTGGCCTCCACCTGCTAGTGTGGGGTAACTGTCCCTCTCCTAAGTATTTTTGGGGGAGTCCAAAAGAGTATCTCACATGGGTTCCCGCAGCTATCTGGTGTCAAACACATGGTATCGTTACAATTTTCTTCTCTTCTGGCCACCCGCTAAGGTTCTGTCGCGGTCACTGGGCGGCGCCACTTTGGCCGGATTGTGTTGTGGATCCTGCTCGTAGCCACTGCAGGGGCAGCTGGACTGGGTCACTGCATGACGCGTAGGGCTCGCAGGTGAAGCTGTCAACTCTGCAGATCTTGTTTGTGAGAAGACTTTTCACTGTTGGTCTAATTTTATTTCATGGCAATATAGGACTATTAGAGTTCATAGGTCTTCATCAGACTATTTCAGTAGATTGTATTTTTCTAACAGTTCTTTTAATCTGTATCTTTTAAATTACGGTTATATGCCTTTTTCGTTCCTAATATTGCTTCTCTCTGCCTTCCCTCTTTACCATCCTGGAGGTTTCACGGTTTATTTTTATAGTCTCTTCCACAGAGCCGATATTTGGCCTCGGTCTTACATGTGTGTTTCCTGTTTTAATAGCTTTTGCTGTTACTTTTATTATCTCTTTTCCTGTATTTTGGCTTACTTTGCTGGGGATCCCCCCACCCACAGTTTTCTTGATAAAGCCTTATCTCACTATTCTTTAGCCTTTATTCTAATGCTCAAGATTGTACATTTTCCCTACATGTTACTTTAGTTGCATCCTGAAGTTTTGATATATACTGTATTTGTTATTGTTCATTTTAATCTCATGATTAGAAAAGATGTCTGTGTGATGTTGACTCCTTTGTATCATATTTTTCTATTACACATTTTCCTTTATTTTCTAAAGTTTAAGCTGTCTTTAAAAAGATCGAACTGGCACATTTACTTGCATACATTTTCTGTTTCATGAAATTTATATCATTTTGCTTTTATTATTGCCATTTACCTTTTAAAAATTTATTTAAGTTTATTTATTGTAAAAGAGAGAGTGAGCAAGTTGGGGGAGGGGCAGAGAGAGAGAGAGAGGGAGGGAGAGAGAGAAAGAATCCAAAGCAGGCTCCTCACTGTCAGCACAGAGCCCCACATGGGGATCGATCCCATGAACCATCGGATCATGACCTGAGCTGAAGTCAAGAGTCAGACACTTAATCACCTGAGCCACCCAGGCACCCTTGATGTCAGTTCCCTCTACTTTGATTTTATCAGTCTTTCTCTACCTTCTGCAGTAGCATTGCAGGCTGTTCAGGAGAAAAACAAATGAACAACTGTGTGTTTCCCACCCCGACCCCACCTCTGCTCCAGTACAATGGTATTTTTATGGGACACAAATATCCTTGACACAAATTGCAGGAAGTACTTCGAGGCCTCTTGGGAAGAGGAAAGCTGTCTGACAACTCCCGTTTCTCTCTGAGTCCTTGCTATCTGCTTGTTTCAGTTTTGCTTTGCTTGTCTGCTTGATCCTCCCTCCCTCCTTCCCCCCGCCTCTCTTCCTTGTTTCCTGTCTTCATCCCTTCCTTTACCCTTTCTCTTCCTCAAGTCTTCTTCCTTCCATTCCCGAATCCTCATTATTGTTTTTTTTTTCTCCCCATACAAACATTTTCAAAAGCTGAAAAATCCCCTCCTAGATTCTTCTGCCTTTTTGGATCAAGGAGAAATGATCAATAGAGGCCATGTGCTATTGACTTGTTACAGGCTAAGAAAACCTGAAGAAAATCTCCTAAGTCCTTTTAAATCTCAGAAACCTAGCAAATCACTATATGCATAGTATTTTTGTTCTCTCTGAAGCAGTGAATCACTATACATGAATGGGGCCACTGCCCCTTTAAGTAGAAACTGCCTGGAGGGGCCCTGGAACTTTGGGACTCCCTCCTGCTGTGCTGGGGCCACAGGAGTGTCAGTTGGCCCCTGGAGAGCCACCATGGTGTGCCCATCTTGAAACTCACTCTGTAGCCTAGTGCTAGACCTGCTGTGAGTAGTAGTTGTGGAAGGAGTTGCCCCCCTGTGGTCCTCCGCAGGCTGTATTACCTTGAAAGGTGGTTGGCTCCTCAGTACCCATCCTGGAGGGTGAAATTAGGCTCAGTTCAGTCATTTGGGTCCCCACCCCCCCTTGAGACATTTTAAAAGCTATTTTTAAAAACCACTTGGAAGATTATTTGGGGATTATGAAGGGAGGAATTTTTTGCCTTCAGGTGCAAACAGAGACGAATTGTACAGAGTCCTGTTTTAGTTTATGACTTTTAAAAATGTAGTTGGGTAACAACTTTTTAATTTGTTACATTCTCCGAGTGAAGCCATCACGAGTTGACTTAAAATTGTAGATGATTTAGAATTTTATAGTGAGTTTTTCTGTCAGAAAATATTAACCTTCATTTATCTATGCTTGAAAATGATGCCAGCCATCCTTCAGGATGTTTTCAAAATAGAGGTCTTTAAATGTATGTGTAAAGCTGCCGTTGCAATGGTTCTTTTGAAATGAATTTTTGTGAGTGTTTTTTAGAGCTGGCAAGTTCTAACTTCCTGTTTTAGTGTGTATATAGATGTATATACACACATATGTGTATATATTCATAAGTATATCTATATCCCGTATGTGTATACTGTTTTTATCTACTGTTTCTGTAGCTGAAATAAACTGACTTGAATCTGGTGAAAGTACCCATCCACTTGCACAGTTCTACGTAAATGGAAGATACTTGAGAGTAGTTGGTATTAATTTTTTCAGTTAAGAAGTAATGTAGAATTACATTTTAAAAACCATTTAAATTTCAAAATAAGCTGTTAACTGGCTTAAAATTAGAGAAAATACTTCTAGGAATTTTGCAGTTAGCTTACCATCAAAAGACATAGATTATATAATTAGTTTTATTTAAAAGGAGGTGAATCAAAAGGATAATGGACAAATAAACTTTTAAGTCTTATGATTAAATCTGTAGATTCATGAATACTAACGGTTCGAAGAAAGGATACTGATTTTAGAGCTGAAATTGCAAATGGGAAGTTTTCAGCTTAGCATAAATGAAAATTCTTGAATCTTAAAGGAGAAATAAGCTTTTTTCCTAAATTAACCCTTGCATGGGATGGCAAATTTATCTAATTATTTTTAGTAAAAAATTGATTCACTTATTAATTCTAATTTATTTTGATTAATGGGTTCCTGAAACGTTTGTAAACTTTCTAACAAAGTCATCACATTATTTTAGAGCACTAAGTGGGCTAAGAGATCATTTAATATCTGATTACTAATGGTCAAATAATATTTGTTTTTATAATAATACAGATGCAGATGGAAAGATTGTTTTTTTTAAATTTTTTTTAAAGTTTATTTATTCACTCAGAGAGAAAGAGAGTGCACACAAGCAGGGGAGAGGCAGAGAGAGAGGGAGAGAGAATCCAAGCAGGCTCTGCACTGTCTGTGCAAAGCCCACTGTGGGGCTTGAACTAACACACCATGAGATCGTGACCTGAGCCAAAGTCAGATGCTTAACCGACTGGTCCACCCAGGTGCCCTGGAAAGAGTGTTTTTTAAAAAAGAAAACATTGAAAGAATTTAGATTTTAGTTGTCGACAAATAGACAGTGGGAGGTTATTGTTTAAGGTGTAATGTTTTTATAGCTGGCTTGTGATGATTTTAAAAAGACACTTCTGTGAAACCAAACAGAACTTATGATTCACAAATAAATATCCCACTGAAATTAATGGTTAGTTGAAATTATTTTGGCTATAAAGGATACATTTCACCTCAGTTACAGCATTATGTAATCTTATTTGCCTACCTTTTTTGTGATATTAACTGCCTTCCTTATGATTGGCTTTAAAAGTAACTTAATACTCTGTAAGTGCTCTTACATGTATTGTCTCATTTTGATCCTTGGCATGACTTGTGAGGGAGGTAAGGCAAGTCTTTTTATCCTTATTTTACAAGTGAAGAAATTGAAGTCAAGAGGTAGCTGCTTAAGGAGAATAGGTCCCAGTCTTTTAGCTCCTGAGTTTATACTTTTTTATATATGTTTAGTACATGTAAAGTATGCTCAATAAATACTTGTTGGATGAATTAGCATAAATAGTTTTCATCATAAAAGCAATAGATATTCATTAAAGATTTAACTAGAAATCTTTTTTTTTTTAACTGGAAATCTTTTTAATAAACTGAGATCATATTTTATTGGTAATTTAAAATCTGATCATAGACTTGGTCTGAAGCAAGAAGGTTTTCTAAAGAAGTTTATGTCCAATTTTAGGGACGTGTAGGGAGAAAATTAAGAAAAGCTGTTTATTTTATCAAGAAAGCTAAAAGGGGAAAAGGAGTAAAGGAAGGGCTGTGATAGAACTTTAAAAGGGGGCGCTTTTGTCAAAACAATGGAATTTAAAGCAAATGGACTTGCAAATATTTGTTTCTTGAATTTTCTTTAATCTTCTATCTTTCTGAGTTTACTTACAGAATTTATAGGTAATACTGATATCTTTGTTTCTCCTGTAGCCATTTGGTGGATTATTCGGACTTGTGGACAGAAAAGATAAAACATGGTGGAAATATTTATTTGCTTAATATTTGATAGTTTCACTATCCCTGATAAAACTTGTTGTTTTTTAACTTCTTTTATTAATGCTAATTTCAGCTCTTGTATTATAAGACTTTATACTACAAACACTTAGCAAAGCTGCCTAGTTAAATGTGGAGCTTATTTGGAGAATGATTTTGAACATGGAAGGAAGGGGCAAAAATAGATAACCTCAAAACAAAGTTAGCTGCCTTTGTTCCCAAATTCCATTATACTTTCTACATACTTATCTTGAAATACTTAGCAGTAGACCATCTCTTTGTGTCTCTCTTACTAAAATACAGATTTTTTGAGGGTATAGATTATGACTTTATGTTTTTTGTCAGGTAAGAATGAAACCAGGTATTTTTTGAATGGATGAGAAGAGAAAAATCAGATATGCCAGTGGTTATGAGTATCTGAGGGGTTAATACCAGCATGCACGGCAAAAAAAATCCTGCTTTATATGAAAAAAGAGGAGGTTGTGAGATAAAAGAGATGACCAGCATCTGTCAAAGAAGTGAATTCAAATGATGCTGTTTGCAGATCACAAAAATGGCAGTAGTTGCCCTTGGCTCTTCCCTGAAAGTTTCAACGGTATAAATGCTGTCTAGAGTCATCGTTAACAGAAAAAAAAATTAGCCAAAAGATCTGATTATCTTTTCAGAAACATTTAGCAGATACTCTATTTTTATCAATGTAAATGTCTATTCTGTTGGGTATGGTGGTGGGGAACTGAAGCAGGCAGGTCCTGCCACTCATGGCAGGTTACGTGTCCTCTAAGCCTCTTACCTTATTGGTAAGCTGAGGATAATAATAGTACTTCCTTCACAAGGTTAACATGAGGATTATTAAATAGGATAGATCAGGTAAAGTACATAGCACACATTTACAGGAAGCTGTCAGTAAAATGTTAGTTATTACAATAAGCAACACTCAACAGTTTTTGACCTACGTAAATAGAATTTCATCTGATTCAACCTAATATTCCTGTCATGTTTTTCTGTAATTTGTGTTCAGATTTTCACAGAATAAACTTCCAACCCTTTATATGTCAAAAGAGACTAGTTTTCACTTAATAGTTTTCTGAAAGGATGAATTATTTTAGATGGTGCTCTGAAAATGTCAGTGGTCCCACATTTTTATCCACTATTTTAAAACTAACCTTATTTATGTCAACATGATGTTAAGAAACTTAATTCTTTATTTGCACTCATTGAGGAGCCTGAACAATTTAAGAATTATATATGTACTAAAGGTACTGGAGAAATTTACTACATATATTTTGACTTCATAGTTTAAAGTTGATCAAACAATGCTGTGTCCGTGGCGGTAAAAATTTTGCAGTTCCATCTATATAACATGATGGTTTTTAACTACCAAAAAAGAAAAGCATGATCCATAATTGCTACAAAATATTTGCTGAGAATTCTAAGTGTTCACGATTGCATTTCTACTTCTTATACATACTTGAAGAGAGAATTTAGTTTTGACCTTAGAAACAATTTCTTTAAGTCAAACATTGACAATTTAATAAATTTCAATATATTTCAGGGAACATTAAATCAATATTTAAGATTTAAAAATAATTGTTGTATTATTTTGGTTAACGTTTTTTGAAATAAGCACATTAAAAAAAATCAAAATTTGTTTTCAAGTACAAAGTGGTGAAGTGCTTTTGAATGGGTACCACAAGGTGGCAGGATTGCATTTTTGTAGATTCTTTTTGCTTTGATGTACTGCAAACCCTTGGTTATCTAACATCAGAAGTTTTCCATGTGACTAACTATTAAGCATTTTATATACCAAAACTTTTAAACTTTAACTTTTCTGGTGGAAAACTTTCTAAACTACATTCCATGCTTTCCTGAATTCGTAAGCAGAAGAATAAAATGTAGCCTTTATCAGTGAGCCATTTGAATTCCAGTTATTGGATGGTGTTAAGATGAAGTGATAGCTAAAGGTGGTGTGGAGGAGATGCGGACTGGTCCCAGCAGAGACTGGATTTTGTGCTCTGAAAAGCTGCGCCTGACGTCAGCTTGCTTTTGGCTTCTCAGCGTTTTTCCTATTAAAGTGAAATGAATCATGTCAAGTGCGAGACCCTGGCGTGGTAAAACATGATTGTTTTGTGCAAAATTAAATAGCAAATGAAGGCAGACATTGCCTTCTTCCAGGGGGGGTTGTAACAGGTTGTTTGAGAAAAGGAAAATAAACAGCGAGGCCTTAAAAATTTGTCATCAATGGCCCCACTGGCAAAGGTAGCCCCAGACAGTGAGGAATAGGATTCTGTAGTTATGAGCGATATTAAAAACCAATGTAACTGCTTGTGTAGCAACTTTAAGAAATTTTTCTTATAATTTAGACTCTGACCTGTATATAATTTTTACGAATGAGGTAACATTGATTACAGAAGATGTGTCTAGGCATCGGTGCATTTCCCTGGTAACTCTTCTTTTTTTCTGATCTAGTTATTGGAGAGCTCTTCCAAGGCAGTTTGTGTCTTTGTTGGTGATACAATAAGCACTGGGTAAAATCTTCAATCCCTTGGACTTCTCAGTTCCTTTCTGGATGCTGCTTTTTGCCAGAGGCTTTCTCTCCCCTCCCGTGTACTTCCAGGTCTGGAGTTGTTCTGTGAGTCTGTTACAAAAGACTGGACTATGGAGAGGTTTTCTTCTGGATTTCTTTCCTTCATTAATTATTTGCATATTTTTTGAATCTTTTAAAAGAGATTACATAGAGAATTCCTTGGATTAAATATCAGAACGAATTACTTGGACCTCACATAAGCACTAAGAAAGCAGTAGCTGAGCTCTACTGAGTAAGGGGAAAGGAAGAGAACGTGGTCTCTAATAACAGCCCTGTGTTTCTCTGACTCTCTCAAATGTTCATCCACCTGCCTGCCCCGTTTCCGCTCTCCAGAGTGATTATCACCTTATGGAGGGTTGTGTTTTTTGCCTTCATCTTTCATTCAGCCCTTCTGGGGTAACCAGAGACCTCTTACAAGCGCTCCAGAGAAGCCTCGGAACTGACTAATAAATTAGCTCCACCTGAAAATGGATATTAGAGCATAGACACTTGATCCTTTCTTCTCAGTTCTCCTTCGTAGTAACAACTTGTTTCTTTTTTTTTTTAAACTTATAGTAGATGAAGAAGTAGATGTATCAAGACTAAAATATATATGGTTAAATTGCCCTAGCTTGTAATTTTAGTATGTATGCATTTTCTTCCTGGCAAAGTACTGTATGTTTTTAAGTAAAAATAATCTTATTCAAGATTTGCGAACTGGTTTTGTGGATTATATAAAAGATTCATGCTTTAAGAACAGGCCGACCCCTCCCTGTGGCCTTGGGGCAGTTTTGGTGTAATTGTACACTCTGAAACTCAATTAACTCTAACTTTGAGATCACCTGAAAGATCTGGTGCAAGAGCTCAGCCAAGTTCACATCCTTCGACGTGCTCTGCAAAACGTTTACGTATTAGCAAGCAGCTCATCTGAGGCTGTACCAAGTTTGAACATTTAACGGTAAGATAGTTTGAATCTCACTAAAGGGATTTAAAGAATTAGCGCACAATTTAAGTATTTTTCTCATCCTAAATGTGGTTTTCAGATCTATTTAATTCTTGTTTTGATGAAGGAATTTGGGCTTTAAAAATAAGGCATTATGGTTTAATTTTTTAAAAAAGAAGTTCGAGTTGGTTAAGGGGCAGTTGGTTGCTGACCAGGAATGCCAAGCTAAAGGGTGGGGTTTTATCCTATAGGTACTGTGTAATCATTAGAAGACTCCTAAGCGAATGGGTGATGGGCTAGAAAGGAAAGAAAATTTTAAGAAATTAGCCTGGAAGGCAGTATACAGGATGAATTTGTTTGGATCTGGCTGAATAGAGATTGGAGCCAGGTTAACCAGATGATATGGCAATAATCTGGAAGTCTTAACGATATGGGTCCGGATTAGGATGATGGCAGTAGGAATAGAAAAAGAAAAGGCAGACATATTATCAGGGAAGAATTGATAAGACAGCAAATTGCTAAGTGTGTTCAAGAAGAAACTGTTATATAAAATTTCTATTTTTGTCAAAGGCAGAAGTCTTAGACATAAGCCCATCTTCTACGGGAAAACTATTTCTGTACATTTAGCATATTGCAAATTCTTCATAATAAAGGAGATAATGCTACTTGATTTAGAGCCCAACAATGCAAGATACTGTTGATTTTGAGCCTGATTTTGTAGCATGATACGGCTAAAAAAAGACTTTGAGAGATTATGGTGTAGTGCTTCTCAAATCCTGGCAGCCTCAAAATCACGTGGTTTGTTGGGGGTGGGCTAAGTGTTCTAGGGGCTGCAGAATGTTGTGGGTAGGAGCACAGACTATATGTAGGTCTGCAGGCTTTGAACCTGGATCCACCCTTTGCCATGGACAAGTTATTTCACTTCTCTGCCCCAGTTACCCATTAGGGTCGTTGCAGGAAATCAGAGGAAACATACAAAGTGCTTAACAGACTGCCTGACACCCTGGAAATGCTGACTAGATGGCAGCAACTATTGGTATTTGCTGGGTATATATCATTTCCTGCCTCTGGAGATTCTAGTCCACACCTGTGACATTGGACTCAGGGATCTGTATTTTCATAATATCCCTTCCTGTGACTGATCACCAGGTGTGAGAACTTGTTGCAACTTGCTTTTCTACCTCCATATAATAGGACTGGATTTAAACCACTCTGTGCATTTTTTTTATCCTTTATTTTGACATTCCAAACATGGCCATGTTTGTAAATGGTATGTGTTACTATTGTAGCATGCTCTATCAGGAACTCCTTTTGAATAGTTGACCTAAATCCCCCTGGAAATTCCTCCGTGCCTCCCCCTACCCCCGTTTCTCCCCACTTTGTCGCCCCAGTGGAGTTGAGGCTCCTAGCCCTTATGTTCCAGCCCTATGCGCTGCCTCTCCCAGAGATGGAGATCAGCGCTCCTTGGTCTTGGACTTCACACTCCAGCTCTGCTTATTCCCCATCCTGCCTGTGCTCTCAGACAAATCTGTATACATTGTATTGGGGAAAACTAGTATGGTTAAAAACATACAGTACCTTGCTAGTCTTATTGACTAATTACAATTGCAGAGTTTTTAAATGCATAAATTATATCAGGTTTTTGTTTTTTTAAGTTCTTCTTAAGACCTATTCTCCAATCCTTTGATTATTGCTGGTTTAGTGGTTCTTAGCCCTGGCTTCACATTGAATTCACCTGGGGAACTTTTAAA
Organism: Panthera leo; assembly: GCF_018350215.1. Lineage (NCBI taxonomy): Eukaryota > Metazoa > Chordata > Mammalia > Carnivora > Felidae > Panthera > Panthera leo. The sequence continues at coordinate 26,096,628 of NC_056679.1, forward strand.
ACCTAGCGGGACTGAGGACTCTCACTGATCGATTAAATCAGGATGGGCCTGAATATCTGTATTTGTGAAAAGCTTCCCAATCGACTCTAAGGTTCAGCCCAGGCAGAGGAGCGCTTTTAGGCCCAACTCCCCCCAACCGTCTCACCACAGTCTGGTCAGACAAAGGAGTGCTTAAGCCTTCTGAAGTGAATATAGCTTCCAGGGTCTGGCAAAGTATTTGGGGCAGGGAAAGAGAAAGGGTCTGTAAGCCTCTTCGTGTCCACCTGTCTCTGGGCTTTAGACCTTTGTAGATGCCATTCCCAGATTGTTCAAGGCCCTCTGTTACACTGTCTCCTAGAACTGTAAAATTTTCCTTAATAGTGCAGGCATTCCTTCTATGCCATGATATGTATATTCCTAAAAAACCTCATTTTGCGTGCAAAAAATAAGACAGCTTATGGAGAAAACAGAGTTGGGGCCAACCACTCAACACTTAGGCAGCTTTGTAACCAGAGCAGGGAGGGAACAAAAAATTGATACCAGCTCAATATAGCTGGAAGCTCTCATGGTAGATCTTAAAAATACACGCAAAAAAGTAGAGTGAAATGCCAGCAATATTTTAATTAGAGCAGAGGCGGCAGGTGCTAAGATAACGCAGAAGAAATGAAGCTCTAAGCCAGTGGGGCTGTGGTGAGGCTGGTACAAGAGTCAGCTAAGCTGGCATAAGCTGAAAGCTGCACAGAGCTGGTGGGGGGAGCTCCTGGTGGAGGGCTTGCTTTTAAGTTTCATTAAATACAAATGAAAGGGCTCCTGCTGCTGCTATAGTGTGCTGAGGGTTTTTTCTTTTCTTGTGAAAGGTTGCGATTCACTGGATGTCATGGCTCCTCTTGTGTAGGAAAAACCCCTGTGAATCAACAAAATATTTGTGTTATCCTGACATCATATTTTCATTTACTAATCACTTATGCATTAATTTGCCTTCCAGAAACACATGCATGTTACAGCAAAGTGGACTATATATCACAATTTGTAATCCCAGACTGCTCTGGCACACATCTTGAGTGAGGCCTGTCTTTCCCACTAGAATGTAAGCTCCCTGAGGTCAGGGACTGTGACTGTTTCGATTTCTGGTCCTTGCAGGCATTTGCTGAATGAATGAATGACTCGGGTAGAACTTTTCTAATGAAAGTGGTGGGAGCAACTAGAGATAGGAGCATTGAGTATGCTTTTGAAAAAAATTGAACCTTGAAAGTGAATAACCTTATAGAAAGTTTGGTAAGTAGAGGAAGAAATAACCTCTGGTCCTCTTCTGTAGTCATACTCTAATACTGTTATTATTACATGGCCTTTTGAAATATATATTCTGTTAGTTCTCTATTGTAACAAATCATCCTAAAATTGAGTGGCTTAAAACAGCAGCAAACATTATCTTACTCCGTTTCTAAGGGTCAGGAATGTGGGAGAGGTTTAGCTGGACAGTTCTCACTCGGGGTCTGTCATGAGGTTACAGTCAAGATGTCAGCCATCTGAAGGCTTGGCACTGGGCTGGAGACTCCACTTCCGAGATGGCTCACTCACATGGGTGGCAAGTTGATGCTGGCTCTTGACAGGGTGCCCTTAAATCCCCTGCTATGTGGAATTCTCCATAGGGCTGCATGAGGGTCTTCATGACATGGCAGCTCGCTTCTCCCAGAGAGAATGATTGAAGAGAGAGTAAAGCAGAATCCTTGTGACTTAGTCTTAGAAATCCTACACCATCATTTGTGCAGTATTATTCTCAGGTCAGCACTATTCATTATAGGAAAGGACTTTACAAGGGTATGAAAACCAAGAGGGGTGGACGATTGGGGACCATCTTGAATGCTGGCTACTGCACATACGCATTCATGTTGATAGGTGTCATCATAGGTCATGGATAGTCTATTATCTTTTTGTTCCCTTAACATTAGATATGTATTTTCTATGTTGCTTAGTTTCTATTATTGTTTGTTGAATAATTCCCTAGTTCCCCTTGTTTCTAAACATGTGATTATAAAATATAATATACTTAATTTTTCCCAAAACTCAACTTAGCAGACATTGAGTACTCCCTGTGTACATAGATAAGCATTTTAAATTTGCCAGTGTAATCTTGCAGATATGAAAATGTAAACTATGTATATACGTATAAAATATCTCAATTATGGGTACAGTAAGCAGTATGGAAAATGACTGGTTTTTCTTTTTTTTTCTTTCGTGATTTAATCTATTCTGGCATTGTTCTCTGATAATTACTATGATTGGATTGCAGGTAAGGATTCCTGTAAACTTCTCCTTTATTATATCTTAAGAGCAAATGAATATAAATTTGCAAATATAATTTTTTTCATTAAATCCTCTAATCAAATGCCACACATTTAAGGATTTAGACGTATCTTTTAAAGGCCATTAAAAAAATTTTTTTTAATGTTTATTTATTTTTGAGAGAGAGAGACAGAGTGCAAGTGGGGGAGGTACAGAGAGAGAGAGGGAGACACAGAACTCAAAGCAGGCTCTAGGCACCAAGCTGTCAGCACAGAGCCTGATATGAGGCTTGAACTCGCAGACTCATGGACCTTGAGATCATGACCAGAGCCAAAGTCGGCCACCCAACTAACTGAGCCACCCAGGCGCTCCTTAAAGGCCATTTTGAAAGAGAGAACAGTTTTCTTTCTATAAACTTCCTAATGAAATTCAGTAGTTAATCTGAATTTATTCTCATTGACCTATTTCTGAGTTCAAGTGTATAGTGTTCTTATACATGGGCTGTTTAGCCATTGTGACTTTTAATTAGAGTTAGAAGTGCAACCAGTCTGTGAGCTGAAGTTTAGCTAGGACTACTGTTTCTATAATTCTGGGTAGACTGAAGATTAATACAGGTATGTCAGAAGCTTGAGAATATGTGAAATGACCTGAATTTGATTTATAGTTCTTAGATCATTACCACTCTTCAAAGAAATTTTCAAGGACTTTTAAAGTGAAATTCTGTAATTTTAGGAAGTCACATATAGTTTTATATCCGTTTATACTTCTTTCCTTAGGCTTATACACAGATGGTGAAGTCTTTTTTATTAGTTTGTCAAGTAAAATCGACCCCTTTGGTCTAACACTTAAGAAACTTAGGTGCAATATTTTCTTATATGATCAACTTCAGTTTTAGGATTAGTTGGAGGAAGGTTTAAAATTTTTAAGTGGATCTCTTTCCTTGAAAAGAGTGGCATGATTTAAATTATTTTTTAAGTTTCTCAAACTCTTAATAAGTAGAACATGCATTATAATTACACGTTGACTTGCTGTTTGTACATTATATATCTTATACATAAGCATTGCTTTTCAAAGATAAATAAGCAGAGTTTCTAAATACTTACAGACATATTCATCATCTTAATGGACCTGGCATTGTATTGCATTAGTTTGTTTCCTTGTTCCTTACTCTCTTCCACTCTAGTTTTATAACTTTTTAAGTTACTTTTTGCCCTTTTGGGGCTCTTAATTCTTTATATCCTCTTTTTTCATGTGGAAATGGAGGCTATATCAAATTCTTTAAACACCCGGATAAATACCATAAGTAGAGTAACTTCTAATATCTTGTATCTTATACTAGACTTTTAAATTCCATTTATCCATCTTTATATGACAAGATTTGTGTTTATTTGGCTTTTTGTGTTGTACTTGTGCTCCTTCATTTGCAGGCTTGTAAATGATCCATGGGAGTAGACGACCCATCTAACTAAAAGTAGTGTGGGCCAGCGGACATCTGGCACATTTGCTATAAGATAATCACAAAGAAGGACTCAGAAGGCTTACTGGAAACACATCATTACTACGTCCTTTTGTTGTACAAAGTCTGCTCTTATTTTCCGTAAAAGATTAAAGGAGGCCATTGTGATGTAGAGTTTACAGAGCCATATTTTCTACTAGGCAGGACCTTTCTAAAAATGCTTGTATGTGAAATAAGTGTTTGATGTTATATGACTTGACCAAAACAAGGTGCTTAGCTAAATGACAGTGATTGTTCTTGTTATTTTGCTGAAATAACATTCATGTGTATGTACGTGGGCAATCTAGGAGTCACAGTTCTGGATTATTCTTATTGTATAATGGTTGCTGTGTAATTTATATACTTATTTGTTAACAGCGATAGAATCATTTGAAATGTTGATTATATTTTGATAACTTGGCTTCCTTTAAAATCACTCCCCAACCTGCTTAACTGGTTAAGACCCTTTACCAGAATTTCTTCCTAGTCTCTGCTTTTGCCCTTTTCCTTTCAGCCTTCATGCTGTATCCAGGATCACCTTTCTGAAATCCAGAACATCTGCCTGTAGTAACGCCTTCAGGGTCTGCTCCCATCTCCTAGAGGCAGGGTTGATATTTGGCTGGTTTGCACTAGTTAGGTAAAATTGGCTGTTTATAACTGGCATCTATTCTGGTGGCCTGGAGCTCATGTGTTGTGGGGTAAATTTCAGATTCTTTAGCAGTGTTTTAAGATTTTTGGATAATTGAAGGATTTCTGGATACTTCTGCATCCATTTTCCACCATTCTATAATTATTTCAGATGTTCCTACTTCTGGGCATCTTCCACAAAGATACTTTGCCTTTCTGCCTATTTTGGACATGCTCTTAATTTTCCTTGAAATATTTTCTCTTTTTCTGGTCTAATGATGTAAGATTATTTATGAAGGATTTAATTTAAGAGAAAACCCCTTTGTAAAACCTTTCCTGACTACCCAATGCCTACAATACTCCCCCTGTCCCCTTTTGCTTGTTGACCTCTTCCTATGCTTTCTTTGGTTCTTGCAACACCTATCATACTTATTACTTCACACTTAAATTATTTCTTTAGTGACTACCTGTGCTAAGCACTGCGATAGCCCCACAGTCCAGGAAGGGTGGTAGATTTGCAAGCAATAATTACATTGCAGGGGAAAGAAATCGACTTTTTGAATGAGACAAACCTGAGTTCAAATTCCAGGTCTGCCATTTAACAGCAGTGTGACAGTGGTCAAATTAACTTTGCTGGTCTCAGTTTACTCATCTGTATATGTCATGGTAATAGAGGTGAGCTGACTATTAAACAAGATAATAAGTATGGTGCTTACTATATTGCCTAGTGCATAGTTATTCGATATGTATTTTACTAGTTGAATTCAGTTTAAAAGTTTAGTCTTGCCTTTTATTTTTCTCTTTGAATCTTAATTTGTAACAAGAAAGCAGTTTTCACCTGAAAACATTTCTCCCTTCTAGTGCTCTGTGGTAAAACTGGATAAGTTATATCACTCCTGCTAAGGAAAAACATTGTTTACCAATTTCTACCAGCTTTTTAGGAGAGGGACTATTTCACTTTTCAAAAGGAGCCCAGTGACTAGCCCAATGCCAGACACAAAATGTTTGTGAAATAAATAAGTAGTTACTGTGTAATAAATATTTGTGCAAAAAATATCTGTGGAAGGGAGCTATCATGGGAAAGAAAGACTGTCTTCCCTTCCTTGTTCTGGGCATGAGTTCACTTGATTTCTTTCTGGAACAACAGGCATACCAAAATCATGGGAAGAGAAGTCATAGAAGCTGATGGGAGTTTCCCTCCTTAGCTTTCACTTGAGAGACTCAGATGGTACAGACAGCTTTCCTGAAGGAGGCTACCAGGACTGTAACATAGTTTGGGACATTAAAAATAGGCGGGGGAAAAAAAGAGGGGATTCTCTTTAAACATATAAAACAAAAATGTTAGGACTCACTCTGTGAACAAATTCGTCATGTTACAGAGATTAAAGCAAATCTTGATTTTCCCTTTTACCGAAACAATGAAATCTTCATTGGTTCTTGGAATGATTAATTATTATGAATTTGTTCTTAGGATTATTATTATATGGTTAGGAACAAATAAAGCAAGTTGCGTAAGGTGGTTCTCACAGCTGAAACATTTTCTTTTGGATATGATCTCTAATAATACTGTTTATATCAGGCTATTTTCAAGAAATTTTCTACTTTAAAGAATAAGTAGAGACATGTGATTTGGAAAAATTTGATTTAACCCAGAGCACAAGGTCATAGCCTTCACTGCTCACCTTACTGGTGTGGGAAATGCCAGGTTCTTTGTGTTAGCTCTTCATTTTACGTAGGAAGAAATAACTTCTGGAAATTTGAATTAAAGTCCAACTCCAAAGCTCAAGATCTGATTGTTGCTCTTTAAAGTTGCACTTAAAAAGTCAATTCTAGGGGTGCCTGGGTGGCTCAGTCGGTTGAGCGTCCGACTTCAGCTCAGGTCATGATCTCACACTCCGTGAGTTCGAGCCCCGCGTCAGGCTCTGTGCTGACAGCTCAGAGCCTGGAGCCTGCTTCAGATTCTGTGTCTCCCCCTCTCTCTGCCCCTCCCCTGCTCATGCTCTGTCTCTCTCTGTCTCAAAAATAAATAAAAAAACATTAAAAAAAAAAAAGTCAATTCTAATCAGGGAGTAAATAGACTTTGAGTCTTGCAATTGCATATCTAGACCTAAACGACCAAAAATAACATCATAGATTATGTTAAGGGTTGTTTAGAAGCGACACTTTAATTGGAATTAGAAAGGGTGAGCCAGCATTATTTTGACTTTACCTCTCTTGGGCCCTATAGAATTTTGCTTTTAGGAGAATGTGGAGAATTTTTGCTGGTATCAGAATCTTAGAAACATGAGGAGGGTAAATGTGATAGAAATAGGGACTCAGAGATAATCAGAGACTTCACTAATCTGTTTAAAAAGTGAAAGTAGATCCTAGAACTTTTTCTATTTTAAAATGAAGGGACCTTGAAATCTCCAGAAACCTAATTTTGTGGGGAGACTTGGATTAAATGCATACAATTAAAATAGGTAACCTGTGTCATCAAACTGATAACTTGATCCAATATAGAGCCTTCTTCTTCAGTTTGCTTCTGAACCATTGCGGGAAATTCTGCAGTTCCCTGGTCTGTACTCTCTGCCTCTCCCGACAGCTACTCTTTGGAAATCATAGAGATGTTTGAAACTCCCAGGCCAGCCACTACTGGCACTAAGAGAAGCAGCTTCTGAAGGATTTGCAGATTTCCATGTATGGTCTTTGTATACAGATAGTGCTGTCTCTTTGGGAGGAAGGTTGTTCCCGTTCGTTTGTTTCCATTTGCTCTTCGGTCTGTCTGCTCAACAATCTTCCCGTTTCTTCTGTTTCTTTAGGGCTTGCTCCTGCTGACTTCACTAGAAGTGAAGGTTCTTCACTTGAGGTTGCTGTAGCCATAGAAGTTTCCGTTATTTTCCTGGGTTACCTTTGGTGGCTCAGGGTGGGTTATCTTTGGTTTATGCCTCTTGATCTGGAGAAATTCCATGTTCTCTCCTTTGTCTCAAAACGCCCTCTTTCCACCTTTTCCTCGAAACTTAAAAGCTCCTCTTTTGTGTGCACTGCTTGGTGTTTTTGAATCTGGGTGATTAGACATGTTTGGGATGTTGAATGCGTGCTTTTCTGTATAGAAAAATTAACATTTGCAAAAGAATAGCAAAACATAATCTTCGTAGCACAACAAATGTGGTGGCCTGACATACATGGTTTATGTTTGAGATATGTGTGTGTTTGTGTCTCTCTAGGTGGCTTGGTTCATTCAGCTGGTGCAGTTTCCTGCTTTCACTTAGTATTTCTCGAAGACATAAACATAAGCAAAACATGAAGTGTGCATTATACTCAAGTTGTTCTCTAACATATATAAATTGTTTTGGAATAAATTTGTGTTTTCCAAACAAGTTTTAAAGCAGAACAGCTTGCATTGGATAGGCTCTTTTTTTGTCTTTTGGTATTTTTTTTTTAAAGTTTATTTATTTATTTTGAGAATGAGAGAGCACGCGTGAGTGCGAGAGGGGGACATGCAGAGAGATGGAGAGGATCCCAACCAGGCTTCGTGCTGTGAGTGCGACTTGGGAGCTCGACCCCACGAATGAACTGTGGGATCATAACGTGAGGTGAAATCAAGAGTTGGACGCTTAACTGACTGAGCCACCCAGGCACCACTAGGCTCTTTTAATTAAATTTAAAAAAAAAGAGGGGTGCCTGGGTGGCTCAGTCGGTTAGACGTCCGAATTCAGCCAGGTCACGATCTTGCAGTCTGTGAGTTCGAGCCCTGCGTCGGGCTCTGGTCTGACGGCTCAGAGCCTGGAGCCTGCTTCTGATTCTGTGTCTCCCTCTCTCTCTGCCCCTCCCCTGTTCATGCTCTGTCTCTCTCTGTCTCAAAAATAAATAAATGTTAAAAAAAATTTTTTTTAATAAAAAAAAAAAAAAAGAAAAAGGAAAAGCGTGATCTGTAGTTCTAGGTTATCTTCTTGAACTATTTTATGATACTTCGCTCGCCTCCATAGTCTCTGTTCTGTTTCTGAAACTCCTATTGTTCAGATATTAGCCCTTCTAAGCTGCTGTTCTTTGTTTACTTCCCTATTTTGGTATTTTGTTTTAGTTCTGAGATATTCAACTTTGCTTTCTGTCTATTCTAGTGAATTTTCACTTGTGCTCTCATAATACCCATTTTCCGGTTTCCCGGAGTTCTTTTTGGCGTTCTGTTGTTGTCTTTCTACTATCATTATGTCCATGTCTTTTAGCTCTTTAAAGTTTCCTCGTTTCCCTACACTCCCTCTGTTTTCTCCAGGTTCCTTTTCTTCTGAGTCAGCCCTTGCTTGTTGTTCAGCTGTGTAAGACTAGGGTGGGATAAGGTCCATGTTTCCTGCAGACTCTCTTCCCACTTGCATGGTGCACTTTGAGAAGCATGTGGTTTACAAGTATTGGGCTCTTTAATGCATATCAGCTATCTTCTGGACTTTATTAATGCTTTGCTTAAGTTCCTGCTGGATGAATCACCATCTGTTTTCCAGTCCTCCAAACTGTCGAAATTGACAGCTGTCCTATTTCTTCTACCCTTGTATGTTTCTTTAGTGGTTTGTAGGTAGAAACTGAGAAGAAAGAAGTGTGTTTCATCTCCCATATTAACTCACTTTTCAACAGTTTTGTTGTAGAAGAAAGTAATTTCTCTGCAAGATTCTCATGGTTTCATGAAACGATCCAAACCAAGACTCAGAAAAGAGCTATCGTTGCCTATCTAGCGCTTGAACTTTGTAGGCAGATGATTCTATCATTTGTTTATACGTTCGGACAGAAAAAGATTGAGTTTTTATTGGAAAGTGAAAAGTGCTCCAAAGTAATCCTTGAAGAAACTAGTTTAGGGGACTACAAAATGGTATGTAATACCTATTACTGTATTGCTATTAAATGCACCATAGCTCCTCTTAAATGCACTGTGTATTGTAATTGTGATCTTAGTAAATCTTCTCCACCCACAGAGGACAAGATACCAAAGCACAGGTGATCTCCTGCATCATATATCGCTTACTGCATGTTCCTGTGATGCTCCACGATAGCTTGACCTTGTTGGGACTCTTGAATATCAGACGAGCATTTCTCTTACTGTCCTCTCCATTTGAAAAGCTGTTCCATGACTAATTCCTTCATTTCTTTCTGGTCTTTACTCAAAATACACTTCCTCAGGGAGGCCTTCCTTGACAACTTTGAGGTTTTACCCTGTGATAGTGCGTATCCCTGCTTCCACTCTGCAGTTTGTCTCCTGGGCACCATCACTAACCCACATGCTGTGCAGTTGCTTCTCATGTTACTTTTTTAACCCCATCTGAATGTAGGTTCCATGAGGGTGGGGATTTTGTTCACTGCTAAATCCCCAGTGCCTGGCCCAGAACAAGTGCTCAATATAGATTTGTTGGATTTTCTTCACTTTTTCAACTGTTTCCATATTCCAGTGAAAACCAGTTTTTCAAGATTCTGAAGATTATAAAAATGTGATGGTATCTATTATGTTAATATTGCAGATTTTTTTTTTTTTTTTTTTTTTTTTTTTGCTTTTCTTAGTGGTGATGAGTCTGGCGTCAATCAAGTAACTCAATCACACAACTCCTTTTCGCCTCAGTTTCCTCATTGTGTAAATGAGAATGGTAATTGTTCCTTGATGAGAGAGATATTGAGGAGATCAAATGAGTTTACATGTAATGGGTTTGAAATAGAGACTGACAGGTCATAAGTGTGATTAAGTGTTTGCTGCTCTTATTATCATTATGATTATTATTTCTGTTCATTTTCCTTCATTCACTAACACCATATTGAACATGTACCGTAGACTAGGTTGTGACCTAGGTGCTTGGGACACACTGGTAAATAAAACAGTAAGTCCCCCGCCTTCTCCAGCCTTCTAGTGCAGAGATGCAGACAATAACCAGAGTAACTAAATGGGGATGACACTTTGAACACTTTCAGGCTTAGGGGAGTGGAAGCACACAGGGATTTCAGTGGTGTTGGTCACCATCTTAGTTTGGTGCTGGGTTTGTGGGTGTTTGTTCTACTGTTGCACTTCACAAATGTTATGTATTTTATATGCTTTTAATACTTCACTTTAAGAAATCTTTTCTGTTGCAAGCATAGTAAAGCGTTGTGGGGCACCTGGGTGGCTCGGTTGAGTGTCCGACTCTTGATTTTGGCTCAGGTCATGATCCCAGGGTCGTGGCATCGAGCCCCATGTCAGGCTCTGTGCTGAATGTGGAGCCTGCTTGAGATTCTCTCTCCCTCTCTCTCTGCCCCCCCCTCAAAAAAATATAAGTAAATAAAGTGTTGAAACAGGTTAATTACTCATTTAACCTACTTATCCTGATTAGAGAGTTGATTTTTAAAAATCCCTTAAAACTAAGTTAAAAATGTTAACTTAGTTGGTGCCCCCCTCCATTTATTAAAGGCAAACTTGTTTTTAATTAACCCTGCTTGTACTCCCAGTGTCTATTTGAAATATTTAGTTTTATGGAATTTGTGCAGAATTATCCTAACTTGGGGTAGATGATAGGAATTATGCTTTGTCACTGACACCATTTTCATGACTTTTGCAAAGCATTCTTGTTTCATTCGAAATAATATCACTGAATTTTAAAAATATTTGTAGTATTTGTGTAGTGGGATTAAGGATTTCATTTTCTACATGAGACTGACCTAGAAGAATTGCTTTGTGTTTTAACTTCGCCTTCAAAACAATTTCAAGCTGTTCAAATTAAAGCATATTCAATTAACACTATTTCTTTTTATTAGAAACACGAGTGTAATAGTCTGATAAATCGGTATATTTAAGATATAAATTATCCTATAGTGTCTAACCATAATGACTATAAGGAACCTTTACTGCTTTCAGGACAGGTGTTTTTACTGCATGAACCATGCAGTTCTGGGGTGTCTAGGAACTGCCCACCTTTTGGTTCCATTTGGTAGTGGAGTCGTGTTCTATATACAGCAGCATCCACTGACTGGAGTTTGGAGCCTGTCTGTTTAAGCGTGGTGTTACCCTGGGCAAGTTGTTAGGCCCCCCTAAGCCTCAGTGTTTTTGCTTTTTCTTTAAATGAAGAGAATAAGGGTACCCACTACCGCAGAGTAGTTGTGAGGCTCAAATAAGAAAATGTATATTATATGTATATTATACAAATTATACATAAAATGTATATTATAACCAGTTGATTGAGAAGTCTCAGCTTCCCAGGGTATGATTATGCAGCAGTTTTATCTTTCTAATAATTGTACCAACTTTCCCCTTGGCAAGCCCCTCCTTTTTGCCGTTTAGTGGGGCCGCTTCACGGTATCTCACTCTGGTTTTATAACTGAAGTTACTTTTCTAACTTACTGTTTAAGTAACTTTTGGTTCTTAAGACTTAGTTCTATTATTCAGTGACTCTCTATCCTACTTGCTTCAAAGCTGTCCACTTCTGCCAAGTCAGGCTAATAAGCTTGAGTCTCTAGCAGTTTGGAATGGAGATGGGGGTAGGGGGCTGGTCTGTTCCCATATCTATCTGCCCCTTCCCCCTTCCCCCTTCCCTGAGCGAGCTCCCCTGGTGTGGGGCTGGGATGACAGGAGAGGGAGAAGACAGGTGTCCTTACCTCAGACCTTGCAGTGCTCTCCTTGGTCAGCCTTAATGGCTATTGTGTTTGCGATCTGTGGGCTTGCTGTGGACGTGTGGTGACCTCCACAGGTAAGAGTGCTCCCAAGTGTCTCACCTAGGTCTTGCCAGTCTCTTCAGAGACTGGCTTCATTTGCCACTTGCTTCCCAACTGGTGGCTTTACACTGTGATCTTCTGGAACTCCCTCTGTTAACTCTTTACTCAAGTGTCTTAACCCACTGGGGAGAGTAAACATGTAACGATTTGGTTTTATTTCTTCAAATAACTGCTACTAATTGTGTCTTGTTGAATCTCCCTTTCACACTGGTGCCAGGTTTCCTTATCAGCACTCGGTACATGTTGGTTATTTAAACACAGTTTTCTAAAACCTAGCTCTTCACATTTGGAAACTTGACTCTGATGTTAGAATCAACGTTCTCTTCTCGGTCCACCTCCCACCCCCAAAAGGAAAAGAAAGCTTAGTCTGGGTCCTGGCACCTTTTTCGGGTAGTGTTTGGCTCTCGCATCCTTCTCTTCCTCTTCTCAGTAAGTAGTGCACCAGCTTTGGGGGTTAGGGAGCTCAAGAGAGGCAGAAGGCTGTGTATCAGCTGCTGCTGGGTCCCCTTCTCTGTGTTGGTTGCAGCTGCTTTTCTGTCTCTCTGGCTGACGGTTGGCTCTACCTGTGAGGCAGCCGTTCACACGCAAGCTCTCTCATGAGACGTGTTTGGTGGTTCTCATTGGAAAGCTGACCTGATCTCTTCATTCCCAGCTCCCTCCACAGCCAAACTACCTTCACCTTCTTGCTTCCTGGTCTCTTCATCCAACAGGATGCCCTTCCTGGACAAGGTCTTGCCAAATGGCTCCAGCCTCGCTGTCTTCTGTGGTATCCATGAGGCCCACAGAAAACCCAGGTGTCTGCCATATCAAATGGCTGCCCCAACAGTCTGTGGCCTCTCGGCCCCGCCCTCTTAGCCATATCCATTCCTGAAGTAATCTCATCCACTCCCACAGCTCCTCACTGCCCCCCAACAACTTCCAAATATTTACTCAAGCCAGATCTTACTGAAATTCCAAAGCCATATTTTCCACTGCCTGGGATGTCCCATCAGTGTCATTTTCCAGAACTTGCCGTCTAACCACTGTGTCATCCTGGTGAATGTTATTACCTTTCACCCATTCACATAGTCCAGAAGCCTGGGAGCCCTCCCGCCTCCCTTACCTCCTGCAATCCAGTCCTTCTGTTCCATCTCCCAAATATCTTTTGCCTTCATACCCTCTTCTCTCTACCTGCCCTTGTGGGTTTGGCCCTCATGATTCCTATTCTTTCACTGCAAGTCCCATCTCCTTTCCTCTTGTACACTGTGGTCTGGGGCAGGCGGGGGGGGGAGGGGTGGGATGGCGGGTGGTGTCTTGCTGAAACCCACATCCCAATGTGTCACTTGCTTGCTGAAAATCCTCTTGTGTGGACCCCATGCCCTTGGACTGAAGACCAGTCTCCACCTGGTGGCCTGTGAGGCTCCCCAAGCTGTCTTCAACTTTTCTTTCTGCTTCCCTCTACACTTCCCACCACTACCTCCCAGCTTCCTACTCCCTCACCATACTCAGCTACCCATAGGTGTTCCGCTCAGCCTGCTGCTTTATCACCCCGGTTTTGCCTGTCCATTCCCTTTTCAGAGCATTCTCATTTTCTTTGTACCTTGTGGTCTGACTGCATGACTCCTACTCGCGTTTCAAGGCCCAGAGGCAGAGTCTTCTGCTCTCTGAAACACCCTCTGGCTCCTCTCTGCCAACCCCCATTCTCTTTATAAACCCGGGTATCTTCCCACCGCCAACTCCCCCCTGGTCATTGACAGCAGGGACCGTGACCTATTCATCTTGGTAATTTTAGTGCCAGGCCCAAAGTTCCTGGCCTCTTATGGGTGCTTAGTATTGGACAAATACGAATAAATGAAGGAAGGAATGCCTGAAGAACTAATGCATAGACAGTTTCTTTACTCTAGTTTGTATCTTAGGTAAGATGTACTATAGTGGCCACTTCTTTTACAGTAGTTGGAAACAAGTCGTGTATAGTTGTGTATAGTTGTATATAGTGTGTATAAATATAAATATATATAATATGTACATAAATAGACATGTATATAAAAGTATATATCCATCTAGAATTCCTGGTCTGCCTGTCTAGAAAAGAATTATTGAATCAAAAGTTGGTTCTATGCCTCATCCTACAATTAAGTAGATAAACCCTGGACAAAACCCACAATGTCTTTCAGCTTTCATTTCGAAACCTACAGAACAAGGAACTTAGAACTATGAGATGTCTAAGGTCCATTTCAGTATATGTGCTGCCGAAGCGAGCACACAAGGTCCATTTCAATGGAAATGGACTGTAGAATTCTGAATAGATCAATTAAAGAAACCCTCAGGCCCTTTGAAGTCCCGGGGCTAGAGTCCAGAGAGACCATAATATGGAAATGTGTCCTTTGATCAGAGCAGAAGGCACTTATTAAACACTCACTGTGTCCCCAGCATACAGAGTTACCTTTCCAATTTGTTAATGCTTACTGAAGACTGTGGTACATTAGAAATTCAGTAGCTGTGTTAATACCCTTGAATTTACGTTCACCTTTGTAAATAAAACTGTTCAGTTGAGCTCTGATTGTTTTAGGCTCACCAGAGGACTGACTCTAATGGCCCTAAGTGTTTCTGCGTGCATAGAATAATGGTTAATCCACTTCCTACTGGTTCTTCTTTCTATACTGCTTATCATTGTTGATATCTTCTGGAGTTTAACATGAAAATGTAGCTTAAAGTAATTAGTTATTTTTAAAAAGTTAAAAGAAGAGTTTGAAGTATTTATTTTCCATAACTGTGCAAAAGTAAAATAGAAATGGTATTCATTCATTTTTGATAGGAGACTTGCATGAGATTCTTGAAATAGAAAATCATAATCAGGACAACTTTGTATTTCTTCAGATGTTTTATATAGAGTATATCATCTGGCTTCTAAATCTGAGATGCCCTTTTTTGTCTCTGGCTCCTGGTGTTCAGAATCTTCCAGATTAAGAAAAGTGATAATTTAGGAAGAAATTTGGCTTTGCAGACCTTATTTTCAGAGAGATAAAAAATAAAAAAGAATGCTAACCATTTAAGTCCTGTTGCTTAAAGACACTGGGTCTTTTTAGGATATGGGCATTCTTTTGGGATTAGTAGTTATGTTAAGTAAGGCAAAGAAACAGAGGTATGTGCATGGGAGACTGGAAATTGTTTCTAGAATTGTAACAATAATTTGAAAGCAATCATAAATGCTTAGAGCGAAAATACACAGAAAAATGTATTTATAGAAAGCCTTATATGTGTATAAACACATAAAAGATTATATTTAAATTTATTAGCATTTTATGATTTTTGAAGTTCTCACTTTAAAGCAAATATTTTTTTTTTTTTTATCAAGCATTTTTAAAAAAATCTTTTAACACTATGGGATTGTAGAACTGTATGTTATCTTGACTCTGTGGGATTTAGGAACTCTGTAGTATCAATGTACTTAAATTAGTTCTCTTATAGATTAATCACCAACAAACGTGACAGCTTTAAGAACAAGGCAAAAGTACAGTTTAAAATTCAAACCAAGTAATACATTTGAAACGATTATGGAGAAATTAGTTATAAAATCGGCATTTTAGGTCTCTTCAATGAAAGTGTTCAAGTCCTTGGATTATATCATTTTTAATAGCTTTTTTCTTTGCTTTTACTTTAAAATACTTTTAATCAAAATAATACATGTACAGGTGTCTGAAATAGTCAAATTCATAGAAACAAAGTAGAATGGTGGCTACTGGGCTTGGAGGGAAAGGGTCAAAGAGGAGTTGTTTAGTGGGTATAGTTCTAGATGTGCTGGATGAAAGAGTTCTGCTTCACAATGGCGTGACTACACTCAGTGCTACTGAGCTGCGCACTTAAAAATGGTTACATTGGTAAACTTTATATATTTTTTACCACTATAAAAAAAATACATCTCTGTGTGTGTGTGTGTGTGTGTGTGTGTGTGTGTGTGTGTGTGTAAGCAGTTGTTTGTTTTTTTTTTTCATTCTTCCCAGTGTGCTACTAGGAGGCAGTCACTTTCTTTCATTTTCTAAGGATAGTTTATATATAGTAAAGTTTGCCCTTTTAGTATAGAGTTCTAGAAGTTTGGACAAATACAAACAGTGGGCATACCACCATCAAGAAACAGTTCTGTTACCCACAAAACTTCCCTCTTTTACCCCAAAGCTCTGACAACTTCTGTTTTCTGTCCCTATAGTTTTGCCTTTGCTAGAATGCATCTAAATGGAATCATATATTTAGCAGCCTTTTCAGCCTGGCTTCTTTCACTTACTGTAATGTATTTGAGATTCATTTGTGAGGTGAATCAGTAGTCCAGTTCATTTCACCGCAGAGTAGTATTTCCTTATATAAGGTATACCATGGTTTGTATAAGTAACTGATTGAATATATATATATATATATATATATATATATATATATATATATATATTTTGCTTCATATATATATATATATATATATTTTTTTTTTTTTTTTTTTTTTAATTTGAGAGAGAGAGGGAGGGGGGGGCAAGATGGGGTGGGGCAGAGAGAAAGAGAGAGCACTTGTGAAAGACAGAATCTAAAGTGGGGTTTTGATCCCATGACCCTGGGATCATGACCTGAGCCCAACCCAAGAGATGGCACCTCTGGGTTTCTTCCAATTTTGAGGGATTATGATAAAACCACTCAAAACGTTCACTTGCAGATTTTTGTGAGAACATAAGTTTTCCTTTCACTTAATAACTTGGGTTGGGTTTATTGGATTTTATGGAAAGTGTGTGGCTTAATAAGTAACTGCTAAACTGTTTTTGCATAATGGTTGTAACATCTTGCATTCCTGCCACCAATATATGAGCATTTCAGTTGCTCTGCTGTCTCATCAACGGTTGGTATTTTTAGGTTTAATTTTTTTTTTAATTTTAGCCATTCTAATAGGTGTACAGTAGTGTCTCATTATGGTTTGAAATTGCATTTCTGTAATGATTAATGATGTTTAGTATTTTTCCCATGTGCTTATTTACTATTCATATATCTTCTTTGATGAAGTATCTTTTGCCCTTTTTTTAATTAGGTTCTCTTGTTTTGCGAGTTCTTTACATATTCTAGATATAGATCTTTTATCACATATGTGACTTGAAATATTTAATTCCAGTCTGTAGTTTCTCTTTTCATTCTTACAGCAGTGTCTTTCAAAAAACAAATTCTTCATTTTGATAAAGTCCAGCTTATTGTTGGGGCACCTGGGCGGCTCAGTCGGTTAAGATCTGACTTTGGCTCAGGTCATGATCTCACGGTTTGTGAGTTCGAGCCCTGTGTGGGGCTCTGTGTGAACAGCTCAGAGCCTGGAGCTTTTTAAGTCCAGTTTATTGTTTGTTTGTTTTCTTTTTTCTTTCATGGAGTGTATTTTTGGTGTTCTATCTAAGAAATCTTTACCTAATTCAGGGTTCCAAAGATTTCTCCTATTTTTTTTTTTTTACAGAAATTTTTGGATTTTACATTTAGGTCTATGGTCCATTTTAAGTTAATATTTCATTTGGTGGGAGAAATGGATCAAGTTGGGGTTTTTTTGCTATGTTTTGATTTTGTATATGACTATGTAGTTGTTTTAACATTACTTATTGAAAAGATTGTCTTTCTGTGTTGAATCACCTTTACATCTTTGTTGAAAATCAATTTGCTACAGATGTGTAGCTCTATTTCTGACCTCTCTGTTCTGTTCTATTGCTTTGTACCTCTGTTCTTTCACCAATACCATGCCATCTTAATTAGAGTAGCTTCACAGAAAGTTTTGAGATAAGGTAGTGCAGTCTTTCAGCTTTGTTCTTCTAAAATTGTTTTGGTTATTCCAATTCCTTTGCGTTTACGTGTACATTTTAGAATCACTTTGTCATTTTCCACAAAAGGTCTTGATGGAATTTTGATTAGGATCACACTGAATCTATACATTAGTTAAGGGGAGGAGGGATTAACATAATAATTGACTCTTTCAATCCATGAACATGGTATATCTAACCTTTTTATTTGGTTCTCTTTTATCAATGTTTTGTAGTTTTTCAGCGTAAAGATCTTGTGTATATTTGGTTGGATTTATACCTATTTCATTTGTTTTTTTATGTTATTATAAATGGACCTTTGTAAAATTTAAGTTTTACTTGTTCATACTAATATATAGAAACATAATTGATTTTTCTATATTGAACTTATATTCTGTGACCCTGTTAAACATGCTTCTTGTTAGTTCTAGTAACTTATTTTTGGATTCTTTGGGATTTTGTACATAGTCATGTGAATACAGATACTCTTTCTTCTTTCCAATTTGGATGCTATTTATATATTAATTTTTGCCTTATTGTCTATTACTTTCAGTATCAGATTGAATATAGGAGTGATGAGAGTGGACATGCCTTGTTTCCAATCTTAGGGAAAAATGTTTATTGTTTTACCATTAAGTATGATGTAAGCTGAGTGTGTTTTATAGATAGACGTCCTTTATCAGGTTGAGGAAAATCTCTTCAATTCCTATTCTGTTAAAAGTTTTTTGTTGTTTTTTTTTTTTAAATCATGAGTGGATATTGAATTTTGTCAGTTGTTCTTTCTGCATCTATTGAGACGATCCTATGGTTTTTCTTTAGTCTATTGATAGGGTGAATCACATTGACTGATTTTCACATGTTTACCTTACATTCTTAGGATAAATGCCATTTGGTTAAGATGTATTTATTATCCTTTGTATGTCTAGCTGGATTCATTCTGCTAAAATTTTGTTAAGAATTTTTACATCTATGTTTATTGGTCTGTGGTTTTCCTTTTATGTGTTTAGATTTTTATGATGTCTTTATCTGGTTTTACTATTAGGGAAATGCTGGTTTCCTAGAATAGGCTGGGAAGTGTTTTCTCCTCTTCAATTTTCTGGAAGAGTTTGTGTAGAATGGGTATTATTTCTTCCTCAAATGTTTAGTAGGATTCACCAGTGAATCTATCTGTGCTTAAGGGTTTTTTGTGTAGGAAGATTTTGAACTACAAGTTAATTTTTAAAATAGACACAGAGCTATTTATGTTACCTGTTCTTCCTCAAGTGAGTTTTGATAGTATCTTTCTAGGAATTTGTCCATTTCATCTAAGTTGTTAAATTTATTGAAATAAATTTGATATGCCATGTTTTTGTCATTCAGTTCAAAATATTTCCTAATTTCTCTTTTGATTACTTATTTGACCCATGAGTTAGATATGTGTTGTTGTATTTCCAAATATTTGGAGGTTTTCCAGATAATTTTCTGTAGTTGATTTCTATTTTAATAACGCTGTGCTCAGAGAATTTACATGGTATAATGTGAATCCTTTTAAATTAATTAAAACGATTTATGGCTCAGAATATACTCTATCTTGGAAAAAAATCCATGTGTGCTTGAAAAGCATGTGTATTCTCTTGTTATTGGATGGAATGTTCTACAAAAATAAATTAGGTCAAGTGGTTGGCAGTGTTATTTAAGCGTTCTATATCTTTACTTATTTTCTGCTTATGTTTTTTTCCAATTATTGAGAGGTTATTGAAAACTCCAACTTTAATTGTGGATTTTTCTATATCTTCATGCAATTCTATCAATTTTTGCTTCGTGTATTTTAAAGCTTTGCTGTCACTGTGTGAACATTTAAGATTTTTATGACCTCTTGATGAATTGGCCCTTTATTCATTATGAAATGACCTTTGCTCTTTAGTGTACTTTGAATAATATAGCCTTCAGCATTCTTCTGATTATTGTTAACATACAATATCAACTTTCATCCTCTTATTTTACCTATTTGTGCATTTATACTTAAAATATGTTTCTTATAGGCAGCATATAGTTTTGTCTTGCCTTTTTTTTTTTTTTTTTTTTAAGTTGATTTAGTTTTGAGAGAGAGCTAGAGGGAGAGGGGCAGAGAGAGAAGGAGACAGGATCCCAAGCGGGCTCTGTGCTGACAGAGAGGGCTCTGAGAGCCAGATACCTCAGGAACCATGAGATCATGACCTGAGCTGATGTCTAATTCTTAACCCACTGAGCCACCCAGGTGCCCCATCTTGCCTTTAAAAAAAAAAAAAAAAAATTCAATCTGACAACCTCTACCTTTTTTTTTTAATTTTATTTTATTTTTTAATGTTTATTTATTTTTGAGAGAGAGAGAGACAGAGTGTGAGCAGGGGAGGGACAGAGAGAGAGGGAATCACAGAATCCGAAGCAAGCTCCAGGCTGCAAGCTGTCAGCACAGAGCCCGAGGTAGGGCTGGAACTCATGAACCTAGAGATCATGACCTGAGCTGAAGCTGGATGTTTAACCCCCTGAGCTACCCAGGCACCACAACCACCTCTACCATTTAATTAAGGTGTTTAATTGGGACCATTTACATTTAATGTGATTATTGCTATAGTTGGTATAAGTCTACTATCTTGGTAATTGGTTTTTATTCCGTTCTTTATTCCCCTTTTCTTCTTATTCTATCTTCTTTTGGATTGTATATTTTCTTATGATTCCACTTCATCTCCTTTATTGGCTCATTAGCTATGACTCTTTATATTGTAATTTCAGTTGTTATTTTAGAGTTCTTAGTATGTATCTCATAATAGTGTATTTTCAAGTAACAGTAAGAACCTAATGCAGTACGCTGCTTCTCTCCTCCTGGCCTGCGTACTATTTTTGTCTTACATTTTACTTCTACATATGTTGTTGGCCACCCGCCTCCCGATACACTGTTCTTATTTCTGCCTTAAACATTTAGTCATATTTTTTCAATTTTAATTTTTTTAACGTTTATTTTTGTGAGACAGAGAGAGACACAGCACGAGCCTGAGCGGGGGAGGGGCAGAGAGAAAGGGGGACAGAGGATAGGAAGCGGGCTCTGGGCCGACAGCCGCGAGCCCAATGCGGGAGGCGAAGTCAGGAACTGTGCCATCATGACCTGAACCCAAGGTGGACGCTCTACTGACTGAGCCACTCAGGCACCCCTCAATTTTAATTTTTTAATTGAAGTATAAGTGACATTCGAAATCCTATTTGTTTCAGGTGTACAGCATAGTGATTTGATATTTTTATACCTTATGAAATGATCTCAGTGATAAGTCTAGTTACCATCTGTCACCACACAAAGTTACTACAATGTTATGACTATATTCCCTATGCTGCACCTTACAACCCCATGACTTATTTTCTAACTGCAACTGCCTACCTCTTAATCCCCTTCATCTATTTTGACCTGCCCCCACCCCCAATTTCTCCTCTTTCTGGTAACCAACAGTTTGTTTCTTGTATCTATGAGTCTGTCAACAGTAAACAGTCATTTATTTATCTCTTAGAAGAGATTGTTAGGGAACATTTTTTTTTTTTTGTATTTAACCACCTAGTTACCATTTCTGATGCTCTTCATTGTTTTCTGTAGATTTAGATTGCAAGCTGGTATCATTTTCCTTCTGTCAGAAGAACCTGCTCTAGAATTTCTTACAGTGTAGGGTGTGCCCGTGATAAATACTCCCAGCATTTGTACGTGTGAAAAAAGAATGAATTTCACCTTCATTTTTGACAGATATTTTCACTGGGCATAGAATTGTAGGTTGACATGTGTTTAAATTTTTTCTTTTAGCACTTTAAAGATATTGCTGCACTGCCTTCTGTCTAGTGTTGTTTCCAACCTGAAGTCGGCTACATTATCTTTGTTGCTTTGTGTATAATCTGTTTCTTTTCTTGGGCTGCTCTTAAATTTTCTCATTTTCACTGGTTTTAAGCCATCTGAATATGACACACCTTTATTGTAGTGTTCGTCACGATTCTCTTGCTTGAGGCTTAGTTTCTTGGATCTGTGGATTTATTGTTTAACAAGATTTGGGGCAAATTGCCATTATTTCTTCAAATATTTTTCCTCTCTCCCTTTTCTCTTCTTTAGAGACTTTACTAAAGATACATTTGGTTGCTTGAAATTGTCCCACAGTGCAATGATGCTTTTTTTTTTTTGTTCTATTCTTTTTTTTTTCAGTTTTTCCCTCTCCCTGTGTTTTACTTTAGTTTCTTTAAAAAAAAAAAAAATGTATGTTTTTTTTTTTTTGTGAGAGAGACAGAGAGGGAGTGCGAACATGAGCAGGGGGTGGGGGAAGCGAGAGAAAGAGAAAGATAATCCCAAGCAGGCTCCACACTATCTCACAAATACCAAGAGATCATGGCCTGAACGAAATCAAGAGCTGACACTTAACCAACTGAGTCACCCAGGCGCCCCTATTTTGGATAGTTTCTATTGCAAATGTATCACTAATATTTCTTCCACTCTGTCTAATTTACTGTGAATCCCATGCAGTGTATTTTTCTTCTCAAACATGATATTTTTCATTTTCAGAAATGTATTTCTCTATAACTTCCATACCTCTACTTAATATGCTAATTTTCCCTCTACCTTCTTGAACATATAAAGTATGGTTATAATAATTGTTTTAATATCCTTGTCTACAAATTATATCATCTTTGTCATATCTGGGTCATTTTGATGGATTTTCTACCTTGTTATGCATTATATTTCCCTGCGTTTATATGCCTGGTACTTTTCATTGGATGCCAGACACTGTGAATTATTGGATGCTAAGTGTTTATTTAATATCCTAGAGCTTTGTTTTGGGACAAAATTAAGTTACTTGGAAACAGTCTGATCTTCAAGGCTTTCTTTAAAACTGCTTTGCACGAGACCAAAACACCCTTTAGTTTAGAACTAATTTTTCCCATCTACTTTAGCAGTATCCTTCTGAATATCTAAATAGCTGGTGCCCCATGTTTATAAGGATTTTGTTTTGTTTTTTGTTTTTATCTCTGCCTGGTAGTAACACCAACAATTCCTGACCCTGTATTATTTCCAAAACTCGTTTGGTTTTGCCTCCTCCACTTGGGTGGCTCTTTCCCATCGTGGGTAGTTTCCTCACATGGTTGTGCTGATAAGTACTTTGCTGAAGCCTGGGAGCATAGGAACCCTCTGCAGATCCCATTTTCTTTCTTTTCCTTTAGGAAAAGACCTGTGCATCCCTAAAGATCACACAGAGTGAATAGAAAAAATATATCCTTTTTTTCAGTCCCCCCCATCTATTCCTCATGGGCAGCCACTTTTAATTTTTATCTTTTCTCATATTTACCTACTCATGTCTATGTGATATATTTATACTGTTATTTCTTGCTTTTTCACTTTTATATATTTTATAATCAAGCTGTTGATTCAGATTTAGCAGTTTTAAACCATTCCTAGGGCTCAGTTTTTCTTCCCACCACCTTCCTCATACAATTAAGTTTTTAAAGTTAAACTGATAACAGTTTTTCAAAATTAATATAGTTGTGTAAATTTTATTGATAAACCTACTAGTTTTTTCTTTTATTTTCTGTAAGATTGTCTTCAAACTTATCCAATGGTTCCATTAGATCTGTCTTACACCTGTCTGTAGCTCTGCTCCCCTTGCAAATGTTCAGCCGAATTGGATCATCTCTCTGTGAATTCCCAGCCACAGAGCTCTTCCTCCCAGAGGCTCCCATCTTTCTGCACCTTACAGATCAGATGCTGCTCAGGCTTGCTCAGCAGCTGTCATCTTGAGCTTTCCTTCCCGATCACCCTGTTCATTCCTTCCCTTCTCTCCAGTGTTTGAGCCCCTGGTTCATGTTTCCTATTGAAACATTTTTCTTTTCTTTTTTTTTCCTTTTGAAATATACGATAGTCCTTATTTTTTAAAAATGTTAACCTTTTCCTCCATTTTGGTGTCTGAAATGTCTGAAAATGCTTTTGTTCTACCTTTACACTTACATGATAATTTGGCCAAGTGAGAATTTTTTCTCTCAGAATTTTCTCCATTGTTTCCTGATAGCCAGCAAAAACCATTCTGATCTTTGTTCCTGTGTTTAGAACTTGTTTTTTCTGTTTGGAAGTTTTTCGGATTTTCCCTGTCCCAAGTGACCTTTACTTTCATGTGTTGTGCTTTGGTGTAGGGCTTTTTTTCATTTATTGTGGTGGCCATTTGGTCATCTTGTTTAGTCTGGAGACTTGTGCCCTTCAGCTGAGGAAAAATTCTTAAATTATTTCTTTGTTCTGTTTTTTTGGAATCATCGGATTTCTGATGTTGGACCTCCTAGATTTATCCTTTTGGTTTCTTATCTTTTCTCTCTCAATTCCATCTCCTTTATTCTGCTTTTTGGAAGATGTTCTCCTCTTTATCTTCCAACTTTTCTATGGAAATCAAGGAAATTTCAGATATGGCTGAATTTTGATTTCTTTGGAATGATTTATTATTCCCACAGTGTGTGGGATGCAGCACTAAAACATTATTTGTTGTTTATTTGCAATTCACTTTTAACTGGAAGTCCTGTAGCTTTACTTGCTACACCCCGTAAGCCCACTCAGCGCCCAGTGAGTGTAAAGGAGGAGACGGTAAGTGAGCTGGTAGTTCCCAGACCGTAAGATTTGGTCAGACATAGCGCGATAGGCTTCAGCCTCCTCCCCAGCAGTCACTTTAGATTTACAGGGAGTTTGGAAAGAGGGAGAATCAGGTTATCCTGTTTGAGCGTCAGATCTCCAACTGTAACTATATTGGCCAAGTCAGGTGAAGTTGGGAAGAAAAGCACGCATTACTGAATGAATTAAAGACACAGGCCCTGCCCCTGCTCCTCTTCTCCCATCCTAGCTTGCTTGCTCCCAGTATGCAGAGGTGATGGAATTGGAATCCAGAGAAGAGGCTTTTAGGCAAAATAAAACAAAATGAAAACAACAAATACACCTATCTTTAATGTTCAGGCAGTTTCCTGGGCTCGGATTCCCCAGGGAGTGAGACCTGATCTCTGCCCCACGTCTGAAGATGGCTATTGTCACCCATGCCCTTAGGGGTTTCTCCTGAAGGCAGTGTTTTCCCGTCCTATCAGCTAGTCTTTGTTGAGCTCCGACTAGCACCCGACTCTTAGATGTTTTGTCTTACAA
The DNA here is from genome assembly GCF_018350215.1 of Panthera leo. Lineage (NCBI taxonomy): Eukaryota > Metazoa > Chordata > Mammalia > Carnivora > Felidae > Panthera > Panthera leo. The sequence continues at coordinate 26,121,628 of NC_056679.1, forward strand.
AGAGAAGAATCTTTGACAGTAATTCTAGCCACTGTGCCTCAAACATTTCTGACCCCTGGTTTCCCCTCCATGGAGTTTTCCTCCAGCTAATTTGCCTTCTTTTTCAAATTGTCTTTCCAGTTTGCATATAAAAATCTAGTTTGAAAGGAATCTCGCCCATTTGTGTAGAAGAATGAAAGGCAATAGCTTTCTAGTAATTTTGGTGGGCTTTTATGTTCTCTTGGCCCTGGCAAATTCTCCAGAAATATATACACAAATGATCAAAGATGTACATACAAAATATTTCTTGCAATTTTATTTAAAATAGCCAAGTATTGGAGGTGACTGTAATGTCCCTCTGTAGAGATATGGGTGAAACGGACTATGATGGCTTATACTGGCTTCTGTAGCTTAATCCAGCGGGTGATATGTTGAATGAAATGGAAGCATAACAGCTTGTTTCTTTCTGTTTGTGTTCAGGAACATCGTAAATAAATAAAATTCAGTTAATTTAGTAATCTTAAATTTCAGCTGGAATTTTAAATTCTTTTCTGCATATGACCTTAGAGCTTTATTTTTTTATTTATTTTTTTATAGTTTTATCTTTTAAGGTCTTTTTTTTTTTTTTTTACAGTTTAGGATGATACTTTAATAACTTGTCCTGTGCAGTTCAGTTAAAAATATGTAAATGATTTTAGTTACACAGGTAGTTTGTGGCAACCTTAACTTTCAAAATATAGAAACTATTGTGTAGTAAATAATAATTCTGCGAAGCACTCCCAGAGAGACCACATCCCTAGTTTCTGAATTATTGATTTTTAAGCTTTCCACTTACTCTTTTTCTTTTTATTGACAATGGGTGCCTTCCTCAAATTTGATATTTCATAAGTTTTATAAATTACGAAATGCTAACAAACATTGTTATTCAAAATCAAAGACTTAAAATTTGGAAACTATTATGATCCTTACAATAAAGAAGATGTTACTCCTTTCTATAGTTAGTCACACTTTGGTTTTTAACCCAAAAGAGAATTGCCCTTTTCATCTACTACTTTCAACACATTTGGTTCCTAATTCCTTTAGACCGTTTCTAAAACCAAATACTCGCTGGCAGTATTGGGTCCACTTAAAAAAGAATGTCTGAAAGGCCCCGATGGCAATTAAAATTTCCTGAATTAAAGGATGCTGAGGATAAAAGGGTGCTAACTTGAGAAAGAATGCCTGCTTGAGAGAGAAAAGACAGTGTGCGTGTGTGTAAATAGGATATTAACATATATCTGTTCTACGGTCACATTTTATGTTGGAATTATTTGTGATGATACAACTTGCCTGTGGATTAGAGAAGTCTTTACCATTTGTAGTTTTTTGTTTGTGGTTTTATAGGATTGTGCCATTAGAGGGCAGTATTGTAGAGGTTAAATTTGCTTTCTAAAATGTATTGAATCACAAACTATAGAAACCTATAATAATCAGGCAAATTTAAAGCCTTAGATTTTCAGTATATTAAATTGTAACCTCAATTGGTGCGTTCTTGCAAGTATTTTAAATTAATAGAGGAAATGTGCAAAGGGTTAAGCTTTTTTACACCCAGATCTCTTGATTTTGGTTTGGAGAAGGGAATGACTTGGTCAGTATGGCCTTCAGGGTGAAATACATACTTTACAATATTTCAGTCCTTCTGATGTAAGAAGGCTCATAGGGTTGAGACTTATAGGAATTGCCACTTCCAAAAACTTGCTTTAGGGACTTACTGAAAATAGATCGAGGTAGGATTCAACCTGTGGATTGAGTTTTCTAGCTGTAAATGGAAGAAGGGGAGATGTGATTTTAAGGTTTATGGCTCTAGGGACATTTTGGGAAGATATACCAGATTTCATCTGATGGGTTCCTTTTTGCTTCAGTAGATACATGCCTAGCAAAGAATATGTAGTATTTTTTGTTTTGTTGCCACAAGTAATAAATCCATGGAAAGGTAGTATTTCTCAAAAAGCAAATGTGATTTTTTTCCCTCCAAAATTCACTCCCTCTTTAAAAAGTATTATTACAGTACGATTATTATCCTTATAAATAAAACTGCCTATAAAATCCTCCCATTACTGCTGCCTGTAAGAACAAGATAATTGAAATCGAGACACTCGAGCTCCTCCAAGTCTTAGCGGTGGGACTGGGCATGCCCAGTAGCTCAGACGGTTCTGGTTGCAAATAGGAAGCTTTCGCCGTTCGGCAGCCTCAGGGACTGGCAGCTCCTGGGACGGGGTCTGACTCCCTTAAACGTAAGCACGTGCGGGGCCCCAATTGTATTTTCAGGGACCCCTTGACGTTTTCTGCCGAAGCAGTGGTGCAGCTTGCCGAGGCCGTGGAGGCCTCAGGCGGCCCCTCAGCTCTGCGGGTCCACTGCGGCCTGGGTCAGCCCACCCGAAAAGCGGGATCCGATGGGGAGGCTGGGGCAGGAGGTGGGGGTGGGGGGGTTGGCCGGGGAAGCGCGAAGAGGGCGGGGAAGGGAGAAGGGGGAGGTTCCAATGCAGTGCTGGCCAATCGGCGCGGCTCTTGCCTCCATATATTCTGCACCGAGCTCGAGTCCTGGTCTAAAACCTTAGTGGAGCCCGGCTGTAGACCTGGGAGGCTTCTCCGCACAGCGTTGGGATCAGCATCTTCCCGGGATTGCCGAGCCCTAGAAGCTGGGTTTCTTTAAACTAGGGCTGCTGTTTTCTGTTTCTCCCTGGGCTGCAGAAAGCTAGAAGATTTTTATCTAGCTTAAACAAGGCTGCTGGTATTCCCTTTTTTTTTTTCCGCGAGGGTGTTTTTGGCTGCAATTGCATGAAATCCCAATGGTGTAGACCAGTGGCGATGGATCTAGGAGTTTACCAACTGAGACATTTTTCAATTTCTTTCTTGTCATCCTTGCTGGGGACTGAAAACGCTTCTGTGAGACTTGACAATAGGTAAATGTCGGCTGGGATAGTTTCTTTAAATTTTCTCGTGAGATACTTCTAATAATGCAGGTGAAAGATAGCCAGGCGAATTCCTTTGTCCATTGCCGAGAGACTACGGTGACATGGATGTTGCTTTTTGAAATGTTTAGAATCGTTTTCTTTTCGCAGGTCTGGCCAGAGAGCAGGCTTTTACCACATTATGTAATTTAGCCTTTTGTGACTCACTAAAATAGGGAAATGTCGGGATATTCGTTAGTAAGAGAGTGGCTGGTGTTTTCTGGAGGGTGATATACTCCATAGCGTTGTAGAATGTTCAAAAAATGATGCTAATAACATCACGGAACTGGGAAATCCTTTTTGTCTTGGATGTTATAAAAATTCCACTTATCGATTTCTCCCCCCTCTTTTCCAGCTCCTCTGGTGCAAGTGTGGTAGCTATTGACAACAAAATCGAGCAAGCTATGGTATGTACTGATTAAAACTCATTTGTACTAAATGTGGGCACATTACAAAAAGCGAGAGATTAGGATGGAAGCAGTGCATCCATAGTTATGATGGTTACTCTTCATACATTTAGAAATGCCGGCACTGTCTCCATTCGGCCAGCATGAAGCCACATACCATGGCTGCTACAGAGAGAGATCCGGGCCTTGGGGGGTATTCAATGTTCTCTCTTCCCCAGTCGGTTTCACATAACGTCGGGACTTTTGCCGAAGTGCCCCCCTTTTTACTAGGGAATTGCTAGGGAAGCTCTGCCCTGTGCGTCCTTTGGTCGTGGTCACGTCTCTAGCGATGTGGCTTTACTAGGAATCTTAAGGTTTACTAGGGAAGGAGAGGGGACAGAATGAGGATCTCAAGGGCCCTCTAGACCTTGCACAAACAGATCCTCAGTGAGGTAGGCTACTGCACAATGAAGAAGAATCCGAGAAAAGTTTTGTCTTCTCAGCCTGTGCCTGGATTTCTCCTATTTTTTATTTCCGCCTTGGCTGTTCTTTGTTATTGGAGCAGCGCCTGTGGCTCTTCTCACGGGATTCTCTGCCCACTGTTGCTAGGCAAACTCCGAACCTTTAATTCGGAGCTATAAATAACTCGGGCTCCCATTGGCTGCGTCGTCTGCCCAGGTTTCTGTGATGTCAGCTTAATCACGAAAGGGGGGGGCGGGGGTGGAGGGAGGAAAATGCGGCAACATGCTCTGTAGGAACTGGCTGCAGCCGGTGCTGAGGGAGGCGGTGGGGGGGTAGTGGTGGGGGGTGGGAGGAGGGACTTGGGGGCGGGGAAGCAGCTACCGTTGCTGCGGGGATGTGGGCCTGGACATCCCGGCGGCCAGGCTCCTGCCCCGCCTTCCAGAACCCCAGTGCCTTTTGCCATCTCAAGTAGGAGATCTCACTGTATGCATCCCTGGCTAACGGCTGCAGAAAAAGCATAGGCTTTTTAAAAGCCTGATCCCTTACGCATTGAACTTAAGTATTGTACAGTTGTGGTTGTATTCAGTAGATTGCTCAAAGGGCCGCTTAAATAAAGGCCGGATTTGCTAATGGTTACGGAGAATCATGCAAAAATGCTTTAGAAATTCAGAATCTGGGAAATACTAAATTAAACCTTTTTTTTTTTTTTTTACCCCCCCCCCCCCCTCCCTTTCAGGATCTGGTGAAAAGCCATTTGATGTATGCGGTTAGAGAGGAAGTGGAGGTCCTTAAAGAGCAAATCAAAGAACTAATAGAGAAAAATTCCCAGCTGGAGCAGGAAAACAATCTGCTGAAGACACTGGCCAGTCCTGAGCAGCTTGCCCAGTTTCAGGCCCAGCTGCAGACTGGCTCCCCGCCTGCGACCACACAGCCACAGGGGACCACACAGCCCCCGGCCCAGCCAGCGTCCCAGGGCTCAGGACCAACCGCATAGCCTCCCATGCCCCCGCAGAACTGGCCGCTGCTGTCTGAACTGAACAGACCAGAGAAGACATACAAGGGGGAATCCATCCACCTCTACAGTCACCCATTTCATTGCTCGCTGCACAAGAGAAGTGAGGCTGACCTATGCCATTGTCTCTGTTTTCCAGTATTAAACACTCATGTGCTTTTGGCTTGAAGAAATTTCTTAGTTGGGTGAATTAAAGGTTAATCAGAGAATTAGCATGGATATACTGGGACCTCATGCAGCTTGGCAGATATGTGAGAAGTGGTTCCGTTCATGCTGAGGAGCTGTGTGCCTTTCCATCATCCCTTCCCTGCTCCCCATCCCCGCTCCCAAGAGTTCTCTCCTGCTTGCACGTAGTGTACTCCATGGGGTTGGAAGCAGTGGGGCTCCACTGGACTTTCCTCCTTTTCCCCATGAGGAACTTGAAAGGGAGGTCAGAGTAAATACTGACGCATAGTCTCACCTAAGATGAGGGGAAACATAGTTCATCGTACAAACTGACGACTGTCACCAAAAATCCATAAAACGATAGTACTGTGCCTCTTTCTGAAACAGTGGATGACACAAAACTCTGAGACGGTGACAGGTAGCTGGGACCTAGGCTATCTTACCATGAAGGTTGTTTTGCTTATTGTATATTTGTGTATGTAGTGTAACTATTTTGTACAATAGAGGACTGTAACTACTATTTAGGTTGTACAGATTGAAATCTAGGTGTCTCATTGGCTGTCTGAAGAGGTGTGGATTGTCTTTTATATAGAGATCTACAGAAAAAATGCTACCTGAAGAAAACCACACCTGAAGAAATTTTAAGAATTTGGCGTTGTCAGTCACTTTGTGTAACCTGAAATCTTCTAGTTGCTGAATATCTTGAAGTAAATTCCTGTTTGCTGAAGTCTTTTGATTGAGCTGGTTGAATACTTTGAAAAATGATCCCTTCTAGCTAATGAAATGGATCGCCCAGTAGGGGTTTCTGCATATTACCTGTATAGTAGTTCTATGCATTTGTTTCCGTGCATGTTCTCTACACAGCTGTAAGGTGTCACTGTATTTAACCGTTGCACTTGTCAACTTTCAATAAAGCATATAAAATGTTGCTAAACCAGTGTTTTCATGTGAAAGTATTAACATAACTGCAGTCACTTCCACAACTTTTTCCGAAAGTGAAAACCGTTTGACTAGCAGAATCTTGAAGGGGCGTGCAAAGGGTGGGCAAAGTCAGGGTGCTAGCGGCTTGACTGTAGAGGTGAAAGGAAACAGACATTGCCTTCCATCAAGCCAGGAAGGGGAGGAGAGACATAGTGAAGGAGATGAGAGCTCATTTCTTCAGTATCATCTGGACAAGTTGTCTCACCCTCTCAGGGCTGATCTGGGACATTGAAAGAGAGAAAGCTCTCCGTTCTGTGGCTGTCAAGTCCTAGGAGTCTGTGGAAGCCTTAATTTTCAAGTGTTTATCAGCGCTGGGGGGTGGGGGGGGGGTGGGTGGGGAATGAGCCTTACTCTGTGTATAATCCCAATAAACAGCTCTAGAATCAAAAGATGGAAGTTAAGCTGGTTTCCACTTTAGGAACTCTGTGACAGAGATTGGGATGTCATTCCTAGCGTGGGTTGAGTTTCCAGCTCCTGGAAATGTCCAAGCAAAAGACAGGATAAATTGCAGGTGTTTCCTCTACTGGAGTTGAGGTGGGACCAGATGAGCAAGGCAGTCACTCCCTCTTGATTGATGCTCCAAGGCTAAAATAGGCCGAAATTAAAAGCAGGATGGAAACCCAAGGCAAATTGGCGCCTGAGATGTTCTTGGAGCCCTATCAGCAAGCACATGAACGGGTGGGTTTATCAGCTCTAATCTCCCGATAGGAGTCGGGGCGTTTGTGAGCTCTAAGGCTTAGGGCTTGCTCCCTGGCAAGACGAGGACTTAACTTTCCTGAATCCTTCATTTTTGTACTGTAGAGCTGGTAGGAGATTGATAGGTGAATGGAACATCCGTGCTCTCGGAGGAGAACGGGCCAGTGCGCGTGGTAACAAAGCTCAAGGCAACCGGTGTGGCGACACGAGCTCTTGTTGAAGCAGTAAACTGACTGCCATAGGCCGGTGGCCGTGGCCATGAAGATGGCTTGGGAATTTGGAGAGGACCTGAAAAAGTCTTTTGTCATTTTACTTGGAAGGCTATATAACTCCGCTTTAAGTAAAGGGGTACTTAATGTAGTAATTACATTTCCTTTAAAAAGAAAACCGTAAAGAATCGCTAACCATTTCATTGTCTGTTAATGAAGATCCTCAGTAGCAAAGGTGGTAATTGTAGAAAATTTGAGAACTTTCATGTCAATGTATTAGGACGATGGAGAACTTACTTCTCTCTTATTTAATAGAATTTTGGACTTTTGATTACAAATGTGAGACTCCCATGACACTTTGGGAGTTGAATATTGTATGCAAGTAATGAATTACATTAAAATCAAAAGATGTTTTTCCGTATGTGGTTACTTTAGTAATTACTAAACATGTTTAAAGTGATTGACGTTTAGAGATGTTTAAGGTAATTTAAAAAAGGCATTTTACCGCTTGCTTACAGGCCTTTGTTGGCCTGTGGGTTATTATTTAATTGATTATATCACACTTACGTTTTGTGGCACAGGAAAGATTTTTAAGAGGAATGGAATGTTGTATCAACACTGGGTGCTCATGACATCATCAGCTGCAACAGGGGAGACCGCTGTCTAGTGAAGGAGAAACAAGGAATTGTACATGATTTTAATGACTGTCTGCTTTCTGTTTCAAATTAACAATGTTTATGGCTCAGTAGTTCTGTGCTATTTTTGCATACTTTAAAAACAGAACTTTATTTGTCATTGTGTGATGAATATGCCATGCCAGAATCAATTTTAAGTTTACACAAGAAATGTATAGAAGTTCATTATAACTGAGATCAGAAACGGAAATTGGGGCGCCTGGGTGGCTCCGTTGGTTAAGCGCCTGAGTTGGGCTCGGGTCAGGATCTCTCAGTCCATGAGTTTGAGCCGCGCATCAGGCTCTCTGCTGTCAGCACGGAGCCCGCTTCAGATCCTCTGTCCGTCTGTCTCTCTCTCAAAAAATAAACATTTAAAAAAATGAAAATTAATTTCAGTAGACACCACTCTGACCTTGCTGTATGAGGAAGAAGTAGTTGGAGCTCCTGGGAGCCGGCCAACACACCTGCTTTGAGCTGTCAACTTCAAGTCCATTCTAGCAGCAGCAACGGCATGAGGATTCGAAACGGGAGGCAGAGAAAATGATGTTTCCTCCCCTTAGATAAATTGCCGCAGCGTGGAGAAGTGTGCCCACCAATGGCACTTGAAAGCAGATCGTGCGGGAAGCTTCCTCTGCAGGTGTGAGAAGGACACCAGCCTGCTCGAGGAGACTCCTCGCGACCGCCAGGCCGGGCCCTGCGGTCACCAGCCTCTGGACAAGAAATGGAACCTCTCAGACCCGCTTTCGCATCCCTAAAATAAGGAGTTGGATCAGGTTAGAAGACTCGGTCCTGCCCTAAGACGCTACAATCCTCTGCCTTTTAAGATGACTCTTTTATTCTTCTAACTGGTTGGGGGGAGGGGGGAGTATGCCGATTTTGTTTGTTCATTTAACTTCTTAGGCTAAAATCGATTGGGTTTTCATTGTCGCTCCGCTGGTTACTAGCTAAGTGACCTTGGGCAGGGTATTTTACTAGCTGGTCTCTGCTTCCTCGTGCTCAAAATGGGACATGTTATCTCCACAGGGGTTTTGTAAGGATAGTGCTGGAAAGCAGTAAGCACAGGGCTGGATTCAGAGCACGCTGTTCAAGGAATGTTAGCTTTTCTATAATTTTTGAGTCACTCATTCTTTTGTTTGTATATTTAACTCTGTATTTTTTGTAGGAATAAAGCTGTGGCAGTTTTATTTTCTAATAGCTTTTGACTTAGCATTTTATAATAGTGGTGACTATTAAAATTTTATTACAAAAACACACAAAAAAGTGCCATTTAGGGGGCACCTGGCTGGCTCAGTCGGTGGAGCATGTGACTTGATCTTGGGGTTGTGAGTTCGAGCCCCACGTTGGGTGTAGAGACTACTTAAAAATAAAAAATCTTTTTTTTTAAATCTTTATTTATTTTTGAGAGAGAGGGAGACACAGAATCCGAAGCAGGCTCCAGGCCCCGAGCTGTCAGCACAGAACCGAAAGCGGGCTCAAACTCACAAACCGGGAGATCATAACCTGAGCCGAAGTCGGACGCTCAACCGAGTGAGCCACCCAGGCTCCCCTAAAAATAAAAAATTAAAAAAAAAAACAAAAACATTTAGAAGATGGACACAAACATACAATTTCTTCTTTACCTCAGAAGCAGTACCTAAAGGCAGCTGTTTCATTTATGTGAGTTAGAGAAGGGATTAGTTGAGAAGTCTTCATGGTTGGAAATAATATTGGTGGAAGTAAATACACAATTACAGGTGGGAGATATACATAAAATGTGTATTTTATATAATTTATATATAACACATAATTTACATAATCTTACATATTTATATGATTTTATATATTTATGTAATATATAGTTTTTAATATTTGTATAAATATGTATATAAAGTATATAAAATTATTAGTTTTCTTATGGAAAAACCCAATGTGAAACAGTGCTCTAGAATGCCAGTCAGGCCCAAAGTCACTGGCATTAGAAATCAGACTCTATCAATAGCAATTGGAAGGTTCGGTGGCCATTTTAAAACATGCAAAGTTATTATAATATTACAATATAAATCTGTGCTTCAATCCAGGTGTTTTAGACTCAGATGTCTATAGGACATGACAGACTTTTTTTTTATTTAAAAAAATTTTTTTAATGTTTATTTTTGAGAGAGAGAGAGACAGAGCGCAAGTGGGGGAGGGGCAGAGAGAGAGGGAGACACAGAATCCGAAGCAGGTTCCAGGCTGCGAGCTGTCGGCACAGAGCCCGACGTGGGACTCGAACTCCCGAACCGCGAGATCATCGCCTGAGCCACCCAGGCTCCCCATGACAGAACTTTCTTGACTGAGGTGAGGGTAAGACAATAGGAAGCGTTAGTGCTGTGGAGAGTATGTGCCCCATCTAATAGGTGCGGCTGCTCCTTAGCTCCATGCGGTTTTTGCTCCGTGGGGATTGAAACGCTGTGTTGCCAAGTTTTCCAATTCTTCAAGACACTGAAATCCAGGCTCCGTTTGGAGATTCCTGACTCTTGGACACTGCAGAACAAAAGCACACCTACTATACCGATTTGGCCCACGGGACCCAAGTTTCCACTCCCTTCCTGTGTCTGTCTCAAGAACCGGCCTCCTGTCCTACATGTCAGCTCATCCTTCAGCAAAAAGGTTTTAATCACAAAACCCCTCCTCTTTGATTAGAGAAACTGAACACAGGCGATCGGGTAAACTATGGGTACATTTATTCAGAGAACATTCATTGAAGTCCTTCTACACGCCAGAGAGCGTATGGTGGGTGAGCCACTGTCCTTGCCTCCAAGGACTTCAAGAAGCCCACTAGCTTCTTTTAAACTAAATGAGGTATTTTGTTTTCTGGTGAAATTTGCCTTATGCAATATAATGCCTGAATAGTTCCTTCTGTATTCCTCAGATCAGCCTCTCGGCAAAAATATTTCCAAGAACTCTTGTTAAATAAGCGGCATTCGCTCATGGTAGTGTAACTCCCTCCACTACGTTTTATAACTGACTGATCTGTCAAGGGGCAAAGACGGTGTTTGCAGATGTGTGTGCTACTAGGTTCTGCCACACATGCTCCAAATTCCCGGGAATGACTTATATTTCAATTAAAATCATCTTCCCTGTTGTCTCAAGTACATGGAGTTCATGCCCCGAAATGTAGTTTGCAGTCACTGCAGACTAGGGGGCCAGGCAAACTGGAGACTTAAGTTTCTCACCTTAAGGAGAGAGGAGATCTGATGGAGGTGTTAGGGTGACCAACAGTACCGGTGTCCCCAGGCTTGCGGGTGTTCCCGGGAAGTGGGACTTTCAGTGCTAACGCCAGGGACTTCCCAGGCAAACGGGGACAAGCTGGTTGCCCCAGATCCCATTTCCTCTTCTACTTGGACACACGGCTAAATTACATCTCTCACTTCCTTGAAGTTAGTTAGATGTGACTGCAGGACCCAACTTCAGTCAAAGGGCTGAAGTGACCCCACACTTTCAGACTTGGCTTTAAGAAACCCATTCTCAGGGATCTGCTGTGCTCCTTCCCCTTCTGCTGACCCAACAGATAAGGCCTGGTGCCGTGGGCGTGACAGATCCCCTGTCAGCCTGGGTCCCGGAGTGACTGTGGAGTGTGCAGCCCCTCTAATCTGGAACCTGCCAGCACAGTTACATGAGCAGGACTGTTTCAGCCATGGGGCATTTTAGATTCTGCTCGCTTCAGTGGCGAACCTTTAACGCACAGCGCGTCCGCCCCAAAGCCCAAAATATATGGCGTTGACTACAGTTGGGTGCGGGTGACACGGAGACTGCTGGAGGCTTGAGAGGTTGAGACTCCTACCGGGAGGCAGCAAAAGTTGCCTGCGATCGCTTAGAAAGCCGCCCCCGTGTCTGGTGAGCGTGTGTAGCTCTGGGGAGCCAAACAGCGACTCGAGGCTCTTCACTGTGTTTGGCGAAGCCTTTCAAGAAAGAAGTGAGCTCAGAAAAGTATTCGCCCGGTTTGTAAGTAGAAAGGAAAGGGAATGAAAGGTGCAGAAATTTGGGGCTGTCTAGCATAGGAAAAGCTTCGCGATCCCATTAAGACTTTTCCGTTAAACAAGGCGCTTCACCCCTTCAGCAAAGATGGTATAGACTCCCAATGTACTTTTGGTTTCAGATGTGCTGGCAGCTAATAGAGGTGGGCGAGACAAAGCATTGAAACATAACACAATCTTGTCCTGAAAAAATATTTCAGGTCTTGGGGCGCCTGGGTGGCGCAGTCGGTTAAGCGTCCGACTTCAGCCAGGTCACGATCTCGCGGTCCGTTGAGTTCGAGCCCCGCGTCAGGCTCTGGGCTGATGGCTCGGAGCCTGGAGCCTGTTTCCGATTCTGTGTCTCCCTCTCTCTCTCTGCCCCTCCCCCGTTCATGCTCTGTCTCTCTCTGTCCCAAAAATAAATAAAATTAAAAAAAAAAAAAATTTCAGGTCTTGCTGCTGGCACATTGAGTTGGTCAGATACAAATAGGGCAGGAGCCTACTAAGTTTTTGAGGGACTTCCGTTGCCAAGGAAAACAGAAGCCAGCCCAGACTTAACCAACAACTACAACAAGACATTGGTGGAACCTTCAAATAAACTTCAGGCCCCTGAACTCACAAGAGCTAGAAGTGGGGGAAGCAGATGGCTGAAGCTAGAGCTCCCCAGGAGAGCATTCTCCCCAACACACACTTACAGGTAGCATGCAGGGTACCAGGCAAGGAAACCTTCCAGAAGAAGGACACTAGAACTTTGGAGAATGATGGGTCAGGGATTTTTCCCAGAGGGCGGAATCAGGCTCTAATGAGGGAACTTCTCTCACTGCCAGAGTAAGGGGGTCTTCTTAATGCCCGACCAGTAGGATTTCATAACTGCTGAGGACCGGGCAGGCTTCCAATGGGAGTTTTATGGCAGACCTTGTGCCCCGCCTCCTCCGCTGTGCATTGTCCATAGAGGGAAGATCAATTTGCCTCTAAGTTCCAGGCCTTTAGGAGCCACACCCAGACCTGTGCCTCACCCAGAGATCTTGGAGTTTGAGCTGGATGGGATTGGGGGCTGCTGCCCCCCTGGGCTGGTGAACGTGTTCTGAGAGGGCAAGAAGATGATACGCATATTCTGATCTAAAGGGAAGGGTTGTGGCACAGACTGGTAGGTGTTTACCAAAAAATCTCTTCCTCTTCCTGGATGCACAAACTGCATTTCCCAGATTCCCTTGCAGCTGGGAAATTCCATTTGATGGAATCTGCACCAGACTTAAGAACGTGGACAGAAATGCTGTCTTGTCATTTCCAGCCCTGATTCATAAAATTTCCCATTGGCAATCCTCCATGCCCTTTCCCCTTTGGCCAACTGGTGGGAGACTGCACAGCTTTAACAGCCTGGGTCCCTGAGTCACTGAGCGGAGCAAAGCCCTTCTTCTGCCCCCCTACCCCACACCCTGGAACTACTCAGGACTGTTACGAGACAGCAAGAAATAGATTTCTATTTATGTTTCAGACATATGCTTTTTAGTTCATTACCTTAGCTGGTACACTAACACACAGACCGTCTGATGCAGTGTGACAAAGCAGTGGGCAACAGCACCAGAACAAGTAATCCTCAAATTTGTACAGAACCACCAAAGACCCTCGGCAGCCAAAGCAATCTTGAAAAAGAACAAAACTGGTGGTATCACAACCCCAGATTGCAAGGTACACTACAAACCTATAGTAATCGGAACAGTATGGTACTGGCACCAAAACAGACACATAGATCGATGGAACATAATAGCCCAGAAATAACCCTCCCCGATTATTTGTAAATTGTAATAAAGGTCAATTGGGGCGCCTGGGTGGCTCAGTCAGTTGAGTGGCCGACTTCGGCTCAGGTCATGATCTCGCGGTCTGTGAGTTCGAGCCCCGCGTCGGGCTCTGTGCTGACAGCTCGGAGCCCGGAGCCTGTTTCAGATTCTGTGCCTCTCTCTCTCTCGGACCCTCCCCTGTTCATGCTCTGTCTCTCTCTGTCTAAAAAATAAATAAACATTAAAAAAAATTTTAAAAATAAAAATAAATAAAGGTCAATTAATTGTAAATAAAGGAGGAAAGAATAAGCAATGGGAAAAAGACAGTCTCTTCAACAAGGGGTGTTGGGAGAACAGGACAGCTACATGCAAAAGAACGAAGCTGGACCACTTTCTTTCACCATACACAAAAATAAACTCCAAATGGATGAAAGACCTAAATGTGAGGTCTGAAACCATAAAAAAGCTGGAAGGGAGCACAGGCAATAATTTCTCTGTCTCTGGCCATTGCAACATCTTTCTAGTTATGTCTCCTGAGGCAAGGGAAATAAAGGTAAAAATAAACCATCAGGACTACACTAAAATAAAAAAGCTTCTGTACAGCAAAGGAAACAACTAAAAAAACTAAAAGCCAACCTACTGAATGGGAGGAGATATTTGCAAATGACATATCTGATAAAGGGTTAGTATCCAAAATATATAAAGAACTTACACCATTCAACACTAAAATACCAAATAATCCAATTAAAAAATGGGCAGAAGGGGCGCCTGGGTGGCGCAGTCGGTTAAGCGTCCGACTTCAGCCAGGTCACGATCTCGCGGTCCGTGAGTTCGAGCCCCGCGTCAGGCTCTGGGCTGATGGCTCGGAGCCTGGAGCCTGTTTCCGATTCTGTGTCTCCCTCTCTCTCTGCCCCTCCCCCGTTCATGCTCTGTCTCTCTCTGTCCCAAAAATAATAAATAAAAAACGTTGAAAAAAAAATTTAAAAAAAAAAAAAAAAAAAAAAAAAACATAAAAAAAAAAAAAATGGGCAGAAGACATGAACAGGCATTTCTCCAAAGAAGACACCCAGATGGCCAACAGACACATGAAAAGATGCTCAACATCACTCATCATCAGGGAAATACAATTCAAAACCACAATCAGTACGATGAGATATCATCTCACACCTGTTAGAGTGGCTAAAACAAAAAACTCAAGAAACAAGCGTTGGCAGAGGATGCGGAGAAAAAGGAACCCTTGTGTGCTACTGGTGGGAATGCAAACTGGTGCAGCCACCGTGGAAAACAGTATGGTGGTTCCTCAAAGAATTAGTAATAGAATTACCCTACGATCCAGTGATTCCACTACTGAAGATATTTACCCGAAGAGGACAAAAATACTAATTCAAAAAGATACACGCACCCCTATGTTTATAGCAGCATTGTTTACAATAGCCAAGATATGGAAGCGGCCCAAGTGTGCACCAATTGATGAATGAATAAAGAAGACGTGGTGTATATACACAGTGGAATATCACCTAGCCATAAAATGAATGAGATCTTACCGTTTCCAACAACTTGGATGGATCTAGAGAGTATAATGCTAAATGAAGCGAGTCAGAGAAGGACAAATACTATATGATTTCACTCGTATGTTGAATTTAAGAAACAAACGAACAGAGGAAAAAAAGGGACAAACAAAAGACAAGACTGTTAAATAAAGAGGACTGATGGTTACCAGAGGGGAGCAGGGATGGGGGGTGTGAAATAAGTGAAGGGGATTAAGGGTACACTTATTGTGATGAGCACCCGGTAACGTATAGAATTGTTGAATCGCTGTATTGCACACCTGAAACGACTACAATACTATATGTGAATTATATTAGAACTAAAATTTTTAAAGGCACTGGTGCCACAAAATAAAAACTAAAAACAAAAACAAAAAACCAATGGGCATACAAGTACCAAGAAGCAGTAAATAGCGTTAGATGAGAATATATCACAGAGGGGTTCCGGGAAGACGGAAACTTTGAGGTGGACTTTGAAGGAGCTGGAAAGCAACATACGAGCAAAAATAACTTTTGATCTAATTATTGAAAGCAATTGCCTTCCCCTGTGACGGGAATAAATTATCTTCCTAAGAGCTTTTGAAAAATGCTTATATACAGTGATAGCCGCATGCTGAGCTTGTAAAGTGTAACCCATTTTGAGAAGCACCTCTGGCCAGGAGTTGGCTAGGTTAGAGGTCGCAATCTGGTGATCCTCGGGCTGTATCAAGTCTAGTGACCAGAGCTGGCTTTCAGGTATGGCTTTCCACAGCATTTGAAGACAACGACCTCAAAAAAAAAAAAAAAAAAAAAAAAAAGTGAGTCAGTGACATCCCTTCTGAACCGGGGATATTTTTCCAAGTTCTGGCAACCTTGAGTGTATTTCCTGCATGACAATAATCAGCTCCTGCTGAGTGCTGGCGGCTGTTCTGTGGGCTTCCAGACTGCCACGCTTTTGATGGCCCCACACTGTCAGTTGCCAGCGTGCCTCCCTCATCCGGTCATCTGGTTACGTACCCGGCTCAGGTAGGCATTGGAGGTTGTGTCCCAAAGCCAGACGGTAACACCGATTCATAACATTTTGTGGTTTAATTCATTTTAACCCTGCTTGTGAAATGCTCATGATTTAGATCCTTAAAGAAGAAAACAACTAGGACGTGTTTTGTTATCTATTGGGTTTTATTTTGCTTCATGGATCCATGCTGTTGAAAATGAGCAGTTAATGCTTTTTCCTTCGCCGATGTGAAATGGTTGAACTGTGCCACAGCATGAAGACTAAAACTCCTTCTGGGGAAAGGAAAATGGACCGCATTTGTTATTACTATTACTTATTTATTGTTTGAGCGCTTACTGTGGTCTAAGCACTTGTAATACAGCATCTCGTTTATTCTTGACACCCTGTGAAGAAGTTATTATCCCGCGGTACAGAAGGAGAGAGAATGCGTAACTTGCCAAGTCAAGTGTAAAGAAAGAGCTGATGAGTGTTATGGAAACCAGGTGTGTCTAACACCAGGGTCCGTGCTCTTGGCCGCCATTTTGGCCACTTCCAAAGCCAAGCAGCTCTATCGTGTGGAGCATGTCTGGCATTCTGTCCCTCCCTCACCGTGTGCCTTAAAGAGGGGTGCGTGTGGCAGTATAGGTCAGGGCTGGTGTGTGGATCCCATCCCCTCCAGAAAATGGCAATAGACAGCACTCTGCCCCAAACTCTTCCCTGTCCATCAAGTGCTTGGCCAGCAGGGCCCAGTAGCATTCTATGTCCTTTAAGATGCCCCACAGGTAAAGTGGGTATGGATTGAGTCAGAGGATCCACAGGCGAATGTATAGCACAGAAGCAAGCACCCCACCCCTTCTCCAGCATGGCAACAGACAGATCCATGGCATAGACCAGACAGCTCCCTTTCTTGCTCCAATATCATGGCCACTTGACCCAGAAAAGCCAGCCCTGGAGGATGAAATACTCCTATGGAGGATGCTACTATTCATTCAGTGATAAAAGCCACCTTGTTTACTGAGCACCCACAATGTGCCAGCTTAGGGAGTCCCTTAGGTTCTGTGGGTACAACAATAAAAACTCTTTACTGCTGCTATTAAGAGGCCCAGTCCAGTGGCAAAGACAGATATGTTAAGAATTATTATAATGCAAAAGACTATCTCCTTCAAAAACGGTATACACTGAAGTGTCATGGAACACAGGGAGGGAAGAATTAATTCTGTCTGGGAAGTGGGTCACCGAGGGAGGGAAGAGACATGGCTTCATAGAGGACATCTTTGTCTCCTTCCATGCTTGCTTGGGAAGAAGCGTTGTAATACCGTTTGCTATTAGCTGTCCAGCATTCATTTTCCCTCCTTCCCTTGGGAAACCCTGACATGGGTACAGAAATGGCCCTGCTTGACATCTGCCCCTGCCCTGGTGACCCAACCTGGTCTGGTTAGTGTAAACCTTAACCCACAAAGGGCTCAGAAACTTGTCCCAGACTCTCTCTCTCTCTCTCTCTCTCTCTCTCTCTCTCTCTCCTTGCTGGGATTAGCAGTTTGAAAATGAAACTCTTAAACGTGCACAGCCATGAGCAGAGAGCTTGGGGTTCCTGCAGGAGTCATTATATAGATCCGTTAAAGAAAGCTGGGCTGCGATGTGGATCTTTGTGACATCATTCATCCCAGTCTGAAGCCAGCTCTATCCCTAGACATCGTACTTTTCTCTGGAGCTGGTTGAAGCTGGGTTTTCTATGGCTTGCAAAGCAGAGGATCCCTAATTTATACAGGTCCTTTCTCTGTTTTCTTGTCAACAGCTTGGGAGTCTGTTTATTTATTTTTGTCCACAGGAGTTATTGTTGCCTACTTTGAATTTCAGAAGAAATAATTACTGTTGCATATTTTGACTTCCCAAAGTCCTATAGGAGTACTAGAGAAGGAACTGGAGCTAACCTTCCATAGCTTCAAATTGAGTCATTAGTGTGCGAACATTTTACTAATACCATAGATGAAGGGCATGTTCCCTGGCACATTCAACCGGTCCGTATGGTTGAGACCATTCTGTAAAATGACCAACCATAGTCTACATCGTGGTGGTGGCCAACTCTCTCTGGGGAGGTCCTAGAAGTCTCCTTGGGAAAGTGAACTTGGGCTGTGCCTTCTAGGATAAACTGGAGATGGCCAGGAGGCGGGGGTTGGGGGGTGTGGAGGGCAGTGTTGGAGGCATCCTGTGGCCTTGGGGAGAGGAAGGCCGGCTTCCTTCATCTGGAGCACGGGCTGGAGTGGTTTGAGGCAAGAGAGAGGCAAGAGAGATTGGGCTCCAGCCTGAAGGGCCCTGGAAGCACCCTGAGATGTTGAAGGGAGAAAGTACGATGAAAAGTCCATTTTAGGAAGAAGCAAAGAATGATGAGACCGCGTGCAGAGAAATCCATTATCGAGCTATTGAAACAGATCAGGCGTGAGAGAGGAATCTAAGAAACGTGGGGAAATACAGACTTGTCGGGCTGGATGGGGGAGCTGGGATCCTCCTGGCTCGGGTAATTGGGTGCTGCTAGTCCCACCACCGGGACGAGAAAGGTAGACCCCTTTCTGAGCTTCCCCATGCTTCCATTTTGAATATGGAGAGGGAGGAAGCTGCAAGGTACCCAAGTGGGGATTTCTCCCCACCAACAGCTCTGGGTCCCTGGCGGGAGGACTGGCCCATGCCTTTCCCTTCCTCCGGAGCACAGCCGCCCACCTTCCCCAACCTCCCTGGCCCGTGGAACGTGAGCCAGGCTGCCGGGTGTCCCAGCTGCAGGCTTGGCCTCAGGACCTCCCGCTCTGTGGGCACCGGGAGCTGAGCTGGGCAGAGCAGTGAACCAAGGAGCCAGGCTGTCCAAGGGACTGTGTAGAGCCGGGCACCTCCTCCCCATTCTCCCTCCCAACTCAGAAAGGACTGGGAAGGCAGTAAAGAGTAAACTTGACCTACAGCTAAGCCCCGAACACGTGGAGAGCATTTGTTAGAGGAGTTGGCCGGCTGTGACTACCACAGAAGAAGAAAGCGAGTTGAGTCATTCCTGTGAGTGGTGGCGAAGCCTCAGGGGGTGGACCTGCCGCTCAGGAAAAGCCTAGTCCAGGAAGAGAGGCCCAGGAGGGAGCTGGGGCACCCTGGCTGCAGGGGGAGCTGAAGAAGAAGCACCCGCAGAGGAGACAGAGAAGAGGCAGAAGTGAGAAGACAGCCTCGGAGCCATAGAAATCCAGAAGAGGGATCGAGAGATACCAGGGCGGATTAAAACCAGGAAAGCGTCCTTGGAGGCCAGAAGTCAGAGGTTGGAGGTCGGCAAGGAAAGGACAGGATGCACTCAGGTAGGTGGGCAGGAGCAGAAACTTCTGCCAGGGGCCGGGGTGATGAAGGGCGGGAGGTGAAGGAGAGTCAATGAGTGGAACCAGCATTTTAAGGAACTCAGTTATAAGAGGAAGAAAAGAGATGAGAAACGGCTGGGATCAAGGGGGGACTGTTAATAGGAGACATTTGCACATACTTATCAATCATAGAGTAATATCTGACAGTCCCCTGGGAAGCAGGAAGACATTGGAACAGCAACACAGGTGGAGGAATCGGGTCTTCCCAGGCAAAGGGTGAAAAAGTGCCAGTGGATGTAAACCCAGGCCTATTTGCCGGTGTTGGGAAACGGAAGGTCCCTCCCACCAACCAAATGTGTCCGGTGTGAGGTGGGGGAGGGGAGGGGGTCTGCGCGGAAAGTTCACACGGCCAAGCCCGGAGGCCTGAGCGAAGCACCGGAGATAGAACCACACAGATTTGTGGAAGGAAGCAACTGACATCAATTAATTCGGACAGCAAATCCAGACCTCGTGGTCTCTGCAGAAGCCTCTGCCCCCAAATCAGGTGGCCTGGGGGCTGTGCGGAAGGCAGGATGGACTCGTGTGAGGAGGCCGTCACTCGGGCAGCAACTAAAATATAGTGCTCTTGGGAGAAACGGAGGCCTGCGTGAGCAGTGGTTTCCGGTAAAGGGGTGGGGTGGGATTTAAAGACGAAAAGGCCGTAGGTTGGAGAGGACTGCGCGACCAATTGGACACGAGGGTGGGCACATCGGTCCTGGGTGGATGCCGGGGACAGAGGGCATGGCCTCGGGAGGTTCTTCTATCCTGGCATGACTGACCCCCACACGGTTACATAATAAAGTCACAGTACTCAGGAGATGGGAGGTGGGGTGTTCCCTAAACAGTGTCTGGTTCTGTCCCCTCCCTTCTCTTACAGAAGGTGACATTGAGTCCTAGGGGCATGAAGTCACTTACCTGTGATCACAGACTTAGTGACCACGACAGCCCTGGAACCTAAAGTGACTGGAAGGAAAAGAGAAGAGGTGGGGAGAGGTGGGGAGAAGAGGAGGGGCACTCGTTCGTTCGTTCATTCATTCATTCATTCATCCCTTCCTCCACTCACTTCTTCATTCAGCAAATAAGTACTGCCTTTTAGATGCTGAGGCCGCAAATAAGAAAGTGACCTGGTACCTGCCTTGAAGGAAGGGACTCAGACAGCTGTTGGAATCAAGTGTGCCGGATACGGCAGGGCACCAAGGAGGAAAGAGTCATTTCTGCCTGGGATGCTGGAGAGGGTGGATGATGAGTGTCAGGAAAAGCTTCCAGAAGGAAGCAACTTGACTGAGTTTTGGCAGATGAGGCAAATCGGGTGGAAAAGGGCTTCTCGGCAGAGATGCAGACACAGGGCCACCGAGCCCGCCGTGCAGAAGCAGCCCTCGGGTCCGGGAATCACGTTTTGAGTGGTGGGGAATGGAGGAGGAAACTTGAAAGAGAGGGCTGGGCGGGCGTGTGTTGCAGCACTGCCCGCTCAGTGCAAATCGCTCAGCTGAGAACTGGAGGGGGCAGAGCTCGAAACCAGAACTCTGGGCACCCGAGCCACCCGGCACCACCCTGAAGACTCTGATCCCGGAGGCGAGTCAGGCTCATAAATAACACAAATAAAGAGCGACAGTGCTGAAGTCCCAGGGAGAGCGTTGAGGGGAGGGAGAGATGAACTCCAGCTTGGAAGGGGAGGGAGCAGAGGTCGGATCTTGAGGAATGGGTAGGATTTTGACAAGGCGGATGGGGAGTCGTCTGGTGATAGGAGCTCTCCTGGGGGAGCCCGCAATTATTCTAATGGAGTTTCCACCTTTCCGTGGATTTCACAACCGTCAGCTGTTGGAATCTGCATTTTCTCTGAGCCTTGGCTCCTCCGGGTCCTGCCCGTCCTCTTACCTGCCGGGCTCAGCAATTTCCTCGGCAGGGCTGCCTTGGTGTCCTGTTGCCAGTGTGCCTCCCTTTGTAGATGCTAAATAAATGTCTGCTGAATGAATGAGTGAATAGGAAAGGGTCTCTATCCTTCTGCCCCCAGAGGAATGTTTTGTAATTCTGGGATTACAGAACAGAAGGCTTAGTTACCCGTGGGTAACAGGACCCAGATCTTAGCTTCCTCCTCCAGGATTCTTAACCTTTTTTTCCTGTCTTGAATGCCTTAGGTGTATGGTGAACCCTTCTCAGAACAAGGCTTTTTTTTTTTTTTTTTTTTTTTTTTTTTTACAGTCTTTGTCAAGGAGTGGATTACTTCTTTTTCTTTTTTAGAACAAGGCTTAAATACTAAAATTAATTATACAGGATCGTAAAAAAGATTACGATGCAATTCTCAGAATATTTAAAAAAATAAATTCGTGTTGCAGTAATAAATAACACGTAGCCACACGTTAAATATTAAGATCCAGCTCTCATTAATTCCCGCGATTTCAAGGCGGCGATGACCTTAACGGCCTTTTGAAATATGCACAACATTCATAATGGAGCTGGAAATACTTATGATTTCTACTCATAATCCAGTCTCCACTGTAGGTGGTAGTGGCCTGTTTATTACTGAAGAAAACGCTAAATGACACTCAGAGGTCGGGGAAGCAAGGAGGCACTCTGGTCCCTCCCCGTGCAAGGTGATGTAGCACTGAGTTCTCTTCCCGGCTTGCGAGCGCCATTCCTCAGCTACCGTGCACCTGCGTCTCCAGCAAAGTCTTGGTCGCTTTGGGTGGGCACATCTGAGACCGAGAGCCTGGTGCCAGGAAGAACTGCGAGGAGGTGAATCATGGTGCTGGTGCTTTCGAATAATTTTGGCCCTTTGGATGCAGGTGGAAATGATTTGTCTCCGGGAAAATCACCGAACTGAATGCTCTAGCAGGTGAGGAGGCTGCTGGGATAAGGTGGGCAGGCTACTGTGGGACACCAAGGAGGAGGCGCCTGGCTTGAGAGGTTTGAAGCGGTCGACGCTCTGAATTGCCTCCTTTTCACCTTAGGACAAGAACTCATCGAGACCCTGGGAGCTGCATAAATACCTTCGAGTTACCAGGAGTCAGATGAAGGGTGTTGTTTGTTTGTTTGTTTTCAGGCTGTGCAGCGAACCAGAAATAACAAACGCGTCGAGAAAGGTGTGCGGAAAAGCTCACCCTGCATGTGTTTTGACATTTTTGTGGGGTGGTTTGGCAGTAAGTACCCCCAACCTTAAATGCGTGCGTCGGCTTCCGTCCAGAGGTCCCGCTGCTGGAAGTTTTTCTTAAGGAAATAACTATTATTTTACAAGATGTGTACAAAAATTTTGCCGATGCTTTTAACAATAGCAAAATGAAACAAGACGAAACAAAACAAACCAGAGGGAATCATTCATAATCCATTGCAAAGAGAGCGAAACCAAACGTAGCCGATCCGAGGGTATCACAGCTCGACAGCGATGGGGAAGCTGACTAGACCCCTGCCCACCCCGGGAAGTGCTGACAGGAAGTGTTCAGGCGCACTGCACCATGGGGTTTCCCCACACACATTCTTTTCTCCACCTGCTCTTCCAGGCTCTCTAAACCTCTTGCAGGGAGTGTGGAGTATGTAGCTTAGCCAGACACATTCGCTTTTGAGGAAACATTTGGTCAGTTTGTGTCTGACAGAAGGACCACCGAGTATGTTTCCAAAAAATCACTTCTCCACCAAATTAAAGTTCAGGGCAAACCCATCTCCCAGCAGTGTGAATTCAGTGAAGGCAACTTTAAAAAACAACAACAACAACAACAACAAGGCACAGCAAAGTGTTCCCAAGGGAAAGGTTTGAAGCCTGTGCCTGTCTCATCATCAGAAGCCTGAATCTCTTGGGGGGGGGGGGGGTAGTCAGCATCAGGAGCCTCCCCCCTCCCCCAGGGCCCCGCCCCCACTGACAGCAGGGGCCAGTCTGACGGGGCCCATGCCAGCCTGCCACTTAGAGCAGCAGCGTGTTACTTGTGGGTCACCTAGCCTGCGCCCGGGGCTGGGACACAGGTATGGAGCAGTGAGCATCTCGTGGGGCCCAGCGGCCCCTTCCTTCTCACCTAGAAGGGGCCGGGGGCCCAGGCAACTCTGGGCAAGGAATCCGCATTCATTTTGCCAAAACAGCCTTCTGAAATCTGCTAACCTCAAATGTCGGAAAATCCTGATGCTTTGCTTTAGCTTTACGAGTTTTTTCTTGCGGAGATAAGCTGCCGTTAATTGTAACGAATGTTTATAGGACGTGCCTTTGCTCCACAAATATTTACTGAGTGCTCACGTCAGAGAGAGCAAACGTCGGTGGCTCCCTCTAGGACTGCAGAGGGTAGGGTGGGGTAGTGGCGGGTTGGGGGGATGGCGGGGCTACTGTTCACCATCCATTGGCAGATTCCAACCACTCTTCCCAGTTTAGTTAAGGGAAGCCCTTGAGGTAAGGACGTGGTGGCTGAGGGGAGGGATTCACGTCCCGGACTGGGGTGGGGGGCTCACTGGGGGTGCTGCTGGGAAGCTGGAAGGGGTGGGGGGAGGGGGTGGCAGATGTGGACAGGATGGAGTTGCTTGGGGTCGTTGGGCCCACAGGGGCCCGGGTAGAGCTGAGGGCCTTGCACAAGTGAATGCCACACTGACTGGCAGAGCTTTATGCCACTCATTCTTTCCTCACCCTACCCATCCACCTACATCCAAAGAGACCCGGATATAACTCTTACCTGCACTACTGAGCTATGAGGGCCTACCATAGCTCCCGCTGCCTGGAGGGGAGATGGGAAAGTAAGTCACCATAACCCAGAAAGGGTGCTGGATGAGCATAAGTTAAAATGTTTTTTTTTAATGTTTATTTATTTTTGAGAGAGGCAGAGACAGAGTGCAAGCGGGGGAAGAGCAGAGACACACACACACACACACACACAGAATCTGAAACAGGTTCCAGGCTCTGAGCTGTCAGCACAGAGCCCGATGCAGGGCTCGAACTCACCAACTGCAAGATCATGACCTGAGCTGAAGTCAATGCTGAACCGACTGAGCCACTCAGGTGTCCCTGAGCATAAGTGTAAGAGGCAGGCTTGGAGCAAAGGAGGAAACGTCCAGTCCTGGTCACTGAGGGAAGGGGAGGAGTGCATTCCAAGGAAGGAAGAGTGGGTGGGAGAGCAGAGATATGTGAAACCAGACGGTCTGGCCTGGAACCAGGTCTTGCAGCCAAGGCCAGGCTGCTCGCCCCAATGGAGGCCAGCAGTGTGGCTACAGGGAGCATTGTGGTCATGCTTGGGGCCACCGAGAGCTGAGGTCGGTGGGAAGGTACTCAGATTTGCCCTTAGAACTCCTGCACTGGCACTTGTTGGGGGGGGCAGGCTGGGGGTGAGGGACCGGGCAAGGGCTATGGTTGGCACTGGGCGTAGAGACCACTTCGGAAACTGTAGCCATGAGCAGTGACTGTGACGCTGGGAGGAAGGAGTGGACCTGAAACTATCTAGGAATGAAGTGAACAAGTAGCAGGTGGTGGGTAAGGGAACCAAGGGACGGAGGACCAGCCATTACTGGTGCCAGCCAGGCAACCCGCCAGTTTGGAGGCAAGGAGTCGAGTTCAGTTTTGAGTTGGTTCTGGGATAACCTGGTGGGGACCCCCCCCCAGTGGGCAAATGGTTGCCGGGATTTGGAGCTCAGGAGAGGGAACCTGGGGCCAGAGCTGAGCTTTACGGACGGTCCTGTACCGGTAAAGGAGACCTGCTACAGTCAGGCATTTAGGGGACTCTTAGTGCTACCACCTGTGACCTTGGGCAAATTGTTTTCCTCTCAGGGCCTCAGTTTCCTCCCCTGCACAGTGTGGATTGCGGTGGTGGCTCTGTGCTCAGATCAGTGTCTGGTGCATAGAAGTGCCCAAAGTGTGTTAGTGCTTTATCATGGCTCCCCGGGGCTCCCCAGGATGTTAGTGTGCGTGTGTGTGGGGGGGAAGCTGACGAGCGGATGAGATGGCCAGTGTGACAATTGTGAGTGAGTGGGGAGAGGGGGAGGACAGCTGTGGCCCAGAGCACGTAAGGATGTTTTCTGAGTATCTGAGGCAGAACAAATCACGGGGCTGTGGCTTAACATCTCTTAAAAACAAACGCTCACCAGCCCTTCTAAGTATATCAAACGACTTAGTTTTAGGAGCAGACCCAATTAAACATGGACTCTTCATGTTTCCAAATGAACAAACTGACACTACAAATACCAGGCAGAACATTTTTAAGGTGCCTGGGAACCAGAGCCTCGCCCCCAAAATGGCTATTAGCCAGCTGCGGGGAGCCACCCACCGTCTCCGAACCTGAGTTAACTCATCATGAAGAGTTGGTCAGATCAGAATCGTTGCTCAGCTTTCTTTAGTCCGAAAAATGTAGTTCCACCTGTTAGGCTGGTTTCAGTTACTTGGTGTACTTGAGTGAAATGACAAGTCTTCTGTAAAAGCATGTACAGGTGGAGAACAGAGGAGAGGCTCTGAGGAGGCAGCAGGCAGGGAACCAAAGCAGGAGGGGAGGGGCCAGTGTAGCAGAGGGCGGGGGTGGACGGTGCTCAGGTCAAGGGATCCTGCAGCCCCGGGCAGGGAGGGTGGGTCAGCGGTGCGCAGCCGGGGGCTGGGGCCTCCAGCTCATGAGGTGGACACACCCACCCCACCCCCCCGCCCCCCAATGGCAGACCCCCATCGCTGCCTCCTTGTATCTGCCATCTGTTGGGGAAGCGAGACATTGAGCAAGTCCCCAGAATGAGTGAAATGATGCTAAGGCCATGTGGGCAAGTTCCCGAATTTCTCCCAACTTAGGTTTCCTTCTGTATAAAATGGGCGTACAAGTGTTTCACTCAGGTGGTGTTATGAGAGTAACTGTGCTCACAGGGTAGATCTCTTTACACCTGGCGGGGCTTGCAGAGATGCACGGAGTACAATGGAAGTTAGTAAATGAGGACATGGGGACTAAGGGAAAACAAGATGAAGGAAAGGTCGATTAATCTCCAAATCGCACATGGATGGGCCCTCTAGTTTCTAGCAGTGGGCTGCAAATTCAGTTCTGAGCTTCTAGGCTATCTAAGAAAGAAGGAAATACAAGTCTGAGCATATGGCTTATGATTAAAATGCTTCAGTGGCTTCCTCTGGCCCTTCATCGGGTAGCCTCTTCTATTCCCTCCAGCCCGTGCACCCTGGGGCACAGAGAAGCCACACTCCTCCCTTTCTCGGGCCAGTCATTTTCCCCTGCCTTCTCCGTCTTTCATCTGGGCTCAGCTGGCCCGCCTTCCCCCATCTCCCAACTCCATTCGGGGGGTGGGGGTGGGGATGGGGATGGGGGGACGCTCCTGCTCACCCAGGGCATTTGATACACAGTAGGCACTCAGAAAATACTGGAAGGATGACCAGATTTGCACATCTTGCCCTGTCCTGAGAGCTCTGTGTCAGGCTCCCCACAATCCCTAGAAAAGGGCCACTGTCATGGTGTGGGGGACTCACAGCACAGCCCACGGCCTGGCTCCTGGGATTGAATAAAAAGGTGATCCAGGAGAACCGGAAAGAGGTTGATGGTGTAGTGGTTCCAGCAAGACTCGCTGAGGAACATATTCTCAGGTGGTGAGTACCGAGGTAGGCGGGAGTTTCCTGAACAGGAGGGGGAAATTGCGAGTTTAAGAGAGTTTACATAACACCTGCAAAAGGCATATCAAGAAGCCTGCTTTCTGTTACCGCCCCTTGTAAGGCGCATCTGTAGAAGTTAGTGAGATCTGGGGAAATGAATAAAAGATCAACCCCAGAAAAGAGAGGGCGGAGAATGGTACCAACCCATAATGAATAGACTCAGGGGACATATTCTAGGGCAAAGGCCACAGAGGTGAAGTGCCAGTGACGAATCTGAACTATCTGCAATGTGGACAGATGACAGGCAATCAGAAGTTGACACGGTGAAAGCATTCGGACTTGCCAGCCTGGGAAGATGTTACGATGAACCTCATGGTGGGTGTTCCTGGGCCCTTCAAAATCATAGCGAGCACTCCACGCCAATGTTTCACAACTAGAGGCTTCCAAGGACTTTTAATAATTATACGTACACCTCATTATAGACATATAATTGGATTCTAAGCTTCTTGGAAGCGGAAGAACATGTCCTTTTCACGCGTTCCCCATAGTACCCGTTCCAGACTCTTCGCTTCATGCTTGCCGGTTGAATTCGATCAGAGGAAAAGAATTGGAGAGGCGTAGTTTTCAGAGGCAGGGAAGGCGTGCTAAACTTAATGCCATAGGCTTGCATTTCAGATAGGGTAAAAGAATTATTCACTTGAAAAAATATTCACCACCGCATGACAAAAGCGATCTGGAACCTGTGTTAAAGACGACTTAGGGGTTTTAGACAGTGATGTGTTTCACGAGTCACCGTAGTGAAATGATTTCGAGGAAGAACCTCTGGATGGATGGGCTCCATTCATGAAAATGTGTCATGGTCCAGGTCCTCCACTGGTCAAACCACATCTGGAGTAATACGTCCTATTCTGGGCCCCCATGTCTTACATATGCGATGGGTAAACCCAGACTGCGTTCAGGAAATGATGTTGAGGAAGGAGAAGGCCCTCCAAGTTGTGAGATGTGGGAAGTAAGATCCCATTTATGTTGTCATCCACCTTCTCACCCAAACTGGCACTTTGGTACGAATTCTAGACTCTTTCACTCCCCTCAATCCCTCCTGCATCCCAGCATTGCCCTCCTTCCCGCGTGTCCCCAGCTGAGCTCTGCACGCCCACCAGGTCGCCCCAGGCTCTGCCGTAGCCCCCTTCCTCCCAGGCCCGCTCACCCCCACCTGTCCTCTACATGGCCCTCAGGGTGAGCTTTCTAAAATGCACATCTGTTTGTGTCACTTCCTGCTTAACCCCCTTCATGAATGCTCATACATTCGGCATCTGACCCAAGCCCACTGTTAGAGCCTTATCCAATTTTTGCCCACTTTGCCAGCACCAGATCACAAACCCAGCCGGTCCCTCAATATGCCATCCGCTTTCTCCCCTCCGCACTTTTGCATAGGCGGTTTTCTTTGCATGTTGAGCCGGGACAGAAGCTCAACTCCAACTGACTTAAAAGGAGAAGTGATCATGCATGCAGTATATGCCCGAACATACAGTAACCCGGAACATAAACTATTTCCCAGTAAAATGAGTCTCTGCCTTGCCTCCATTTCTCCCCTAGGTTGGATATTTACACTTACTGGGGAAAGGGGAGAGATGGCAGCCGACAGTTCTAATTTCACAACCTCCCAGCAACCAGAATTCAGAGGCAAGACACAGTTTGGTCCTTAGCTGGAGATTCTCACGTAAGAGTCCCTGGGACTGAACTTTGGCCCTTCCCTGAGCCAATCACTGTGGCCAGGGGATTAAAGACTCACTCTGATTGGTCCCTGCAGCAGAGGGGCGGAGCACCATGTCCGGGACCAACCAGGACCCTTTCTGCAGGGAGGGAAACAGAGAAGGTGGTTCCCAAGGAAGGGTGTTGGGCAGAAAGAGTGTCCTCTCCCTGGAGAGCCCTCCCTAACCCTACGCGGAGAGGCAAGTGCTTCTTTGCAGGTGCTTCCAGAAGTCCTCGTTAATACCTCTCTGCCAGCATGGGGGTACCTGTGGGTTTTTTGGATTACATACCTGGCCATCCGTGGAATATAAGTTCCTGGAGGGCAGAGATTTTGTTTGCACGGGTCATGCTCTGTCTGAACTCCATAGTCACTCTCCGCCCCCGTCACCCTGCTTTCCCATGTGGACTGCGTCATGGCACCCTGGGCCTGGTAGGCCAGCGTGTTCGTTGGCAGGAGATGAGAAACAGAGAGGACAGTGAGGCTGAGATGTTCATCCCTCCGGCTCCTTCCCTGCAGGATTACAGGCTGCCTCCCTGAACTGAAGGCGACAGCTCCTGTCAGAAAGGCCTCTCCACATGGCTTTGGGCTCTGGAAACACCTCCCTTCCCTCACCCCTTCCAGCCTTGCGATGCTGTTCACAGCCCTGGGTTCTGCACTATCTCTTTCGGTTTCCCTATATCCTGCCCACTAGATAAATAGCTCCTTTATTAAACTCTCCTCGTATTACCCAATTAGGCATGCCACCTGGTTCCTGCCGGGACCCTGCCTAACACACTGTTCTCTATTCATCTTTGTTTCCCCGGGGCCAGAACAGCGCCTTCCATGCCACGGACACTTAATAAATCCGAGGATTAAGAAATGATTCAACATGGGCTGGGTATAGGAGTGTTGAGTCCTCCATGGAAAATGGACCCAGGGAGTAGCTTTCATTTTTTGGGGGGTGGGGGGGGGCAGGATTCATATTAAGAAACATAGCTCCTACTGCAGTGCTGTAGACACACGCACGTTTGAATGAGAAGTTTGGTGAAGCAATACCTACCTTTGCCGTGTGCGACACACTGCGATATTCTCTGTTTCATTCTGTTCTGTGTCAAGTTCAAATTCCACTTGTGGTCTGCTCAGTTGATTTCATGACCTGAAAAATAATTCCAACCCACAGCTTAAGCAGCACTGGCCCAGTGACCTTCGGCATTCCCTCCATCCCGGAGAGTCTGTGACTCCAACGGTAGAATTTAAGGCATCATGAATGAGAGTGTGATAGTGTCACCGCGATGGTGCATCTAACGGGACTTGGCTTCACAGCCTTGAAAAAAAAGCAAACAACATCGCCATTCTATCTTCAGGTTTTCGGAGAATTCTTACCCCAAGGTGGCCTTTTTTAGGTTTGGCCCAGTTTGCGGGGAAGGGCAAGTGAAAGCTCTTCAAACACGCCGGTGTGTATGAGTGATTTTAAGCATCTGTTTCATGAAAGTCAATGTCGGGGATCACTGGAGCACTCTGGAGCGAGCCTGGAGAGGACAGCTCGTCTCGAGTGCCTGTCCGAGGGTTCCTGGGCCTCTCCTCTGTGCCCTTGCTGCCAACAGCAGCTCTTCTCCTCAGCAGAGGCATTTCGTAGTGCCCTGCTTATCTGTGGAGCTTGACCAAGAGGACACCCAGGCCGGCCTATGTCACGGGGGCTGGTAGCGGCCAGGGCCATGAGGCCCATTTGCAATCGTCTCGCTGTTTCAAGCCCAGCCCAAGTCTGCGGCCCTCTCCACCTCAAAGACTGTAGGATTCTATTTTAAACACTGAGTTCTACGTTCTCTAAAATTGACTCTCCCTTCCCGGCTCACCATCTGTCATTCGCCTGGTATCTGAACTGTAAAGCCAAGTAGAGGAGAAGGTGGTAATAGCTCTTCCTTAGCTGCGATTTGGAATCAAATCCTCAACCCCTGTCCTCAGTCGGACATCACCTCTCGGCCAAGTTCTCGAGAGAGGTAAGTACAAAAAAGACAATGCCAGGTAGGCGGGCCTGTGACCAGATGGGGCTCCAGAGTGGAGGCTTGGTCTGTGCAGGCGAGCTGTCATTCATTTGTTTATTCGTTGTCATTCTTTCAAAAAATTCATATCAGCAGCGCCTACAATATGCCAGCCATGGGGGAGAGAACGGTGAGGAAAAAACAATGTCCCTGTCCTGGTGAAGCTTGTTATGTTCTGGCAGGGGAGTCCGAAAAGAAACAAATAAATATTTGAATGCCAACACAGGAGATGGTAGTAAGTGCTATGAAGAAAGTAAATCTAGGTAAGGTGGGTGCTAGGCAGTGTGTGAGTGTGTGTGTGTGTCCGTGTGTGCATGCACATGCACATGGGCACATTATTTTAGTGATGTTAGTAAGGGTTCTTTGAGGATGTGACATCTGAGGAGAGAGCCTGGTGGGTCTGAGCCAGGGAGATACCTGGGGGAAAAGCATCTGGTGAGAGGAACAGCACATGCAAAATCCTTGAGACCATGAAGAAGATTCCTTATGCCTGGTGGGGTGGGGGGGGGAGGGGTGGAATAGAGGTAGGCCTGGGGCCTGGAACCCCAGCAGGCTGAGCAGCCTTGTCTATACTTCTCCACCACAGCCCATGCGAAACCTTCGCCACTTGTGACCCAAAGACTCAACAATTTTTTTTTTAGTGTTTATTTATTTTGAGACAGAGAGAGACAGAGAGAGAAAGAGAAGATCCCAAGCAGACTCCATGCTGTCAGCGCAGAGCCCGGCGTGGGGGCCGATCTCACAAGCCGTGACATCATGACCTGGACCGAAATCAAGAGTGGCCTGAGCCACATCAACAGTTTTTAAAACTATTGTGAGTAAAAGACGCGTAACATGAAATTTGCCACCTCAACTATCTTGAAGTGTACGGGTCAGTGGCATTAAATGCATTCACGTTGTTGTGAAACCATCATCGCCATCCATCTCCAGAAATGTTGTCCGGAAGAGGACACCCAATGTCTCGTGGGTGTCTTGTCTCGACACCCATTAGCCGACAACTCCCCACTCCTCCTCCCCCAGCCCCTGG
Source organism: Panthera leo (assembly GCF_018350215.1). NCBI lineage: Eukaryota > Metazoa > Chordata > Mammalia > Carnivora > Felidae > Panthera > Panthera leo. The sequence continues at coordinate 26,153,136 of NC_056679.1, forward strand.
CACCCACCATTCTGCTTTCTGTCGCTAGGACTCTGACTACTCTAGGTACCCCATACAGGTGCCATCATACGGTATCTGTCTTTTTGTGACTGCCTTATTTCACTTAGCGTCATGTTCTCAAGGTTCATTCATGTGGCATGTGTCAGAACGTTTCCTGCCTTCGTAAGGCTGGACAATACTCCACTGTACGTGCAGACCACGTTTTGCTTATCAGTTCATCCACCGAAGGATACTGGGTTGCTTCCACGTGTTGGCTATTGTGAATCATGCTGCCTTGAGCATGGGTGTGCAAATATCTCATCGAGTCCCTGCTTTCCATTCTTTGGGGTATGTGCCCAGAAGTGGATGAGCAATTGTAGATCACTTTTCCTTTGAGGTGAACAATGGTTGTTTGTGGGTGGCTCCTGAGAATTATATCACCTATTGTTTTTAAAGGTTATTTATTTTGAGAGAGAGAGAGAGCAAGTAGGGGAGGGGCAGAGAGAGAGAGAATCCCAAGTAGGCTCCACACTGTCAGTGGAGAGCCTGACTTGGGGCTTGAACTCATGAAGAATTGTGAGATCATGACCTGAGGTGAAGTCAGACACTTAACTGACTGATGCCCCTGAATTTTGTCACCTATTAAGGTGTGCGGCCATTGTCTGTTCGCATGGGTCTCTCCCCGCTGGACTGTAGGTTCCTGGTGGCCAGGGAACCGTGTTCAACATTCCCACACCCTGATGCCATGGAGGGCCCACAGTCTGCCCTCTGAAAGGCTTATGAAAGGAACAAATCTGGTCAGGGCTGTTGCTGAGGGCGTGGTGCTGAGCCCTCCTGCCCCGGCTCGCGTGTATTTTTATACATGGGGTTTTTCTGATTTTGTTTGAAAGGGAAAAACCGTCCCTAAAATAATAACAATAAAAAAAAAAAAAAAGAATATAATCCAGTTCCCTGTGGGAAAACCGGAAACCCACTGAGGGCTGGTGATCTGCCAGGCATCCTGGCGTAGTTAGTGGGCCAGCCAGGATCCGAATCCATGGTCCCCATTCTCTAATTGGCCTTGCTGCCACACGGCCTTCTCCACGAAGGGAGGTTGTCCTCTGTCGTTTCCCCCCTTGCTCTCTGCCTGTCTCCTCCCTCAGAAGACAGGGCAGACCCCTCCCCAGAGCCAGCCCCGGCTCTGGGTCGGGGCCCTGCCAGATCAGGCAGCCCAGCATGGAGTCGGCGGGGCTGCCATAAGCAGGGGAGTGTGCTTCCTTTCCCACAAGCTTTAATGGAGTGAGGGGGGACTCAGCCCCCGGGCCCCTCCAGGCAACCCCAGCGCAGGGTAGCTCAGCCGATCTCCAGATGGCCCAGCAAGAGGAAAAACTTGATGAAGGTCTTCATTCTCTGAGGCCGTTCCTTCCCTGAGGAGAGGGTTCGCTTCCTGGGAAACCGTAGACGAGGCCACGTGTGAGAGACAGACAGAGGTCCAGGTTGTGGGGGGGGTTTGTGTGTAAATGCGTGTGTGAGAAAACCCAAGGCGCGGGGAGGGGGGTGGGGGGGGAGTAGAGACGGAGGCAGCAGAGAGGAGAAATGATGCAAAGAAACAACCTTCCTCAGAGAGTTTTGGGAGCTAAGTGTCCTGAAGAGAACTTGGAACTGTACCTGGCACGGTAAGTGCCATGTGGACGTTGTTGATTATTGCAGAGGTGGAGAGTGTGGTGGACGAGAGAGAGGAAGGGAAGGGGGGGGGGTGGTGCGGGCAGGAGCTGGTCCCGGAAGCCCCAGCGATGCAACGAAAGGTGGAATCTGGGCGGGGCTCCCTTGTCTGGCCCTTCTCCCATAAAGCTGACTCTGTTCCTCTTCCTCCCTCATTGTATTTTTAAATCTAAATAGCGCAGCCTCCATTGTGTGAAGGAACACGATTTTCTGGATTCCCTGAAGCGCCTCAGCACACTGTGCGTTGAGAGTCTGCCTGGCAACAGCCATCTAGGTCCCAGGGATAGTGACGGAGGGGCCCGGTGGCCACATACAGCCTCAGCCCTAATAGTAAAGACTCCGCGGTGCGCCCAAGCCTTCGTGCCTGCCCTCCTACCCCTGTGAACCCTCTGGGTCTCCTCCCATCTTTGGCCAGAGGGAACCCCTTCCCAGATTGTGTCGGATTGAGGGTGAAGCCCACACAGCCCGGGGCTCCCTGGACGGAGATGGGTCCTGGCCCTTCCAGGCCCTGACGACGCTGTGCGGCTGGAGCTCCGTCCCCCACCTGTGCCTTGAGGCCCTGCCCCACTTTGTGATGGCTCTGAAGGGTCAAGGGCGGGACACGGGTCCACACTGATTTTCAGTCTGGGCCATCACAGGGGGCCTTTTTGGGTTAACTTTTAAAAAATGTGATCTCCTCTCTCCGTGGAGGCTGAGAAGCGTCCCAAGGAGGGTTTCTACCCCAGCGGGGCCGGGTCCTGCGCTGGCGGCCTGGAAAACACTGCTGTCCCCGGCACTGTCCTGGTGCCTGGAGCTGGTGGTGGCTGCACGAACAGAACCTCGGCCCCAAGCAAAGGGCAGATCACCAGGCCCAGTGACCGTCTGCGTCAGCCCCATACCCTCTGAGGCTGCGGGAGATCATCCAGAAGCTTTCGGGCCTCTCAGGTGAGACAATGCAAGAGCTGGCTTGGCTTGGGGAAGGGGGACGGCGTGCAGCCTGCGCTGGACTGAGGGGGGGACGCTGGAGACCAGCCAGCGGGCCACAGCTCGTGCAGTTTGAAGAGGCAATGCTAATTGAACACCCAAGTCCAGGGGAGAGAATAAGTAGTGTTAGACACAGAGTAGCGATAACTGCTCCTTGGTGAGAGACTGAGACGGACAGAGGCAGAAAGAGGCACCCCCGGCCCCCTCAAGGGATATTTGTCAAGGTGGCTTACTAGGGAAAAGCGTGAGCCCTCGCTTTCAGGGCTGCTTTGATGGCTGGTCCTCTGGCACTCTGCCCAGCCTCCCTGTGGCATTGGTGCGCAGGGGAGGCTGTGTGCTGGCTTCCTCTTGTCCCGGGTGCAAATGGCAGCAAATCCCAAGGTGGGTGATTACATCAGTGACTTTCCCCCTCCTCAGCCCCTGGGGAGGCTGGCCAGGTTGGAAAGCAGCAGGAATCTTTTCCAACACAAATAAATGATAATTTTAGGTAGTGGCCCTGATTGTAGAAAATGGGGAGAGGCATCTTTTGGGTTTCGCTCAGGTTGAGAGGGTTTGGAGCTAAGCCCAGTCCCTTCAGGGCTGCAGGCCAGCCCAAGAGACTGAGAGCTGGAGAGATGTCCCTTGAAATACAGGTTTGGTGACTTCTGCCAGTAAATGACCTTAATTCACAGAACTGCATGCTCCTGCTCGGTTTCCATCCTCTGCTTTTCGCAGCAAAGAAACCCCCGGCCAGGTTCTCCACCGTATTAGGCAGGGAACAAACGGAGTGTTTTCCTACTATGTAAAAAGCCTGAGTTTTCCCACATACAGAGCACGGAACAATGCCACCAACCTCTCTCCTTTTATTTTCCCAAAACACCTACCAGAAGAGAGGGCAAACACCGATTTAGTGGAGGTCTGCCTAATAAACAGATACCTTTTGTGCCACCATCGTATTGAAAGTCGTCTTGTGTTCTGGCAACCACCTTGACTTCCTCAAAGGATAATTAGATTGTGCCCCCAGGACCAGTGTGAAAGGTGGGGGGGTCCCGAGGATGCCAGATGCTGTGGGCCGCACGACGTGACTTCGTGCTCGTGAGGCCTTTAAGGAGCCTATGAGCCCAGGAAGCAGCCCCAGGCCCCGGCTCTCTGCTCGTCCTGAGCTCCGAAGACACGCTCAGTCCGCAGCATCTAGCGCCCGTTTCCTGCGTCTTACTCCCTGACAATCCTGTTCACGCCTTACCGCCAGAAATGTACCTTTGTTCTGTTCTCGCTCGTCCCCCACCACCACCAGCTTATCCAGTCTGAAGATGTTTATCAAAATGATAGTTAAGATGAAAGACAGAGGAGAAATAAGGCTTTCTCTCATACAGAAATAATACAGGTCTCAGAACTGGACAAGTTTCTCCCATCCTTCCTGAGGACGCGTCCCTCTGGGATGTGGTTCTGGAGTGAAGGTCGAGAGTGTGGGAGGTGGAACAGGCAGGGCCTGTGGCCTGGCCCAAGCAAATCACGTCCGGGGATTCCGAGTGGGTGATAAGGCGAATCACTGAAATGTCGGAAAATCTCTGCCCTCCCGCCGTTTTCTTCTCTCTCCTTCCTCCCTCCCTTCCCCCTCCTTTCTTTCTTCTCTATCTTCCTTTCCTCCCCCAGCCCCCTTCCCCATCCTTTTGGAATCTCCAGCTCCATGTGAGTTGACCACATGTCCTGCATCCGCTCCCTTCAGGAGTGACATATGAGGAGATTGGAAGATGACAAACATACAATCAGAGTGAAACTAGCAGTCGGTCAGCCTCTTGACAGATTCCGATGGTCCTCCAGAGCCCAGAGCAATTCTCAGTCTCGCCTAGCCTCTGTTATTGATTATAAATAACAATAATATAGATAATCATGGCACCGAGATACTATCTGAACTTTGAATTCTCTCCATCAGCTGGAATGGATTGCATTGACCCATCCACACTTTCCTGTCTGGGCATTCTTGCTGCTGAGAGCGTGTTGTTCTAAGATAGGGTCCTGGTAGGAGTAGGATTTTGAATGTGAATCTTTTTTTTTTTTTTTTTAACCTATGCAGTCCCCACCTGTCCTGAGGAGCAATTATTATTATATCATTATATGGTTGCAGCAATGATTACATATATGATTGTATGCATAGATGTAATTACGTGCATATATAATCTGCACACATTTTACAGTTTTTTCAAAGCAATGTCACATACATCATATCATTTGCTTCCCACGACAGCCCTGTGACGCGAGAGGGCAGGACATCTTCAAATGTATGGCTGAGGACATCAAGGTCCAGAGAAAAGAGTGATGGGCAGAAGCCAGGGCGAGAAGCCAATGGCCTGATTTCTGGTCCTGGGCCATTTCTACAATTCAGTTCTGCCTCCCCCCACCACTCTGGTCTTGCTGAAAGTATGTATTCACCAAGAGGCTACTCCTTGCTGACTCATTCATTCATTCCTTTCATGAACCATTATGGAGCTCCAAGCACTGTTGTATGTCTGGAATACACAGCAGTGAAAACAAAAATGAAACAAAACCCAAACCAGCCCTTTCTGTTCGTTATGCTTAGGCCCTGTTAAGGGCAGTGCCGTGATAAAGAGCTCAGAGGCTGGGGCCCGGCTGCCTGGGTCTGAGTCCCAGCTCCCCTGGTCACCAGCAGCAGCCTTTCTGGCAAGTTTTTCAAACCTTCTGCGTCTCAGTGTCTTCATCGGTAAGTCAAGGATAATTATAGTACCTCCCCGAGGGCTGTTTAGTGCGGTGGACACGAGGGTACAAGTGTATTCTCACGAGTACCTGAGTCGTCTCTGGCACGCAGCAAGCCCTCCAGAAAAGCTGCTGGTGGGTCCAACCGATCTTATGGGGGGGCTGAAAAACCTAAATACGTGTGAAGATTGCAAAATGCTTAAGAATACATTGCAGTAAAATTTGGGTGATGACTCTATGCCTGTTTCTTTTTTTCTTTTCTTTTTTTTTCTTTTATTTATTTTTGAGAGACAGCACAAGTGGGGGAGGGGCAGAGAGCGAGGGAGACACAGAATCCGAAGCAGGCTCTGGGCTCTAAGCTGTCAGCGCAGAGCCCGACGCGGGGCTCGGACCCACGAGTCATGAGATCATGACCTGAGCCGAAGTTGGACGCTTAATCGACTGAGCCACCCAGGCGCCCCTACACTTATTTCTTTCTGGCCTTTTCTTTTTAGCAGTGACTTACCTTCTCTTCTCTGCACCTCCTTTCATCTTCTCCCACCAAGAAGAAATGGATTAGTTATACCAATCTCATGGCCAGTTTAAAAACTATTCATGTGGGCTTTTCTTCTGGAGCTCCATGCAGTTCTACTAAGCTCTCATTGTGTCCCTGATGCAATTATTTAAAGTTTGTGTCGGTCCAAGTAAGATAAAAATAGACGTCTGCGTATAGATGTGTATACTGAGGACTTTCAAGAGGTCAGTGGTACAGTTTATGCCTCTGTTTTGACAGCATTATGAACATCCAAGGCTGAAACTTTCTAGTTACTTCACAGACGGAACTTGACTCCAGGCATCTCCCCCGGCCCCGCCAGTAAGGGGCTGGCTTGGCTTTGCCCAGGGTCCCATCTGATGCCCCACTCACCCTGGGACACAAATAGGATTGATATCCTTGGGTGTTCTCACAGCTCTACCGAGGCAAGTCAGTTACCTGTATCACTTTTATTGTTTAAATTCTGAATTTCTTAGGAGAGTCTGCCTTATGCTATGGACGAGGGGCTTGTGAAAGTGCAAAACTTTCCAACTTAATCCAGTGTCTCTCGAGATGACAGTTCGTGCATCAATCCGTGGGCAGGTTGACCGTACGTCCTGATCTGCCCAGGACAGTCACCATTTACGTTTGGTGTCCTGGTATGATTATTTATAGTACCCCATTTCGTGCCTACAAGTATCCTGGCTGGGGTGCTAAATGCCATGGTCACTTACCCGTAGCACACAGCTGGCCTACTCTGAGCCACTGTCTGTGAGCTTTGCACAGATGGGCCCTCGAGGCCTAAGGAGAGCAGTGAGATTTAGAAGAAATCTAAATTTTCCTCGATAAGAAAAGGTGATGGCTAGAAAACTGACCTCAACTAAACACTGAATCTAAAATGCTAAATAGAGTCAGTGTTACGGCAGAAACAGAGTTCACCGAATACCCGCGAGCACCCCAACGTTTCCCAGTCTTCCCTGCAGACAGGCTGGGCCATGAGACTGGCGGTGGCCAATGTCATGCTGCGTGGAAGTGAAGCGTCACCTCCGGGGCCAGGGTGGTGTCTCTCCTACATCTCACTTTCTGTGCTGCGGTGACCCTGTGTTATGTCAGCTGGCCTTTGGAGACACCCCTCGCAGGGAAGCTTTGCCGGCCTGCACCGGTCAGACTTGTGTGAGCGAGAAGGAAGCACCCACTGGCTGAGTGACAGCTTTTCTGTTGTTACTATAACATGGCGGCACCCGGACACGAAGTTAGAATATTCTCCTGTCTGCATAGGATGAGAATTGTCTTTTAGGTTGAGACGTGGAAAAAGCCCTTAGCCTTTGCACCATGGGCAGAGCTTTGGGAGTCGAGGTTCAGCGCCCTGTACCCCGGTGTGTGATCTACTTGGGACGACAAAGACACACAAGACCTGGAGCAAAACAAGACACAGCGTCTCATTGCTGCCGAACTCCGTGGAGAACCCCAAAGGCTTAAAACGCGGGCAGGAAAAGCTCTTGCACAGCGTCGATGCAGTGCTCAGTTTGGGGGTATTCCTGCTGAGTCCTTGCTTCGGCTTAAACTAAGTCAAAGTTTAAGCTGGCGAGTTTGTTCCCAGATGCTAATTGGTGGATGGGCAGCATCAGAATCTTCTGGACGCTAAAAAGATACACACACGCATGCATGTGGTCCCTGGAGACTCTGGTTCTCTGCAGACCCTGGATGGATTCCAGCTTTAAAAACCACCCTTCCGGGGCGCCTGGGTGGCTCCGTCGGTTAAGCATCCGACCTCGGCTCAGGTCATGATCTCGCGGTCCGTGAGTTTGAGCCCCACGTCAGGCTCTTGGCTGACTGCTCAGAGCCTGGAGCCTGTTTGAGATTCTGTGTCTCCCTCTCTCTCGGACCCTCCCCCGTTCATGCTCTGTCTCTCTCTGTCTCAAAAATAAATAAACATTAGAAAAAAAAATTAAAAAAAAAACAAAAAAAAACCACCCTTCCCCACCCCAAGAGATGGTGCCGAACAGCAAGGGATTGCTGACAAATGGAATGTGGTGTTTATTTCACATTACAATGAATTCAAGGGGTCACTAGTGCTCTCTTTGCAGGGTCTGCCACTGTAATTTACATACCCAGAGAAAGCGCTCACGTATCACAGGAAGTACTGGTTGGCTGTGACCGGCGTGACGCCAGGCTCTCACCAGCACGCAAAGTGAGATTCAGACTTTCTCACCTCATGAGACCTGCTCATCCGTCTCCCGCTAGGGACTTGATTTTCGGTGGAAGAGCAGCATTTCCAAACTGTGGGTTGGAACCTATTCATGGGCTATAAAATCAGCTGAGGGGGGCGCAACCAGTATTAAAAAAAATAAATAAATAACAAAGAAAGAAAGAGACTGGGGACGGGGAGGGGGTAGTTAGAAAGAGTACATGACATATGTTAAGGATAAGCGTTGTCCTGGAAAACTTGTTTTGGTGGATGCGTTGTGCTTTAGGTTGCCAAGTATTTCTTACCGTGGGTCGTGGCAAAAAATGTCTGTACGTCTCTGCCGTATGGCATAAATCAACCATGACCCTAAGGTACTTAGGCAGCCCTGTCTCTGCTTTCAGAAGAGTGACAGAAGTCACCGGGGAGGGCAGACTGTCACACACGAGAACTTCGGGGAGGCTCCCTGAAAAGTAATAGGAAACCAATCTGTGGATGATCCGAGTAGCCTGGGGAGATAAATCAATCACAGGAAGTTTTACCAATAGTAGCTGATTCAGCTGGCCACACCTGTCACCTGGGGACAGAGGGGCTTATCCAGAGCCCGATCTGGCTAAATTTCAGTTTCCCTTTCCTGAAAATAGGGATTATCATCCTGTTGACTGTTACTGTTGTGGGAAAAATCCAATTGGTGGTGGGGGAAGACCCACAAAGCGTGGGCCCAGCAAAGGCCTTTCATGGTGGGTATGCTGTTAGGGCAGGAAGAGAAAGGCCAGACTCGGAGCAAGACTAGGCCATGTGGGAGTTAGGCCACGTAAGGGAGCACGGACCAGGTAAACTACGTCAAGCAGCCTTTCTTCCTCTGGCCTCTTGGCAGGAGCCCTGAGGTCTGATCTTTCACAGTACACTGGTCTTACTCAGTGACCTAGAAGAGAACAGGCAGCAGAGCCAACAGGATGAGGGGACCAGCTCACAGAGCATCTTGTGTGCAGTTCTCGTGGTGGGAGATGCCTTCTGCCGGCTTGGGAGGGGCCTGGCGGTGGCAGTGGTGGGGAGCACAAGGGTGGTAGACTGTCCTTGGGGCTGCTGGTTTTGAAGCAGGCCTGAAACCCTCTTCTCAGCAGGAAGAGAGGAGGAGGAGGGGGAGGAGGGGGGAGGGGGAGGAGGAAGGGGAGAAGGGAGGAGAGGAGGGGGAGGAGGGAGGGGAGGGGAGGAGAGGGAGGGGAGGAGGAGGCGGGAGGGGAGGAGGGGAAGGAGGGGGAGGGAGGGAGGAGGAGAGGGAGGGGAGGAGGAGGGGAAGGAGGGGGAGGGAGGGGAGGAGGGAGGGGAGGAGGGAGGGGAGGAGGGGGAGGAGGGAGGGGAGGAGGGGAAGGAGGGAGGGGAGGAGGGGAAGGAGGGGGAGGGAGGGGAGGAGGAGAGGGAGGGGAGGAGGAGGGGAAGGAGGGGGAGGGAGGGGAGGAGGAGAGGGAGGGGAGGAGGAGGGGAAGGAGGGGGAGGGAGGGGAGGAGGAGAGGGAGGGGAGGAGGGAGGGGAGGAGGGAGGGGAGGAGGGAGGGAAGGAGGAGGAGGGGGAGGAGCGAGGGGAGGAGGGGGAGGAGGAGAGGGAGGGAGGAGGAGGGGAAGAAGGGGGAGGGAGGGGAGGAGGAGGGGAAGGAGGGGGAGGGAGGGGAGGAGGAGGGGAAGGAGGGGGAGGGAGGGGAGGAGGAGGAGGGAGGGGAGGAGGGGGAGGAAGAGGGAGGGGAGGGGGAGAGGGAGGAGGGAGGGGAGGAGGGGGAGGAGGAGGAGGAGGATGGGAGAAAAGAAGGCCCTAAAGAATATCACTGAAGGGTCTGGGTTTCGTAAAAGACTCCAGTGGACAAAAAGCTCCCCCCCCCCCCCCCCCGCCCCATTTCCAAGTGCACCATTTCCAACAAAGCCCCCGGAGTGGTTGGCAGAAGTCCTGGCCACTGCCACCGCTTCCACGTTTAAAGTTCTCCCAATATTGAGGAATGAACAAAATTGCCAAGAATGCAAAGATGGAATTTTAAGAAGCAACACAGGACTGTTTAAAGTTGCACACTGAACATCTTTAATCTCGATCCCGATCTCTGTGGTCACCCCTCGGACTTCCTGAGGCCGTAGCAGAAGTCAGAACAACCGAGCAGGCCGATTCTCCCCTTCCTCCGCCAGCCGTGCCCGCAGGATAGGCCTCGCTTAAGAGCAAGCTTCAGCGGGGGCTGTCTTTGCTGCTTGGAATGGGACAAAACTTTCTCTTTAGCCGGGCCTTCTCAGGATCGTGGTCCTGAAAATTTAGAGTGCGTAAGCCTCACCCAGGCAGCTTGTACAAAACATTAGCGTTGGCCCCACCTGCCGCACTTAATTTGAGCAGGCTTGAGGTAGAACCGCGGAGTCTGCATTTCGAGATGCATCTCCCACTTGCCCCACCCCCCGCCACACACTGGGATGCCCATGTAGGCAGACCACACTCTGAGGGGCTGTGGGGAGGCTGGCCAGGGAGAGGTGAGCACCCACCAGCCCTGGGCCAAACTCTCCCAGCCTCCAGGCTGACCACCCAGAGTGAGATGAGACTCCAGCCCTCCTGGGTCCTGAGGTTGGCTGGTTTTCATAAAGAGGCCTCAGACACCTGCTCCTCGTCAAGTCCTAAGACAGACAAAGAGCAGATAACAGCTAGTCGAACCTTGACACGTTTTGTAGGTGGCTTTTCTGCATCGAAAAAAAGAACAACAAAAAACAAACAAAAAAACCCGCCCAAAACCAAAAAAAAAAAAAAGAGTAAAAAAGTAAAATGTGTGGAAAATCCAAGGTCATGAGAGCAGCCCAGGGCTTCATTCTGGGCCAAGACCTCGAAGGTAAATCTAGCTCTAATTCCCCAGCCACAGATTCCTTGACCCTTTCCCAAACGTCTAGTCCTGTCCCCCACCCCCCACCCCAACCCCACCTGGAGCTGTTCTGGCATGTTCTTCACTTCAGGTTTCTCACTGTAACCCACACATGGTATAAGGTTGAACAAAGACATTTATTCGTAAAACCAATCCCCAACGGAGGAGAGGCTGTATCCATAGAAAGTAACCTGGTGATCCTTCGGAGGGCCACATACATACATTTGTGAGACCAGGGGCAAAACCAGACAGGGTGCTGCCGCAGACATCTGGGAGCTACCAATCCCACCAACAGAAAAGCAAAATGTCCTTTCCGCTCGAGAACACGGATGTACCAAGATGTCCTGTGAGAAGGCAATGTGGTCTGACATCCACGATGAAGTGATCAGGGAACAATGGAGGGAGCCTTTTTTTTCTACTCGGCGCTGGCTGTTTGCTTCCCACAGATCCCTGGCTAAAAGCTTAAGTGGTCCTCCGCCCTCCAGAGGGAGGGGGCAGGGTCAAATCCCCAGGCCTTCTCACATGCCCATCCTTATGCTCTGAATGATCTGAAAGATAGCTGAAAGAGGAAAACAAGACAGCTCAGATAGCAGGCAGCACACAGCTGGAAACCCAAGCCCACAGCGAACCCTGCTTCTGCTGACCCCTGGGCCCTTGACATGTTAGCATCCAGCTGATTAGATATTTCCTAACAAGGAGTTAAGTTAACAAGAGGTCAGTGAACTTCTTTAAAAAGGCAGCCTTGCTCTGTCTGCTGATGGATGCCTCGGGGATTTATAGATAACTCCTGCTAATTCCATCAGGAGTTCAGGCCAGAGATCCCTCAGGCGCTCACGGATTTGGCCCCCTTCCCCAGAAGTGTCCTGTGGCTGCTGGGGAGAGGGGACGGGGCTTTCATACAGGCACTGCACTCATTTCACAGGTCAGCGAGGCTGCCTTTTCAAAACGGCAGTGACCTGGAAAATGAGCGGCCCCCGAGCAGGGAATGCAGGCCAGGTGCTTGGAGCAGATGCATCAAACTGGGCCCCTGGATGCCGGTAGCCCTTGATGCGAGATCTTCTGGCTGCCTGTAACTTCTCTGAAATGCCGCTACCTCTCATCCAGAGCCACCAGGATTTTTTGACCGAGGGGGTGGGGAGCCTGGAAGCCCACCTGGCACCCCCGCTTATCTTGCTAAGAGCGAGTTAGCTCCCCCAGCCCGGTTCTAGCTATTGGGGTTAAATGTGTCCCGGGGAAAATAAGGCCGCAGCGTCTTTGTTACGCCCTCCCCAGTGGGCAATGGTGGTCAGGCTTGATGAGGACGAGAACAGGTGAGAACTGTCACTACCACGTGCTGCATGATTTCTTGGAGGTGAGGCTGGGTATCATTTCATTTAATCCCGTCTAAAAACAGGATAAACAGGGACGAGCTGAGCGGCCACGCTAAAGCAGGCTATCCAGAACCTTCGGGAAACAAGCCCTTGACATTCCATCATCTAACATTAGTGAGCACGTACTGTGCCCCAGGTACTGTGCTTTGGGTGTGCAGAGGTTAGTAACACACAGGGCCTTGGGGGATCTTCCTTGGACAGCTAGATTTGAAGGAAAGATAAAGCATGAATGCATTTTTTTCCTAAAAAACCGAAACTAAACCAAAACAAAAACCCTGCACGCATCATCACTACTCTCCTAAATTGGATATACACCAAACCTGACATAATATTAATTTTTCACGAAGGTTCAGTGTGACCATAATGAAAAACAGTCATTGCTAAGACCCCGATGGAGTATTGGCGCGGGGTGTGCAAGGTATTTGATCTGAGACCCAGACAGCTCTGGTTGGCTGTGCTCTGGGCTCTCATTTCTGCTTCTGCGTCCTTTATTTCAGTGATGATCTCTGCTCACCTCTCTGGTGTTACCAAACCAGCCTGTGCTGGGCCCTCTTCTGTTACTATGTTGCTATCGACCAAGCTGAACACAAAGACCGTTTAGAATTACACAGAAAATGGAAGTTAGCCAGTTCTGTGTGAACTGTCCTCTCGAAGGAGTGAATTCAACAACTTGTGATCCTCCATTATGGTTGTGCTCGGAAGTTTCCTTGGCCCATCCCGGGTTTGGGGGTGGGTCTTGACAGCAGAAGTTGCTGAGGGGGTGAGAAAGTACCTTCCCCAAATGGATAAGCTCACAGAAATGGCTGACCTTCCTGTCCTCCCCTGCCAGGGCTGACAAGGAACAAACGTTAAATAAACATGCCGTATTCCAGTTCAACGGGAGTGCTGGGAGGCAGCTGTATATTGGACAACACTAGGAAAAAGAATATCTACATCTACCATGCCTCATGTTTTGTTCTTGGGGTCAGGGAAGCATCCCTAACCTTGACAAACAAGTCTACCGTGGAAGGGCAGGGTCAGATGGAACTAGGTCTGAATTCCAGTTCTTCACCGGACGGATTAGTTAACGTTTTCCAGACCACCTCCTTTTGGGTGAAATGAGAACCATGGTGCTTGCGGTGCTGTCATAGGGATTAAACGATAACGACACGTAGGAAGGCTCTGCCTACACTGAGGTTTCGATGCGTGGGAGCTACTGCTATTGTTACCATCTCTCCGGTCATGACCGCTGCTTCTCTGTGCGTGAGCGCGAGACCAGAGCTCAAGTACCATGTGGTACCTGCCTCTCCCTAGTGGTGTGAACTTCGGGAAACTCCCACACAGTTCCGGAGCCCTGCTTTCTCTACTGGTAAAGCTGTAGATAATGTGCATCTCAGAGGATGGCAAGGAATGAAGATCATGATAGAAGCAAAAAAAAATCTGCCCATAATAAAATGCTCAAAAATGTTATTTCTCCCTTCATTTTAGCCTTAGACAGGACATCGTTATCAGCAGAAAGTAGGTCAACAAATAGGAAACAGTCTGTGCCTTAGGTCCATCATGCCCCATTAAGTTAATTCATGACTTCAAAAGTGCTTGGTAATGATAAAGCCACTCAATTCTCTTTTCGGAACGGTTGCAAATTTCTCTAAAGAGTCTTAGATGAGATTTTTTTTTGTTTCGGAGTAGCAACACTTCTGGTAAAGCAACTTACCAGTTCCTAAGTCTGCTTTAAGAACTAATTAAAGATCACCCTTGACCCTACTGAATCCGTGAATTAAATGTAAAAATCTGATGGTCCTTAACAGGTGTACAGGTGACTCTTTAAAATGGAACCTGGTTGGAGAAATTACTGTGAGTAAAGTCTGTTTTAAGTTCACCATTTGCCTTCACCTTTGAGATAAGGGAGAGTGGGTTGCGTTTATTATTCCTTTTTCAGTTGTATCAATGTCTTTAAGAAGCCTTCAACATTCTAGAGCAATTACGTTAATTGTACGTCTCTGTGCCTGCCAGTAATGACCCGCAGAGTCACCCTGGCTTTCCACGTGCTGGCTTCCCGAGGCAGCGACCAGGAAGGGAGCCAACAGTGGGTTCAAAGTGGGAAAGGAAGTGGGGAGTCTGGACCCTGACAAGTTAATAACTTAACAGTGGGTGAACAAAGCTGAGAAAACAGCTGAGCAGGCTGTAGGAAAGGGGCCGTGGGTAAGCCAGACAGCAGGGAAGAGAGATGCCAAGGAAAGGAGGGATAGGCAGACATTCCAGGTCAGGGCATCTGGCCTCGGGCAAGTCACTGGGGTTCAGAAAAATCCAGGCTAGCGCAGGAGCTACAGAATCCCCGGGTCCCTGCCCTCTCCAACCTGTGTTTGGCATCCTGATCTTTGGTGACCTCGGATGGTCACATCTCTCTTTTATTTAACCATCCCCTTCCAACGAAATCCTCAGGCTTTAGCACACAAGAAACATTCACACTCAACAATCAAATGAACCGGAACAATCCTCCCGAGTCCACATCTGCTACCAACAGGTGCCCTCTCTTCCACTTTGCAACCATTTCTAAAAAACTGTCTATACTCACTTTCTCCATTTCCTTGCTTTCAATTCCCACCTCAATCCACTTTATTCTAGCTCCTGCTCTCTTCACTCCACCGAAAATATCTCTTGCTAGGGACACAAAGCGCCTTCCATGTCACTTAATCCAATGGGCAGTTTCCAGCTACCTGCTGCCTGACTTCCTGACTCACCATTGTTGACCACTCCCTCCTATACCCTCTCATCCCGTGGCCTCTGTGACACTATATTTCCCTGGTTTTCTAGTTTTCTTCTCTTTGGCTCTTTACACTAAATGGGTTTTACAGGGGTCATCCTAACTCCATCTGACCAATAAACAAGAATAATGACACCTCTCAGTGAGCACTCGGGCTTTCTTCTATTCTCACTCATGTCTCACATTCTCACTTCCCGGGTGACTTCACCCTGCCCCACAATTTTAGTTGGCCCTTAGCTTTTGCTGACTCACCTGTGTGTATTGCCAGCCCTGACTTCCCAGAGCTCCAGACCCACACCTTCCATCATTGAATTGATATCTACACGTAGGTGGCTCAAAGACGCTTCAAACTCAACAGGACCTTCTCAGGATCCCTTCCCACTGCCGAACTTGGCCTTGTTACCCTCCATCTTGCATATAAGCTCAAAACGCAAGAGTCATCCTCGGCACCGCCAACCGATTACCAACACCTGTGGACTTTAAGAATCTTGTGATTATGCACCTTTCTCCCCGTCCCTCCAGAAACCACCTTCGTGCAAGTTACCGCCATCTTTCCCCAGACCCCTGCCATGACCTCCAACTGGTCTACCCTTGCTCTTCTGCAATATTTGCTCCATACTGTAGCTAGATTTATTCTTTAAATGAAAACAAGTAAGATTGTGTCATCCCTGTGTTTCAAGCACATCAAAAAGCTTCCTATTGCCCAATCCTTGATGTGGCCTCCATGACCTATATATCCTGGTCCTATCAACCTGTCCAGACGTATCTTATATTACTCTTCTCTCCTGGGCTAATCCCTCATGTTTTCAAAACTCTCTGCTCTTACTACAGGGCTTTTCCATATGCCACTCTTTCTGTACGAAATACTTCTCCCGCCCTACCCTATTGCCTAGTTTTCCTTTATAATCCAGAAGTTATTTCTGCAGAGAAGCTTTCTTTGACCATCTGAGGCAAGAGTTCTCAAACCTGCGTGTGTTTGGTAGTCTCCTGAGGATGTGTGAAAACAGAAGCTGGGCCCCACCTCCAGAGTTTCTAATCCAGTGGGTCTAGAGTGGGAAATGAAAATGTGTATTTCTTTTTAAGTAGGCTTCAGGCCCAGGGGGGAGCCCACCGTGGGGCTTGAACTCAGGACCCTGAGATTAAGACCTGAGCTGAGATCAAGAGTAGGATGCCTACCTGACTGAACCACCCAGGTGCCCTGAGAATGTGTATTTCTAACTGGGTCACCGGTGATGCTGAGGCTGCTGGTCCAGGGACCACACTTTGAGAACCACTTGCCCAGCCTTTTGCCTTATATGCTTTCACAGCTTTACATGTCTCTCCTCCGCTTTCATGACTGAAATCGCGCAGGTTTCAACATGACTACTTGGTGAACTTATGTTGCTTCCCCACCAGACTGTAGGCTCCAGGACAGCAGGGACCGTGGATGATTTTGCTCATGACCACCCTGGGCCTAGCTCAGCACCAGGCACGTAGCAGGTCCTCAGTAAATATTTCTTGGAGGAAAATGAAAGGTGAATAATTGCAAAGAGCATGGAGGAAAACACATATCATAAACCTCAGAGAATTATTTTGCGAACCAAGAAACAACATCAAATAACTGCTTTTAGATTCCGATGTTGCAAGAGCCCGGTCTTTGGCGGGGAAGGAAAGTCATGAAAGACCATAAACTCCTTAAGGCCTGGGACTGTGTCATCCCAGCCCACTCTTACCCTGGAGATAGACCTACCTCAGCTAACTGGGAGCGCCAGGACACAGGGGTGACAGAAGGGAGACAGCTAGAGAGTGGGAGGCTGCCGGAGTTGCCTGCAAGATAACAGGAAGCTTCAGAAGGCCACTTTTATTGAAAATAAGGTTGATGATAAGCGAGCTCAAGAGAGTTGCTGAGAAGAGAGATTGAGAGAAGCCACAGGAATACCATTGAGGAGGACAAGACCACTCTAGAAATCACATCATTTTGATTATTTTCCATTTAAAAAATGAAAAAGCTGGTAGGAAAAAGTATAGGTCCTGTGAGAGACAAGTAGAAACGTCAAGAAAGGAGACATCGCAAAGGCGGGTTAAGCTCTCAGGAAGAATCAGCACAAAGGGAGTCGAAGGCATGATGCTATTTCCGGTAGCATTTCCTGGTAGCGTCTCCAGAGATGGAGACGAGGGGAAAGACAGAGGTGCCTGGGATAGAGGGCAGAAAGGCACTGTGAAGAGAAGGGACGTTAGCAAAGAGCGTGATGCCCTTTATCCACAGTAAAATGGCAGACAGCAGAAACGCTCTTCGAGCCGCAGACCAGACACAAACCCAAGTGCTCCATGAGGCACAGGGTACAGGGAATGGAACAAGGGAGGATGCAGGTCACCTTGAGGGAGCCAGTGGCTGAGGAGACATCTTTTCCAGAGTGTCCATGTCAGGTCTCGAGGCAGGAGTTTCTCGGCAGAGGCATGTCCTCAGTCTTCCCTTTGTGGTGAAATAGAAGACCTCCAAGGCTGCCCAGCTCCTCAAACATCCTGCTTGTCAGTCTCAGGGGAGTGACAGCCACTTTGGGTGTCACAATTTCGAGACAGTTCTGGCGGTCTCCAGGAAAGGCCAGTGTTTTGGGTCGACCTGTAGACATGGTGAATTCAAATCTGTCCTGGAGCAAGGTCCAGAAAAGGGTAAGGAGGTCGGGTGCCCCGGTGGCCCAGTCAACAAGCAGCCCACGGCTGGGTCAAGGCTTTATCCATCTGGGAGCAGACCCAGGATGGCTGTATACGTGGAACCTCTGGACAACGCACCTTTTCTGGCAGGGAAAGTAGGAGATGTTTTAACAGGAATTCTTTTCGATACATGGTCATATGCTGAAGGCCTAAGGTGGGTGGAAACCTTCTGCTTGGTAGTACTTTTGGGAGAAGTGGTAAGAGGGAGGGAAGGCAGTGTAATAGGGTTTCGAGTTCAGGTTTGGGTACTGGCTCTCTCACTCTTTAGCTGTGCGATGCTAGCTGATTTCCTCTAGGAGCCTCAGTTTTACGATCTGGAAAAACGAGTACCATAGCTCCTTCGTAGGGATTATGTGACGAGAAGAGAAAATATACGTGTATAGTAAGTAGCCAAGACAGTTGTATGAACAGGTCCTGCTCATCCCTATTAGCTAGTTTATATAAAGAATTCTTTCTAGAAATAGAGAGGAGGCTCCCGCTGCCCCTACAGAGGTGACCCCACCGACCTCTGGCTGACATCACCACAGCTTCCTCAGGATCTCAGAGCTAGTATGCTCCCCCCTACAAGTTTTCTTACCACCATAAAGCAAAATCACTAGGAAGATCCAAATGTTATCTTTCTTTCTCTGTGAGCATTCAGAGTCTTGATCAGAACCTTGCCTGGGAGGCTGAGATGTGGGGAGAGAGCGTGACTAAGGGCCATGAATATAATGACTAACAATCAACTCCCAAGGTCCTAGGAGTTAGGGACCATTCTCATGTCTTTTAAGAATGGGAGAACCAAGGCTTAGAACGGGCATAAGCTGGATAAGGCCACATGGTTAGTAGGTGGCAGAGCTGGGTTTCAAACCCAGGGAGGCTGGCCCTGGAGCTGGCACACACGTGGCTTGATCCTTTCCCTCCTCCACACTGTTCTCAGCAGAAACAGTAGGTCCTAGGAAGGACAGGGGTGTTGGCCCTTCCAGAAATGGAGAGGCCTTCTGTACAGGGAGATCCTTGGACCACTTGAAACATGAGACTGGGGAATGGGAGAGATTCAGGCCCAGCCAAGAACATCTCAGGGATTTACTTCTTCACATCCGTTCTGAATAGGCTGTCCTGAAAAATGCCCTGGTCTATGACATGCTATCTCTCCCACCTCCCCTGTGTCCACAGGCAGATTCCCTGGGGGATACGGGAGCCTACAGCCCCTTAACCGACAGACGAAAGCAATGTCCCTGCCCAGAAAACAGTGTGACTACTCACAACTCATGTGCCAAATAAACCTAGCAGGCCGTTTGCTCAGAGGCATGAGCTCTGTCATGACAGAGGCCAGCTCCGGGCCAGACGCAGCTTCCTATTTGATGGGCAAAGAGGGTCCAGATGTCTGTTCCTGTCCGGGGATGGAAAAAACCCAGAATATCCAGCAACACCGGAGGTACCCCCTACACAAACACAGACAAAGACACACACTCGCAAACACATACACACACACAAACGCACATCCGCTCACACTCTCAAGCGCACTCACAAATGTAAACACACACAAATATGTACACACACATATGCACACTCACAAATGCACACACACGCCTACTCACACACACACACAAATACACACACACTCACTCACTCTCTCTCTCTCTCTCTCTCACACACACACACACACACACACACACACTCACACAGATCCCACTTCCACCAGAACAGCTGCTCTTTCATTTGTTCCTAAGATATGAACAGAGTTTGGCTGCTTGTTAAAAACAGGCTAAAAACCACTAGTCAAGATGTTTTCTTCTTAAAATACACTTAATTTTTTCTAGATTATAAAGGTTTTCTGTATTTCTCTATATTATAAAAGTCATATATGCTCACACGGGGAAATAGAAAAGTCTGAAGGAAATAACAGCCACTCGTTAATCCTATTACCCAAGAGGTTCCCCTTTGATGGGGGATATAAGCTCATCAGTTTCAAGAATGCTCAGGCTTCAGTAACCATTAAAATTCTCATAATCCCTAATTAGGAAATGAATATCAGGCTTGGCCAGAGAGAGAGAAATAAAATTGAAATTAGGAATACATGAGGGAGAAACGGTCTGAGGGAGGGAGCTGGGGCACGGCTGATGTGTGAGAGTTTCCCTCTGGGAATCAAGGGATAATAAGAATTAAACGGGGACTCCATTAATCCCAGTAGAAACCTCAGTGAGGGGTAAGGACAGGGGAGGGGACAAGCAGGTTGCAAAGAGCCTGGTCTCGGGCCGCTGCCATCTGTCACCGTGCAGTTTCACACGGGGCTCGGAGAAGGGAAATCATGCTACAGGATCACAAGATGCGCGTATATGCTGACTAAACAGCCCGATTGTCTGGACAACGAACGTGTTAAGGAAAAGACCTAATCAATCTCGTGGAGTCCAGGGGGCATTCTGGTCAAAGAGGAAAGCTGGGAATGCGGAAGACAGTTGTCCTGTGAACCCCGTGGCACTCCCATCACGGAAAGGCCAGGGATGGCAAGGGGGAGCACGGGACCCCGCTGTCCACACCAGGTTTAGGATGGACATTGTTAATCAATTGCAGCACACTTTCCCCCGGAGCTTGGGCGTGGCCTCAGAATCCTTGTCTAGAAAACTCTTAAAGGAGCTGAGGACAAAAGTAGAGGAAAATCCAGGGTTACAGCAGGGTGACTGGCTTCATTCATGGTCTGGGGCAGTGCATCAGGACTGCAAGTGTCTCCCAGAGATAGCGGCGGGCTGGTCTGAGCGACGGCATCTTTGCCGCCTCAGACAGACATTCTGGGTCACGCTTGTCTCTGAGTCTCGAGATAAAAACCAGCACTCTTCAGAAGCTATCACACGGTTCTCAAAGAGGCAGGTTTGAAACCAAGGGCCAGGAGAGACAGGATGAGGTGCTTATCTGGAAAGAGGCCCCACTGCCTGCAGAAATGGAAGACAGTGTTTTTATAAAAAGAGAAGAAAAACACAGCAGAGTCTCTAAGGGGGGCTGGGCGGGGGGGCGGGATGCTTGAATCCTTAAGGCTTCAGTGTGGATCTGGGGCCCTAGGAAATCAAGTAAAGACAAATGTAACCAGTGAAAAAGGCCCAAGCAAAACAAATTCCCAGGCCAAGCAAGACTTGAACAAGAAAAGTTTGGAATAATTATCTGAGGACACTCATAACTCATAACATAAACCTCATATGACGTTTTCTCGTAACAGGCTTTCTGAGAAACAGGTTTCAGATTTCTGATAGGATGTATATACTAACAATACAGCTAGTTACCAAATTATACAAAACAAAGAACCATATGGCCCTGAGATGTCCTCTATCTGGATAATACTGTGTCTCAAAAGAACGTACTGTTCCCAGAGCTTTTGTATCTCACCAAGAGAACTTTTATAGCAAAACAGCGGTGTATTCAGGTCGACATATCAGAAACAGGTATTTCTGATATCGACGTAAACTACAAACCCCTGTTTGTTGATTTTAGTCTGTAGGTGGGTTCCTCCTTTCCCCTGCGTGGGGAGGTCGGGAAGATTTTGAAGCTTTATCATGGAAAGATAGGCTCACACCCTCGGAATGGAATGTTATCAAACTGCAGACACTCATCCTTGGAGCGAAGAGGCCGGGCCTACCGTTGAAGAGCGAGACCCATGTGAGTGGCTGAGCCTTGCTCATGGGCTGCCCACGGAAGGCCCAGCCGGGAAAGATGTAAAGCAAATGGAAACCTGAGCCCCCTCCATGGCACACCAGTCCCTCCCACCCACGGTGCCACTATCGGGGCTACGCTGATGGGGATGGTGGTAGTGACTGAGGCTGCAGGTGTCGAGCTGTGGGCCAGCGCTTAATATCCCCGGAGGCAGTCAATGCCCTTTGGAGGGGCTACTCTTATCCCTAGTTGATCAATAAGGAAATCGATACAGAGAGTAAATAACGTGTCCAAGGCTGTCCAGCTGACAGTG
Organism: Panthera leo; assembly: GCF_018350215.1. NCBI lineage: Eukaryota > Metazoa > Chordata > Mammalia > Carnivora > Felidae > Panthera > Panthera leo. The sequence continues at coordinate 26,174,782 of NC_056679.1, forward strand.
AATCTTAGGCTTTGAACCTACCTCTGGCAGATTCCAGAACTACCCTCCTCTCTGAGGCCTCTTCATCTCTCATCCTGTTCCTGCCAACCGGTCAGGCTTCAAAGAAGCGTCTTGCCTAAGAGCCCTTTTGCAATCATGGAGAGTGGAAATTTACTTACTCTGAAGAGGGGTGCATTTAGATAGCCTCCTTCCAACTGCATGTCAACGGGGTAATGTATTAGAGGCTACCACCGTGTACCTGGGCTGGACTCACATCTTGGGGGCCTCAGGGCAGCCCCAGGAGGTCTGGTGCTCTTATCTGATTTCCTGATGAGGGGGTGAGTGTTCCCTGGGTGCATGTTTGCGCCAGGGGCCTCTGCGTTCTGTACCCTTGCTGCTCTCCTGGTTCTTCTCCCTTCTTTTTTGTTATCTTGTTCTTATCAGCACCGCAGGCATTAAAGGCATGTGTGGAGAATGAGGAAGGCCACAGGGAAGAAGCCAAGAAGCAAGGGGTCAAGACTGCTGTGACACATCACTCCCCATATAGTTAAGGGGTCCTGTGACCTCTTGGAGGTTCGTTAACTTGTTTTGTTTCCACACGAAGTGGAGTAAGGGTGGCCAGTAAGAGTGCATGAGCCTAAATGCCAACGTTTCCCCGGTCCTGATCCTTTCCCACAATCTCGCCAGGAGAACGGATACGATGTGCATTCCTTATTACTTGCCTGACCCAAATATCTACCTATCCTAGGTACACGGACACTATTTCTAAAAAGAGCACTTTGCCCAACCAATCATCATGGGAAGAGTGGGTCAACAGAGTGAGGTGATGGGAGCGTTGTCTTTCAAGAGAATCAGATCATTGATCAGCACCTTCGTTAATATTGGAAGCTTTCATATTTTCCCCGTCTGTATAAAAATATACAACATATGAGCCGCCAGCCACCTGGCCTCAGAGAGAATAGTGACACGAGGCTTCCGTCATCCTCTCACCAGGAAGGCTCGTGACATGAGGCAGAGGAACCCACAGACGGCATGGCTAGCTGTTAGGACATGACACTCTCTTAAATATAGAGAAGACACTGGCCCCACAACCTGAAGGAGGAGAAACTCAAGAAGGGCAGTAGGCTCTGCAAGACGAACTGAATCGTGACTAATCCCAGCGAGGTGGCAACCGGGACAGACCTAAAGGAGTTATTGTGTTTTTCATGACATGTTTGGCTTAGAAAAGCACGCGTACAAAGATAGAAGGAAGGGCACAGCACCAAGGACAAGCTGAGAAGAGTGACACATTTCTGTGAGAACAGTGCCTGACTTGAGCTGAGGCTTGCAGGGGGGAAAAAAAAAAAAGGTAAGTTAGCAAAAAAAAAAAAAAAAAAAGAAAAAATTAAAGGTGGGTTAGTGGATTATTTTTAGTTACGATTAAAAAAGAGATGAAGCCCATTACTTAGGGATCATGGTAACATGTTAACCAACTCCTAACTAGCCTCTCCATAAAAGCAACGCGGTCTTGACGACAAGGATTTAAAGAAGCGACACCGGGAGAGAACAGGCTGTGAAGACAGGGGGGGTGTGGCATGCTAGTAAGTGCTGTGTCCTCTTAGCCACTTTAAATCCACGTCTCTGGGCCCTGCGGGCTCCCATTCCAGCCCCCTGATAGATCTCCCATCCCAGAAAGGATAACAGAGCCAATTGACTTGATCCCTGAGAAAACGAATGGAGACTGGGAGGGTTCCAAGAGACTGCTGTCAGCAGATGTCCCAATTTACCCGGAGGTTGGGGGGGGGGGGGGGCGGGGGGAGGAGATATAGTTCCTACTATATAGACCGATAGCCTGGCAAGATTTTAATTAAAGTGTAACTTAGGGAAGGTTTTCAAGCCCTTTGAAAAGGGTGGATATTGAGAACTAACACCGGTTTGGGAAAAACAGACCAAATCACTTTATCGACTTAACCCCCTCCATGTGCTACCTCACGGTGCAGACTGGGGAGGGCACCGGTTAATATGTATCTGGACGCCAAAAAAGAAAACAATACTGGCTCTGTACCTTTGTAGTCCCTGACAACACGGGCTGCGTGATGACTCACAGGTCCTTGCCACTGGGCTTTGGCCATTCTTGAGCCCGGCACGCTATCTCAAGTCTATGTGCCTTTGTCACGTAGTAATCTCTCATGTGGAACGACCTTTCCTTTGTCTGGCTGTTTGTCCTTCAAAACTCACCACAAATGGCACCTCCTCTGGGAAGCTTTCTCTTCTGCTCAGTACGACTGAGAAGTCCCCACTATAGTCTGATTGCGTTCCCCCATATCCGCGTGCTGGAATCCTGATGTCCAATGTGATGGTGGTAGAAGGCGGGGGCTTTAGGAGCTGATTAGGTCATGAGGGTGGAGACCTCATGAATGGGATCAGTGCTCTTATAAAAGAGACCCCACAGAGCTCTCTACCCTTTCTGCCATGTGAGGATACAATATGAAGATATGAGGAGAGGTCTGTGACCGGGTAAAGGGTCCTCGCCAGACCAGGCTGGCACCCTAATCTGACTTCCAACCTCCAGAACTGTGAGCAGTAAATTTCTGCTACTTCTAAGCCACCTAGCCCGTGGTATTTTGTTATAGCAGCCTGAGCAGGCTAACACAGTCCCTTATCCGTGCCCACCAAGCACTCTGGGCACTCTGCTATCATAGAACTCTTGCCCTGGGTACAACTGACAGCTTCCTTATCTGCCTCTCCCGTTGCCCGCAGCCTCCTGAAAGTGGTTGTTCCAAAGCCTGGCACAGTGCCAGGCACACAGCGGACCCCGCCAAGCCCCCAAGACACAACGATTGTTTGGACAAGTTTTGCAGAGAGGTTCAAAGTCAACCTGGAGGGAGTTGTCTCGAATTGTGTTCCATGGGCTTCTCCAAGTCTAGACTTTATCAGTGACTTGGAGGTACAGTATACTTTCCGAGACTATGAAGCTGGCAAAGAAAGATGATTAGATAGGAGGCTCAAGGTTCAAGATCTAACAATCTACAGGCTGGCCATAAGGCCTGAAAGGGCAGATCACCTTTTCACATAGATTTATTTTTCTTGATTTTTGTATGGCTTGCTAAAGGCACATGGTTTTTTGTTCGTTTTGTTTTTGGGTGAAAATCAGAGACCAATCATCTGAGGCAACGCACGGCAGACGAATATGCAGGCAGTGATGGAAATGCTGCATTAATGCACCATATTCCTCGGAATTTTGTACAGCGTTCTGAACCACGCGTCGCTGATGAAAGCGATACGCCGACCGTATCATATGTCACTGACCATATCGTACATGATAATGCAATTTCGGCAAGCCATTTACTATGTATGTTCTTCTGTATTTCTAGCCTTTGTGGCTATGCTATAAAAAGACAACTGACGACCAACAATAAAATTTTAATAGAAATATTCATGAAGCTTTATATTAGGTCTCAAGAAAGTCAGCTGGATATCTATAGTATGGGGAACATCTTGCTGTACTCATCCATCCACCCATCCGTGAATCCATTCAGCCAACCACACTGAGCACTCACTATATGCTAAATACTTGTAAGAATCTACCGGTTTAATGGAAAATAAACATTCCCTTCCCTGAGCTTATGTCCCAGCAGTGGGAAATATATAATAAAGAAGCAAAGTAAATAATGTCATACGTTGATGAGGGTCATGAACAAAATAAACAACGTGTGATGGGGTAAGGGACAGCTCTGGATTGGGGGGAGGTATGTACATGCTTCTCTGAAGCTTGTAGAGCACTTATGTTAAGGAGAGTTTGGAGGGGCCAGGCTATCCTTTAGCTCGATGTGAGTCTAGGATGTGCTGTGACTGCTGAAAATAAACTGAAGCTTGGGTCACATTAATAGAAGCAGAGCGATGGGATCAAGGGCAGTGGCAATCCTAATGCCTCTGTAGCAGTCACACCCCTTCTAGACCAACTTCTACAGCTGCAAATGTTGTATACTTTAAGACACTCATGGAGTGTACCCAGAAGAGGGGTCTAGAAACCACATCTTTTGAGGCTAGGTTGAGAGAAGTAGGGAGAAGTTGAGAGAAGTAGTTTGCGGAATTTAAACTCATCTTTAAAATATCCGAAGAGTCAAGATGATTCAAGATGTTCAGAAGAGAATGAGCCCATGCCTTGCGGTTTTAGGAGTTCGCACCTGAACTACTGAAAAGATAGTTCAGTGTAGTTCAAAAGGTGCAAGAGGTCTCTAACATAACTAGAGCTGTACAGAAATGGGATAGGCGTTTTGAAGAAGTGAGCCCTCCACCCTCAGAAGTATTCCAGTAGAGGTTGGCTAAACTCTGTTAAAGAAGAGGGATTCCCTGTATTGGGTAAAATATTCCCTTCGAGTCACATCCTTGGGAATGGGGTGCGCAGTTTTGCTTCTTCGAGTGAGAGATCTCGGGAACCTCGGAAGGCCTGCCTTGTTAGAAGTAGCCCCACTATTCCTCACTTACCACTATCTTAGAGACCCAACCCATGGGGACCAGGAATTACAAGACTCCCAGTAACCAAATTCAACTAGAGACAACTGCATGATCCTTTGCTCAAGCCTCCCCTGTGTGTGCGCATGTTTGCACGTGAGTGTAAGCAAAGCTCTCTGAACTTGGCCACCTTTCAGTGTGAGGTGACTGTACCTTGAGGCTCAGGTCAAAGGCTCAGTTCTATTTATGAGTTCTGTAGAGTTTCCTCTGAGAAAGGCATAAAGCCTCTCCCTTTCTCTGCAATCTGGATCTACCTTGGGTAGACAGACAGGTGTTCCACTTTCTGTTCTAAATGCCCTTTTTAGGCTGTGTTTTACTGAACTCTAAAGTGTAAACAGCCAGTTTAATTGCTCAGTGTAATCATTTTATGATTATGATTTGATAGGATATCAATTTTGTCTCTACTCATATTTGCTCTACTGGACTAGAGACCAAATCAAAACCCATTAAGATGAAGGCTTCAGGCAGAGATTAACTTGAATCCCAGAACAATGTGTGTGTGTGTGTGTGTGTGTGTGTGTGTATACTTTTTTTTTTTTTTTGTCTATTTTCTTGTGAATAAAACCTGTGTTTTTGAAGGACAGAGGACAGCATGGTCTATGAAGTCAGCGAAAAACCCATACCTGAGCCACAGACAACAAAAACAAACAGTGCCAACAGCCATGGTCCCACAGGATATTTCTCTTCTTGCGGCCTCTGAAAGGGAATGGGGTAAAGTAAGATTAGGTTCATTCATTCAGGAAACATTTGTGGGGTACTACTAGACCCTACTAAAGATTGGGAATACCACGATGGGTGAGATGGATCCATTCTCAATGCCCAACGGGCAGGGAATAGCTGAATAAAGCCAATTGTGAAGGATCCAGATAGGTGTGAAAAAAATTAACCAATAACCTTATTTATACTCTTATAACTCAGCATACTTGGCACCCTTAAGTATTCTAGGGACAGATGGGGTACAAGTACCAACTGATACAGTGATTTGGGAGTCCCAAATGAGAGTCCTAATAATTGCTTCCATTTGTTGAAGGCACACTGGATGCCAGGCTCTATCCTAGGCAATCTACAACCACTCTTTCCACCACTCACAACTCCATGCCAGGCAAGTGTTATCAACTCCATTTTGTGGTTGGGAAACTGACACCCAGAGTTTGTGAATTTGGCTGGGATTCAAATTTAGACTTGCCTCATTACAGAGCCTGGGTGGTTTCCACTAACAGAATCATCTTAAATTCCCGAATCTGTGGATTCCAAATAAGGTCACAGAACAGCCATTTTCTCAAAACCTTCCACACGCCAAGAACATGGGGAAGGTGAGTGCTGTGGAAATTCTCAGAATGGCGGAAGCACCACAGCAACGGTGAGCGCGTATGCAAAGGAAGCAGCATTTTGTAATGAGAAAAGTTCCTCAACCCAAATGAAGCTTACACTTTGAAGAAATCTCTTCCTTCCCTGGGGAGCAGAATGGCCACATGAACCCAGTCCCTGCACACCTCCTGCTCCCCTCAAACTAAAAACACAGACGTAATAAGAACAACCATCCACAACCCCTCTAGGTCTATTTGCAGGTATGGCTTGGTCCTTAAAATCAAACCGATGGGGGTGTCTGGGTGGCTCAGTCATTTAAGCGTAGAACTTCAGCTTGGTCACGATCTTACGGTTTTTGGGTCCGAGCCCCGCGTCGAGCTCTGTGCTGACAGCTCAGAGCCTGGAGCCTGCTTCAGATTCTGTGTCTCTCTCTCCGTCTGCCCCTCCCCTTCTCGCACTCTGTCTCTCACTCTCTCATGAATAAGTAAACATTTAAAAAAATCAAATCGATCAAGGAAAAACTTTTTTTTTTTGAGAGAGGCATCCAAAAAAATAGCGATCTTCTCCAATAAAAAGGGAGATGTTAGAGTGAGGAAAATAACTCACTAACATTTCCTCACGTGTGTGAGCCAGAAATAGGCTGTTACCCACGTCAATACAAGAATTCATTTTATTATAAATAAGGCAACAATTCTTCGGTTCTCAGCTTACCTGTTACTTTCTGAGACAGCCTTCTCTCTTCTACCTCAAGCGGGTTCCCTTACCACTTAAATCGCCATGTATGTTTTCTTCACAGCATTTATCCCAGTTTGTATCTCATGTTTATTCTCATGATAACGTGTCTACTGTCTGTCTCTCCACCAGACCCTACCCCACCAGGGCAGGCACTGTGTCTCTTTCACGTGTCAATGTATATAGCAATGCCTGGCACAGGACTTAAACATAGTAGGTGCTCAATAGGTGTTCACTGAAGAATGAATAAGCACACAAACGTCATTAAATATGGCTTCTTAGGTCAAGCAGAGTAAAGACGGGATCTAGGAAGGATATTACCTTTTTTGTAAATACTTCCTAATTGGTGATAGGGTTATCCCTGACTCTCTCCATACCAGAGTAGAGATTAAAGTGTTAGTGGCAGGCAGACTCCAAGGATTAAAACCCTTCGATTCTCTGTCCTCGACGAGCTTGTTTCCACCACCAAGTATATAAGCCTGCACAAACAAATCGCACTGCAAGGGAATAGGTGCCCGCTCTTGACCAGACAAGGACAAAATCAGTCTTACATAACTGCGTAAGATAACTTGAACCAGTGTTGTCACTGTGTCATTCTTTGGCACCTAACGCCAGGTCAAGGCCAGATCACGTAAATAACAGAGATATCAAATAAAGTTACCTGAACAGAGTGCGGCACTCACCCCGTCCCCACCCTCTTTCACTAACTTCCTAACCCATCTGTCACTGTTGACCAGAAACCAGTTCTGTTGCTGTCATCCCACTAACGCTGTATAAAAAGCTCATTGATCTCCAGCAAAGCCAACAAGTGAATTCAGGAGCCTGTAAATGAATTACTGGCCTGGTGCAGATAGCAATGGAGTCCATTATTTTTCCTTTGCAGAAAAACACAAATTATCAACGTGCAGAGCTTGGACTATGTAATACAAAAATCTGTTTGATGGCATTTTCCAGTGACTCGATATGATCTGGGGACTTTCAGAGCTCAAGAACACCAATATATCCTTTTTTTTTTGAGAGCTCTGAATTCCTGTTTTGGAAGCGGTACCCAGCACAATCCCTTTGGGGCAATTCACCTAAGCCTGAATCTATCGCTGGTAAAGGTAAGAAAAGCAGCAGAATCTTGCAAATGACATGGTTCATTTCAAATAGGAGTATGTTACTTCCCTCATAATGTCAGGGGCTCGTTCCCCCCATGATTATATACTAGCAGGGTAACTCAGAACTCTGAACTTTAAATCCCCTTCATTCTGGAGAAGTTACTACCGTATAATCACAAAATGATTACTTCTTTGTTTTTTGGATATATCTGCTATCTGGGAGAATAATATCGATTTACTCCATAGCTATTAGCTAATGAAATACTGAAGCATCTGCATACAATTGAAGGGGTTTATTTCTGACTGCTTATGCTGACTTTTTAGTTCGAATCTGTTCATATGTTCCCAATTTCCTCCCAAACAAGTTATCTCTTGCAAGTTACTTCTTTCAAAGTATAATTGGGTTTGACCTGTAATTAGGAAAATGAGATTTAGGGCTTAAAGTACTTTGGTTTTCTTTTTGGATGCTGGCCTATTTACAATAAAGTTAACCAAAAGGCTCTCCTAGCCAACTGAAAATAAACATACATCATGGCTTGGTTTGGGAGCCTTTCATTACAAATGTAGTAGGGCCGTTTGAACATCCTCACAGGTACCAGGCACTTCTGAAGGGCCCCAAGCCGTGGTATATCCGAACCTATTAAAATTCACTCACACCATAGATTAAACATTCGTCCTAATGTAGCTTTGAAAGTTGAGTTGAGTTGAAATGAGAGTAACTACATTTCCTAGATATTTAAATATTTTCCTCCAATTTTTAAATTTTCTTTTCTTATTTTGAAGCCACTAACTCGCCCTCTCCCCTCCCCCAGGTCTCAAACACCTTCTAATGGTCTTGAAAAGCTAAAGGTGGCTGACCTTGAGTTCACCAAGCCGGGATGGATAACTTAGCTTTGCAAATCAGTTACCGTGTTGCTACTTTTGCAGTGGGATATGTTGTCAACTGAGTTTAGTTCATAACTGTTAGTTCTGTAGTTTCTTAGTTCATTCAAAAGAACCACACAAATGGAGATTTTCAGTACCTCAGCTAGTCTGTATGATATCTAGGAAGAAGTGACCTCCTAGGGATATAAAACCCTAAGTGCTTTAACACCGATTAAAATTTGTTTCTCAAGGTCAATTTGGACAGCAAGGTTTGTTTTTCTGAGTAAAAAGAAATAGGAAAAATAGATCTATGTGAAAAATGGTTCCAATTCAATGGTATATTAGCATGTTACTGTTCAGTCACAACTAAATGATCTAACTCCCAATGAGAGAATTTCCAGCATAAGTTAAGCCTGGAACTGTGGATAAAGCTCTGAGTAGAACAGAGTTTGATCCTAAGATTTCTCTGCCGTGGTACTGCTCAGTTTTGCAAGAATTCTGGTGTGATCATTGCAGCTCTAGCTTTTTGCTCAGTTACTCAAACCAGGATCATTTCTTTGGCTAAAAGGAAGTGCCTCATCAGGTCTGCGAGCTTTTCCAGCCAAACCCAAAGCTTCAGCTGGACTTCACTTAAGTGTCTGGGGTAACAGATTCCAGGCATCTTGGCTCACAGACTTGGAGACCAACACTGCCCAACAACTCATCCCAGGCATGTCTCTGAGTGTCCAAAATCACGGACCTGGCATTTTCTCTTGAAGACATTCTGCTTTGCTAAAACTAACCCTGGTGCATAAGGCACAGATTTTACTTTAAAGTCCAGTTACAAAGCTTTAGTCTCCAAAGTTCTGGATCATACCATCAGGATGAGTCAGAATTTACAGGGTGAACAAGAGTAATGTTGCATTTAAACTTCAGCCCGGTAGCGAGAGGCCTCCCTGGAGAAGAGGATTAGGAGAGAAAGGAGGATGGAGGGAAACATGGGTCTGAACCTCATTTCGCTCTTTGCGCCCCTCCAACTTATTCAGCGCCATAACAAAGAGGCTGGAGGGGAAACCTTATCCTGGTGGGTGTCTGTTGAAGGTGGAGGCCAGGAGTCGGAGCTTGGAAGGGGGTGATGATAGGAGGCCTCCATTTACCTGCTCATTCATTCATCGAACGTTCTAGCACCTACTGGGTTCCGGGTCCTGTGTCACGCAGTTGGTTTAACTGTTCCTGAAGGATGGGACTTTCCGTTTTTCCCGGAGACAAAGGCCCAGTTCTCTCCTGGGGAGGCTCTCCCGCGCCTCCGTGGTAGCCCCGGCGGCCACCCCCTGAGGGGCCACCACCGACCCGGCCCTCGCCGCCCGCCAGGGCTCCGCGAGGTCCGCGCCCCAGAGCCCGGCACTCGGCGCCCACTCTGCGGGACCCCGCGGGAGGGGCGGGCCCGGGCCCAGGCCGGGGAGCGGGGAGGCCGGGCCCCGCGCCCGCCACCCGCCCGCCGGCCCCGCCCCGCCCCCGCCGGCCCTGCCCCGCTCGGCCCGGCCGGCGCCGCCCCCGCCTTACCAGGGTTTTGGCTACGTTCCCCCTCTGGGTGATGTTTTTGCTGTGCTTCTCGTTGGCCATCCGGATCCGCTGTTTGGCCACCATGGCTTGGGCGCTAGGCAATGCCCTCGAGTCCCACCTGCAAGAATCCCCCCGCGTTAGCCCCCCGACCCGGCCGCGCGCGTCCCGCCGGCTGCGGGCGCTGCAGGTGGCAAGGCGCGGCCCCCGAGCCCCGCGCACCCCGCTCCCCAGCCCCCAACGAGCCGGCTCCAGAGAGAGGCCAGAGCCCGGACGGAAGTAATCTTTCATCTCAGGAAACCCTCTCCTACTTCCTCGCCATCCTTCCGGTCCCCCCTGCTACCTAACCAGCGCGGCCCCGAGGCTGGCGCTGCCGCGCGTCCTCCCCGCGCTGGGCGGCCGGAGCGCAGCGCGCGGAGCCGCTCCGCCCGGGACCCCTGCCGGCTCGGGATCCAGCGGCCGAACGCTGCGGGGCCGAGGGTTACGGCGGCCGCCGGCTTTGTGCGCGCATAGGGGCCGGGGGCGCAGCCGCTCTGGGGCTCCGCGGCCGGGGACCCGCCGGCGCCCGGGGCCGGGATAGGGGTGGCCGCGCTTTAAGCCAGTCTGCCTTGCACCACTACCCCCTGGCCGAGGGCCGGATTGGAGGCAGCGGCCGGCGGGCCTGGGGGGGGGGGGGGCGGGGGGGGGTCTCAAAAGACAAGTGGAATGAGGGCGAGTCCCGGCCCACGCTGTTGGGGGACAGTTTAAAGAACCTCCCCTTCAGGGGTCTGGGGAAGGGCCCTGGGCGAGGGAAGCCCACCGCAGGACCCTTCTCAAGTACTGCGGAAAGGGCTGGAACTCCCCAAGGATGCGGATAAGTGGGTGCGAGGATGGAGTGGGCTCGGTCATCTTGCCTTGGTAGCTGAGGGCCTTCCATGGAACACTGGCAGCAACCGTCAGCATCTGAGTGGAGGAAGGTCCTAGGCCTGCAGCCCAGCCAGATGTGGCGGTCACTACCCTAAAGTGGACGGATTTGACCGGCTTAGGCTCCCCACCTGCCTGGAGCAGTTTGGCCCTCCTCCAGCCACCCGCGTCCCAAGGGCTCTGAACTGGGAGCTTCCCTGCAGCGGAGGGATAAAAACTGAAGTGTATGTGACCCACGGACGTTGGTGTTCGGGCCCTACAGATTGCCTGGTCGGCTGTGGGGGCAGGGGGAAAGGGATTCAGTCCCTCACTTTTCCTTGTGCCGCATGAACCGAGGTGAGCTCTTAGAAGCTCAGAAGCGTTGAGGAAAACGGGGAAAGTCAGCCTGGAAGGTCCGGGGCAGCAGGAAGCGGTGGGAAGAACGGAGGCATTCGGCTTGGCTTTGGCTCGCGCACCCCAGTGCTTCCCTTGCAGGCATCTGTGGCCGGGCTTCTCAAGGTTTTGTGTGGAGAGAGTGTCCCAGGGTCAGTAGGAATTTAGGGGAAGTTCCTTCTTTCTTTTAAGGGCCCTTTATTAAGCTCATCCTCGCCCTCCTCCCCATTTCTTGTTGTCCCAGCTCTGATACGAGCTGTTTTGGGGGGTTGCTTTCGGCAGCCCAGAAGAAGACAATCTACCTAGCAGTTAGTAAAGTCTGGCCACGACTTTTCTGGCTCTAGAGGTCAGTTGAGTTCGCACACCAGTTCCCGCCAACATCTCCACCATCAGTACAGAACTACAAACCAAGCGGGCCTTTGCATGGGGAGAGAGGGCCGTCCCATCCCCCACCGTGGTGTGAGGCCCAGAAAGTTCCTCTCCCTGACTCACTTTTTACAAATCTTGTCCACATTCCCGCGGAGGAGGCGGAAGGTAAGTCTCCGCCTGAGTTGAGCACAGACCTGGTTCTGGGGACCATTAAGGAAAAGATAGGGGCCGAGATGGTTATCCCTTTGGGCCTGCAAGCAAAAATGTGTTCTCACCTGAGAGAAGCCTGCCTTCCCACAGGCTCAGGTGAACCCCTTGTCTGGGAAGAAATTCTTGACCCCTAATGCCTGCTCGATAGCGGCCTTTTTCTTGCTTTGCTTTGCTTGTGTTTTTTTTTTACATCATTAAAAAAATTTTTTTAAAGGTTTTTATTTTTGAGAGACCGAGAGAGACAGAGCACGAGTAGGGGAAGGGCAGAGAGAGAGGAAGACACAGAATCTGAGGCAGGCTCCAGGCTCTGAGCTGTCAGCACAGAGCTCTGTGTGGGGCTCAAACTCGTGAACCATGAGATCATGACCTGAGCCAAAGTTGGACGCTCAACCGACTGAGCCACCCAGGCGCCCCTAAATGTGTGGTTCTAATTATACAGCAGAGGCTGCGTACCCACAGTCAACATGTAAATGAAATAGGCTACGCAGTGAAAAGTAAGGGTTTTTCGTTGCCCTTCTCACTAATTCCCACGGGTCCTAGGCGACCCTTCCAGTATTTTTTATTCATATACAAATACCCCTTAGGATGATTGTATAGAATTTGTTGAATTACTGCTAGGCAGTTATTTCCAGTGTGTGTGTGTGTGTGTGTGTGTGCGTGTGCACGTGTGTGTGTGTGTGTTTGTCTACAATGCTTTAGTGAATATCCTTGCACATCTACCTTTATGCACTTGCACTTGTGCAAGCACACATGTGCAACAGATGGCTGGGAGTGACACTGATGCACCTTTTCAAGTCCTTTGGTAGAGTCACTGCTGCTGGTTTGGGACGGGTCCATCGGCCGTGACTTGCACCCTACCCATCTGGGCCTCCCCTCCTGCCCCCACTCTGTAGATCCCAGTCCTGTTCATTGCCTTGAACATCAGCATTATCTGCTGAGAAGGGTCTTCCCTCCCACCCTGGCTTCTGTCCCTTCCTACCCCACCGTCAGGCTGCCGTGAACTAGAGGTTGAGCTGGCTCATCCCCTTCTACTGGGAAGCTGGGGCCAAGGTCTGAAGCTGTGTCCCTGGAGTTCCAGAGTGACCCCAGGGCTAAGAAGGAGCAAGGCGTGGGGTCATCTTGCGTTTTGGAGGTGGGAGGACTTAAGAGAGCAATGGAAGCTTGATCAAGAGCCGGAAGTCCCCTTGGCTGAATTCGTGGTGGCAGCAGGAACTTTGGGGCACACCAGTGGCACTCAACCACAACTTCTAAAATGGCTCTGGGTGAAGTTGCAGGAAGCTGCCCGGTGATTAAAATTTAATTTGGGCTGGTAATTTTTTCAGCCTTTAGAGCAGGAATTCGAATAAGCCCCATGTCTATCCATCACGAGTCTGCCCCGCTTCGAGTGCTCGGGTCTGTGACTGTAGGCTCTAGGTTTTACCCATCTTTACAAATGATGTATTATCAAAGCCCACAGATGCTACACTATCGGGTTGTGATGTAGTGGCTACCCGTCACTTTTCTGTGGCTGACCAGCGTGCACATCTCCTTTCTACTTGGGGGACTCCCCCGCCGTGTGAGAGTTAGGACCCTCTTTACCACTGTGGGAGCCCACTGGGACAGATACGGCATACCTTGTGTTGTTGTGCTCTGCCATATTATGCTTTGTGGATATTACGCTTTTTACACATTGGAGATTTGCGGCAAGCCTTCGTCGAGCCTGTCTATTGGTGCCATTTTTCCAACAGCGTTTGCTTACTTCATGTCTCTGTGTTGCAGTTTGGCAGTTCTTGCCATATCCACACTTTTCCACTATTTTATGTGTTACAGTTATCTGCGATCATTGTTTACAACTCAGTGAGAGCTCACATGATGGTTAGCATTTTTTGGCAATAAAGTAGTTTTCGAGTAAGGTATGTGCTTTGTTTTATTTTTAGGTGTAATGCTATTGCACACTTAATAGACTACAGTATACTGTGAACATAACTTTTATATGCACTGGGAAACAAGAAATCTCATTTGACTGGCTTTACTGTGATACTCATTTTATTGCAGTAGTCTGCAACAGCACCTGCAGTTTATCTGGTGTATGCCTGTGGTTGGCGGGGGGGGGGGGGGTTGGTGAGGCCCAGATTGGCCAATCATATGCTCCTTTTGGAACTTCGAATTTTGATTGAACAGCACAAAAACCAAGGGACCAATCAACGTTCACCTTGGCGGTGGGGTACCCAAGAGGCAAGCAGCATTCAGCACTGGAGGGGGTGGCGGTAAAGGCGGGGGGGCGTGGGTGGTAGAGGGGCGGACCCCACTTGATTTGTGGTACCTGAAATTCTTAAACCCCCCTTCTGCTTCCATTGGTCAGAGTTTGTGTTGTTTGCATCCAAGAACCCTGACTGACGTTCATGGAAACAGACAAAAATGCAGAAGGTCCTCCTTGGTCATTTCCCTTCCAGATCTGGAATGATTGCCATGTCACTGGAAGCCCTCAGACGTTGTTAGCCAGCAGTCTTTGACTTGTCTCGCCAAGGGGAACTGAGGATAGAGGCCTTGGTGACAAGTGTTGTGGGTGGCCAGTTGTGAGTATGGATGGGGCGATTGACAGACACACCTTGCTTCAACAAAACCAGCAAATCACCAGCCCTTCGAATTAATACTTTGTTTCTTCTTCATCCAATACTTTGTTTCTTCTTCATCCAAATCATTTCCACTATTGCCGGAGTAGAGAAAAATTTGGCAGATCTCAACATCATCTCCTTTCGCACATGTTAGATTCTGGTGCCAATGTTCACGAAGGTGTCTCCACGGTAGGCAGAGAAGAGAAGAGAGCTGACAGCCAATGTTATCTGCTGCACGCGCTGGAATCAACTCAACGCATTAGATTGTGATTTCGTGGACTCACGCCACATTGTCACTGGAAAGAAACTCAGTCGTTTGCTGTGTTTACTGAGCGTCTACTGTATGCCAGACACTATTTTAGACACTGAGAATTCAATGATTGATACAAGAGCTTCTGCCTTTGGGGAGTTCTCAGTTGTGTGGGGGAGAGGAAGAAGGAAACGTTTGGAGACTGCCCTAATTTCACAGATTAGCCACAGCCTCGGAATTGCAAAGCGATTTGTAGCAGAACTGAAAGCCGAATTGAGGCCTCCTGACTCCCCGTTTTCTCAAAAGAAATATTTACTAGGTAAACTTGGAGACAGGGTGACAGGCCAAGCTTTGGAACATCTTATGTGTGCACAAAAAATCTCTCTCTCTCTCTCTTACACACATACACACGCACACACGCACCCACACGCAGGAATGCACACCTGTGCATGCATACATGCATACTGCAGAACAAAGATAGTTTCCATTTCAGACCTCCAAGGCTTGAACTTCGGTCCATAAGTGGAGGTGGAAACAAACTTTAGCCATTACGATAACTGTCATTCCTTGACCCCAGAGGTGATCAGATTAAACCTTAAAATGCAAGATGTGATTACCCATCTCCAGTCTGTAATTGGCTGGCCACATCTGTCATTACTGGCAGTAAAACCTTCATATCCCAAGGGGAAAACACATACCCTGCTACAGTACTTTCCCTAATGACTTCCCGTGGCAATCCACACGTGGCTGAAGACATGTGAGGTGATTCCACATGTCTGAGCCCAAGTAGTGGCTGTGTATCTCCCATGAGCCTGCCCCTGCTAGGATCTCAGTGCTTTCGGCACAGAGCTACCTTGTTTCAGTTCAGTTGGGTGCATGTTTTTAATGGCTGGAAGAGTTTCCTGGCAGGGAAGAAATAACATCAGGAATAATATCTAACGTTTCCTAAGCACTTCCTGAAGAGCCGGACATTGCCAAGTGTTTTACACGCACCTTCTCACTTCTTACACAACCCAGTAGGTACAAGGGCCCTGGACACAGACAAAGCCTCCACTTAGAACTTTAGTGATAAGTGTCTTTTCTAATCTATAAAATGGGATACAGCAATAATGCTTATTAGGATTGTTTTGAGACTCGGTGCAATCCACGTTAAAAGCAGTAAGAGGCTGGATCGTGGTTCTTCCTTAATAAATGTTAGCTACCGCTGTTATTGTCTCCATATACCATTGAGGCAACAGGTTTATGAAAGATAGGTAACTTGCCCAAGGAAGGTCAAGACCACGAGCCATAGTCCCTGCCTTCAGATAGTTTGGAGTGTTCTTGAAGTACTTAAACACTACTGAATGTCTCAAGTCTGGATGAACACAAGAAGCCATTGAATTGAGAGACAGAACATGTGGACAATCTTTCCAGGTCATTTATTTTTAATTACATTAAAATCTGAAAAAAAAAATTCAAGGGTTACCATATCGAAAAGAAAAATTGGTCTTTTTCATCCCTGACTCTAAAGTTCAAAGCAACCACTGTGTGTCTTTTCTATGTAAATTCAAGCATGCATGCATAATACACTTTATATATGCACACATATATATTTAAATGAGCTCTTTACAAAATCCTTTTAATCTCCTCTTGAAAATCTCAAAGAGTATCATATTATTCAATATGATCTGTGCCTTATTTTTGTTTTTTTTCAGTTGGTAGTGTATCACGGAGGTTGATCTACATCATCTAGATCTATTTCATTCTTTTAAAATGGCTGCATGGTATTCCACTGCATGGAGATATAATAATTGATTTAACCAATCCCTTATTGATGGATATTTAGATTATTTCCAGTTTTTTGCTACTATGAATCAATGAAAAACCTTGTGTATGTGTTTTTGCAAATACGCATGCATCTATTGGTTGGAGAACTTCCTAGAAGTATAGTTACTGGGCCAAAAGTTATGTGCACAAATGTGTAATAGATATTGCCAAGTTATCTCTGGAGAACTTGTATCAATGTATACTCCTCCCATAATGTATATAACTGTTCAGGCTATTATTTCCAAGTTGTATGGCCGTGAACAAAACAATCCTGGGTAAAGAGCATTGCTTCATTTTATTTCTTTATATTTACTAGATTGAGTGCTCTGCTAATGAGGCCAAGGTCATGAATTTATCCACTAACTATTCAATTAGCTTTGCTGTCACTTTACTCAAGGTTAGTTCTTTCCATGTTCTGTGAGTCACAATAGAGACTAGAGTAGAAAATGGACAGATAGGCAATATTCTTGACCATTTCTGGATTTAAAGAGTGTAACTTTTTAATGGTGAATTATTGAAAGATCTAAATGTTTAAAAATGATAATATTGCTAAGCTTCATTATTTTTAGCAAGACATATTTGTCTTTAGCAGACTGCTCTAAACAATTTAGAGAAAGAGGGCTTATATTTATGAACAATCCTTGCCTTTCATAAACCGTTAGCTCCTTCGTGGCATAGACCACAGCTGTTCATCACGGTGACCCCATAAGCTGTCATGGTGACAAACAGTAGGTGTTCAGTGAATAAGGAATGAAAGAATGGTGGAAAACTGAGAAGATTTGGGGGATTTGGGTATTGCAATTAATATCTATTCAGTATTTTATGTAGTTGGTATTTCATTCATTCAGAGTACCTGTCGACTTGTGTTAGGTACACAAAACAGGTTCATACTCCGAGTTGTGACCCTGGTGTCTAAAACAGATAACGATGTAAGCCCTCACTTAATTCCATTTGCTATTTGTTTTTGATCGAAGTGAAAATTTAAATTACCATTTTAAATAACAGTCGTGTTTTCCTGATCCAATTCACTCATTCCTCTTTATAGTTATTATTTATTTTTTAATCTGTCAGGTCTGATTTAAAGAAAAGTCCTGCCCTTTCAATAACTGCATCACAAAGTTACTTGAAAGGAGCTTTGTGAATTATCAGGAATGCTATTGGGTTTTCTGAATGTCAGCACATTAAACTCAGGATCCCAGCTTCTGGAAACCTGTCACATCTGATATACTTTAAAAGGATTTTGCAAAGAGCTCATTGGCAGCGATATGTATGGATTAGTAAACCATCTGCAGAAGGTCCAGATGTTTGCACGGAGCTGTTTTCACAGAAACCATAGCAGCTTTTTAATTGTACAACATCCCTGCATGATTTTGTACGTGGAGGGCTCTGGGCCACACTGGTTTCCTCGGCTTCATCTGGGTGGAAAACCAGGCAGGGGCTGCCCTCGAGTAGTTAAGTATCAAAGTGAAATCTGAACCAAGATTAGGAAACAGGGACTAGGAAGAGGAAGCTTTGAAGGGAATCCCTATTTGGGTCACCGTGGCAGCATCTAGAGCCGCCATGTCACTGGGAAGTACAAGCCTGGGGCTACAGGCACGGTCCCTCTCCCACACCCACATACACACCCATTTCATCTGGGAACACAAATCAAGAAAAAGCTAGTCTGTGGGAGAAAAGGAAGTGATTCAGAGCGTTTGGCAATCATCATCAGCACTAAGCTGATTCTCAGGAATTCCTCTTAGCGAGATATTGGGTGTGTGGTTTAAGCTGCCCTTTGACTCCAGAGCCCTTTGTCCAAGTGTGACAAAATACTAGCAAAGAGGGACTAGAGAGCTGTGCCACCACCCTCGGGTCAGGCCCGGGGGATGGTGTGAATTCTTTCTGACAGTCAGGCAGAGAATTCTATTGTCCAGTTTTCAAGGCGATTTACAGGGCTTAATTAGTCAATCCCCACGCCACTATGGGGAGAGAGGTCAATGTTATTATTATTCCAGGTTTACAGCTGAGACACTAGCACACAGATGGTGACCCTACAGGATTTCTCTACAGGAGGGTCTCAGGGGCAACAATCTGGTCTGAGGGGGATGGGGTGGGCAGTGGTAGGAATGTGTCCTGAAGTCGTGTTTGCAAAACATTTTATACGCACCTGAGAAAACCCCAAACGTGCCCAGCCACCCTGGTACCATCTCTTTGGTGCTCCCATTGCCCACAGTGATAGCTGACTGCCGGGGGGCGGTGGGGGGATGTTCCCACGGGCATACCAATGGTGGCAGTGGGTCAGGGTTCAGGTCGCCCAGTCTCCCCGCTCTTTGTTTTTTTTTTTTTTTTTTTAACGTTTATTTTTGAGACAGGGAGAGACAGAGCATGAACAGGGGAGGGGCAGAGAGAGGGAGACACAGAATCTGAAACAGGCTCCAGGCTCTGAGCGGTCAGCACAGAGCCCGAGGCGGGGCTCGAACTCACGGACCGTGAGATCATGACCTGAGCCGAAGTCGGACGCTTAACCGACCAAGCCACCCAGGCGCCCCTCCCCTCTCTTTGTCAGAGCTCCTCATTTGACAGTCCACGATCCCTCCTCCTACATGGACTCATGGGACTTTTCATGGGGTTGAAAGGGACCTGGGGATTATCCAGTCCAACTTCCCACTTAAAGGGGGTGCAGAGCAAAAGTCAAAAGGAGGAAAATTCATCATGATCGTGCTTGGTAACTGAGACTGGTAATTTTCGTATGCAAAAACTGTACCCAAAGAATCTGAGCACGTGGGGTCCATTTTCTGTTCGTTTCGATAATATGTCGTGCACGTAGTTAAAATAAATCACTTCATTTGAACACGGTAGTCATTATTCTGTAGTAAAAGTCATAAACACGGTTTGGCAATTAAAGGAACAAAGTCCAGAAGGAAGAAAATGTGACTGGTCGACTGAGGGCTTTGTTGCTCCTTTGTTCTGGAGGAACAAACATAGGTTTCTTTCAGGTTAATGGTGGTTAATGTTAGCGTTACTGTTTTAATACTGAAAGTTCACCACTTTACTGGCAAGCCTGGTTCTCCAGAAAAGTCCCAGGGTTGTTTCCATCTACACATCTTCCCCGGTCACCCAGTGTCATGGTGCCCCTTTTATGCGTTATCTTTTGTCGTCATTGATATTCGTATCCATGTGGTACGTATCCACATGGTTCGTATTTGCATGATCTGTTCTCTGGTCACCTTCCCCACGGTGCTTTTCACAGCGCTCTGCACAGTCAACGTTTCAAAGGCACTGACGTTCAGGCAGCGAGTGCACTTCACATCGGCAAAGCTGGCCTGTATTAAGAATATCCTGAGGGTGCATCCCACGTTTTGACTCTATGCAATGGGGCCGGGGGTGGGGGGGGGGGGCGAGCGTTTATACTGCTACCTGCCAAAAGGGTAGGCTGGACTTACAAACAAATCATCTAGCTCATCCAGCAGCTCTCTTTGTCTGAGAGACAGGGCCCTGCTCACCTCCGTCTACAGTAAACCACAACTGACTTTTTTTAAGGGTCTCCTTGCCTCTGTGCTCATGGCTGAGGAAAGAGCTCATGGAAAGGCAAGGTCCATCTAGGTCTTTCTCCCAATGGCTAAGAGTGCCAAAGAGGCAGAGCCCGTTCACCTGCCTGTGATCCGCCCTTCCTCCTGCTGCTTCTGCCGCCTTCCCGAGATGCTCAGACCTGAGCGCCCAAGGGAACCTCTCAGTGTGTGGCCATGTGGCTTTGTGGCCTCCGTGCCTGGCGTGGGCCACATCTTCCGGCTTTGCTCCAGTGAGAGCCAGGGAGAAGGTGTCATGTCATGACTGCTATTTTATCCTTTTCCTCCCTGCCCAAACCCGCAGAGCTTAATCAGTACCCAACAAGCTTTATTACAGACTTGGCTTTCCCAGTGACAACTTAATGAAAAGGGACCTTCAGTCCCCTTCTTGTTTCTCTCTATCCATTCCTTTGACTCGGACTCCACCCCATAGGAACTCACTCCGACAAACGGTGCGGTTTGCCCTCTCCATCCCAGGGCCGGTGGAGATCTGGAAATAATTGACTCGTCGGACACTTCTCTCCAGGGCCAAGCTCGTCTAAGTCACATTGTGGTTTCTTCTGCTTCATTGGCTATTTGTTTTCTTAGCCCTGCAATGTGCTTCCGCTTCACCACCCCCCCTCCATCCTGTGTATCTTGTTTATCCAATGTGGGCGGTTGCCAATTTAAAAGAAAGAAAATGACGGGTTAGGGCTCTGAATAGTTTAGGAGGGGGAGGAAGGGGACAGGAGGACAGAGAAAGAGGGGCTGGGCCGCTAGAAAAACTTTTGGCTGAATGGGACCTTGCCAGCAGAGATCCGGGATAGATGTCTGCAGGGTAGA
The DNA here is from genome assembly GCF_018350215.1 of Panthera leo. Taxonomy (NCBI): domain Eukaryota; kingdom Metazoa; phylum Chordata; class Mammalia; order Carnivora; family Felidae; genus Panthera; species Panthera leo. Next base: position 26,195,669 of record NC_056679.1, read on the forward strand.
TTGCCTACGTGCTGCCTCATGCCCACAGTGGCCCTTTTGTGAAATACGGTTTCTTCCTTCCGCTGTCTACCAACTACCAACTCTTTATTCGTCCTTTTCCTCAGGATTCCCTCTTTCTTTCTTGGAAAGGATTTTCATTTTATTGTTATTTCAAGCGGCTGAGATGGTTTACCATTTTTAAAAAATTGTGGTAAAATATACAGAACATAAAACGTAACTATTCCAGAAGGTACAATTCCGTGGCATTAAGGGCACTCACAATGTGATGTAACCGTCACCACTATTTCCAGAATCTTCTCATTATCCTCAGCAGAAACTCCGTACCCACTAAACAATAACTCTCCCCAGCCTCTGGTAACTTCTAGTCTATTTCTGTTTCTATGAGTTTGGTCTATTCCAGGCGCCGAAATATAGTTCTGCAGTCTTAGTTTCCTTAAAGGGATAAGAATTGGCTCAAACCCTCAATGCACTTCTGTTAGGTTGCTGAATGACCATCTGGCGGGCTGAGTTGTTCCTCAAATAATCCAGGAAATGATGGTGCACCTGAATTACTCATACTATGGCTCCTGGTAAACAGTTTGATTCTTCTTCATATTACGCTCTTCAAAAGCCTTACTGTCTCCCTCCCCTTCGCTCACAGTATTTTATTTTACTTATTTATTTATGTATTTATTTTTTAGTGTTTATTTTTGAGAGAGAGAGAGAGAGAGAGAGAGAGAGAGACAGAGCATGAGCCAGGGAGAGGCAGAGAGAGAGGGAGACGCAGAATCCAAAGCAGGCTCCAAGCTCTGAGGTGTCAGCACAGAGCCCGACGCGGGGCTCGAACTCACGAACCTTCAGATCGTGACCTGAGCCGAAGTCGGATGCTCACCTGACCGAGCCACCCAGGCGCCCCTCACTTATGGTATTTTAAAAATAGTTTACTAAAAACTAGTTTGTCATAAAAAGGTGGCAGTTGCCTTCGTCACTGTTATTAGGAAAGGCTCTCGATTCCAGGTTTTGAAACAAATTCTCTTTACTCCTTTTTTAAAACTGTGGTAAAATATACAGAACATAAAATCTACCATTTTAATCCGTTCTGTGGCATCAAGCACGTTCGCGTTGTTGTGCTCCAATTCCCTATTCATCTCCAGAACATCTGTATCTCCCCAAACTGAAGCTCTGTTCCCATTAAAAACAACTGTCCTGTCTCCCCCTCCCCCAGCCCCTGGTAACCACCATCATGTCTATGAATTTGCCCGTGCTGGGTGCCGCATATAATTCCCTTTAATTGACTCAAGGTCTGTAAATCCTGTTCAACAGCAGCAACGGGATTTTGCATCAAGGGGCAAGGGATTTGTTCAACTTCTGGTCTTTATTTCAGGCATCTGTTTTACCACAGGTGGACTTGGGGAGATTTACAGCTGGGTTCCTGGTTGTAGATTGGCTTTTTGAGATTCCTTTACGGTGATAAGGAAACCACTTTAACAAACGCTGTCCACATTGGGTTAGTTTCTTCTTGGGAAATAGGAATCACATGGACTATGTTTCTTCGGCTACAGGTGGGGCTTTACCGGTTTCTAAAAGCAAAATTACTTCCTTGAGGGACTGTTGACTTAGTTAACAGTTGGAGGGTGGCCCCTTGGGCACATTCAGAGCACTTTCAAATTCCTTTGGGGTAAGAGTGTAAATAAAACTTATTCTTGTGGCAGGGGAAGGAGAGCTTCTAGAACTGGAACAGGCCGCTCAGGTGACTACCTCAACGCTGCGTTTAGAGAAGTTGTTATTATTTTTCACTTTTTGGCAAGAGAGAGGAAGCATAGCGGAAAGGATATGAATTTGTTTTCTGCCGTCTTGGTCCCTAAAGGATCAGGATAAATGTGTGGATGTAATTAAAAATAAACAGAAGAGAGGCACCTGGATGGCTCAGTCGGTTAAGCGACCGACTCCTGGTTTTGGCTCAAGTTATGATCTTGCAGTTTGTGAGTTCGAGCCGGTTTTGAGCTCTGTGCTCATAGCATGGAGACTGCTTGGGATTCTCTGTCTCCCTCTCTTTGCCCCTCCTGCACTTGCTCTCTCTCTCTCAATACATCCATCCATACATAAACAAACAAACATTAAAAAAATAAAAATAAACAGAAGAGCATGAGCACATAACGATTTCTCTATGTAAACTGTTCAGGACCCATCTTCCCCATGAGGCATTTTTTGTGACTTCTCTGTAACAATTCAGCTGGTAACTTTTCCTTCTCCGAAATCCTCCTGCTCTTCTCCCAGACATTCAACTGGCAGTACGATTGCCTTAAAAAATTCTTTCCCTGTGTTTGAAGTCTGACTAACTTCCCAGCAAGACAGTAAGCTCGTCGAGGACAAGAATTGAGTCTGCTGCAAGGTATTTAGCATTGCATCTGATCTTGGACAAGCTTTTATTAATCACCAAACATAGCACTTTGCCCACAGTCATCAATCGCGATTTGGTAAGGTTGTTACTAGAAGGGAAAATATCTTTATTCGGCTTTCTAGGCTTTTTGTCTTTCTAGCTTTTCATTCTTACACCGTCCCTCTTTTCTCCTCAACACCTGTGAGAATTCCCTCTTTTCCTTCTGTGCTGCCTGAGGCGGGAGCTCCTGAGCTTTCAAGGGCAGCGTTGGTGGAGTGAAAGAATACTGAATTTGGAATCAGAAGACATGGGTTTGAGTTCTGAAACCCTCTGTTGTGGGCCGGCTTTTGTGTTGCCTTCTGTAAAGCTAAGCAGAACAATAAACTTCCTCTGTCGAGGGAATACGTTGCTGTGGGGGGATAAGCATGGGATGGATGTACAAGGGCGCTGTCATTGGTAACGCTATGTAGGGAGGCATCGGCTGGTTAAGGATATGGCTTGGGGGCCAGCTTGCCTGTGTTTGAAACTGGCTTGGCATTATTACCTTGGCCACGTCACTTAAACTCTCTGTGTCTCAGATTCCCAATCTGTGGAATGGAAATGATAATAATGTCTGCCTCCCAGTCTTGCTCTAAGACCCCAGCAGTTAACATGTGTGCAGACGTGTAGTAAGCACCATGCGAAATGATGATGATGGTATGTAATCATAAAGAATCATTATTACTGAATGCAGATACATTCTGGTCTGAGACTCAGTTTCACAATTTGTTCTTATCTCCTCCCCCAGCACTGCCAGTCTGCAAGCTGTTTCCCCTTGGATATTTTACCATCGCTTGAATCTCTTAGCCTGAAATGCGATATATACTATTGTCATCCAAGTTCCCCTGTTCACTGCTGTTCAACTCCAGCGCTGCTACTGAAGGACGGAGCTCAGTTCCTAGCTACCCACGTTTATACTTGCAGAGTCCTCCTCGACTCTGCTCTCCGCGAGTACTCTCCACGTCCATGCCATTAACGGGATGGGCCATTTCGAACACACTTGGGTTCAGTTGAAAGAGCTGGAGACAACGTCTTTTGCTCTAAGAGAATAGGGATCAGGTCAGTAGGGGACATAGGAGATTCAGTTTGAAAGCACTGACGGCCGGACTCAGTTAGAAATCCTAATGGTGGTCATTCCTATTGTTTCCCCAGCTTTAGAGGCGCCAACCCACCGAGTGTTGTGCTTCATGGGTCATGGATGTCAACACTTCCTACTCTGAAGCCAGTCATCACCTCTGAGACCTGGTCAGGTCTCCCCGAACGTGTACCATACATCTCCTTTATCACATTAAATGTGGCAGAGCTTGTAGGGGTGTAGCTTGACATTCACTTGTGCGATTATTCAATTAGCAGTTGGTGTTCCCTCCGGGCTGTAGGCTCCGTGAAGACAGACACCGTATCTGCTTATCACCATTTCATCCCCAGGACCAAGAAGAAGAAAGGAAAATGGTATCGATTGACTGAATATATGAACGCCACAACATACTAATATTTGCAGGATTATTTCAAGAGCCACTCAACGTCTCATGGGAATTCCAGATTCTGAATCTTCAGACCCTACTTGATTTGATTTGATTTCACTTTAAATGCATATTCATTTATTTTTGAGAGAAAGAGAGAGAGCGCGTGCGCAAGTGAGTGGGGGAGGGGCAGAAAGAGAGGGAGACAGAGAAGGCTCCACACTATCAGCACAGAGCCCGACTTGGGGCTTGAACCCATAAATTGTGAGATCACGAGCTGAGCTGAAATCAAGAGATGGACACTTAACTGACTGAGCCACACAGCGCCCCTCAAACCCCATTTTAAAGACAAAACTTCAGGTCAAATTAAATCATATCAGAGTGGTTAAGGGTATAGGCTTTGAGTTCAAATCTTGACTTTCTACTACTGAGCTGGGCCATCGGAGGCAAGTAAGTCACTTACCTTCTTTAAACTTCATCAGTTGTGAAACCAGTTTCATAATATTTAGTCTCCCCAAGTAGAGTATAACACTTGATGCATAATAGGCATTCGGTGAAAAGTAGTAATTATTAACCAACTGTTTTGGCTGGAGTTTCCACAGCGTACAAATTAATCTTCTTGTGTCGTTCCAGCACATGAAAATAATGGGTTATTGACTAGCGATGGGCCATAAAAACAAGCTTGTTGAAAGTCAAATCACTACTTCGAAAATCTTTGGGAGCTCACTTTCCTGGTTCGAAAATAAAAAAACACAGATGTATTCTTGATTACGTATATCCTAAGCCTATCAGAACTGTATTTTAAAAAATCTACCACGTGACAAACTTGATGCATGTTTATGACCGCATTTTCGAGGAGCAATTTCCATTTTGATGTGTTGTTTCACAGATTGTATTGCTAGCATTAGGCAGGATGGAAAATAAGATATCAAGTTGACATCTTGGATAGATAAAACTTCAGCTTAATGGGGCAGGGGAGTTCACTCAGGGCTCTAAGGAAGTACACTGTGAGTTGAGCGGTAATTTCATCAGAATATGCCCGGAGACACAGGCAAATTGCCAGGCTGGGACAGGACGACCGTGAATACATTGGGTTTTGCTCTCGCCACACCCCGTCAAATGTTTTGGAAGAAAAGACTGCGTGTGTTCATAAGTTGGAAAGAAAGAAAAAGAGAAGTAATTCGGCTGCTGTTGCTTATGAAATAGGTTGAAAGGAGGAGCAAGAAATCTAATAAAATACTTGGCATGCGAGCCCATTATAACAGAATCTTTGTAAGTGGTTCCTCCTGGGTTGCTCTTAGAGTGGACTGGAAAGTGGCTAGATTGAGAATTGGAACATCGGGGTTCTACTCCTCGCTATACGGTCTTCAGAAACCACTTACTTCTTGGCCTCACTGGTCTGATTTGTAAAACAAGAGTCGTATAATATTTATTCCCTGAATGCATGAAATTGTTGTGATGATCCCATTAAACAAGTGAAAAAAATATTTGAAAAATATAAAGCATAATATGTGTTATTATACACATTTCCCCAGCATTTATTCCTTATTTCCCAATGATGAAAAAGCCGGGCACTGGAAAACATCTGCCGTCTGTCCCCTGCCGCACCTGCGTCCCAGCACCTCCTGGCGTCCCTGGCAGTCAGCGTCCTCTCTGACATTGGCAGTGTGTGTGGCCTGTCCACAGGCAGAGGCCTGAGCAAGATGGTCTCCCGGGTCTAGTCTAATCCTGGGGTCCGTCATCCCATGAATGTCGAATGTGACTCATGATTTTATTTTCTTTTTTAAGTCAAATGTTTTATTTATTTCTGGAGAGAGAAAGCAAGCAGGGGAGGGGCAGAGGGACGGGGGGTGACAGAGGATCAGAAGAGGGCTCCGTGCTGACCGGCCGACAGCAGCGTGCCAGGCGTGGGGCTCCCACTCCCGGACCTCGAGATCATGACCTGAGCCGAAGTCAAACGCTCAACCGACTGAGCCACCCAGGCGCCCCGGGATCCAAGATTTCAAAAGGAGGAACATCCGGCTGGGACGCACGAGGCGCCAGTCAAACATCCTCAGCAACCTTACAGCGCAGTCGGTGGGAGGGTCGGACTTCTCAACAGGTCAACATACGATAAAACCCAACGTGGCATTATAGGCTTTGGAATCGGACAGACCTGGGTCCGGATTCCGGGATCATTATTTACCAGTTTTAAATCATTCGGCACAGTAACTTAACTGCCTCTCAGGCTCCTTATCTGTAATCACATTTTTTTTTCCACGGATTGTCCAAATATGTCCTCATCTCTCAGAAATACTTAGCAAATCCTTCCGTTGCCTGTTAAAAAGATGGGCTGGAGGGCTCGTTTACCGTGGTTACTGAGCACCTAATACTTCTGTCTGTCCCAGGGGGGATAACCCAGCAGCTGCCCTGCAAAAGATCCATAAACAATGTTGAAATACACTCGCTCATTTTAGAGATACAACCTATCTAGGGCTAGGAGCGAACCTCATTCTATTCCTAAGTAGGCTGGGACGACCGTTTAAAATGGGGTAAGTTCTTCTTAGCCCTTTTCTGAGGGTTGGCTATACAGATTGGGTAACAGCCCAGTCATGTACTGATTTATCTTGATTTACACGTAGCTGCTGTTTGAAACAGAAAGGTCAGGAACTACCACAATAGAAGCTAAGACCCCCATTGCGTATCACATACCTTTATGTCGTGGGCTTAAGAAAAAACAAACAAAAATCACCACCAATTATAATTTTAAGATATTGGGGACTGTAAGCAGTCCCTGACTTCAGAGATTTTAAAACAGGGGAAATGAGGCGACTTAGAGTCATGGTATGGTAAGGACATGCTTTCTTCATTAATTTAGTCCTCACAACAGACACATGAGGAAGATGGGATTTTTTTCCACACTTTACAGTTTGGATGAAAAGTCAGAAACAACAGCAGGAAGGGGCGCCTGGGTGGCTCAGGTCATGATCACATGGTTCGTGGGTTCAAGCCCCGCATCGGGCTCGGTGCTGACCGCTCAGAGCCTGGAGGTTGCTTTGGATTTTGTGTCTCCCTCTCTCCCTCTCTCTCTGCCTCCCCTACTTGCTCTCTGTGTCTCTCTCTCTCAAAAATAAATAAACACTAAAAAAAAAAGAAAAGAAAAGAAAAAGAAAGAAACAACAGCAGATAGAGCCAATACCCCGTGCCCACCAGCCGGAAGGAATGGATACACCAGTTTTATCAGAAACGTCCTAGTTCCTTCTGTCTCCTTTCCAGTCCTATTCGGGTCCCCCTTCCCTAGATGCCACCACCACCATGAATTTAGTGCCCATCTTCCAATACACGTCTTTTTTGCTTTCCCTACACACCATACCATAATAGTGTGTTTTAAAAATACTTGCAGAGAGGTGGTGACACGTTTTATTTCTCATGCGGTGACTTTCTTTGCTCGCTTCACGTCAGATTCCTAGGATGTAACCATGTTGGTTGATACGAATCTAGCTCATGAATTTCCACTTCTGCATTGTGTTCCTTAGTGTGAACCCACCACAAAACCTATCACTTCCCCTGTCTTGGGCTATCCCATAGAATGTTGTAGTAAACGTTCTTGGACGTAGCTCCTTGTGCACCTAAGGGGCATTTCTTCTGGGGTTATGTACCTAGATTGCTGTAGCTGGGTCATAGGCTGCGTGCACCTGCAATATTATGAAATATTCTTAAATGTTTACATTGATTTACACTCCTACCAGCCGTGTATGAGTATTCCCATTTCCCTCACGTCTTCGACGACACTTGGGGTTGTCAAACTTTTCAACTCTTGCAAATCTGTTGAGTGGGAAGAGGTAACCCTATTGTCTCAATTTACTGGTGAGTTTTCTGTTTCTGACATGCGTAAAGGCTTTTTGGAATGTGGACTATGTCCTTGGTACTACCAGTCTAAGCCTCTCAGGAGAGGCTGTATATCATCCACCCTCTATGCTCACCTGAGTGTCCGAAGCACACAGGGAGGAGGTGGGCAGGCTGGGGTGTGGCCCGTGGGGTGGGTGGAAGATATGTCATGCTCTGAGTCTGATGACTGCTTCTGTACCCACATCCTGTTAGTTGTCAGGGACGCCAGGCCATAACAAATATTGACCCTAATTTTCTTAAGTGTAGGCTGCTTTTTGTTTATCGGTTGGTTACATTCAGGAGCCACTCTTCCTGAGAAGCTTGCGGGGCAGAAAACACCTCCAGCCAAAGGCCCTTGGCAGAAAACATTCTGCTTCCCATGTCTCTTGAGAATCTGTGCCAAGTGGACACGGTGACGGAGTAGACATGGCAGCAATGACTTGTCGACTACGATTCTCCCTGAGCCGCTCTTCCTTAACGCTTCAAGCCTACTTAAGCATGGATCTTGGGAGTGTTGAGGAAACTGGGATTTGGAGCATGCATTTGCTGATCTCAGCATCACCTCTTAACAAATAGATGATGCTGGGAAAGTAATCTCTCTCCGTTGTGTTTTTTTCATCTGCAAAATGGTGACCATGGTAAGACCTACCCTATAGGATTGTTAGGACTAGGTGAGGTAATGTAGGCACACGGTAAGAGCTCATTACATGTTGGCTATTTGTGGTGATAACTACCAGATTTATGTCTGGGGATTATAGATCACAGTAAATGACGGGAGTGCCACAGGATTTGCACTGGTCTCCAAGTTTAGTCCCCTCTGTAACGTATTGTGCCATTTGTATTTTTACCTTGAAGAGAGATTGTAAACTGGAGGCCCAAGGGAATGTATTTTATTTGACCTTCAAGATATTCTTGTTTTATTTGAATGCGATTCAACTTTTAAAAACTGGGAACTCTCAAACAAGTATCTTGATTTCTTTCTTGCTTCTCTTAAATAATTGAAGCTCTGGTAACGCTGGGCCGGGCGCCTCTGTATTTGAGAGAATTCCAAGAGGCCCTTCTCCATGGGGCACACTTTCTCCTCTTTGTCACAGCCCCCCTGCCCTCATACTGGTTGTATTTATTAACATCTCCTGGCCCTGGCGGGGGGCTGAATTTGCACCCCCTGCTTTTGCGCTTTCAGTCTTCAAGTTCCTTCATGATGATTAAGCCATTTTTCTCTGAGCTTCCGGGGATGGGGGTGGGGGAAAGAGGGAAGAGAAATAATGTCTGGTGATGGGCCAGCTCTGTGCCCTGCACTTTCCACACCCTGTATTATTTAATCTTCACAACAGCTGTGAGGTAAATACTATTATCCTCAAGTATAAATTACAAAATACGTATTACAGATGGCTAAGCAAGCCTGGTAGGCTGAATAACTTGCTCTGGGACACACTGCTACAAAGAGGCAGAGGTGGCATTCGAGGCTGGCCCTTGAGAAATCATCACCCCTTTTCTGTTTGTTATGTTGGGCCAAAGGATAGGAGACAGGCTTATTGGAGGTTTTGGTGTCTGTCATGTTAGGGCTCCCCGTTAACGTTCTGGCGGTTGTTAATGCTTTTTGGGTCTGCTCATGGGGAGAGGGAGGGGCAGGATCACCAGGAGGAGGTGCCCGTGTGTGAGTCCCGGGGCATTATTTACTAGCCCCTGATTGGAGCCAGGGACTCCTTTAATGACCCTCTTCCCGAAGCACCAAGTGGGAGCTCGCTAGTCGCGCTTCTCACAGTTCAGGGTTGGCTTTGAGTTTGTGCCCCAGCAGGCTGGGAGGCAGGGGTTTTGAGAGTCAGGCCACTTATTTACCTGTCTGAGGCTTCACAGCCCAGTTCTGGAAAGTCAGAGAAAATGTTAGTCTGGGAGTTTGAGCAAGCGGAAACAGGATGTGTTCCATACCGAAGGTAATTACATGGCTGGCCTGTGTAGTAAATGGTAATGAGGTAGGTGAAGTCGCACAACAGAGATGCCTCTGATTGGCTGAAGAATGTTGCTCTTACCTGGAAAAATATTTTGCAGCAGTTACCTGTGTGAAAACCAGCTTCCTGTAAAGGACTGATTTAAAAGCAACAACAACAACAACAACAACAACAAAGGCTCTTATGGGCTGAGTGCTCTTTACTATGTAATTATTTCTCAACTAATGATACCAACTCAACTTTATGCAAAGGGAAGGTTCAAAAACAATTCTCTTTGACCAAGGAATATTCTAAAGTGTATAACTACTGCTTCATAGCTTCAAAGGTGAGAACCACTCGTTCCCTTATTCTTCAAACAGAATTCACAGCTACAGAAACATTCTTAAATTAAAAAAAAAAAAAAAAGCCATTTAATTTAGCACTCACAATTTAGTAGAATGTCCCGTGTGTGGCCTTAGGAGCCAGATAACTTTTTTTCTTTTCTTTTAGGATTAATACCAAGATCCTTTCTGAGAGAATCTCAATTTTTTAAGCCTGCGTTTTCACCCATACAAATGAGATAATAATATGCCAACTTCTACTTGGTGCTGTGAAGTTCAAGTGAGATTGTGTTCACTTCACGCAACAAATATTTATTGTTGATTATGTGCCAGGCACCATGCTTGATGCAGGGAACAAAAGATGGAAGGTTCTTGAGCCTCAAATCCTCCCAGTTTACTGAGGATAGACCCTGTTCCAACCACTAAAGGATGGCCGGGACACAGAAATCCATCCTGTGCGACAAGAGCCTATGGGACGCCATGGCCCCAATCTGGGCTGGCAGTGGGTGGGGTGGCACTGTTCTGGGTCTGGAAGATGTCCAGGGTTCCATGAGAAACAGAAAGGAAATGACAAGGTGGGGACGAGCATGTGCATGGGAAACACTGTGAGGAAACCTTACAAACCCTCTGGTGTTCCTCCGAGTCAAATGGGGGCACCGGAAAATGGGGGTGGGGAGATTAAAGTGAAAGGTGAGAGAAGAGGGCAGGGTGGGGCCGGTGTTGGCTTCCGGGTCAGGCACAAGGGTTTCCTGCTGGAGGTGAAGGGCCTCCACTGGAGGAAGGGATATCGGCAACCGTTCCCAGCAGGAACAGGCAGCTGAGGGTGTGGCAGACTGTTTTGCCATCATCAGGTAACGTGGGCCAGTCATTATGTCAGCTAATTATGTAAATCAAACCTTCCCTGGATCTTGATCCCTGCAAAGTCTGCAGTGCTCAGATAGTTGTGTGCATATCTGAAGTCATTTCTCGCAGCCTTCCCTCTGTCCTTCTAGTCACACACTCCCACCTGGCCTTGGGCTCACCCTAAGCCGGGATTTCTGCACCTGCCGGACCTCACCATCCTCGATTACAGCGGGCCATGGCATACTCCCCTCTACCTGATGCACTGGAGAAATTCCAGGTCCCAACCAAGGCCTGCCTCTTGGACCATCACAGGACCCAGCTGGATCTAGCAATTCTATGGCCCACCAATCCAACGTTCGCCTTGACTTTGCTTGTTCAGCACCTTGGGAGGTCTTTGCCCACTGGTCCTTCTCTCTTCCTCTCCCTTCAGGGGTGATACAGCATCGCGCCCATTGCCCTTGCCCACCTCAATTATTTGGGCTGCTTAGGCAGGCCCCACTCTGACAGGGTGGGGGTGCCCAGAGCAAGAGTTTCTGGTGCAGAACCACAGCCCACACGTCTGTGTCCAGAAAGCTTATCAACGTTGCCAGCAAACTGGTAAATAAAATGTATTATGTCTGCCTACCATGCGAAACAGCAACAAAGCTTCAAAATGCTTATAGGGTGGGGGCGCCTGAGTGGCTCGGGTGGTTAAGCGGCAAACTCTTGATTTCAGCTCAGGTCATGATCTCGTGGTTCCTGAGATGGAAACCACCACTGGGGCTCCACGCTGACAACCTGCTTGGGATTCTGTCTCTGCCTCTCTCTGCCCCTCCCCAGCTCGTGCTCACTGTCTCTCAAAACAAACAAACAAACAAACAAATAAAAACACATATAAGGCTATAGGTTTTACTTGACTCATAGTTGGCAAAATATTAAAGATGATGGAATTTAACTGTTATTGTACATGGCTGGGTGAGCTTTTGGTGAACTGGCAATGTTGGATAAATAATAAGTAGAGGCTTAAATCATAATAAATTATATAATTATTACGTACATTTTATTTATCCTGCCCTACTTCAGCTCAACCACTCTGTTATAATCAAGATTTTTCTGTCGTTTATGCTTACTTCATAATAAAGACATGTATGTCTTTATTAAAATGTCTGTATTAAATAATGTCTCTATTAAAATACATTGTAATTATTTGGAGGTGATGAAGTAAATCTGTTTTTATTTTAAAAATGAACGACATTAAATGTGAAAATTAATCATTATTTCATATACATTTTTAATCGTTATTTTTCTCCTAAAATAGTGGCAGTGGCCTTTTAAAATTAAGAGGCAAATTAAAATTACGAGGCACATCCAACCAAAATGATTTACATGGAGTTGAGTTTTAAATTTTTCAAATATCTGAATCCTATTAAATGCTTTATAAAAAATAAATCTGTTTGTATGTCTAGCGTTATGTGTCTCTTCAGTTGCCAACGTAGAAGAATTATCACGGTTTGTGTATGTCACGTGCGTGTTTATACAAACACACAAATTTAAGAGTAATGCGAGCTGTTTAATATCGCAAAACGTTCTTCTGTCAGCGTGTTGCGAACGCCCTGCTGACTTGCGAGTAGCCCCAGAGCCATGCTCTGGAGCACAGATGAGCCATCCGGCACTCCTGGGAAGCGATATTTAATTGATGTCATCCGTGCTATCTGAGAGGAAGTTCTCGGCAATCTAATTTGTCTTTTACCTTCATGCTTCTGTCACTCAAACATTCCGGGCACTTTGAAGCGGTGTCCACCTCTGACCTTGGCAGCAGCCCGAGCCACAGGCTTTCACGGCGTTTGGATGCAGTTGCCTTTTATTTCAAGGACAAAAGAACAAGAGGTGTGGACAAGTGGTTCCCTGGGGCCTGCGTGGCTTTCGCTATGAGAATGGTTTAGTTATGAGAGAGAACGTTTATGGCGACAGGTTATGCTGTGCCACCGATGAGCACCAGGTCTGCGTAACGGATGACAGGGGGCCCATGTATTTCTTTACTACAGTTTTTGCTTGTTTGTGTTAAGTGTGTTTACATTCTGCAAAGCCCGCTAAAGCACGGGACACGCAATTCGGTTTAAATTTCAGGTAAACAATGACCAACTTTTTAGGACAAGCATATCCTCAAAATTGCATGGGACATACTTATACTAAAAATTGTTTACTGCTTCTCTGAAATTCAAAGTTAAGTGAGCATCCTGTATTTTTATTTGCTAAATGTGGCAACCCTACAGGCCAAGAGCATGCTCTCTCTTCCCCAGGACTCAGGGCAGTACTGAGCTACAAGGGCATTATATGGAACACAAGAAAGAGAAAAGCAGATCCCTGAATTCTGAAAATCTCAGCCTGGACCCTTGAGGGAGGAGTGTTGAATATCCTTTCTACTAGTGCCAAAGGTAAGTGGAATCAGATTGTTTAGTTTCCTACGAGGAATGTCTGTGGGAAACCGGAAAATGAGTTCTTTCTCCCCAATGTGCATCTAATCATGAAGCCACAGAGTGTTTGTCATTGGTCTGCTTTGCCATAAAGCTTGAATAATCACCAACTCTTTATTTATTTATTCATTTATCTATAAACTATTTGTTAAACCTTTCTTGTACCTGGCACATTACATTTAATAGTCAGGGCACCCCTATGAGGTAGATATTATTATCTCTCTTTTACAGATCCAGAAATTAAGCTCAGGGAAGTTAAATAAATTGCCTAAACTTGTCCACTTGGTAAGTTACAGAGGCAGAAGCTAAATCCATGTTGTTCTGACTCCCCACCTTCTGGGGGAAACACAAGCGAGGGTGTGGAAGGGAGAAAAGGGAGAAGCACCTGTCACACTTTAGGGATCATCTTATATACTTCACACTATTGACAATCCCTCCCTCTTGTTCAAGTCAGATCGAATTCTGACCTCTCAGAAAAAAAAAATACTTGGAAGAAATACAGAATTTTTTCCATAAGGTAAAAACTGTAGTGCTAAAAAATAAAAAATAAAAAATAACGTTTGATCATCCTAAAACTTTATCTGGAAATGCAAAAGACCTAAATTTGCCAAAACAGTGTTGAAAAAGAAGAACAAAGTTGGAGGACCTAAACTACCTGATTTCAAAACTTATTATAAAGGTACAGTAACCAAATACATGTGGTATTTGCATACAGATAGAATGCAGGTCAATGGTAGACGCTAGAGTCCAGAAATAAACCCACACATTTGTGGTTAATTGATTTTTAAAAGGGATGCAAAAGAGTAAGGATAGTGTTGTCAAATGGTAGTGGAAAAATTGGATATCCATATGCAAAATAAACAAACAACAGCAACAGATATAAAATATTTAGACGCTTCATTCTATACACAAAAATTAATTCAAAGCAGATCATAAATCTAAATGTTAGAGCTCAAGTTATAAAACGTTTAGAAAAAATCCTTCCAACCTTGGGTTAGGCAAAAATTTCTTAAGTATGACTTCAAGCGTATGATCTCTAAAAGAAAATAAAAAGGATACAGTGGACTTTATGAGAATTAAGAACTTTGACTTTTGAGTAACATTTAGAGGAGAAATGGAAAGCAAACTGACAGGAATGATTTGCAGACCATACGTCTCTCATGAGAGACTTATATCCAGAACGTGTAAAGAACTCCTACAACTCGCCAATAAGACAAACTATCCAACAAATAAATAGACAAGGCATTTAATAGACATTTTATCAGCAAAAATGCGTTGATGGCCAAAAAACAAAACAAAACAAAAAAGCACAGGAAAAGATGCTTATCATGCTCAATCATTAGGGAAATATAAATCACATCACAATTAGTATATGTCTATATACTAGGTACATTCTATACCTACTAGAATGTCACTAATCAAAAAGACTTATGGTACGAACTTTTGGAGACAATGTGGAGAAACCGAAACCCATATACATTGCTGGTAATAATGTAAAATGGTATAGTCACAGTCACTTTGGAAATCAGTTTAGCTGTTTCTTAAAACTTAAACATAAGGGCGCCTGGCTGGCTCAGTCGGTAGAGCATGTAACTCTTGATTTCAGGGTTGTGAGTTCAAGCCCCACCTTGGGCGTGGAGCCTGCTGAAAAAACAGCAACAACAAACCCTTAAACATAAACAATTCCACTTCTAGGTATCCACTCAAGAGAAATGATAGTATCTGTCCACACAAAGACTTGTACATGAATGCTCAGAGCAGCATTATGCATAATAGTCTGAAGTCCAAATGTCCATCTCCTGATGCACAAACAAAATGTGACACATCCGTATCACAAAATGCTACTCGGCAGTGAAAAGGAACGAACTGCTAAACATGTCACACCATGGATGAAACTCCAAAATGTTATACTAAGTGAAAGAAGCCCAGACACAAAAGACTCCGTTTTGTAATGATTCAATTTATATGAAATTTCTAGAAAAGACAAGACTGTAGCCTGAGGGTGGGAACGGGAGCAAGCATTAGCCATAAACAGGTGTGAGGAAACTTTCAGGTGATAGAAGTGCGCCAGACCTGGATTAAGGTGATGGTTGTACAGCTGTGTAAGTTTACCCAAATTAATTAAACCAGGGGCGCCTGGGTGGCTCAGTCAGTTGAGCGACCGACTTCGGCTCAGGTCATGATCTCACGGTTTGTGGGTTTGAGTCTTGCATCGGGCTCTGTGCTGACAGCTCGAGCCTGGATGGAGCCTGCTTTGGATTCTGTGTCTCCCTCTCTCTCTCTCTCTCTCTCTCTCTCTGCCCCTCCCCTATTCGTGCTCTGTCTCTGTCTCAAAGATAAATAAACATTAAAAAAATCAAATTAATCAAAGTGTACACTTAAAATGGGTCCATTTTATAATATACAAATCTCAAGAAGTCTTTTAAAAATCTGCGTTGTATTTAACCAGTCATCTTACTGTGTTGGATACAGCTTTCACCCGGATACCTAACACTCCAGGGGGTTCTAACACTTTGGGTTAGTCGTCCTGTAGAGACACCTTTGCAAGTGGATCGGCCCGCTTGTTGTGTGTCTTCAATTGTCCTTAGGGATGTTCCAAACTCCTGAAGGAAGGGGATGTACGTAGTATTCCAGAGTTCTCCAGCAGATGATTTCTTAAGACAGCATATTTGGGGGCGCCTGGGTGGCTCAGTCGGTTAAGCGTCAGACTTCGGCTCAGGTCGTGATCTCACGGCTCGTGAGTTCGAGCCCCGCGTCGGGCTCTGTGCTGACAGCTCAGAGCCTGGAGCCTGTTTCAGATTCTGTGTCTCCCTCTCTCTCTCTGACCCTCCCCCGTTCATCCTCTGTCTCTCTCTGTCTCAAAAGTAAATAAACGTTAAAAAAAAAAAAAAAAAAAAAGACAGCATATTTGGATAAGTGGAGGAGAAATCACTCAAGGAAGACACTAAACTCTTACATTCTCTTATTTTTATACCTGAAAAAAAATGCCGTTAGGTTCAAATTTGCCATGGACGGAGTCATTCCGATTTGCATCTGTAAGGGTCTCCCGACACAAGTAGAGAAGACTGCTCTTTGTGCCTGTGATTTCAGACGTGAAGACCTATTTCCGACCACAGGTTGCAGAAGAAGCTTATTCGGCAAGAATGCAGAGCGTCAGTAAGGGAGGCAGATCATGAAGAAATGATGGAATCCTCGAACACTGAGAACAAAACAGAACAGCCCTAGTGCTGAGGTAATGCCTCTGGTAGGGTTCTGGTTCCCATCCCTTCCTCTGCTGGGGGTGAAGGGGCTTCTTTCAAACACCTTCCTTTATAGCATCTCCCCTGCAGTCAGGGTAGCGGGACAACAAACACTCCCTAAACCTCACAGGCCCCAAACAACAACCACGGAGTTCTAGTCGAGGCCGTTTGCTGTGGCTTTGGGGGCCTCTCCTGGGTGGCTGACCTCACGCCTTGGCTCAAGGCCAAGTTCATCCCTCCGCAGGCACTGAGATACCAGAGGAGTCTCTACTGAGTCTCACGTTGGCAGTTAAATTCTTCTGCCCATATTATTTTTTCTAACATTTATTGACCAGACCAACTCGCCCCTGCTCAGAAGAGGGACTAAAAATGTTAGCGGATGGCATTCTCATTCCCATAGTGCCTCATTAGCAGCACTTGTCATCCTTGTGATTTGTCTTCCCCAACCATCACCTGTGAGTGTCTCTAGAGAAGACACTGGAAGTTATCATCTTTATCTATCTTGGCCTGGCCCAGCACCGTGCACTGTGTAGGTGCTGAATACACGTTTTGGTTTTTGTTCTGTTGTGTTGCGTTTTTAACCAGTAAATGTTCACCACGGAAAGCTCAGAGGCCTGGCCCGGAGACATTGTGTGTTCTGTATTTTTGCATTTGATTTTCTTTCTAGTAAAAAGCAGCCCAAATCCAGAAGTTTCCATTTGTTATCCTGTAAGTTGCTGTGGTCAGCTGCATTTCTCACAACTTGGCTAAGTCAAATCACGAGGGACATTTTTCACAACTTGGCTGGGTCAAATCATGTGGTTTATGATTTTTTAAAAAATTACAAGAAAGGACCATTGGTTTCTCACTGTTGCTGGAATATTTACAACAGTATAACTTTTGCTCGTACCCACTCTCCTGGGAGCACAGTGTAGTTATAGGCATTACCTAATGTAGTCAGGTCTGGGGAGGGGAATGGAGGTACAGTAACCTCTATTGTCTGGAATAAAAACTTGGTAAGGTTCAGTGGTTTGCACAAGTACACACGGGAGCCTATAGACCTCGATTTCCTGACTTTGGTTTGCGTATCTCTCCATTCCCTCTGGTTCTGTGTTAACTTTTCAAATCAGGAAAATGTGTGAAAGAGGCCGATTTTAACTGGCCTCTTTTAAGGTGAATATTTTTCTTTTCCAGTGTCTTTGTCATGTTCTAGACAACTTGGGTTCAAAATAATTGATATAATAACAAATCCACCAAAATAGCAAACAGCACCTCTCTGAAGCCAAGGTCACTCCTCAGATTGGGCTGGACAACCTCAGAGCACGAAATTACATGACCTCAAAGGCCCCATCCTCTTCTAAGATTTCATGACTCCAGACTTGAGAACATCTCCAAATGAAATCTATCCTGATTTAAACAAATATATACAACTCACTTTCCAACGGCTGTCTCAGGATGTTTGCCTAGTGCGGTAATGAACTTAGGAGGTCAGCCAGCCACTCTGGCTTCTATTCTTTTGGGAAAAAGTGGTTCAGAGTTTAAAGAAACTACTATATAATGTTGCAGGTCACCTGGCTTACTCCATGCCTCTTTCCTTCCACTTTATCTGTTGGCTCATTCATTCATTTCTTCATCCATTCATCAAGCACTTATGAGGACCTGCTCTGTTCTGGATACTAGGCTTACTGCAGGGCAAGGAAAAGCACCTGGTCTCTGCCCTCAGGGATCTCACCATCCAGCGAGGGTACAGATAATTATAATCTAAGATGGTAAGTATAATAAAATGCACAGAATATTTTAAGACCCCCCCCAAGGAGAGGTACCTCAGTCAGCTTTGGGGTGGCCAAGGAAGAGGTAAGGAGGCGATAGCTCAAGGTCAGTATTCAGGTATGAGATATACATCCTGGAGAATGAGAGAGTGAATGGAGAGGAATGTGGTAGGATTAGCTGATAGCACCGAGGGTCCTCTTGAGATTATTAGTCATGGATTGAAACCGAGACCGTGGAGCCTTGCAGAATGTTGTCCTTGAGCCACGTTCAGGTGCTTGGGTACAAGTACAGAGTGGATGGAGGGTAGGATCTTCCCTGGGCTTGGTGCATCCACATGAGTACGAAAGGGAAAAAACAAGTAAACATGGGGAGGCTGCATGTAAGGGATGACTGTGTTTACGGCCAGTGCCCCTCAACTGGGAAGAGCATGAGGGAGAGAGGACGTGCAGCTGTGGGATGTCTAGAGTCTGGGCTGGGAACTGGGGGAGTGAGGTGGAAAGACAACAAGTGAAAGTTGGAGAGTGTGGTGCTTTAAAATGACACGTGGACAGGTTACAGGCAGTGACCAGAGGGAATGTGGCCTGAGGGAGTGTGCAGGACAGGCCTGTGGAAGAGAGAAACCCAAGGGACGGAAGGACGGGAGGATATTGGATGGACTGTCTACTCTATATAGATGTTAAAACTGCCATGACTGGAGTTGTATCAGCTTCCTATTGCTGCTGTGAAAAATAACCAAAAATGTAGTGGTTTGAGCAACACACATGGATGACCTCACTTTTAATTTTTTTTTTTTTAACGTTTATTTATTTTTGAGACAGAGAGAGACAGAGCATGAACAGGGGAGGGGCAGAGAGAGAGGGAGACACAGAATCTGAATCAGGCTCCAGGCTATGAGCTGTCAGCACAGAGCCCGACGCGGGGCTCGAACTCACGGACCGCGAGATCATGACCTGAGCCGAAGTTGGACGCTTAACCGACCAAGCCACCCAGGCACCCCTGGATGACCTCACTTTTATGTAGATGATCAACACAGCGTCATGGGCTAAAAGTAAGGTGTTGGCAGGCCTGTGTTCCTTCCTGGAGGTTCTGGAGGAGAATATGTTTCCTTACCCTTTTCACCTTCTAGAGGCTGCCTGCATATCCCTTAGCCTGTGGCCCTCCTTCACTTCAAAGCTGGCTACTGTAGGCTGTATCTTCCTCTCATGGTATCACTCTGACCTCTCTGCTTCCTTCTTCCATTTTTTTTTAATTTTAGAGAGAGAGAGAGAGAATGCACCAGCAAGGGAAAAGGGCTTAGGGAGAGACAGACACACACACACACACACACACACACACACACACAGAGAGAGAGAGAGAGAGAGAGAGAGAGAGAGAGAGAATCCCAAGAAGCCTCAATGCTTAGTGCATAGCCCCATGGGGGTTCGATCCCATGACTCTGGGATGATGACCTGAGCTGAAATCAAGAGTCAGACACTCAACCAACTTAGCCACCCAGACGACCCTCCCTCTTCCATTTTTAAGGACCCTTATGATCAGGCCCATCTGGATAATCCAGGATAATCTCTCTGTCTTAAGGTCAGCTCATTAGCAATCTTAATTTCATCTACGACTTCCCTTTGTCATGTGTTAGTCGGCTCCCATAACAAAGTACCACAGAATGGGGGGCTTGTACAACAGAAATTTATTTCTCACAGTTCTGGAGGCTGGAAGTCCAAGGTCAAGGTGTTGGCAGATTTGGTTTCTCTTGAAGACTCTTTCCTGGCCTTGCAGATGGCTATGTCCTTATATGGTCTTTCCTTAGTGTGCACATTCCTGATGTCTCTTTGCGTGTCCAGATTTCCTCTTATAAAGATACCAGTTAGATTGGATTATGGCCCAACCTAAGTGCCTCATTTTAATGTAGTTACCTCTTTAAAGACCCTATCTCCAAATACAGTCATGTTCTGAGGACTAGGAGTGAGGGCTTCAACATTTGAATTTGGGGAAGATGGGATTCAGGCCATATCACAGGTAACATATTTATAGTTTCCAAGGATGAAAAGAATACCCATCACTCCAGTGCTAAAGGCTTCAAGAAGTGGGGATGGGCTCAGGCTGTGTGTAGATGACACAACAAGAGCTTCTGGTCTGAGAGTATGTGTGTTAGACCCACCAGAGGTTTGGGAGGAGAAGCCGGAGGAGGCACAGAGGACCCTGGCCATGTGGGTAACTCAGAGGTGTGTGTGAGAAAGGGCTGCTGCTCGAGAAGGTGCGGGAAAATCAGCCTGGTTAGGACGGAGCTAGGCGTAGTTAGGGCAAGAAGGTGACAAGGACTCTGAGAGAAGAGGTTTAGGTTTTAGTGTTTCAGTCATGAGATCAGAGGGCACAGGACAAGGGTTTGGTAGGTTCAGAAGAAGGTGAGACTGAGTTGGCGTGGGGGTATACAGACCTCTACAGGAGGTAGGCATGGCCTAGAGAGTTGGATTTCCCATGGTGACTGATGTGAACAGAAATGTGAGGCATCTTAATTACTTCTCAAGCCCTCTCCCAACCCCACTGCCTTCAAAAAGTTTTTCCCAAGCTCGCGCTGATCTCATTTTTCTCATCCTTTCTTCACTGAACATATCATTTAGTTTTGTACCTAATTTTTCTTTGTACAGTTAGATAATTGTATGATTTGTCCACACAATTGGACTGTAGCCTCTTGTAGAGTACGGACCATATTTGATTTCTCTGTAATGCCAAGAATAGTCCTGGGCATGTAGTTCAGGTACTCAATAAATAATTGATTAAGTTCTCCATACATTTTATTTTTAGAAGAGATAACAGGCCGGATCCTTCCATCACCTTCTGTGACTTCGTTTTCTTTCTTACCATTACCAGCTTTCCAGTGACTTGAGAATTTCGCTGGAAGTATAAAGCGATCTTGTTTCCTTATAGATTCCAAATGGCAACCGACACTTACTGAGCACTTTCTTTGCATGGGTGGATGCTTTAACTGTCTCATTTTACAGATGAGCAAACGGAGGTCTGGACAAGCGAAACAGCTTTTCCTGAGACCACACAGGCGGAAGGTGGTGAAAGCAGGTCTCAGACTCAGCTCTGTGTGAACCCAAAGCCCATCCTTTCTGTATATATTGACGGGTATATATGATATATATATCATATATATTGACGGGTATAAATGATATATATATCATTTCCATTGTGCAAAGTTTAAACCTCTTGAGTCCAGGTTCTTGCCACAACTTCAGTATGAGTTTCTATCCCAGGGACTTCTGAGTGTGTAGAAACGAAGTCAACAGAGTCTAGGTCGTCTCTGAACAGAGTTGCCAGTAACTCCAGCATTTTTCCTGTCTACTCCACAAAGCTCTGTTTCCAGTGCTTTGCGAGGATGTCAATGTGGCCAAGAGGTGCTTCTACCTGGGACATGAGCCTTGTGGCAGCTGGGTGTCTGCTCCATAGGTCTTTCCAGCTGAGGGAAGGATGACACATATTTTCTAGGCACCTCATTTTAAAAACCAAACAGTAGTAAACTTCTTCCCTCTTAAAAAAATGATCAGTTTGCTCTTTTTTTTTTTGGAAGGAGAGATGAACTTGGAAGCAGAAATTCTGACAGGGTTTAGAGTATTTTCTGCCTTCATCATCTTTCATTTTCGATTTCTCGTGTGTACTTAGGAAAGTTGCATTTCTGTTGTATTGGCCTGTTTGATCCAGTGCTCTAGGATGGAGAAACTGTTCCAAACCATTCCAGGAAGCAGCTCAAGTTTCTCTGAAGATCACAGAAATTCAAGTCACGTACATGCAGCCAGATCTGTGCTTTCAACTACTCCGGAGAGATGACTCTCTGAACTCCTAAATTCTCCAGAGAAGAAAATGCCACGACAGTTTTGTTTTTGCAGTGAATTTCAGTGTCCCACAGCCCTGTTGCGAAATGAGTTTTACTAGCTAACTGAAGTGTCAGCTTTGAAGCAAGTGAGACTCGGACCTTGTTTTCCCCTCGGTGAGACGTTAGCTCGCTCTCTCTGATGTTCGTCTTCTGTAGAATGCGTCTCCTGGGAGGCAGGACCCAAACACTGCCATCACAGCCCCTCTGTGTACGCGGCGTGCGGATACGAGAGCTGACGCGGGGCCTCTAGGAAGTCTGCGTGTGCCTGGGTGCAGGGTCGTGATGAATGCATTGGAGAAGTCTCCTTGGAGCCACATGTGAAAGTTAAGGCATCGATCTGATTTTGATTGGCATCGGCACGTGGACACCTGAGCACTAGGGGTTCTGGTGATTCTGTAGCAAGTGGATGCAGGCTCTGGGAGTGGGTCTCCACCACTGGTGTGTTAGGAAAGAATACGGAGCCTCAGGCTCTTTGAAATAGGATAGGGCCTGTGCCTCCGTGTTATTAAAAACTTCCCCAGAAGATTCTGATGAGTACTAAAATTTGAGAACCGCTCTTGGAGGATTAACATTAATTATTGTACAGCTTCCGCCGTGGGCACGTGCTAGTGAGAGGCTGTGCTTGTAAATGAAAGTAAATTTCTGGACAGTGACCTTTTACAAAATCGTTTCTCATTACAAGTGGAAGGGAAGGAATAGAAAATACCAGAGGTACTATCGTCTTACAAGGCAATCAGGAGAAAACCTAAATCATTGATAAGAGGAGTTACTAAGCAACCACTTGTCTGGCCAGGATGATAAAGGGGCTTCACATGAAAACTTCTAGGCCTAGGGAGAGAGCTTTAGGCCCCACTTAAAGAACTGTTACTCACTTTATTTCACTTTATTTTGCTTCTATTTTCCTTTCTATTTAACTGCTGCTGAACATGCTTGAAGACAACGTTCTCACCAAATAAGTAAAGAAATTGTAAGTGATATATCACACGAAAGCTAAATAATTTATGCAACAGGGTAGAGCAGAAGACTTAAGTAAATAGTTCTTGTTGAAGGGTAACTGGGTAAACTAATTTGTATTTGTGTGTGAAGTTTTGCTAAAGGACACCTGTCTCCACGAAATGGGCCCCTTGAGGGTATTGCCTTGAGGTAAGAACGGAATCTCGCAAGGGGCGCGGTTCAGCCAGTAGAAGCTGAACAGCGAATCCTCACCCAGGTTGTGGGGCCGAGCAGCCGGCGGGCCTGCTGGCATTTGAACCTCAGAGTGGAGAGGGGTTTGCAGGTTGCTACTCAGCTCAGATGCACCCTCGCCTCCGGTTTCTTATTCCCATGACAGGGCCCTGACAGGCTGGATATGAGGATTAAAAACAACAACAACAAAAACCCACATCAAAACCAAGAGAAAAATTGTTACTAAGTGTTCCAAGAGATTGACTCTGGAAATTTTTCCAGGGGCCCAGTAACCAGTCACGTTCCCATAGACAGCACAGTGTGTGTGTGTGTGTGTGTGTGTGTGTGTGTGTGTGTGTGTTTAAGAAGGCCTTGTCCTCCAGCTCTGGGAAGAAAGCAACACCCTGCAAGGAAGGTGCTGGCATCCTGTTAGCGCCTGGAGGACCCACTACGGGAGTCAACAAGAGGCTTTTCAGGCCCAACCGTGAAAACCAGGGCGGATGGGGCCTCTGAGCATAGTGGGCCTATGTTTGCCCTGCCGCATTTTCTAAATTCACATCTATCACCTGGGCAAATATTTGTTTGTGGGGCAACGGCATGGAATATTTGAGATTAGGACTGTAGTTAAAAACTACAGACATATAAATATTTCGTCTAACTTCAGGGCTGGGGTGCCATCACCACGCTCTCAAACAGGAGGCAAGTGATGGTCTTGGGCAGTTTTCTCTCCAAACAAATTCCACCTGGGGAGGCCTTTGAGGGGTGTATGCGGGCTCATATTTGCTTGTGCTAATTTCATCGGACTTTCGTCCCATTAAGAAAATCTGAAAGGGAGCCTTTTTTCTCTATGCATTGCCTATTTCTTTCCAGTGGGAAGAGAATACCTTTTCCGGATTAAAAAATTAATAGATAAATCTTTTGTTTGGCCTAAGTAGTTAGGAATGCTGGACTGGGAAAAGTCACTTGTCTTTCCTTGATTCTGTTTTTTTTTTTTTTTGTTTTGTTTTGTTTTGTTTTGTTTTGTTTTTGCTTTTTGCTTTCATAAGGTGGGTTTCAGATAACTTGGGCTGGAGTTCTCGCAGCTGCTGAGGCTGTTTGGGTGGGTATTCACATAGCACGCCTGGGTGCCTCTGGGGTCCAAGTCCAAGATTCTCGCCCTTGGCTGCCTCAGAAATGCTGATGTGGGCTCAGCCCCCTCCTTCCGTCTAACAATGACAGCTCATCCCTGTGGAGAACTGCTCTCACTGCACCCCAGGCTGGACCTGTGATGGGCCAATGACACGCAGAAGCTTGGAATGGAAGAAGGTGAAAGGAAAGAGTATTTACCGAATTCTTGCTCGGGGCCAGCTGTTTTATGTTTTCATTTTCTTAAAACTCTACTCAATCGCTTTGTGAGATACAAAATGTTACCCCCATCAAATGGATGAGAAAACCATGACCCTGACTGGTTACATCAATTGCCCAAGGTCATGCACCGGTAAGTGGCTGAGCCAGGAATTGAGCTCATCTGCCTGATTTTAAATCTATGTTATCTTTATTGCCTCCTCCTGAAATCTCCTTGTACTGGAGATTCAAATCCATCTGGTCTGGTGGAAGGGAGGCCCCCCCCCCCCCCCTTCTTAAATCAAGGTAAGGAACAGAGCTTCCCTCTCTGGGGGACATTTGCCACTAGGACAGAGCCCGGCACTTTGGGGGAATTCTCCCTGCACCAAGTCCTAGGTGGAGGCAGGGGAGGGATGTGTGCAGAAGTTTGGGGACCTCGTGTGACTTTGCAGAGATGGGCTCCTAATCCCCTCATCCCTGTGGTGGGTCGTTGGCTGTGCACTTGGCTTCTCAGACCAGCTGTGCTGAGAACAACCTCCCGGCTGTGCTGAGCCCCCCAAGTTCTCTGTTGCTGGGAAACCAGGAGCCCTGGCAGCTCCACCCCCCAGAGACCACTGCACATCTGCAGCGAACAGGACTGAGGAGCTGTCCTCAGTGAGCGGAAGTCCCCACTCCTCTGACTCCTCTTGGCTCTGCCTTTCCCCAGGACGCATTTCTCTTTCTCTGGTGAGCGTGCAGTTCCAAACACTAGGCATTTTCCTGTCAAAACTACCCCAGGAAAGGTTCTACAGTGTATTCATGTTAAAGTAAAAGGGCTGATAAAACTAAAATAGACCTCCTCCCAGGGGAATTCGCAGTTTATCTGACCAGCAAAGAAAGCCCAAAGGCACAGGCCTGAGCTGCACCTGAGGAAATGAGGCCCCTCGGGGAGATACAGGAGAGGGAAAGGTAGGAGAGGTCTTCTTTGAAAAACCGGCTTCAGGATATGACCTGAGCAGGCACACGTTGAACCCCCAGCTGGGACCTCTCCAGAACTGTGGGGAGCCTCTGAGAGCCAGAACATTCGCTATCTATCAGGGCTTCTTGAGCTTCTGACGAAGGAGGTGGGGAAGCAATGGTGAGAACAGTTGTTTCACCCGAGTAAATTCTCAGCTATACAGCCGTGGACTGTGCCTGAGGAGTGGGACCGAGTGTTCTGTCTCAACTCCGGCAACCCTTCCCCCTCACTCAGAGATTACCGCATGGTGTCCAGACTGTAAATCCTGTCTGTGAGACCCCAGGAGAGGTGCTGAAAATATACAGGAGGGGCGTAGAGGTAAAGTCTGCATGAAATTGGGTTTCCAAAACAAGTATATGATTTTGCATTCACTGGGGGGGCCTGTGGAGGGCACTGACGGAGGTAAGAGAGGCAACACAGCATCTCGTTTCCTGGCGAGGCCACTGATGAGACCCGGGCCCTGTAAGGCAGTGGCGGCAGAAGGGACAGAAGGACATTTCTCCACGGGGCCCTATCCAGCCCCAGAAGATTTTAAGGCCTCTGTACTCAGACTCCCTGCACATGCTGGCTGTGGAAAAGTGACTGAACCACTTTCTGATCAGCTGGCAAAATAGACATCTACCTCAAAGAGCCGTTGGGAGGGCTCCGCGAGATAGCAATGCTCCAGAAAGGCATTTCAAAGATAACAAAAGACTGTTCCCAAATACCATTCTGATGTGATGTTATTTTAATACTAAAATGAGTGAGACATTTTTCGTGATAAGAGAGCTTCTACAGGTTCTCTTGTGAGTTTCTATGCAGGTAGCTTTTTGTTCCTCTAGTTCTCCAGAGTGAAAATAGTACTTCTCATATCCTACTGGGTCTCCTTTTGCCTTCTGTGAGCCCATGGTGGGAAGGGCTGGGGCTGCGTGGGAACAACAATTAGAGGAGAGTGAAGTGGCTCATACCCATGGATCGTTGTAGAAGTTAGAAGGGGCTTAGGGGCAGGATGCTGCTTTAAGAGTTGATTTTTTTTAACTGGATTTTAAAAATTGGAATCTCATTTTAGAAAAGGACGATGTGCCAGCAGAGTTTAAATACCTAGAGTAGAGGCTCAAGAGGAGAGAGATTCTCTACAGTGGGGACTCAGTTTTGAGTTCCATATTAGGTCAGGCTCAGTCTTTCAGGAGCTCTGCGTTCTGGCTCTCCCTGGGAGGGCTTGTGGTGAGGCTGGATTCCAATTAAGTGGATTGAAACAATCCTGTGCACGTCCCAGTGGCCAAAAGCTTTAAGAAGCCAGGTGGCCTGACCTGAGTGCTTTTAGGAGCAAGGCTGCTGTCATACAATGGAAGCAAGGAGGAATATATGTGGCCCTCAGGTGATACACTCAGGTGCCTCTTGGCACTCCCCTGCCCAATTGTGAGGCTGTAACCCTGGCCTGAGAAGGTCATGGTGGCCCGAGACTCATACTACTCAAGAAAGAAGGTCTGGGTCTTGACCCTTGGTAAGACATGGGAGCCCACAGATGTGGTGGCTATAGATAAGAGGACTCAAGTAGAGAATAACAGAAGAGGGAGAGGTTGAGTATCCACTGTGTCCCTAATAACAGATGCAGTGTGAGGAGATACAATTCATCACTCAAAACTTCCTCTGAGTCTCTCCAGGAAGAAGCGTTCTCTGGAATCCTAAAGAGTTGCTCCCCAAATGAACATCAAGAAGTGGTTCTGAACAGTGCAAGGGGTGGACTGTGGTGGGTACAAAGGTGCACTGTCCAGATCCCTCTTCAAGAAACCACTGGCTTCCCAGTTGTCAGTATCTTCAGGCTTTGCATCAGCGACAGATCTACCTCTTCCAGTGACTGATTGAGGTGGGTATAGAGGCCCAGCCATTTCAGCCCCATATGGGTCATATACATTCCTGAGCTCCTTGTGATGCTGGCCATGACTGTGTTCGGCGTGTATTCATTTGACTTCTCTCTCTGACCAGTCCTACCCACCTCCCTCTCACTCCCACAGCTCTTGATCCCTAAGAAACACCCAGTTTGCCAACTTCCATTTCCAAGTCTGCTTCTGAAGAATCCAGTTTGACTGCCAACCTGCAAGAGTTGGTACCAGGAGTGGTCCAGGAAAGCAGGCAATAAGAGGGGGCTTTGAAACCAGATCGCTTGCTGCTCACCTGGTCAAGAGGACCCTATCCCTAGTGAGAGGTAGAGAATAGATAGCTCCTGACAAAACGTAGAGGTCCAGTTGTAGGGGTCCAAATTTTCCCCCAGGGTGAATTGGGAGAGCATATTGGTTGGGGAGAATGTACCAGCTAGAGTAATTTGTCAGGCATTTGAGAAGAATGCAGAAACAGTAATTGTAAGGACTGATTTTGCTCAGTGACGTGGAACAAAATTTCCAGCGTAATAGTTCAGAGGTATCTATCTCAAGTTAAAAAAAATCATAATTCCACCTTGTTGTGAAGTTCAAAAAAATTCTTGGAGACTATAAAAACTTCTGTCAGCCAGGAAAATGTCATTATCATTAAAACAGTGCAACTGAAACTCAAAACCTTCAGTACCAGTCACTCCTTGGACACCCAAGAAATGGGAATTGATTCACCTTGAATAAGGAATTGCCACATTGGTGCAACAGATAAAAATGTAAATTCCTGAAATTACTAGTTAATGCTTGGCTTATCCAAATTTTATTTTCATTGATGGTGGTGACCCACCTCTCTTCAGTAAATACTAATGTGTGGGTATCAGTGAGCCATTTCATGCAGAAATCCTGGATCCCCATCACTGTCCTCCACAGTTTCAGCTGGACACACACTTGCCTTGTGATTCCTGCATGCACCCATCTTCCCGAGCCCAGCTGGAATGGAGTGTTTTACGAGATGCATCCTATTTGGATTCCTTGATGCAGAAGAATGTTCTATAGAAAATCTTGCCCACCTGCCTCGGTCAAAAGACTTCCCAGCTTAGATTTCAAGATGCATTCTGTCATCATCTGCTTGCAAACAGTTCTGCAAAGCTTCCGTGTTATGAGCTGGCAGTTACATTGACTCGGGACTGAGTTTTGTTTCAAATGGAAGGAGTCTTGACTTAACTCATGAGTGTCTCTAAACTTGTAGGAATAATGATGCAGTCAGGCAGGTAGAGTTTTGCTGCATGTGTAGGGCTCCCCAGGGAACCCATCTAAATTGTGAGTCCTTGTTCTTTACCCAGAAAAATCATTTTGCCAAGAACCCTGATTATGTAGGCTAAGAGGTAGATACTGGATGGATTTTTTGGGTTTTTCACTTGTATCTGTTTAACAATAAATACCATTTTATCTCCTTGATGTTATGTAGCATTTTATTTATTTATTTATTTTTTTATTGTGTATTTATTTTTGAGAAAAAGAGAGCACAAGCCGGGGGGAATGGCAGAGAGAGAGGGAGACACAGAATCTGAAGCAGGCTCCAGGCTCTGAGCTGTCAGCACAGAGCCTAACATGGGGCTTGAACTTGGGTATGGCGAGATCATAACCCGAGCTGAAGTTGATCGCCTAACCAACGTAGCCACCCAGGCACACCTGTTATGTAGCATTTTAAACTTTCCAGACCTCTTTTCATCCTCCTAATAGCCTTGCAAAATAAACAATTACCATCTCCTTCTGGTATATGAAGAAATAAACTTTGGTTCATATAATGTGATATTTAAAAGATTGAGTAATAAATACCTTTAAAAAATTCTTACAGACTCCAAGTGTTGACTTAAATTATTTTCATAGACATATAAAAATGTAAAAATATGAAAGTAGACATACATTCTGTATGCTTGTATTTGTCATACAACCACTGAAATTGACTTAAATATAAATAAGACAAAAATATCAATAGCATTCAAGTCATTAACATTCATTTCATATGTTAGGTGGTGTTTTACTGAAATGAAATTGCCAGTATTGTGCTTATTTATTTATTGGGGGGGGGGGGCAGGAGCAGAGAGAGAGAGAGAGAGAGAGAGGGAGAGAGAGAATCCCAGGCGGGCTCTGAGCTGTCAGCGCAGAGACCGCAGCCCTTGATCCCCCCACCCGCGAGATCGTGACCTGAGTCAAAATCAAAAGTCAGATGCTCAACCGACTGAGCCACCCAGGTGCCCTGACCTGACTTTATTTTTAACCACGGGCCCATGACACTGAAGGATCAGCCATTTGAAAGGTGCAAACCAAAGTGTCATCCTCGATGTGAAAAAAAAAAAAAAAAAAAAAAATCGTATATAATGAAAAGTTCCTCATTGCATGTTTGCTGTGATAGTTACTGTTGCTGAACCGGCGGAGGTGAGTACCTGCAGCAACAGGAAGTAGGCAGCCCACCCCCTCGCGAGGTGACCGTACTCTGAATGTGGTTCAGCTGATGCCTGCATCTTCCCACCATATTTCTATTTCAATTACCCTCTGTTAGCAAAGCCTTTTAACACTGCCCCCCCCCCCCCCCACACACACACACACTTCCAGGCTTATTAAAATCTGCTCATCCCACAGGGCCCGATTTGAATGCTTCTGCTTCCGGTCAGGTCAGTACCTCCTCTCCCCACTCCCACCGCACGCCGCCCCTCTGTTTGCACTCTGCCTCGGGTTGCAATTTGCAGTTTCGTGTGTGCTTTAAACCTTGGGTGGAAGATTTGTAAGTCAGGTACATTTTCATGACCATCATGGTGCTCAAGATGAATGAAATGTCCTAGTTTTAGGTGAAAGCAAAATGAGGGACCTTCACAGGATGTGTATTTGAGCTCCACTAGACAAAGAAATCTCTTTAAATTGCTTGTTTTCTGGCATACTGGAAGCCTGTTAGCATAGACTGGTTGACACAAAACTTTGTTCAAAGCTTGAGCCGATTTGGGACTCATCCAGTTAGCCTAATACAAATCTCTTGCTTTACACAGGGGAAATGGAGTCCCAGAGAAATTAAACAGCTTGCCCAGGGAAAGGTCACACAGTTAAATATTTGCAGCATCAGTCATTAGCTCTGAGCTCTGTATCCTCTTCTATACCAGACAGCTTTCCTGCCTTCAACTCTTCATTGATCCCTAGAGAAGCCATTCCAGTCAATCTGCTCAGATCTCAAAGAGGAAGCTAGAGCTAATTGCTCATCAGAAGTTCTTTGGAAATTGATTTATACTGCCCACCACTGTTCAGCTTTAATTTTCTTAGTTAATTCCACCTACCTCACCAAACAATGCAGTCTGGGGTCAGACTTAATAGACAGAGACAAGACTACTGAAGGACAAAACTGTACTGTGATGGCATACCGTAAGTAGCAAAAACACTGACATGTTTGAATGAATCAATCAATATCTACATCCTAAATCTCATGACATATAAATACAGACACTGATAAAATGAACCAATGGGCTTGCAAACACAATCTGCAGATAGCAAGAGCACAGAGCTGATAGTTAGGCAGATTTCCCACTTTACCATTCACATACTAGATGGAAATTGACCAGCTATGGCTCTTGGCCAAATCCAGGACTCACTTTTCGTTAAGAAAGTCTTATTGGAACATGGCTGTGCCTATTTGTTTATAAATTGTCTATGGCTGCTCTTGTACTGGTAGAGTTGAGTAGTTGTTACAAAGACCATATGGGCCTCAAAATATAAAATATTTGCTATCTGATCTTTTACAGAAAACAAAAACATTTCTAGCTCCTTCAACTTGAAGTGTTTCTTAACATGGGCTTTGCAACTCCAATAGGTCTCTAGACATACTTTGGGAATTCTTCCAGAACTTTTAAATGTTGTGTGTTCATGTGGATGATGATCTGGAGGGAAAAATGAACATAAGTATGCTCTGCATCATCTGAACGACTGCTCTAGAACCTAGTCACGGTGCCTTGTGTTTTAGTGTCTGCATTTAGGTTAGGGTTGATCATCATTGGAAAGATGAGAAGGTGGAAAGACCTCATAGCAAGCAGACAAAGTCCCTTTAAGAACATCCAGGGCTGTGTTAACTGCCTTGCCTATGACCGAGAGGTATCTGCCCATGAGTCAGGTAAATTCAGAACCAGACAAAAATACGCCCCCTCAAGAGACCCATCCTCGCATAGCCAAACCCACTTTCCATGCTCCAAAGGAAAAGGAGGGTAGTTATTTTTGCTATATGGAGGAGTGAGGAGGGGTCCACCTTAAACATTGCATGGGATGCATTTTTCTTAATTACTTCACCAATTAATGTCCCAGGTATTCATGAAGCAGTCAGTGGGTTTCCAAGGAGCTGGGAAAATCAGTGCTATCCCATCTGGATGGAGTGATTGTACCACTTCATTCCCAGACTAGAAATGTGCCTCTCACAGGAAGTACGAAGTTGGGTTAGATTATCCATTTAAAATGGTGTCCTTGAGCCATTTACGAATCCTTGGGGGTATATATCAATCCAATTAAATTCATGAAGGGAGACAAGGAGATAAAAG
The DNA here is from genome assembly GCF_018350215.1 of Panthera leo. Classification (NCBI taxonomy): domain Eukaryota; kingdom Metazoa; phylum Chordata; class Mammalia; order Carnivora; family Felidae; genus Panthera; species Panthera leo. Next base: position 26,227,717 of record NC_056679.1, read on the forward strand.
CAGACAGGCTTTTAAAAGTTCATGGCCTATGGGGGAAAAAAAAGACTGATTGGTTCAAGGGGGAACTTTCAAAGCAAGAAAGCAGAACTTGACTTATAAATCTTGAAACCATGGCAAGGCAATCAAAATACTGATTTCACCAAACTACAAAGACTTCTGTGATGTTTCAAACCAAGTCACTGCTCAGAGGAACTCAATTTCAGTCTTGACTAGTTAAGATAAAGTTTATAGTTGCAAACTGGAACAATCCTTTTGGAAAGAATTATACAGCAGGAGGCATAAAGTCACTACATAGCTGAGACACAGTAATTCTACTCCTAGGAATTTTTCTTAAGGAAATAATTCACAGAAATCAAAGAACATATAAACACAAATGTTTACTGCTGCATTATCTTTAAGATAAAATAAATAAGGAAGCAATCTGAATAAAAAAATACCAATGTTAGGAGAACGTTCAGTGGATTGTGCTATACCAATACCATAGCATTATTAAAATGAATGCTCACAAAGAATGTGTAGAATTACAGAGAAATGTGTTATGAGTTACGTAAAAATAACAGCAAAGTAGAATGCTCACTATCATTGTGGCTATGTACACATTACATCCAAGAGGTAATATCAAGGAGCGAAAATAGTTTAATTAGGTAGTGCAATACTGTGGGTGAGATTTTAAGTGCCTTCTTTAATGATGTTGTGTTCTCTTGAAAAAGAATGAGGACAGTCACGAATTAAAAAGCTGAAAGCTCAGAGAGGGACAAACATCAGGGAAACACTGTATTTTGGTTATGACATAGATATAGTAAATCAGTGGGAAATAAAATCACTTTGTTCAAAACATAAAAATTCTGTAAAGAATCTAGGTGTCAACAGTCATGAGGCCCCCTTTCTCATGAGAGCTAGGGACACTGGTTACTTACTGTATGGAAATGTCCTTTAGGCTTCAGACATCTTTTATGGCAAGCACTAATATTATTCCCGCTTTTCAGATGAGGTAAAAGGTATAAGGAAAAGAGGTAATCTGCCTACGATCGCACGGACAGTGAGTGTCGGAGCTGGGATTTCATCTGGCACCAGAGCCACTGCAGCTGTTGGGCTGGAAACACTTCGAGACTTTCTGCCCATCAGAGACAGCCTCTCAGACTAGAAAACCTTCGGAATGAGTAGGTGCTTGGTCATGAGACAGACCTGCGTTTGGATACTGGCTTTTTGCATCTGCCAGGATGCTTCTGATGAAAAGGAAATTGAATCTGACTCATCCTGGTGTAGACACTTAGGAATTTTATTATCTCATTAACATGAGGTCCAGAAGTTGGGCTGACTGTGGGGTTGGTGGGCTTGGCAGCTCAGTGATGCCACCCCGGGTCTTTGCTATCTTTCCCCTTGCCCCTCTGCCATCCTTAGAGTGATCCTTGCTGGGGAAAAGATACATCAATCACATCCTTGCCCAAGAATGATGAGAGAGTTCCTCTGCCAGGGATGGTCTCTCATGAGAGAGAAGCTTTCCCCAGGAGGTTGCCAGCAGAAATATGTTCCAGGAACATTCTTGAAGCAGCTCCTGGCTGGCGAAGTCAACCACAGTGTTCGCTGCACTCTTCAATTAGTTACCTAACCTGTTTGCAGATCTGAGGAGTCAGTGGGATGAGGATTGGCTGTGCCTGATTAATGGGGACAGTCAGTAGGGGTTGAGTTTGTTAGTTGGGAGGCGGGCTGGGTGGGAGGTGTACTGGGAGGAGAAGCCTGAGCTCTCTGAGGTGTGATCTTAGCGTGCTTTATTCTTTTTCCTCATCGCCCTTCACTCCGGCAGTGGTAGAATGATAGTTTGGTAAAGAAGGAGGTGCTAATACTCCTAAAATGTTTTAAATATTCTTTTCTCCTCTCGCGCGTTTTTTTAAGGCAGCTTAACTGAGACGTTATTGACATAAAATTGTGTATATTTAAGGGGTACAACTTGATACTTCGATATATATACACATGGTGAACTGAGCACCATGATCCAGATAATTAACCTAGGTGACAGTTACCTCCACATGGTTAGTGTGTGTGTGTGTCTGTGTGTGTGTGTGTGTTGAAATGATTTAATTTCAGATTTACCCTCTTAAAAGATTCAAGCATATGCTATAGTGTTGCTAATTATCACATATACTGTGTGTTAGATCTCCAGAACTTACTCATCTTGCATAACTAAATTTTCTCACTTCTTCTTATCCTAAGCCTTCACTCCATTCCTCTATTAAATTTATTTGGTCGATTAAAAAAATGCATAACCCCAAGGCTTAAAGAGGTTATGAAATTCCATTATTCAAAACGTGGAAATTGGATTTCACAGAAAACTCACAATATTTCAAGATCTGAGCTAAATACAGTAATTTCTGCTGTTCCCCATCCCCACTAATCCTTGTTACTGGTGTTTCTCTTAGGCCGTTTTCAGCTTCTCTTTTGACATCAGAATTTTTGTCTCTGCATTATTATTATTATTATTATTACTATTACTGTTATTATTATTATTTATACTAAGTGGAAAAACAGTGAGTATTTACAAATTGCAAAGTTCATGCTCCTGAACATTTGTGGCTCTTCCCTCCCTGTGCCCTCCCGCAAAATCAGAGAGCATCTGCTTTCTCAGTTAGATGCTCCTGTATGATGAGTCCCTGGAGGATCATCAGGCCCAGTTTCTGTTTCACACACTGATGTGTAGGCTAAGCATCTCTCACCTGCTCCGTCGGCCTCTCTCCTTCCATCTCTGGTGACATGCATGTGACAGGTAGAATGACCCCTAAAGATCAACACAAGTTGCTGTGAAAGCAAGAAAAATAAAACTGGTTCACAATGCTTGTTAGCATGAATACGTAATGATTCCCTTCCTCTTTTTGTTCTTCCTTCCTCCCTTCCTTTCTCCAAGTCATGTGGGTAGAGCCCCAGATGTAACTTGTAGTTCCCGTCAAATCGGTCAATGGGTGATTGACGATCATAGGCACATTTCTTTATTTGAGTGAACGAGAGTCAGCTTTGAAACTCAAGTATGTGGTTTTGTACCAGTGTTCATGGGTACAAAGACCCTCCTGATTTTGACATCTCTAGTTGAAAGTTATACGAAATGGTTAATTCTGCAGCAAGTTCCTGCTAATTCTCCAGTCTTGACCCATTTATTGTAACCCTAAAGCCATAAAAACACATTAAAAACTATAAAATACCAATGGGCTAAAGGCAATGGAGTTCAATGTAGAAGAATGTGGCTGTACAATAATAAATCTTTGTGTGAACTTTATTTATTATAAAACAGCAATATAACACTTGATGTTTTAAAAGGAAATATTGCTTAGAATTCTTTCACCCAAATGCAACTGTCTTTCTTTTTTTGTGTTTCCAAGCAGCATTGGCTGTCTACGTTTTCCAGTAGCTGTAATCATAATGCTTTTATAATTACGGATGGTAGTTGACTGTTGACATTCTTGAATCTGATATTCTCAACTTCAATTATTTGCCTGGAACTTCAAAGATGGCAATAATTTGTAATTTTGCGGGGGTTCGATTTTGAAATGGTTGGATTTCCAAACCGTCGTGTGAGAAGGTAAGAATCTAGAGTCAGTGAGCAAGCCCCTCCCACCATTGCTGGGGGCAGCGTTGCAACACTGCTTTTGTGGGTGCGTGTGGAGCTTGCAAGGAACCCTCATGAAACGATAAAGATGTTGTTTCTTTGCAGATTTCAGTAAATTTGGGTAAGTACACTAATAATGTGCTATAATGCAATCTAGAGCTTGTTTTATTGGCAGAATTTATATATATATATATATATATATATATACATATATATGTATATATATAGCTTTATAAGCAAATTCTGAACTCATAGATACATTAAGAGTCTTAAGGGGTTACTTAACATTTTTAGGTACTGCATTTTAAAGGGGGAAATTGTATGCTACAATGGTTTTCACTTATCTGGGAATTTGCAAAGATACTGGGCCATATTCTTCATGAATTCAATAGTGTACTGTATTTTACCTTTTTACGTGACAGTCACATGGCATTATGTAATCCTTGTAAAGATCATATTAAATGACTATGGAATATTCCACTGAGTTGTTGTATGATGGTTTACCAAACTATTGTCCTATTATTCCACATATAGGGTGTTTTCAATTTTGCACTTTTTAAGATCATGTTGCAATGATAAAATTTGGGTCTACTTTGGAAGCATTTTCTTAAGATAAATTCCTAGAGGCAATAAAGGAATATGGACATTTTTATGACTTGATATATATTATTATATTGCTTTCCAAAAGATTTACGTAAATTTACAATATGGCCATTAATGTATTAATGATAAGTTGAGTGACACAAATTAGATGGAAGCATGCATGGTTATTAATGTTCCTACTAGTTAAATGGGTATAAAGTGGCTCAATATTATTGTTTAACTTTCCAATGCTTTGGTTTGTGCCCAGGTTGAACGCCGTACATATATTCAGAATTCAAAGCTTCTTTTGAAATGAAGTATCTGTTTATATTTTTTGCTGAGTTCTTTAAGGGGGTTATTCCGGGCTTTGGAGTTGAGAAATGTGGAGAGACAGAGTTTGAATCCCAATTCTGCTACTAACCAGCTGTACGATCTTGAGCCAATTACCAAACCTCCTTGGTCTTGGTTTTCTCATCCGTGAAGGCGCCACAAGAATGTGTCTTTCACGAAGTTAGGAGAATTAATCAGGCTAGCACATGTGAGCAAGTACTGAGCACACACATCACAATGGTTTCATGAGTTTTTAATCACATGATACGGCTTTTCTTTGTTGGTTGGCTTTTCTCACTGAGCCCTCAGTGGCTTCCCATCACTCTCAAGATGAGCCCTTGCTGGCCACTCAGCAGCCTGAGTGCCTCTCACCTCTGTGCTCATTCTCCAGTCCGCCCTTCACAAGAGGGGCCTCGTTGTGCCAGAATTCTATCTATGTCTTCCTGCAAGTAGTTCCTGCCCTCGTCATCCAGCATCCTTATAATCCAAGCCTCATGTGAGTAAAAACCATCTTCTATCTGATGTTACAGCCTTGTAGCACAGTGCTTGCATGTGGAAAGTGCTTAATAAATATTTGTGGAATGAAGAAATCAATACCTGCATTACTCATCAGGTGTGAATCCAAATGTCTCGTAAAGGAAAGAAAAATCACTTTCACGGAGCAAATATTTGCCATCGTTGGGATTGGTTGGGGTTAAGGCAGTGTTGTGGGATGAAGGGTTTTATTTTCCAAGGGCCAGGCCTAAGTGTGTAAATTGTGGAATTACAAAAAAAAATATAAACTCTCACTGACCTGCCATCACCAGTCACGGTCCTGAGTGCTTCTCTAAAAATTCAAAGGACAGAGAACTGCTGGAGGCTGTCGTGTGTTCACTAATGTTGATGACATGCTCTGAAGGCAAACTCAGAAGTGGGATCCTTAAATTAGGACGGGCCGTGGCTGCATTGGAGGAAGTGATTAATCTCTCAAGATGAGTACTTTGAAAGTGGCAACATCTATTTAGATGATTAAGTTCTGATCTAATTGTCTAAAAGGCAAAAAAAAATAGGTTCGTGTTTTGGCACCTGTCTTCAGTACTTAAAAATACACCTGAGGTACAGGTGGTGGAATAGGTAGAACTTGAGTTAGATCTTGGAAGAGGTGGACAAATGGAGAGCAAGCTTTTGGAGCAGGAGGAAGATCAAAAGTAAGGTATGAGGTGTGGAAGCAGTGAGGGGACGGGTGGGGGCGCAGCAGAGGAAGTTAGCAGGGGGTGGAGGGTGGAACAGGTGGCTCATGGGGGAGCTTGCAGGCTATCCCAAGAAAGCCTTGGCAGTGCACCTGTGCAGCTGCAGGAGGGAAAGCTAGAGCAAAGGCTGAGATAAGGATTGGGTACCCGTGATTCACTGAAGAGGTGAAGCAGGATGGGAGTGGGGAGAGAAGCCAGGGAAAAGAGACTAGCCTCAGCCCGAGCCACTGGGGTGGGGTCGTATCTTCATACACCACACTGCAGAATTGTCTCCGCCTGGGGGCAAGGGGCCTGGCCTTGTGTACCCCTCTATCCATCACTGGCTGTCAGCCGCCCCAGAGACAGGGTGTGGTTATCTGTCTGGTGAGGTGCTCTGGTCAGCCGGGGACAAGCCTCCAGAGAAAGGGAGGAGCTGGGAGCAGCCGTGAGGAGCCAAAGCCCCAGCAGCTAGGCTAAGGGAACCCCGCATGCCAAGGGGATCTGGGCGAGACCCCAGCACCTCTGCTACATACATGGCTGCAGCTGATGAAGTCTCTTGGTCCCCAACTCCATAAGCTCCTTTCATCCTTAGCTCCTTTTCAGATTCAGCTCGAATGCTTCTTCTCCGTAAAACCAAGGTCTCACCACTGTGGGGGAGCAATCTGTCTTCCGACATCCTAAAATGCTTCATTTGCACCTCTTTGGTGGCACTTTTCACCTGTGGGGTGTCATTTCACTCATTGGTGTGTAGGTCTTATCTCATCTACTTGTCGGGGCAGGCATCACGTCCCCTTCAGTGCTATACTATGCCTACTCTGGCATGCCTGTCGACATATGGACACGTGGTGGCCACAGTAAACGTGTGTGGGCTGAGTGTTGAGAGATCGCTCCTGCCCACCCAGGGGAGAGCTTCAGCTGTAAATCCATGTTTTCTGTGTCGCCTGCTAAATGCTCTTGGCTTATTATCAGACCCTAGCTCTGCTTTGTAATCTTCTTCGCCCCCTTGAACATTAACATTTATCATTAACATTAACATTATATATTTTTTATTTTTTTAATTACTCTTTCTTTATTTTTGAGAAGCAGAGAGAGACAGAGCACGAGTCGGGGAGGGGCACAGAGACAAGGAGACACAGAATCCGAAGCAGGCCCCAGGCTCTGAGCTGTCAGCGCAGAGCCCAATGCGGGGCCCGAACTCACGAACCGGGAGATCATGACCTCAGCCGAAGTCAGAGGCTCAACCGACCGAGACACCCAGGCACCCCTAACATTAGCATTATATTAACGTTAATCTTTTTTAATGTCCTTTGGCCTGTATGCTATTAACATGTCTGACACAGCAGTGAAACGATAGTAACTTTGGGATTGCAGCTTCGGGTGTTTTGGAGGATGCTTTCAGTGACTTCCTTCTGCATGACCCTGTGTCCAGCTTCACAGATGGTTGGGCCTATGAATGAACTGAGTATTGAAGTGCTGTATTTGACATGCCCGAGAGTACGTCTGCCACACTCTGGCCTGCAGCCAGGCTACAATTCTGAGCCTGCTTTCTGGACTTTCTTTTGAGACGTCCCTCTCAAAAGCGAGCCTTGCTGTTTGCTCACCAGCAATATAGAGTAGTAAGATGCTGTGGAAATTGCCCCATTGAGCCTTCTTACCTTTTCCTTCAAAGTCCCCTGGTGTTGCCTGTGCACCGACGCACTGAAGAGAACCCGGGAGAGGTGGCATCGGGTGTCCCGAGGCAGCCCAGGCGTCGGTCACAGCCACGGCACACGTCAGCTTGTTGGGCGTTTGGACTGAGGGCAGAGAGTGGTGCAGGTTGGAAAGGAGCCTGTAGTTTGGCAGAAGGGCAGCATTTTCTGCACGTTCTTTTGGAAGAACATCCAGGATGGTATGTGTTTCATAACACTTGTGCAATCTGATACATCCCGGGCAGGATGGATTCTTGACTTACTGTATCTGAACCAAACCCAATCTTAAAAATGTTGGCAGAGAGAGGGAACAGGTATTCCATACAGACTCTGCTACGAAGTGTGACAAGCACTGAACTTTTTGTAGCCAGTACCATCCGAAGACCGAACATGTCATCTGTGCAACTTAAGGAAATGAAAGGATCCAGAAAAAAACCCCCAGTGAATTCAGACTGGTTGTCTATATTTGGGGACCTGTATGCAGTCGGACTTTTTCCTTGAGCAAAACTACTTGCTGGCCAGAGAGATCATTAGCCACAGCCACCAGGGTGCCCATTTGGGATGGGTGCTGTTAGTGGTGATGGGAATCATGAACCCTGGAAATGCTGACCAGGCCGTGATTAAGGCCCTTTCTAAATTATTGGTGCCCGGCTCTTCCCAGGCCTCAGTGCCTGTACTTCCCAGACCCTTTATTCTGGCTACTGCAGGGTGTAATCAGCCAGTGGCCAGAGGCACCCAGTGGACACCACCCTGAAGTGCTGCAAGCAGACAACACTGTCCTTCCCTTTTTAAAAACAAATGTAAGTTTATTTGTTTTCAGGGACAGAGCAAGAGAGAGAGAGTACACGAGCAGGAAAGGGGCAGAGAGAAGGAGAGACAGAGTCCAAGTAGGCTCTATGCCGTCAGTGCAGAGCCCGAAGCAGAGCTTGAACCCACAAACTGTGAGATCATGACCTGAGTTGAGATCAAGAGTCGGGCGCTTAACTGACTGTACCACCCAGGCAGCCCTGTCCTTCTTCTCTGTTGTCCCTTAGAGAATGACAACTTCTTGTCCTTTCCAGGTGCCACCACCTCCTATCTTTGGTTTGGTTAAACTAAGGAAAAATTTAAATGGTACCACTTCCTGAGAACTTTATTGGCTCGATCTATCTTTCTCCGTTGCTAACTTTGTCTGCCTTGGCTCGCTTGGATTTCCCCCGGGCGTGGGATCCTTCGGAATAAAATATTCAAGGGCCAAATGTTTTAGTGTGACAACTTGACGTGAACAGTACCCGGGGGTGGCACGAGATACAGATCGGGTCCTGGAGGGCATGTCTCCAGAGGAAGACCTGGAAGCAGCTGTGGTGTCGTGGAAAGACTCTGCCACCCGGACTCCTAAAACTTCCTTTAAATACCAGTCTGCCACTAAGATGTTTGATCAGGCAATTGTTTCAGCTCAGTTTCTTTTTCTTTTCTTTTTTTTTTTTGTAAGGCACTGTGCTCTGTGGTATTAGTGTTGATAATTTTGCCGTCTCCTTCAGAGGAAGGATTATACATCCTTGTCCCCTGGTGCCGGGTGTGGCCGTGTGATTTTTGGGCACCCCTCCTTCCTGTGGAAAAACTATAGATCCCCTGCCCTGTTGACGTCAGGCTTGGCTGTGAGATTTGCTTTGGCTGGCGAAAGTCAATTGTGTCAGTGCTCTCGGGACGCCTTAGGAGACACTGTGTGGTCTGCCACTCTGTTTCTCTCTGTCGCTGGGTCCTGGAATGAAGATGACCGGAAGGGCCATAGCTGATCCACGGTGCACGTATCACATGAACGAGAAATAAAACTTTGCCGCAGTAAACGCTGAGATTTGTGGGTTTTCTGTTATGGCTGCACAACTTAGCTTAAGCAGATTAATACAATCAAGAATAATATGATCTGGTGAGAACGGGATGAGAGAATGAACTTAAAAATGGATTGTGCCCTTACAAGGTCCTAGGTAACTGTCTTCTGAGTATAAAAGCCACACAGTTGAATAAGGCATTCCAAAAAGCTAATAGTAGAAGAGTTGACAGAGATGTCTAAAAATTATGTTCATGACATGGCATTTGGAAGGAACTCAGCCTGGGCCACTACAAATTCGTAAATTCAGGGAAATGCCCTAACATCGGATTTTCCTCAGAAAATTCCTAAAGAAAAGTGAGTCGAGAAGAGTAAAACTGCACTGTGGACTAGACGCTGAGCAGCTGTATGAGATCTCTCACTAGCTGAGTAACTCTCTTTGTCCCTAAGCTTTATAGGTCAAAGCACCTTATTCAAGCCCATATCCCATGAAAACATTTTATTTCAGCTGCGTGTGGGTGTTTGCATGCAATCAAACTGCAAATGTAAATTATCCAAGGACCAAGGGTACAGAGTATGCAACATGGCGTTCAGTATGGTTCATCACTTGATTAATGGTTGGTCTAAAGCTGGGAGAACGGGGCTACGCAGTACAATTCAAAGACACCCACGGTGTGCTTGTTCTAATCACAGGTGGTTTTGTCATCAGAAAGAGAAACCTACCCAAACCAGTTCCGTTAAGGAGGGGGGCTGGGAGGACCAGAGAACCCTCATGGGATCTGGAAGGCCTCCGGCCGGTACTCTGTCCATCCCTCATCTCAATTCCTCACTGAGAATGATCACTTTCCGCTCTTTAAGCTGGCTTTCCCTGCGTCTGTGGGCTTCCTTGCTTGGTCTTGCCTGGGTTCTGGCTTCCCACCGCTGACCTGGCCCTTCTCTTTGCGATTGTGATGATTGATTTTATGTGTCAACTTGTCGAGGCCACGGGGTACACTGATATTAGCCAGACATTATTCTGGGTGTTTCTGTTTTGCAATGAGATTAAGATTTAAATTGGTGGACTCAATAAAGCAAATTGCATTCCCAATATGGGTGGGCCTCATCCCATCGGTTGAGGGCTGCATAGAACAAAAAGTCCTAAGTTACTGCCTCCTCCTGCCTCACACCCTTCAAACTGGGGCATTGGCTCTTCCTGGATCTTGAGCTTGCCAGGCTTTGGCCTGGGACTAAACCGTCAGCTCTCCTGGGTCTCCAGCGACCTGACTCTCCATGCAGATCTTGGGACTTGCTGGCCTCCATAACTGCATGTGCCAACTCCTTATAATAAATCTCTTTCTATATCTACATACATCCAATTGTTTCTGCTTCTCTGGAGAACACTGACGAATACAGTGATTGAATAGCTTCAAGCTCATGATGCTTGAACAGCCCTTTCTAGGTGTCCATACCAGTCCTGTGGGAGAGCAACTCTGACTTACTCTTCCTGGTCCAATAAGCTCTGGATGAGGGTGGTGTGGCCCAAAGGATCACCCCATTCAGAGCGGGGACAGGGCCAGTCTTGAAGGTGTCATGGGTGAAGAACAAACTAATTACACTTCTCTCACCATTTTCCTCTCTAGCTAATACAACTAACCTAACCTCTGTAGACACAAAAAGGTTTTTACGCCATTGTGAGGCCATTGTGGGGTGCAACATTTCTGAGTGTTCCATATCCCAGAAGCCTGGCACACTAAATGGCTCCTCTCTCCATAGGGAACATAGTCAGTAATATTATAACAACGCTGTATGGTGACAGATAGGAACCATACTTATCATGGTGAACGTTTCGTAATATATGTAATTGTTGAATCACTATGTTGCACGCCCAAAACTAATATAATAGTGTGGTCAACTCTACTCCAGTAAAAAGTAAAAATAAAAAAAAAGACTTCTCTCTGACCTCACTTGCTTTCCAATACCAGAAGAAAAAAAAAAATCACGGCGACTTAACACTTTTGAGTTTGTGATTAGAAATGTACTTTCAGTCATTTCGGGGACAATGCCATTTTCCACTCTTGCCCTTCTAGAGTGATTGGCCGGAAGCCACCAGAATGAGGGTTTATTAGGGCTCTGCTATCTGCCAGCTCTGTGACATTAGGCAAGCTGCTGCACAGTGCCTCAGTTTACTCCTCTGTACATGAGGCTAATGCCCATCGCTGGAGATACAAATGAAATGGTGTGCAAGTCCCTTGATAACTTCATTGTGGTGTGAAATGTTAAAGCTGTTTAAGAATTTCAGTATATGATAACTAGAAGGTGTCATAACACCTAGTCTAATCCCTTAATTGTAAAGATTATAAAGATGACACTCAAAGGATATTATTATTGCTGAGGACATAAGTAATGATTCTCACAATTCTATGGTTTGCTCTGCTCTGACCTTTCCACCCTCCATGAAGCATTTGTTCTCTTAGGGAGGAGGATCAGGTTCCCCAGTGTGCCTCCCATCCCCCTCCTTTTAAGGACTTTCTTTGTTCCCTCAGGGGACCACTTGTTGGACTCCCTCTGAGGTTAGGTGTGTGATCTTCCCCACCCCCAGAAGCCAGGGCAGGCTGGCTGCTTTTCTGGCTCTGACCCACCAAGGGCAGGCATCCAAACTGCTATGGCAAGAGGAGTCAAAAGCCGTAGCTGTGAGTGAGGATTAAGTCATGGGGCAGAGCAAATGCACAGCAGACAGGCATGCAGGCCCTGTGGCCAGGTTTTCCGGGATGTGCAGTTTGGCAGAGCTGAGCCCGGGGTGCCCAGCAAACAGCTTTTGATCTAACGCCATAGTGGTTTTTGAACTCCGAGTACAGCGCCTTTAATCGCTCTTGGCTCCGATTTCCCAGGTTAATTTCCTGACATCTAAGGAGCTTTGTTTAGCGTATGTAACTTCCTGCCTTTTATGTCAGAGTCTGTGAACTGACGGAATCAGGGAATGAGCCAAGTAACCTGGGGGTGGAGGCAAGCATTTGAGACTCCCTTCCTACTTTTATTTTCCTTAGTCATACCCCAGCCTTAGTCACTTTTCCCCCTGATATTAACACAATAGGAGACTCTTGTGTAAGATGTTAGGAGGGGAGGGGAAGGCAGGGGAGCAGATTGTAGAAGGAGCCAGAGTGGAGTGCTAGAAGGCTTTACCCTGGCTTTGTGACTTTGCACCCATGTCCCACGCCTTTGGGACTCATTCACTGTGGGGCTTTATCCTCGGTCCCCACCCCAGTTCTCTCTACCCTCTTTTGTCCACCATTCAAAAGACCCTGGCAACCCTGGACGGATGAGACAGAAAGAATGACCCCGCACCCCCAACCCCGTTGTCTGGCCTGTGCAAACTCATCTATCCCTCTCTCACCCCCCCCCCCCCCCCGCCCCGCCACCCCCGCTCCCCCAACTGCTGGTTCTTCACCAGCTCTTCGTTTGCATTCCCTTTGTTGGTCTGACAGCACCATTTTATCCGAGTTTGCTCAGTTGTTTGTTTGTCCTTTATTTGGGTGAGCTCCAGGGTTTCTAGAAGCTTCTGGACAGCTGGGCTGTGCCTCTTTAACATAGTGCATATGGTGCCCTGAGCAGACAGGAGCCTGAAGCCTGTTTCTGATTGTGGCAGATGTTGTAGCACCTACGTCCCCAGGCGCTGTGGGGAGGTTCAATGAACATTCCAGACACCCACAGACGTATGTCAAATAGTTAAGTTTGCGAACCCAAATGTAAACAAACAAACAAACAACAAACAAACAAAACAGGATTCCTCTTACTTAAGAGGGGTGAATTCATCAGTTCAGGAGATTTTGGGAAGCCCCCTGTGAAATTATTTAGAGACCATTAGATGGACGTGCCCTCAGAGAGCATGGCCTGTATGCTCATTGATATCTCCTGGGTCGCTGTGGGCTGTCTGGCTTTTTGTTTCTATAACCCAACACAACCCTTGACATCTGGTAGGTACTCAGGACATGACTGTGGAATGAAAATGACCTGCTGCTACTTTCACCAAGTCAACTCACAGGTGAGTAACCTGAGCTCCCCAGGAGCCGTGAGGAGCTGGTTGGATGAAAACCTGTCCCCTGCCTCCCAAGCTAGGGCTGCTTCCACTTAGTTGACTTGTTTGTTTTGTATGGCTGGTGTGGACCACCGGCTGAGTCCGAGGGCCCTCCGACCTCAGGGAACTCTTCAGAACCTCACAACTCAGTGAGAAGGAGAGCCTAGGAGTGAGAAGGTGAGAAGGAATGCACCAGCAGATCTGCCGCCATTTTTGTGGCCAGTAGGAAGCCCTTCCTGGGAATCTGGGATGTCTCCTTCAGACTCGACTGGGTCCCCACAATCTGAATATCTAGTGGTATGTGGCCAAATATTTGCTCCCCATGGCAGGGCTCACTCTCAGGCCATTACTCCCTGCTCAGGGTTGCCTCCAGAGGAGTTGTCAAGGGGACACTGCCACATGGGAGTCTGGCTTGGGTGGAGCCCAAGGTCATCCATCAGGAAGATTTACCCTAATGATTTACCCCCCACCAGTTACTCACAAACAGTGAAATTCTTAGTCAAAACAGAACTACTCCAAAGAAAATAACTTCTCTGTTTACGAATTGCTCTATAACTCTTTGCCCCTCTTGGTTCTCTGTCTCTGTCTCTGTTTCCATCTGCCTTTCTCAGTTTGTCTCTGGTTTGGAGACACATGCACTTCAGTTCATTCTTCCTCCCATTTTCATCATCGCCAATCTCATAAGTGGTGCTCTGTAGTGGATAAATCCCAAATGGATGGAGAAGATGCTGGCACTAGTGTTATACTGGCTTGTATTCCAAAGGACCAATTTGGAATCATCCAGAGCCTCACAGGGAAGTGCCAAGGAAAGCCAGAGAAGTCATTTGGATCCCCAGTGGGACAAAGCAGCTGGTGCAGGGGGAAAGGTGGTGTCACTGGCACCAAGCCCAGGAATCAGCATCACAGAGACATCGAGTCACGAGGGAAGGTCTCCTGACACAGCGACTGTCGCTGCTGCCCAGGGCTCATCTCCTTTCCTGCGGCTGGCCCCTTTGGTGAACTCCCTAGGGTTTTGGGCCAGTAGGCTTGGACTGCAAACTCCAGTTCTGGCCCAAATTAGGAGATGGGGCCAAAAGAGCAAGAGAACAAGGAGGAAAGAAGGGAGAGAGTGGGAGGTTTCCATAGCCATGCCCATGGGGAAATGTCAGTGATGTGAGTCCAATTCTAGAACCTTCTTAAGCAGGATGCTTTAAAGATCTGAAGTCAGGGTTTCCTGAACTGGGAGAAGAAAGATTGTTTATAGTACTCAGGCTAGGTAATGCCCTGATTTCTAATTTAACAGGTTTTTTTTTTTTTTTTCATTCCTTCCTATTTCCTCTGCCACCTAGCTACTTCCCCAGGGTGTTCATAGGAATAATGAGAACATGTGTAATTGCTGTGAGCTCCTTAAAAGGAAAGTGCTATATAAACAAAGTATTTTTATGTGTGCATATAAAATATATCTTCTCTGACTAGAAGTTTCTTATTCATGGAGCTAAATGAAACGGGTTTATTTGGAATAACAGTGATCCCAAAGGACCTGAGTAGGGCAAAGAACTTGTGTGTGGGGAAATATCAGTCAATATTAAAAAGTGTTTCTGGCATTGATTTGTCCCCCTCATTGTGAGGTCTTAGTTTCTACCTTACTCTCTTTGGTTCACCTTCATGAAGCTTTTGGAGCATGCTCACACATGGGCTTTTCTGCATAGAACATCACACAGTTGCAGATAGTGGCGTGTTGGCAAATGTTTGACGACTGGCTATTTGGGGGAGCGGGCGGTCCTAATTTATGGTTTCGGCCAGTTTTCACGATGTAAATAGTCTTCATCACGGCCACTTTCAAGCTCTTGACATGGCCAATACGGACTTGGGGAGAGATCCACGTAAGATACCGTTACATGATTTTTTCACCACGCAGATAAAAAGATGTAAATAACCTCAAGAGCACAGATGAAAGTAAAGCGGGGTACAGTAATTAGGCAGGGACGAGTTTTGAGAATATATTACATTTGTTTTTAAGATTATTTAATTATAAGTTTTTATGATTTGATTTGAATGATGGCCACGTTGATAACTGGCTTACACCATTTCGGAAAATGGAGCAGTTGGCTCTCCCAAGCTGGTCTGGGCTGGCCCTGGCACACCACAGTGCTGAGGTGCTCAGCTTGATATGATCTCGTCTCTGAGGCCCCTGGAACCAAGCATCCCCTGGGCATTTCCACCTGGACATCACAGTACAAGGGTAAGATAAAGGACTCTAAAAATGAATTCTTTGTTTCCACAATCGCATCTCTTTCAGACTTTATCCAAGTGAAAAATCTTAAAGTCACCTTCTATCCTCCTTCTCTCTCAGTCTTCACATTTGCTAGCAACCGTTATCAATTCTTTGCAACATCTCTCGCAGCCGTGGTTCTCAAAGTCAGGTGTGTACTGGGAGCTTTATATACATACTGATGTCTGGGTTCCACTCTCAGAGGTCCTGATTTCATTGGTCTGGGCATCACGATCTTGCAAATTTCCCCAGGTGAATCTAACGCTCAGCCAGGGATGGAAATCACTGTCCTTTGCACTCTCACTGGTACCCACCTCCAATACAGTATGAGGGGAACACAGGCTTGGAAGTCCAACAGACATGGCTGTGAATCAGCTCTGCCACCTACAGGGGCATGTTTCTGAAACCTCTGAGCTTCACTTTCACCAAACTGTAGAATGGGGAGTAATAATACTGGTCATATAAGATTATGCCAACATTTTTTAGCTCAGTGCTTGCCTTAATAAAAGTCAGATTCCTACTTCGTATTCCAGTGGTCTCCTAGCAGATCTTGTCTTTCATTTCTCCCCAGCCTGCATATCTCAGAAACGACTCCTGAAATGATCATTCCCCAAAGTCGAACCTCTGTCCAAAACCCTTGGATGGCTCCCCATTGGCTATTCTTCACTGCTCTGAACCCCAACAGCCTCACCTTCCACTAGGGAGGTGGCACAACTCTCTCAGGTCTGAGCCGACCTAGTGCTTTTACCCCTGGAATGTCTCCCCTGTTCCTCACGCAAGGAACAGCTCATAGCTTCCAGGAAGCCTCTCTTTTCAGAAGGATGCTGACGGTTATCTCCTCAGCCTCTCCTCATCTCTGGCTTCAACCTTCTGTGCTCCCCTCATTGAACGTAAACACTTACATTTCTCATCCTCAGACTGAAGCCTCCTAGATGGCAAGGATGCCTCTTACTCACAGCCTAGGCTGTCCGCGGGATGTGGTCAACCAGGGTGGCTAATTACACAGAGTGACAATCAGCCTCCCAGCTCAGAGCTGCCATTTTCTGGGGCTGCTCAGACTGGAGGGAGAAGGAAGTGAAGTAATTCCGAGGTCCCATGGCCACTCTTGCAGTGCCTCTTCATCACCTCTGCCCTCGCAATCTGTCCCAGTGTAAATACTGCACCTAATTGCACCCCAGTTGCTCCTGGGCATCCCAAGTGGTCACGCCAGGGCCTGACCTTTCAGCTCAGCAGGTCTCCTCGGTGCCCTCCATGCCCTAGGCACTCAACGCATTTGGAAATGGGGAGGAAGGCTGAGGTCCTTCCTGCTTGGCTCTTGTTTTCATGGCCAGCCACCTCGGGAGCGCTGCCTAGGAGAGGGAATGTGCTTCCATCAGCACTGTATTCACTTGTCTCCCTGAAGGACACGTGTCTAACACCACCCACAACAAAAGAATGTTTTAATTTCATAGCAATTGATTTAAAGGTTATGTCTATATGAAAGCAACCGCCTTTACCTAGGCTGTTCCATACCCTATTACTACATATTAAACATTTGGGATGAGCGGAGACTAATTTCTCTGTGTTTCAGCCTCTTGTGTTCAATTTCCTAGCTCAGTTACCGCCGTCATCTTGGCCAAGTTGGTAACCTCAGAATCCCCCTTGACTCCCTTCCCATCTGGCTCTCCAAATCTCCTTAGTCACCAAGTGCTATTGGTTCCATTTTCCAAAGGCCACATGCCCGGCTCTCCTCCCCATTTCCCCCACAATTCACTTATTTTAGCTTTTGTTTTCTCTTAGTTGGGCTCTGGTACGAGCCTCTGACCTTCCTGCTCCCTGTGCCACATCACTAGCTGCCTGATGTATCTTTGTAAAATCCGATAAATCATACTTAGGCCTAACATCTTCTGTTTCACCCAAAGAAATAAATCTGGCTCCTTAAGATAAATTTTTTTTCATGTTTATTTATTTTTGGGAGAGAGACAGAGAGAGACAGAGCACGAGCAGGGGAGGGGCAGAGAGAGATGGAGACAGACTCCTAAGCAGGCTCCAAGCTCTGAGCTGTCAGTGCAGAGCCCGACATGGGGCGGGAACCCAGAGTCGTGAGATCATGACCTGAGCCAAAGTCAGACACTTAACCGACTGAGCCACCCAGGCACCTCAAGTCTGGATCCTTTAATGTTGCATACATGCCTACACATCTCATCCCAACCCATGTATCAGCCTCATACCCTTTCTGTTCACTCTCACCTGTCCTGTACTCACCACACTTCTCATGGGGCTTTCATGCCTCCACACCTTCTTGTCTGCGGTCCCTCTGCCTGCAGGAATGCCCGCCTCCTCCTTTGTCACCTGAACTTTCCAACTCATCTGTTAAGGGACAGCTCGAAGGTGACCCTCTATGCAATCTTCCTTGTCTCCCTCTGATAGAATTAATTATTCCTTCTTTGTGTTCCTATGGCTGTTGGTATAAACTTTATTCAGCACTTGGCTGCATTATTTTAATTATTTGTTTTCCTATCTGCCCTCATTCAACTGCGGCTTAGTCATCTTGGTATTCCCCAGTGGCCCCACAGGGAGGGAGGAGTTCCACAGATGTTTGTGGAATCAACGAGTGCATTTCCTGTCTCATGTTGCGCATGCTCTCTCTTGTCCTCCTCTATGAGAGATACACCAGTAGACCGAGTGGAGAGAGCCTAGACCAGATGATAATACTCTCAAGGCAGCTTAAAAGCTCCATTGTATGTCCAGAAAAAAGCTTTTTCCCGGATCCCACGTGGCAGAGAGCTGTGGCAGACAGGTGAAAAGTCCGTTTGCCCTCAGAGAGGCTGTGTTTGGAAAACCCGTGTTGATTTTTACTTGAGTATTAGTCACCCATAAAACGCTGCCAGAAGTCTCTCTGGGGCTGGCCGAAGTTACAAAACGTGTGCGGGTTGTTTTCTAAGCTGTGCTTTGTTAAAATAGCAATTCCCAGTTTGCCTCAGGTATAAAGTTTAGGTTCACGGTTCACTGGATATTTTAGGAGAATATGGGCAAACATTCCAATCACCCCCTCTCCTCCCCTGCGGTATGCAAGACTTAGGTTCTCTGTTCCCGTGGCTCAGATTTTTCAGAGAACAGATTGCTGATGATGGTCATTCCGTCACCTTGCCCTCTCCCCAAAGAACCATCTTTAAGCTCTCCGTGGATTTGAGTGTCCACAAAACATTACTCTCCAGGGCAAGCTTGGGGCGGCGTTGGGGAACTTTGGAGTTCCTGACAGAGCTGGAGCTCTGGGCCCACATTAGAGATGAGGCCGCTTCTGGGACAGCTAGGCAGATTGAAAGAAGGAATAAATAAGTAAACAAAGGAATCCTTCCTTGTGACTTGAAAAAAGAATCATGGAACCCAACTCTATTTAATACTGTTCCCTCTCACTGGCCTTTCCCTCCTCTCCCCTTCAGAGATTCACCTTTGAGCACTGACTTGGTGCAAGTTTTCACTAACCTTTATTTTGCCAGATTAACCTTCAGTGCCAGGCAGTAGAAAAGACCATCAGTGATGGTTGTGCAGGAGAAGAGGCTGGATGGCTCTCTAATGAATTCTGGCCAAAACAGAGGGAAAAGCACTTGTGAAACAAAAGTAGAGGGTCAAGGAATGATGGTGGAGTGTGAAATGCCTCCATTGCCCTCACTCAAGAAACTGACACCTAGCTGGTTGTCACTCTTCATCAAGCTGGAGGCAGCGTTGACAGAACGGAACTGGATGCTGAGGAGATGTTGGTGAAGTGGCAAGGTGATGAGAGGGAGGAGGGTATGGCAGAGTTCCAGCTCTTTCTGGACAGAGCTTCAGTGAAGGTGAAGAAAATGGATCTCAATCATGCAAAGCCACTGCTCCAACAGTATGTCATCAAGGAAATGGCCAAGGGAGTCTCTGGGAATGAGGACAAGGCTGCCCTGTGTTTGCTTGGACAGGTATTGGTAACATTTACGGCTCAGAATCTTTAGGAATTAAAGAGTATACATTAAACTAAAACAGATGGTCTTAGAAGTGCAAATATAATTAGGTTACATATATCAATGAACAAATATTATATGGAAGAGTGGAAAATGTTATGGAAATGAATAGCTGTGTTTTGAAGTGTGCTACCCCACAGAAGGAATGCGGCCACCACTGTCAGCTTGGTGACTTCCCGGAGTCAAGCTTCTTTTGATGACCTCTCAAGGAGCTCCTGAGCTCATGTTGGGATGTTTGTTACCCTGATCCCAAGATAGCAACCGGCAAAGTTTTCTTTACCGGTTATACCCTGGTGGAGGTTCCCAGAAGGTATAGTCTTAGCCACACAACTATATTATGGGCTCAAGTCAAACGCCCAAATAATAGAGGGTGGGGATTCACTTTTTATTTTACCTGATCCTTACTGGGTCCTTCTGATGGTAGACAGGGCATTTGTTCGTTCACTCATCCGTTCGTCCATGCAGCATTCACTAGCAACATGTAGGAAACTCTGTGCTAGGGATTAAGAATGTGATAAGACAGACCCTGGCTTTAAGATGCATGGAGATCAGTCAGGGAGACAGAAAAAATACTAGCTGTGATACATACCACAGTGAAAACATCAGGCTAGAGGAATGTGCAGGATGCTGTGAGAAGATATCAGGGAGGTATTGGCTATAGCCTTGGAGAGGAGTTCAAGCAGGCTTGAGTTGATCTTGAAAGCTGAGTAGAAGCGAGTCAAGTTACAAGTGGCAGGGGATGAGGTCTGGATGCCAGGACGTGGGAGTAGCACTTATAAAGACAGAGACATGAAATAAATATGGTGACCGGGATGCAGCAGGTATTTCGGGGCTGGAGCAAGACAGGAGGGATTCTAGCAGGAAAAGCAGTTGGGAGGGACCGAAAGGGGTCATATCATCCAAGACTAGTATAAGTTGCTTCATTCTGATGTAATGAGGAGCAACTGAATACTTTCTTCTTTACAAATGTTTATTGAGGTGTATTTCAAATACAATAAAATGCACCCATTTTAAGTTGGTGAGTTTCGGCCGACACACCTGTGTCACCACTGCCCCAGTTGAGATGTAGAACATTTCCACGGTTCCCCAAATTTCCTGTGCCTCTTTGCAGTCAACATCCTCCTCCAATCCCAATTCCAGGTAACCACTGATGTGTTCTTCAGTCAAAATAGATTACTTCTGTCTGTGTGAGAATTTCATATTAATAGAATCATACAGCATGTTGCCCTTATATCTGCCTTCTTTTACTCAGCATAATGTCCTTGAGATGCTTCCGTGTTGTTGGGTGTTTATCCCTTTTTATTGCTGAGTAGAATTCCATTGTATGAATATACCACACTTTGTTCATTCGTTTATCTGTTGATGAATATTTGGGTTTTCAGTTTTGAACCGTTGTAAAGTTGCAATGACCATTCGTGTACATGCTGTCTTTTTGTAAACATGTGTTATTATTTCTCTTGGGTCCATAACTATGAAACTAAACATGAAAAGACATTTAGTATCATTGGTCATCGAGCAGTGCAAATTAAAACCGCAATAAGATACGAGTAAACGCCTATCAGCATGCCTAAAATTAAAGAGACTGACCATGATAAGCACTGGCAAGGATGTGGAGAAACTGGAACTCTCATACACCATTGACGGGAAAGTAAAACGGTACACCCACTTTGGAAAGCAGCTTGGTAGTTTCTCATACACGTAAACATGAACTCAGAAAGCCACCTCCTGAGTTTTTGACCACTGAATAATTTCAAGTAGGGGAGCAATATGAACAGATTTTGTTTTTATTTTTTTTAATGTTTATTTATTTGTTTTTGAGAGAGAGAGAGAGGCAGAGAAAGAGGAAGAGAATCTCAAGCAGGCTTTGGGCTGTCAGCACATAGCCTGATGTGTGGCTCGAACTAACGAACCATGAGATCATGACATGGGCAGAAATCAAGAGTCAGACGCTTAACCGACTGAGCCACCCAGGTGCCCCCGACAGATTTTGTTTTTAAAAGAATAGTAGCATTGAGGATGACGGATTCTGTGTAATTAGATCATCTTTGTATATATCAATTTTTGTCGATGAAAAATAGTCTCTCATGTTTTAATGCCAAAAAATGGGTAATTACTTCCCTATGGTGAGTAGTTAGATAACATTAAATATTTCATTACTGAGTGTAATTCCAAATAAACTTCTTTTTTTTTTTTAAGTTTACTTATTTATTTTTGAGAGAGAAAGTGCAAGCGGGAAAGGAAGGGAGAGAGAGAAAGAGAGAGACTGAGAGAGAGAGAGAGAGAGAGAGAGAGAGACTCTGAAGCAGGCTCCACACTGGTAGCTTGGAGCCCTCCCTACTCAGGGCCCAAACTCACAAACCCTGAGATCATGACCTGAGCTGAAATCAAGAGTCAGACGCTTAACCCACTGAGCCACCCAGGCGCCCCTCAAATAAACTTCTTAATGCAACAGTGTTGCTTTTGCTGAATTAGTTTCTTAAAGTGAGCCCCTGGGACTGGGATCGCTGTGCTAATACTCCTAAAAATGTTTAGGCTTTTTGCTGCCAGGTGACATTCTGACTGCCTAAGGATTGCACCAATCAACAGTGGGGTATACATTATTGTTTATTTTTCACAGATCGGGAAGGAGAAGCTCAGATGATGTGAATTAGCTTACGTGGGTAGAAGACGGCCCAACAGTGTTTGAAGCTGTGTCCCGATTTCCTCTTCAGTCTAGGGGTTCTTGTTCCTTCTATTCACACCTTTCCTCCTGCAGAGCTTTATTTGGAGAAACGTTTCTCTGTGCCAGAGACTCTACCAAAGGTAGGGACACGCCAAATGAAGATGCATAGTCCTTGTTTCCTCAGAGCTTAGATTCCCTCCTGCCTGTCTGGAGAAAATCTCAAGTGAATAGGCTGAACTACAAAAGGAAGGAGAGGAAAGGCATTAGAATCCCATGGTGGGTCACAGGTTGGATACCCAGCTTCCGGGCCCACGTTGAGGGAATTTTCCTCTGCTGTGCTGTTACTTGTCTGGGTCAGCCACAGTGGGGTAGACGCCTGGGGTTAAGAAACCCATCTCGGTAGGGAGTGACTACAGAGCTTCACTGTGAGCTTAGACAGGGGAGAGTACACAGAAGTGCTCAGTGGGGGACAAAGACAGGTGGGAACAACCCCTGCGTGAAGGGGAGGGTCTGAAAGAGGCATTCTGAATTGAGTGCATTTTGTTGGGAACAACTTCCATTTCTCGAGCTCTTTCTGTGTGGTTGGCATTGTTCCAGGTGTTGTAAAAAAGAAGAGGGAAAAAGCTTTGGGGGCTGGAGATCAAAACGTTCCAAGAAATGTCTGGCACGTATCAGTGCAGGTGAGGGGGGGAGATGGACTGTGGAGGTGGTGGCCTTTCATTTTAGTGTGCTTCAGCTCCCTCCCTCCCCCCCCCCCCCCCCACTTCTCTCCCTCTGAGTGCCCTTTCTCTATCCTCTCCCCTACCGCACCCCTGGGGCCTCTGATACCAGGCCAGCCCTGTTGTGTTCTCCCAGCCCCTCACAGAGGCACCTTGCCCAGGCCTGCACCCTGCTTTGGGGTGCCAACCACAAATGCCAACAGATACCAATCAGGTCAGCCAAGTGAGAAAGGAAGGGTGTGTGGGGAGCCAGCTGTAGGGGTTGTGCTGTACTCGACAGCTTCCGGTCTCAACAGGGCAGCTGTTAGTGCTCTCGGTGTCAGATGTTAATGATACTAATGAAACAGGGCATTACGAGGGGGTCCAAGGTTCTGGGAGGAGTGGGAAAACTACTGCTTATTTGAAATCTCACTATGTTTAAATACTGGAAGTCCAGTTACTTTCAACACTTTTTCTAACAGTTTGTATAGGCCAAGTTAAATCAGAGTGGACTGGACTGGATTCCACTGGGGACTTCCCATCCATGCTTCTGTCCTAGGCAATGCTACTTTGCATTTTTCTTCCTGCCTCAAAGCCTGCCTCTCATTCCCGGGATCTGCTCTCTTAGGACCCAGGGAGGTTTAATAGCTTCTACTTATTGAGTATCTATTATATTTCAAGGATTTTGCATGTTTATGCTTACTCCTGACGAATATCCTGTAACGTAGGTATCTCTATCTCCATTTTACAGAGGAGTGAGTTGACCATTGTCACTTGGCTGTGTGCAACCATCAGTGGCACATCTGAAATTCAAACCTAAAGTCCACATCTTTCCTGTCATGCAAAGCTACCCTTAAACAAGTGACATACTCTCTCTGAGGAAGCCTGTGTTGCTCAAGTTTTAAGGCAAGAAGTTGCGACAATCTCTGAGGTTCAGGTGGACCCCTGACTTGGCTGATGCTCCTTGTAGTTCAGCTTTGTTGTGAGACTAGGCTGCTCCCGCATAGAAGTATTTAAACATATATAATCACACACACACACACACACACACACACAAGCATTCCATAGCACTTTATGGTCAGATGCCTTGAACATACCACAGCAATAAAGCTGCTTCTCCCAGTTGCAAATGGAGGTCCTGCAGCATGGCAATTCTATAACTTGTTAGAGAGTGCAAAAGAATGATGAGTCACTGATGGAGCGTGTATGGCAATGAGGACATTTAAGAGACCGTTAAGGGAACTGAAATGGATCCAGGACATACAATAGTGTGTATCTACCGCTATGGTTATGGACTTGTATAATGCTTTTTGCTTCTTTGACTTCAGTGCTTGTAATTGGATATCCCAGGATGAAACAGAACAATGTTAAGAGATGTTAGATCACGTAGAAAACAGTTGTCAGTCACAGGCGATTCTGCCTGGAGACTGGTTTGACTTATCCAGAAGGAATGTCCAGTCACCAGATCCTATTTGTTACCCATATTTCTACCAGCACCTTTGTGGACCCTCTACTTACAAGAGTAGCAGTCAAGAGTACATGGTCAAGGGTGTGTGGAGAAGCAAGAAGTCAGAAAGGTGCAAGTGTCCTGCTTAGACTTCTTCCTTTGACATTTACCACCTGGAAGATGTCTTTCATTTGTGGATGTGGCCACATGTCCTCACATTCCAGTGAGGACCAACCTGGCGTCCTAACTGTCCTGGTCAGGGTCTCCTGAGGACGGGATGCTCAACTTTGTTCTGGGGTTGTTGAAAGGCGCCTTGGAAGAAAAAGAAGAGGAGGAAAATGGAGATCAAACTTTTATGGAACTCAACAGTTGCCCCGAGATAGTGTTCCTCAAAATGTGTCACATGAAACACCAGTTCCATGAGCAGCTCTGTGATGGAAGGATGCTGGGTCCAAAGATTTAGGGGATGTTGTATATCATATCACTCATGTGGAGCTGCCCAGTGCAGATTGGCATATGAAAGGTTATAAGAAGCCTTGCAGAAAAACTCCTCTCTTTTTGTTTAAGAAACTTTGTCTGAAATTTACTTGAATGTGTTTCTCATCTCTCCCCCCACCCCCAATACATCTCTTCACATCCAAGGAAAACACTTGGCATTGAGGGCAGATGAAGGTAAAGATGCAGGAGGGGACTGAATCTACTGGCTAGAAAAAAAGTATGAACCCCTTGTCCATTGTCAGTAATCCCAACTCTGTTTAATGAGCCACCAAGGTGTCCGGAAGCTCATAAAACATCATTTAAAGCATGAGAAAGTGCATTCCCTTTGACCAGGAAAGCACCCACTTCGGGCCACGGCCCTTTCCTCCCTGAGTTCTGCACATTCCCAGTCATGTCCTCAGAGAACTGCTGACTCCTCACTCCAGCTTGGTTTCCTTCACTGTGCTCACTTGTAAACCCTGCTCCTTCCCTCCAGACTGCTCATCTCCTTCGTAATTAGGTATTCACTGGCATGATCATTGGTTTATGGCTTCCACTGGACTAAATGCAGAGCACAGGGAAGGGCACGTAATTGGTGTTCATTAAATTTTTTTTCAAGAAATTGTATTAAATCCATTAGAAGTCATAATGAATCCACATCCCTTGGTACTCGTTAAACCAGACACTTTCTCACCCTCTAGGCAAAAGTCTGTATTCGTTTGCTAGGGCTACCATAACAAATGACTACAGTCTTGGTGGATAAAACAACAGAAACGTATTCTCTCACAGTTCTGGAGACCACGTGTCTGAAATTAAGGTGTTGGGAAGGTTGGTTCTTCCTGGAGGCTCTGAGGGGGAATTCGTTTCACCCTCTCTCCTGGCTTCTGACCGCTCCTGGTGTTCCTTGGTCTGTAGCTGCATCAGCCCAATCTCTGCCCCCTTCTTCACATGGCCCTCTCTTTTCTGTGACTGATCAGAGGTTTCTGTATGGAACTCCTGAATCCCTCAAACATAACAGAAGCCTAAATAAAACCTATGGCCACACCACCCTGTCCCATTTGCCTGTCAACGATTATACACCCACATCTTTCTGCCTTTTGTCACAAGACTGCAGTGTTTTTTAAAAAGTAGAGGCTTATACATCTTACTATCATTAATTCTGTCCACATTTGTTGAATGCCCTTGAAGGGTGGTAAGATACCCCAGGTGGAAGAGACGGGAAGGCATTTCAGGTGGGGAAATCATAAGGAGTAAAAGTTCGGTCCAAGTGAGGAACAGAGAATATTTTCTCTCTCTCTCCCCCTGTCTTTCTCATTTTCACCTTACAACAAGCTACAGAATTCACAAACTACCCATTCATATCTTGTTATCATCTACAGCAGTGACAGGTTGGTTTGGTTAGAGCTGGAGACAAGATACTTGCTGTGGAAGAGGTAGCTAGGCTGTGAGCAGAAAACCAGGCAGTTAACAAAAAGAGAGCTAAGATTTCCATTTCCCCCTTTGGCTCTTGGAGGAACTATATGAGGACTATGAAATCTGGAGTCACTGAAAGATGTAAGGCTGAATGTAAACTTTGGTAGTAGACTGGCCAACTGCTACTTCCTATGGGACTTGAGGTCCTTGGAAAAGAACCAGATTTCTGCGTGGTCCAGAATTTCTGGAAAATGGAACTAGAAATAGGTTCTGTTCCCACTTTTAATAAACCGTAGAGTTCATGGTTTACTTTATCAATTAACATCTCAGGTGAATATACTGGTGGGGCTTGGGATGTGTTCTAGCTTTGAGTGATGAATCTGAAAAATATTTGGAGCCATGGTTAGCTGTCAGGCAAGGGTTTCCCATGAAGACCGTCTCTTCATGACCCTCTTGTATACTTGCACCTTTCTCCCTCCAAACCACGAGGTAAGGAGTACTCTTATTATCCCAAATACTTGAGAAGAGGATCAAATGTGTGATGACTTTTTCACCAATTATATCAAGAAGAAAGACGGAAGAGGCAAAAATTTGGTCCTTTCCTGGTCATAAAGAAGGAGAGGGGTGGCATGTCGGAAATAACCCATGTGCTTTTTCCATCCACCGCCTTGAAAAAAAAAAAGTAAAATATGAAACCACAGATAAGGAAGAACTTGAGGAAAATAAATGAAATGTGAGGAATTATCTTGATGAATGACAAAAACATATCCCACCTGCAGAAGAAATGTTTCCAAGAATGTTGTGGGGAAAGAGGAAGAAACGGTGCAGTAACATCAATATCCATGTCTGTGGAGGCAGGAAACACTTTTTGAAAATTAAATTTTAAACAGATAGCAATGATTTTGGTATTGAGACACTTGAAAAACCCTGGATGAGTTTCAAGATTTTGCTTTCTAATATTCATCTTCTTTCCTTCTAGGGAGCAAAATTTATGAACTTCAGAATTAAATTTAAAGGATATAGTAGTTTGGTATGCTGGAAATCTTCACTAGCAAATATGCCAGACTTTAATAAAGGTGAGTCTGACATATTTCCATGAGAAAGAAAAGCATTTCTTCTTTTCAATCAGGAATATGAAATATATTTCATTAATTTTGATGCAATAAGAGACCCTCAGTTCACATATTTTATTTAGCAAAAGGGCACAATATACCTTTCTTTTCTAATATCTGCTTGCTTTGAGAAATCATTTTGCCCTTCACACACAAATAAGAAGCACATCTCCAAGGGACATAAAATTTTAAACTATGTCCTCAACCAGGTGAATTGCAAAATGGATCACTCAATCCTTCCAACCAAGAAGAGATACTGTCATGGGAAGGTTCCCTTCCCAAGGCTGGGATGTGGAGTAGAGGCTTGGGGAAGGAGGGTAGACTTTTGTTGGAGCCAGTGATGAAAAGTTTGGGAGCATTCCACCCTGTGGTTGAAGGAAATACTCTCATCTAAAGTAATACTCTTTTGACCAGGTGTGTCCACTGAATTCTGGGACTGCATAAGTGAGTGGGAACAAAAGCCAAGTCAAAGAAAGCACTCAAGGAGGGAAAAGAGAGGAGGGAGGAAATTTCCAGATGAGATTTGAAATGAGATCAAGAGTCGATGAGGCGAAGACATACAGGATGGCTGTTCCTAATGAGAGGAGCTGCAGAAGATGTCACTGCATATTTGTCTTTAGGAAGAAAATAAAGCTTAAAGGAACAGGAACACTGAATATTAAAAGTACTACATACAGTGCAAAACATTGTTTTAAAATCTGAAAGTGATCTCAGAGTACAGATTTCATTTTAAATGGTTTTGTGAACAAGGTTTTCAAGAGTAAAGAAGTAATTTTACACGGTGTGGTGGTGTAGTCGTTGAATTGTGGCCCCCAAATTGATATGTCTATATTCTAACCTATGAACCTTATTGGGAAAAAGCATCTTTGCAGATATAATTAAGTTAAAGATTTTTTTTTTTATTAAGTTTATTTATTTATTTTGAGAGAGACAGAGGCTGCGCAAGTGGGGGAGGGACAGAGAGAGAGGGAGACAGAGAATCCCAAGCAGGCTCTGCATTGTCAGCATGGAGCCCGACCTAGGGCTCGAACTCACAAAACTGTAAGATCATGGCCTGAGATCATGACCTGAGCCAAGAGTTGGATGCTTAACCGACTGAGCCACCCAGGTGCCCCTAAGTTAAAGATCTTTAGATGAGATAATCCTAGCTTACCTGGGTAGGCCCTAAATTCAGTGACAAGTGTCTTTATAAGAGATAAAAGAGAAGATATGGACACACAGAGGGAAGAAAGCCTTGTCAAGACAGGCAGAGACCGTGGCGATGGAGCCACAAACCAGTGAGTGCCTGGGGCCACCAGAAGCTGGAAGAGGCAAAGAAAGAGTCTCTCCTAGAGATTTCAGAGGGAGCATGCCCTGAAAACACCTTCAACTTTGGACTTCTGGCCTCCAAGTATAAGAGAATAAAATTTTCTTGTTTTCAGCCACCCAGTTTGTGGAAATTTGTTATGGCAACTAAACAAATATGGGTGCTTATAGCAGGGTTTTAGCATCCAGACAGACCTCGTTATGAGTTGTGGCCTCTCTTCTTCCT
Organism: Panthera leo; assembly: GCF_018350215.1. NCBI lineage: Eukaryota > Metazoa > Chordata > Mammalia > Carnivora > Felidae > Panthera > Panthera leo. The sequence continues at coordinate 26,256,543 of NC_056679.1, forward strand.
AACGTTTTTTTGCAAGGCTCTTAGCATCTCTAAATATTAGCTTATGCATCAGTGAAATTGGTAAGACAATAGTAGCCACTTCATAGGTTGTGGGGACCAAAGGAGTCGATGTGTGGAAAGGATGGAACGCAGTGAATGGCACATAGTAGATATCCAGTAATGGCGGCTGATATGATAGTGGTAATTATCTCCCTTACCCTGAGTCACTGGCATTGGTGCTTACACACAACCCACTTGTGCTGGTTAGGAAGCCATTCTCTCTCTGCTCCAAACCTGCCTCCTGTGCTCTGTTCCCCTGGGCTGGGACTGGGGCTCTGCTAAGGACATGTCTGCTTTGCCAATTAGCAGCCCTGCAGGGAGGCAGGAAGGGGAGAAGTTACTTGCCCTTTCTGTTTGCTTGCTTTTCCTGTCAGCGTCCCCATCAGGGACTTTTCACCCTGGAAGCAGCACGCTTCCAGTTAGTTGCAGTTTCCAGCCTCTTTCAGAATTCCCCAAAGCAGCACCATCGCACATGCGTGCTCTGAGGGACCAGCCCCAGACAGGCAGTGCCCCCTCCAAAGTCTGAGGCCTAGCTCTGGGGCATTCTCCAAGCTTCCAGGGTCGGCCTCCCCGAGTCCCCTCTCTGTGTTCCTGTAGCCCTAGAGGTGCTCGTTGGTTACTTCCTGCAGTTACCAGCTTTCTTTATACCTCAGGGTTCCCTGTTTTCTTCAGTGCCCCAATACCTGTTCAAACAACTCTCTATAGTAAATTCTCTTGGTTAAAGTACTAGCGGAGTTCCTGTTTTCTGACCATGCCCTAGAGATGACACTCTCTGTGGGTTTTTTGGTTTCCTATGTGTGCGGGGGAAATGATGGATACAGCCTAATAGGCACTGAATTGAAATCAGCAAGACTTGAGTTTGTATCTCGGCTCCCTTACTTCCCAGATGAGAAATCTTAGCCAAAATGCTTGGCTTCTTTGAGAGTCCAATTTTCTTATTTGTGAAATGGGATTAATGATGTTTATCTTGTAGGGTTATGTGTAGTTGAATGAGATAATGTCTAAAAAGTGCCTGGCACCTAACAGATGTTTAAGAGACGTTGCCTATCATTTCACGTGCGTTATAAATATATCTTTGTGCCTTTATACCTCTTACAGGTTCCTCTGCTTTTTACTGCTGAGCATATGAGCTCCTCTGGCAAGTCTAGGCTCTCTTACTGTGGCTTCTCTGGTTCGTTTAGAGTGTTTGTTTTAGATGAGAAGGCTGCAGTTCTGTTGTATTAATTAGCTTGACTCTAACTGATTTAAGACGGAGGATGGGGTAGTTGTGAGTATGATGGAGATGACTTTGAAATGCACAATAAATTAGCATGGAAGCAATACCCCTACTGGGAAGCACCTTTGGGAGCCTTTTGATAGCCTGGTGCTCAGCCTCCTTCACTCAGCACTCTCGCCGATGTAAATGTGCTCCTGACTTTTAGAAGCATATTCAGGAAGAGGCTGTGACATCTTGGAGGTAGTGGAATGTGAATTAAAAACTCAATGAATACAATCTGACTGGGACTATTTTCCTAAGACTTAGTTAAAATTCACTTGAAGCCACTCCCATGTTTAACGACTATTTCAATGTCAAAGAACATGGTTTACAAGTCATCAAACATTCTCTGGGCACTTAAGGAAGCATTCTGCAGGCGCTGCCAGGATTGAAGTCACACAAAAGCTGTGGTCTTAGCTGGTGTGGGGATTGTAATGGGAGACCAAACTGACAGGTCCAGACACAAATGTAATATCTGCATATGAAGTTCCTCTAGAGTCCAAGATTTTCTGGAACTCCCAGGAAGATTCCTGAACTGCCAGGTAAAGTGCCTGGGGCATAGGTACCACCACTGCAAAGCATTTTTCAGAGTCTGTTGGGAATTATTTCTCCCATTCTGTCTTGCCACCCCCAAGTGACCCCAATGCCCTAAGATTGCTGCCAGGCATCATCATGTCAACTCACAGGTGGCTTGATCCATCCACTTGGCTCCCAATTACTTCCCCTTCTCCACCATCAAAATGTGCCATCCCTACGCTTTCAGGACTCTGCTTTCTTTATATGAGAACATTCAGTCAGTGAGCTGTATGAACCACGCATATCATGAGACGCTGGGCTAGGCCTATTGACATAAAGGTACGTGTGCCATATATTCTGGCGTTAAGGAGTTTATAGTCCTAGTAGGAGACAGGTGAACAATGTGTGTATATCAGACACACAATGGGTTCTAGGATGGTGAAACACAAAGAGGAAATGGCCATTCTAGCAAGGACATGGTGAGAAAGGGTTTCAGACACACTTCAAAATGGGTACCAGGGCAGTGCTGCAAGTTTTAAGAAATATGAATTTGAAGGGTGAGGAAAAGGAGATTCCAGGCACTGTGGCAGAATAGAATATGGGAAAACAAAATTTTGAAACTCAAAATACGGATGCATGGCAGGTTTTAACCTCAGGGGACCGAGACATGAAGAGGCGACAGGCTGGGGTAAAGACAGGTTGGTTGGCACAGAGCACAGGAAAATGGATCCTTGTTTTAAACGATCTTTGTTTCACACCTCATAGCCATGTCCTTAGTGTTTCGGCCAGGTATTTTGCACTGCTTCCTCTAATGTCTTTTTACCACAGGCTTCTCAGCGATCATGTCATGCTTGTTGAAAAGGTGCCATACTTGGAGAAAGTGTTCAGGAAAAGCAACAGAGCCCCGCACCCCTCTCATCAGCTGGGATTCTGAAGAAAGGTTTATTGTGCTTCTCCCTACCTTCCATCCCAGGAAATAAGATCTAAAGACATCCTTTGGTCATCTACTGCGACATGATTCCATGCGAGTCAAAATAAGAAGCAAATGGCGCTTTTTAACAAACATTTACTATTTTCTAAGCACCGTGTCAGCTGCTTTGGAGGCAAATAAAAGTGGGAATCAGTCCCTCCCGTTAAGAGCTTGTGCTTTTCGTTGGGAAGCCAGACTTATACATGGATTTTCATATAATATGGCTATGGACAAGGGAGAGGGATGCAGAGGATGCCTTAGGGGGTATGAAGGACAGCACTCAGCTTGAGCTTCTGAGAAGGCTTCAAGAAGTGATGGAGGCTGAGCTGAGTGTTGAAAGGTGAGTAAAGGGTAGCTATGTCAACAAACGATAGACAGAAATTCCAGGCTAAAGAGTGTGAGCAACAGCAAGGAAACTTGAAACCACAGAATGTTTGTTAGGAGCTACAGGTGCTTTAGCAAGATTAGAGCATACATTGTGAGGCAGGGAGAGGCAGAAGAGGAAATTAGAAGGGCACAGGCCAGTTCGTGCAGGACCAGTAGGCCACGCAAGGAGCTTAACTTTGTTCTGTCATGTCGGAAAGCCATAGAGTGATTTTATGTTGAGGATGGCATGCTTTGGTATCAGCTAACTGCAAAACAGAGGATGAATCTGAGTGCGGAAGGTGTCCAGACTGGAACAGGGAGTCAGTTAGAAGTCTTGCATAATAGTCCAGGTGAGAGCTGAGCTCCTGAGCTAAGGAAGGGGAGGGAGGGTGGAGTGGGGAGAAGGAGACAAGTCTAAGGGCCATTTAGGAGACAAAGAAGCAATTGGATTTCATGACAGATTGGCAAAGGAGAGGAGATAAGGGAGAAAGCAGGATGAATTACGTTGCAGCTTGGCTGAACGCGTGAACAGAGGTTTGGCGAGCTGAGACTGGGAATATAAGAGGGAGAAGAGAATTTTGAGGAGGGAGGAGAAGGCTTGAATATTTAATACTTGGAGGACCTGAAAAAGGCCATGCTCAGCAGGGAGTTGGACATATAACCTGAAACTCTGAAGACAGCCAAAGTGACTTGTAAGCATGGTCAGCCTACAAGTGGAAAATACAGTTGGGGGAGTGGCTGGAATCACGCACAAAGGGAACAACTGGAGACAGAGAGAATAACACGTCAGTTATCCTTTCCCTCGAGGGAATGTATAGTCAACTGGGGGAGAAAGACTTGAGAACACAAAGCACTGTAATACAAGGAACCATGCAATAATCCCTACAATTACAGCAACTGTATTTTCCAGGTCAAATACTGGACCATGTGGTTTCACCAATGTCCAGCCACAGACACAGTTTTTGAAGACAGCTGTGTCAGAAATCCAGTGGCCTTAGTTGTTTTGTTGTTGTTGTTTTGTGTGTGTGTTTTTTTAGTTTATTTATTTACTTTGAGAGAGAGAACTGGGGAAGGGCAAAGGGGGGGAGGAGAGAGAGAGAGAGAGAGAGAGAGAGAGAGAGAGAGAATCCCAAGCAGGCTCCACACTGCCAGCACAGAGCCCAATATGGGGCTCGAACTGAGGAACTGTGAGATCGTGACCTGAGCTGAAATCTAGAGTTGGACACTTAACCAACTGAGCCACCCAGGCGCCCCCTGGTTGCCTTAGTTTTACTAGAAGTACACTTAGAAGTGTCTCTAACGTGCAGCATAAGAAGAAATTCATGGAGAAAGAGGAATTTGAGTTAATCCCTGAAAGGGGACTTGCGAAATCTCAATTCTACCTATATTTAATGCTGTTTCCCTTGAATACTGCGTCATCCTGGAGCCACCAAGAGTAGGGTTGACCCTGGTGAAAAAGAGAGTCCCGTAGCAAGCAGGCTGCCTAAAAGTCTTTAGAGGAGATATGTTTTTGGGCTCCACGTTCTCTTTTGGTCTTCTGGGACCCAGCAGTTTGAACAGCAGTATCATTTCCCATCCTGTGTTAACCAACAGAGCTAAACCTAAATGGATACAATTAATGAATTCCATTATTTACAAACGCAGTGGGATCTTCACTGTGTTCAAGTCATAATACAGAGTATATTTACTTGCAGGATAAATGGGTTGTCAATGAGCTAGCACCCCACCCCTCACATTTGCTTCATGAATTGTTTTGTGTGAGTTGCTTGCTTCCCCCAAGTTTAGTGCATGAGCTTCTTAGAGAGAGATGAGAAAAATACGGATAGCAGAGAAATGCAAAATGTCTGTCTCCTCTGCCTGGTTTTATGAACCTCAATATTTTAGTATAAGAAATTTGAAATCTTCAAAAAGTTTCAAGAAGAGTACACTACGCTTTACTTGCCTTCACCAATATTAACATTTTATAACATTTGCTTCCTCTCTCTCTCTCTCTCTCTCTCTGTGTAGCATACATAGCTGGGTTTGTTGTTGTTGTTGTTGAACCACTTGAGAGTTAGTTGTAGGCATCATGAGCGTTCATCCCCAAATACTTCATCATTTATATCTTATTAAAAGGGGCATCATTCGGGGCACCTGTGTGGCTCAGTCGGTTAAGCGTCAGACTTCGGCTCAGGTCACGATCTCGCGGTATGTGAGTTCGAGCCCTGCGTCAGGCTCTGTGCTGACTGCTCAGAGCCTGGAGCCTGTTTCAGATTCTGTGTCTCCCTCTCTCTCTGACCCTCCCCCATTCATGCTCTGTCTCTCTCTGTCTCAAAAATAAATAAATGTTAAAAATAATAAGATAAAATAAAAAAGGGGCATTATGCTACATACTGCAATACTACCTTCCCACTCAGAAATGTAACATTTGTACCACACTATTATCTAATAGGCAGCTCCCATTCGAATTCCCTCAAAGTTCCCACTAAGGTTTTTTACCACCTTTTTTTTTTTAGTTATATTTTCAAATTCCAGAACCTAATGCAAGACCATCCATTGTCTTTAGTTGTCATGTGTCTTGGGTCCTCTTTAGTTTAGAAACCAGTCCCCTTGCTCTTTTGTAGTTTTCCAGACATGAAGATTTTAGAAGGGTCCAGGCCACTTGCTTTTCAAACCCTCCATTTGGATTTTTCTGATTGTTTCCTCATGGTTAGATTCAGGTTACACGTGTGGGTAAGAGTGGCTATTGAGCTCCTGAGAGAGGGTTAGGGGCCGAACCAGAAGAGCTGTGTGATTGGCAGTCTGGCCCAGGCAAGAGAGTGCTTCCTGACCAGATGCATCTCAGTTTGGCTCCAGTGCACTGAGGGCCAAGCAGCCTGGGTGTGATTGCCAGTATAGAGCTTTGGTGTACTGATGTGACTAGGGTCAGTGGCAGAAAGCAGACCAGGGACAGCTCTTTGGAACAGCTATCATGGACTCATAAGAGCACAGCAAGAGGCTAAGAAGGGCAGTCGGGGCCAGGCCAGAGAGCAGCAGCACCCCTGAAGTGCACCCATCTCCCCTGTGGTTCCAGTAATACTGGAGACTGGTGTCCTTCTGGGTGGAAGTTTTTACGATACTCTTCCTGATTAACCAATAGGGTAGCAGTCCAATAGTCAGGTGAATGTTGGGGTTTACCATTTGGAGAGGAGGAGGATACTGCTTAGGATGGGGAAATGAATGAGTACCTGGAAGAAACTACCATGATTTTCATTTTTCTGAGAGAAGTAGAGGCCATTGTGGCAGGGGGTGAAAGAGAGGGACAGAAATGTATTCTAATCGGACATCTTATGCAAACTTATTTCTAGTAGAATTTTTATCACTAGAGGTTCATGATAAAACAGGAAAGGCACTCTTGTATTTCCTTCTAATGGTGATATTTCCTGTTTCATTGATCATTTCCGTTGATATTTCCATTGATCGTTTTGAGAATATATGTAAAGCAAAGAACACTTCCTTCTGTGCCCACCATTGAGACGCTAGGTCATCTGTCTGCCCTGCTCCCTTCTGACTTTGCCCTGATTAAGCTCTGTGAACATTCATTGCTTCCGGGTGGGGAAGGAGATAAAAGTGGAAACTATTGTTTTTTGACAAATACGTTTCCTTTGCTGTGCAAAACCGTTTTATTTTGGTGTAGTCTCAATAGTTTATTTTTGCTTCTGTTTCCCTTGCGTGAAGAGACATATCCATAAATACATTGCTAGGGCCCATATCCAAGAGGTTACTGCTTATGTTTTCTTTCAGGAATTTTATGGTTTCAGGTCTCACATTTAGGTCTTTAATCCATTTTGAGTTAATTTTGTATATGGTGAAACAAAGTGGTCGAGTTTCATTCTTTTGCATGTAGTTGTCCAGTTTTTCCAACACCATTTATGGAAGAGACTATCTTTCCCCATTGTATATTCTTGCTTCCGTTATTATAGATCAATTGACTATATACGTGTGGGTTTATTTCCTGACTCTCTATCCTGTTCCATTGATCTATGTGTCTGTTTATGGGCCAGTACCATATGGTTTTGATTACTATACCTTGGATCTGTGATTATGATACCCCCAGCCTTGTTCTTCTTTTTTCAAGATTGTTTTGGCAACTCAGGGTCTTCTGTGGTTTCATATAAACAAAAAAGCAACATACTGAATGGGAGAAAATATTTGCAAATGATATATTAGATAAGGGGTTAATATCCAAAATATATAAAGAACTTATACAACTCAACACCAAAAAAACCCAAGGAAGCCAATTAAAAATAGGCAGAGAATCAAATGGACATTTTTCCAAAGAAGACATACAAATGCAACAGACATATGAAAAGATGCTCAACATCACCAATTACGAGTGCAGTGCAAATCAAAACCACAATGAGATATCACCTTGTTCCAGCCAGAATGGCTAGTATCAAAAAGACAAGCGATATCAAGTGTTGCCAAGGATGTGGAGAAAAAGGAACCCTTGTGCACTGTTGGTGAGAATGTAAATTGGTGTAACCACTGTGGAAAACAGCATAGAAATGCGTCAAAAAATTAAAGATAGAAATGCCTCCATATGATCCAGTAATTCCACTACTGAATATTTACCCGAAGAAAACAAAAACCTAATTTGAAAAGATATATGCACCCCTGTTTATTACAGCATCATTTATAATAGCCATGATATGGAAGCAACCCAAGTGTCCATCAAATAAATGAATGAATAAAGAAGATGTGATATACATACATACATATATATCTATTATATCTATCTATCTATCTATCTATCTATCTATATAATAGATATATATAATAGAATCATATCAGCCATAAAAACAATGCGATCTTGCCATTTGCAATAGCATGGGGGAGCTAGAGGGTATTATTATGCTAAGTGAAATCAGTCAGGCAAAGAAAGACAAATACTGTAGGGTTTCACTTGCATGTGCAATCTAAAAGACAAAGCAAATGAACAAACAAATAAAATGACAGAAACAGGCTCATAAATACAGAGAACAAACTAGGGGTTACCAGAGGGGAGGAAAGTAAGGGGATGGGTGAAATAGGTGATGGGGATTAAGAGGTGCAAACCTCCAGTCATAAAATAAGTAAGTCATGCAGATGGGAAAAAAAGGTAGGAACTAAGCTTGCCCGGGAACAAAGAGGAGGGGATGTTTCCTGTTTTGTGGAGCTGGTCCCCTCTAGGAGCACTAGGGTGAGGCAGATCCAGGCTTGGTTTCAGGATTGCAGAGCCTTTTGATCTTAAAGCAGCCCTTTGATCCTGGACAGGATTCAGGCCTGGGGGGATGTAGCTGGTGCTTTGTATAATCGTTGGCTCTTTCCTAAAACCAAATCCTACCCCGGAGCCATTAAAATTGTGAACAAAATGTTTCAGAGCAGGACAATTATTTTTATTAAATTTATTTATTTATTTTTACGAAGCAACAATGCCTTCCATGTGCAAAGCATTTTACCCTTTACAAAACATTTTCACAAATTATGTTTGGCCTTCACATCGGCTTCACAATATAGGGAAAAGGAGGAAGCAGCCCACCCTGGGATCCAGGTCTTCTGTTAGGGTTTTCAGCCCAGGGCTCAATCCTCTTCGTCTTGCTTCCTCCTCTCAGCAGGTGGGTACCATTTAAGTTTGCTAAGAAAGTGGACTCTTCCACCTTTTACCCCTCAGCCTCCGTGAGTTCCTTCTTCTACCTGGTTCCAGGTGTGCAGGGAGAGAAGACCCAGTTGCAACCAGAGAAAGCCCGGGGGGCGCCTTGAGCAGCTGTTGACCCAGAGAGGGAAGACACGTCTGAGGTTTCCCCTTTTGTGAAAACACAAGTTCTCATGTGGTGTGGGGAAGATGTTTTCTCATGAGACCAGTTGGGAGGAATAAGTGTGCTCTGTGGGATTTATTTTCTCTGACCAGGAGAAAATTGACCTGCGTTAAGATGAACTTGTGCATGGCCCCTGAGTCTGGGAGGATGGATTTCAGGTCAGCGGGCTTAGACATCAGCTGCCACTTTTCTGTGGGATGTGTGTGTGTGTGTGTGTGTGTGCGGCAGCTGTTAGATGGTGGCATTCTAAGTGATCCTCCACATGTCATAGCACATTTTGTGTGTCCCTAACAGGAAAGGCATCATCATGGATGACAGCCTCCACCTTCAATTTGCAGCTAACTTTGGGCTGCCTTCATCACTTATAAGAGAGGTAGCTTCCACTGAAGCATTTGTGAAATCCTTGGAATGGAAGGTTGGTGAGGGAGGAGGCTTCCCAAAGCTCTATGGCAGGATCCTTCGGAGGATACACCAGGATCTTACCACAGTGACGTGAAGCCCTGTGGCTGATGGCTGAGAATGACACCCCTCTTAGCTCTCCTCCTCTGGGAAGCTGAATCAAACATCATTGTCTACGCACATGTTTATATGTTCCTGCAGGATGTTCTGGAGTCTAGCCATTATAACCTGTCACCCATGAAGCTTTGTGCCCACGCCTGGAGGCAGAAAGCATATGAAATTGTACACTGCAGAAAAAACAAAGCACCAAATCTCGGAGGCAAACTTTTCTCAGGTTTAAAAGGAGATTAAGAAATCTAGAAAATTCAGATGTTAATATGATAGAACCCAAATAACCAGCCAATTCAGTAAAAAATAAAATAAAGTGCATCCAGCTTCCTGGCAGCATTATTCACAATAGCCAAAAAGTGGCAGCAACCTAAATGTCGATCCATGGACGGACTGATGAGCAACATGTAATGTATGCATACAATGGATTATTCAGTCATAGAAAGGAAGGAAAACCAGGTCTATACCCAGCATGGATGAACTTTGAGGACATTATGTTAACTGGAATAAGCCAATCACAAAGGGTCAAATTTTGTATGAATCCACTGTATGAGGCATCTAGGGAAGTCGAATTCATAGACAGAAAGTAGAACGGTGGTTTCCATTGGTTAGGGAGACAGGGAAATGGGATGTTATTGTTTCATGAGTAAAAAGTTTGTTTTTCAAGATGGAAAAGTTCTAGAAAGTGTCTGTACAGCAATGTGAAAATACTTACCACTACCTAACTGTACACTTAAAAATATTTAAGAGGATCAATGATATGTTATGTGTATTTTACCACAGCTAAATAACAACAACAAACAAATGAAAAGTTACAAGGCAAGACAAGCCAGTTGTAAAACAACTAATGGGTTCACAGAGCTTTGGTAACTGTGGCCACCTGGGGAGCAGGGTCAGAGGAGGTGATCTCAGCTGGGAGAGAAGCTTCCCTGGGGAGGACTTGTTGAGGAGAGAGGTGGGTCATCCCCTCTACCCTTTGCCTTCTTGGGATTTCTTCTCTTTGCTGGTAACTTCTGGAGGAAAGCTCACTGTGAAAGTACCGATCCCTGTCTTTTACTCTAAATACTGACACTCTCCTGGGCAGGGACCTACTGTCTCTTCAAGATTTCTGGTGACTGGAGTGATTTATCTTTCATTGGGCATAAAGGGTGATCAGATTGGTTGACTGCTGCCAGGATTGGTGGTTCATCTAATCAAATGTTTCTCAAAGAGGAATCCACACGTTCTGTATGCAAACATAACTCATAGTCATCTAACCTTTATAATATGAAAACAATTTAAAATTATGCAGTTAATTCAATCATTGGAACAACTGGATGATGAACTCATCACTAGCACGCTGGTTTAATTTCAGTACTCACAGTTATGACTGAAGTCACTCCAGTGAAGGGCAAATCTCATCGCAAAACTTTGTGTGAATGGAGGTATAGCACCAAATTGAACTGAGGAAAGTGATGGGAGTATTGAGTCATCCTGTGGCACAGAGTGTCACAGGCATGCCACACTCAAAAATGCCAGCATCGTATTTATGCTGTGAAGTAATGTCAACAAGACACTGTTATTGGTGCCATTCATTTAATATGGCTAATTAGAGTTTTATCGACCTTTGAGGTATTGTTTCCATTATATTCGTAAGCTTGTGATGCTTTGCAAGTTATACTGGAGCTACGATATCCACATAATAATGGTATATTTTTAAATAGCAGTATAATAAGTTTAAGACCTAGAGGGACATCTTTAATTCTGGACTCTATGAGGTCAATATAATGACTTTTGAGAATGGGTGAACTTACATTTAGGAAGTCTACCCATTACCATCAACATAAACACATAAAAATCCACAGATTGGATTTGGACTTCGTAGCCTCTTCTCTCAGGTTCAGGTGACCTCTGGGTTTCACACTCTTCTCGCCCTCTCTTGTCAGTGCTCGGCTGGCTGCTTCGTTTGTTCAGGATGTTGGTTTTATGTACAGAAACTTCTAGGCTGAATATCAGCAAATGCTCAGATTTCATTTTAAACACAATTCTGATCAAGCAGTCTCTATGGAGTTTGGTTTCCCTAGAAAACATTCCGCAAACTGCTTTGTCATTGTGCTTGTTACCCAAGGCTTGCTTTGTGGTTCTACTTGCGTTCACAGCTCTTTTTGTCTAACCACACGTGGTGCCCTCCATTTGCCTTTCCCCTCCAGATTTGGATCTTACCCAAGCACCAGAAGGGCCCCTGGAGCTCTGTGGGCAGGATTCCCACTTGGGGTGGACTTGGCACCCAGACACTTTCTTGGAGAAACCATTAATGTTTCTGCTGTGAACAGGAGTTAGGGGTGATTTCTGGTCACCTTTCCATGACCTGCATTGGTGGTATCTCACCTCCATGCTATTGGGTCATTTGGCAAATATTTTCTAGATGCCTTCTGTACGACATCACTGTTCCAGGTTTTGTCGATACCAAGATGAATAAAATGTAGTATTTACCCTTCATGAGCTTGTGGTCTCATGGGGGGTGCCATCTGCATTGAAATAGGTTGCAGCGTCTTGTGACAACCACCCTGTCATGTAATACAGGTATGCAAGTAGGACAGTCCTCCAGAGGTGAAGAGGAGGAGCCCACTAACTATCAGGGAAGGTCAGGAGAGACATCCTGAAGAGTGTGACATTTGCACCCCTCTTGAAGGATGAATGAGAGCTGTTTTGGTGGGAAATGGGGGTGGGTAGGCATTCAAGGTAGAGAGGAGCTGGTGCAAAAGCTCAAAGGGACAGAACTGCATGGAGTTTGGGTGGCAATGTAAATTGTTTGGGATGGTTGGAGTATAGGTTTTGGTGTGTGTAAATGTGTACAGTGGGCGGGAGAGGGTGGTGGATGCTCACACTAGAGGGAAGCAGACAACTTGGCCTCCAGGTTGAGCCAAGGTAACTATCACCACTCCTTCCTTGGGCCACTATGTTTTCTCTTTCCTCCCTCCCTCTTTTCTTTTCTTTCTTTCTTTCTTTCTTTCTTTCTTTCTTTCTTTCAACAGCTTTATAATTCACATGACATACAATTCACCTATTTGAAATGCACAATTTTTTAGTATATTCACAGAGCTGCATAACCATCACCACAATTAATTTTAGCACATATTCACTACCTCAAGAAGAAACTCCGTACCCTTTAGCTATCATACCCCAATCTCCCTCCTCCCTCACACCTCAGCCCTAATCACCAGTAATCTACTTTCTGCCTCTATGGATTTGCTTACTCTGAACATTTCATATAGAAGGAATCATACAGTGTGGGACCTCTTGTGACTGGTTTCTTTCACTGAGCATGGTATATTTTCTTTATATTTTGCTGCAGAATAGGCAGCAATTCCATTCTCCCTAAACTTGCAGAGGGATAGTGACTTTGTGGGAGTGAAAAAGGAAAAAAGAAAACAGTGATGGGGAGTATTTGGGGATCTGAAAGGGCAAAGCTACAAAGGCATAAACTTTCATTTAAGACATTTTCTTTCTAAGACCATGGCTCTCCAGCTGTAAATATTTCTCTTACAAAAGGCTGCCTCTTGTCTTGAGCAATGGATAGTTTATCTGGAGCCCCATGGTCTAAGTTTGTCTTGGTATGCTGGTTGGTAGAGGTAATCCCTCTCTTACCCATAGTGTGTTGCCATTGCCCCCATGAAAACACCAGTGAATTTGCCATCAACGCTACTTGCTTTTAATGAGCCTTCTGCCTGATGGAGGCTAGACATAAAAGTGCCTCTCCTCCAAAACAAACTTGATGAACTGGTAGGTGGCATAGGTTGTACCGGAACTATTTTCATTAGTGTGGTAAAAATCACATTTGCAAACTCAACAGGGCAGTCCTTGTCTATTTCTTATGTCACTGTGCAGAGTTGCTGAGTTCTGAAAAGGTCTGCTTTCTTTCTCTGTGAGCCTTGCTGGCCCATTTTCAAAGACCACATCAGCCAGTGTGAACAGCCCTTGGTCCTTTCCACGCAGCTGTCTCAGGGTTTTATAGACCTTCAACTGGACTCTTATGAAGACTGGCTGTCACTTGGGTTGCCGTCCAGTGATTCCCCCTCTTCTACGTGAAGATTTGATTTTAAATCAGTTTGGGAAATGGCATGGTTAGCCTGAATCATCTTAGGATTCAACGCTAAAATAGAATGGAATATGCAGTGGTTGACTCATCCTACTGTAGTTAAACTACCTGTCACTTAATACTACGTGACTTTAAGGATTGTTTTAGTCAGTAGCTTTATAAGGTACAAAATGCCAGAGAGCTTCCTCCATCTTGTTCTTTTCTCTAGTCATGTGCGTCATTGTTACACCTCTACCGAATAGGGTATTTTAAAAGCCTATTGTGTATAACCCTGCTTTTTCTTTCTGTTTCTTTCCCCCTTCCTGACTGTCTCTGTCTCTGTCTCTGTCATGCTTATGTTTGCCAAAATATGATGATAAATGTTGCCTTAGCATTTTAATTAGGAAGATTTGGGGATGTGGCTTAAGGTCGTCCGTTCTTTAAAATGTGCAAAATGAGAATGGGAAATGGGAGAGGGCAGTCTAGGACTGCAGGTAGAGGGAATGCTCCATGCTCATAAAAGTCCCAGGCTAGTGAAATGAAGCTTCTACCTGAAGTTAATGTGCCTAATCATAACAGCTGTGATCCAAAATCTGCTCTAGGAATTGACATCTTCTAAGAGTTGACTCAACCTTGTGAGCCTAGAATATTAGGGCTAAGAATGTGGGCAGCAGCACACTTATCCTCTCTATTAATGATCTCCGAACCTCTGACCAGTCTGGTGTGGTGGGAAAATACAGGTTTTATAGTCAGTGGATCTGGGTTGGAGTTTGGGGCTTAGCCATTTACCAGCTGTATAATGTTTGGCAAGTTGTTCAGTATCTCTGATCTGCAATTCACATTTTTTTTTTGTAAAAGAAAAATGATAATACTTATGTCAAGGAGGTTATTGTGAAGATGAAGTATGCATTGAACCTTGCAGGTATGGGGAATTTCAGATTCAAGATTTGTTTCTGTCCTTATATGGGACTGTGTTATACGATCCATTTGAGAATACCTGGCCAGACATTTAGCTGGATTGTTTGCTTTATCCACTTTGTTCATTTATTCTTTCACAGATTCATTTGCTCGTCCACTCAATGCTGACCCCTAAGTGTGTGACACTGGGCAGATGTTGGGGATACAACCATGCCCTGCACCTGCCAGTGTCGTGGAGATCAGACCACAAATGACAATTACACTCTGGTGTGGATAAGCACTCTGCTAGGGAAAGTCCCTAGTGCTCTGGAAGTATTTGGAGTGTCAGTTAACCTAGCTAGGGGAGGGTCCAGGAAAGCAGAGACCTCAAGAATGAAAAGGAGAGAGCCAGGTGAAGGTGAGGCAGAGAGCATAGAATGACATACAGTGGGCAAGCGGATGGGGATAATGTGGCTCTTATAAATAGATATTTTGGTATGTCTGCCGTGTCGAGTATGAGAGGAAATATAGAGATAGGTACAGAGGTATGGAGAGAACCTAAGCTTCCTGTGCCCAGGACTGCCTCCCTGTTGGGAGTTCTGTCCCTCAGACGTTGATACAATGGATGCTGTCATCACCAAAGACAGGGTGCTAGGGCATGCCTCACATTCAGAGTTAGAACTTGAACTACATTTCCCCACAGAAACAGTGTGCTAAATGGTAGTTCCATGTAGTTAAGACACTGTTATTAATGACACCGTCGAACGCATCTTAAATAAGTAAAATATAGAAAAGTAAGGGGAAACAGGTTCTGTTTTCATGCCAGTCCTTTGGGATGCAGAGCACTGTGCTTCTTGCTCTGGCCATCTGAGCCCACGTCAGATCCATGGGCTGGCTCTGCTTGGCCCAGTATGTTTGGATATGAATGTCTGGTCCGGTGAGAGTTTCTCCCATGTTTCTATGGTTCCACCACTCCCTGCTGGTTCACATCTGGCCTACTTCTTCACACGGATGTTACCTAAGTTGGCCGCTGGAGACAATGATCTTGGGGACCCTTTCCCTAGGCAGCAGAGGTGAGAAATAGTATCATCATTTCCACCTGATTCATCGTCAGCTTGGTTTTAGTCCGCATACAAGGTCAAGCATGATAGAGGAGGTAGAGTTTGGAGATGCCTTCTCACTTTGCACCAAATGCTCTCTTTCCTTTTCTCTTCCTCCAGTTCTTTTTCCTGTCTCTCATCTTGTCCTGCCAACACCTTTCTAGCTCAGTTAAATTCAATTCGGCAAAGGCATATGGGACATGGACCACGTGCCTGGCGCTTAGCGTGCAGGGGTAAACGAAGCACAGTGGTTACCCTGAAGGAGTTTGCAATTTGGCGGGAGCAGGTGGAGGACAGACCAGAAAAGGGTCCAGCTCTGTAAGGTGGGGTGTTAGCCCTACTGGGGCGGAGTCTACAGGAGTGTGGAGGAGGAGTACCTGAGCCACCCTGGAGACAGGAAGAGGCCTTGATGGACCAACAGGAATTAGCTATACAAATGTGCGTGCGCTCTAGGTGTAGAGTAAGTAAGACACGAGCCGAGGGTCAGACACGTAGCATGGTGCGCTGAGGATACTGCAGGAGTGAGCCAAAGGCTGGGGGCAGAGAGGGGAGGGAGTGCAAGCCCGGAGAGCTGAGGGTGGGATGCCAGCTCCTGCCTTTCCTGTTTCTCCCCAGAGGCACTCTGGGTGGTACTTAGCACCTCCTGGCAGCCCTGTTGGCTGAGCTGGGCACTGACTTCTGCCCTATGGGAAGTCTGTATTTTTCAAACGTTTCCTTAGAGTCAAGAGTCCCAGGAGAGTAGAGGGGTGAGCCTACACTGGCAGGAAAAGTGGATTAGAAGCAGGCCAAACCCAAAATAGCTCCCAGGGGTTGACCAGATGAAAATTAGATTGCTGCTCTGTGTGGGTGTAACCCTGGGGAGGCCGGCCAAACGGTGAGAAGGGAATGATCCCTTCTGGGGAGTTTAGCGGAAAATGTTGCGGCCTGGATCCGAGCTCAGCAAAGGTTACAAAACAGCATTTCCTAACATAGCCACGTCTTTAAAAAGTTTCAAAATGCAAAGGATTTTTTGAGTGCCAGTAGGAATAAAAACTTACTTTGTTAATAGATATCTACCAAGAGGATCACTGACCCTGCTGTTTAAAACATTAACACCTGGCCTTTTGGGGGAAGTAACAATCTGGAGGCAGCTTTCTACTCTTTGTTCCTGCGCTGGGAAGAATCCTCCCATCCTCCTTAGCTTTCTGTCACCAGGCATGTGTTGTCCCATTAGGAAGATGAGCCCGGCCTTAGAAAGGGGCTGGTCTGAGGTCTTGTTCTTCTGCATCTGTCTCTGGTCTTTTCCTGCAAAGCCACCTGCTGAAGAAGACCAAGGGCCAGGGCGCTGCGTAAACAACGTATTATGCCTACACCATTTTGGCTTTCTTTTGTCACTGTGTTGTTTGGAATGCTGCGTTCAGGGAACTGGTGATGCCAGCCTTTCAGAAGGCCCTGGGCTGCCCAGCATCCCTGCGGGCACCCCGGAGGCAGGCGGGGCTGATGTCCTCAACTGAAAGCTGCAGGAAATAACAGCTTCAGTGTGAGCACCCCCCTCATCCTTGTGTGGGGGACAGGCTTTGGGAAGGGAGATTAGACTTCGAGTAAACAGGACAGAATTTCACAAGCTTCTTGGAAATGCCAGGACCTGACACTTGTCATCTGCTTCTAAATTTGCCCTTTTCATTTTCCTTGCATGGGATCTCATGGCAACTGTGGCATGCATTCCAGGATGAATTTAGACAAACAACTTGGCTGCTGAGGATTTTTACCTGTTATGGCTCCAAGAAATGTCAAGCGTTATAAGCATGACTCAGGACAATTTCAATTAAAGTGTTAAGAATAGAAAGGATCAGTAGTCTAGCCGATCACTTTCCTCTCCTGCCCTTATTATTTTCATTAGTCTCAATAAACCACTGGAGGTAAGTTTTTGTCCTTTTGTTGTATGTCAGCTAATTCCTGTGTTTGGGTAACACCAGGAGAGCTTCAGTATCACCTCCACCCACTTCCCAGGCAAGAAGAATGCATTTCCTTCACCTTGAATATGCAGAGTACCCGTGCATGCTATTATCACAGCACTAATGGCTGATAGCATACTATTTGTTCTCCAGTCTGTCTCCCCCGCTGGTCCTGGAACCCCCCTAGGGGTCATCTCTCATTGGCTTTTGTATCCTCAAAATGAGCACAATGCCTGGTACAGAGTAGACACATATTTGACGTCAAGCACTCATCCTGATTCTGGGGGATGATGTTTTTGGCTGCCAACTGGCAAAGGAATAGAGCCAAAGGCTCACGGAAAGGCAGCTAGGAGGTAGCAGAAGGAGGAAAGGATAAGAAGACCGAAGATCCTTCTTTGGTTTACTGGCTATGTCTATCACCCTGAGCAAATCCCCAATTTGACACTTCGTTGCCCGTGAAGTGATAATACTGCTTTCCTAGATTTGGTGGAGAGGAGTAAATGATGTAATAGCTATGCAAATGTTTTCTCAACTGTGATGAGTTTTATGCAAGAGAGGCATCATCATTGGGGGAAGGAAGCATCTCTCCAGCCACAAGTTGGGACTGCCACGTTTTTGCGTCATTCTCTCCCATTCTATCTGAGTGACCTTGGGACCTAGAGACCCATTTGGTTCTTGGTATGCCCCTGGTAGGTCAGAAAGCCCCAACAGGTACTGAGATTGAATTTTGGAATCATTGTGCAGAGTTGGAGTGAATATAAATGACAGCCTGTCGTGGATGTCTCCTCGATAAGGAAGCTGTTTTGTGGCACTGTGAGGATCAAAAGAGATAATGCGTATGAATCTGGTTTGGAGATTATTAAGGTCTATGAACTGGAGCCATGAGATTGTTAGATCAGGAGGGATGGGCTCTCATCGAGGCCTCACTTTGGCTTGTGTCCCCTGCTGGCCTCCTCCCGGTCCCTGTGTGCCCACCGCCGGTTCTGGCAACAGGGACAGGGCGTGGGCTCAGTGTCGTGGCAGGATGCAAGAGCCCCTCCAGCTCTGATGGCTGGCATCTGTGGCCCTGCCCTTCCTGTGCAATAACCCGGATGGGTGGGGTTCTTGGCAGTCTGCCATGAAGATGGCACGTGGAGGGCCACAGAAGCTGCCTGTGCTGAAAATCCCACATTTTGGGGAGCTGCATCTGGGTGTACAAACAGACACATACGTTTCTGGTATATCTGCCCCCAAACTGGGTATCGGTAATGTTTGTCACTCTTTAAAGAACAAGACCAGCCTTTTCTGCTGGCCAGACACCATAAACAGTTAGGATTCTTGCCTGTGCACTGAAAATAAAGCACTTCAAAGCATGATTAACAGAACCTTAATAACCAGAGTCCTCAGTTCACCAGAATTATGTGGCTGCATTTAGTATTCGTGAGAACGATTAGTAAGCAACACACAAAGCTTGTGTGTCAAGATAATGTATTAAGATAATAACTTGTGCTTTGTTTGGGCTGCGATAGAAGAATGCAGTTGAAGGAGACACTGTTATGCGTCACTTATTTTATCCCAGCTTTCTTGTTCTGAGAAAGTAGACAGGTTATTTAGGGTTGCTGGACGATGAACTCCTGAGGCAGCAGAGAGAGGAGGAGGATCTTTGGGGGGGGGTGTGCAACTGACAGTTGAGAGGGAGGGGGAGCTATCCTGAGACTGGGGAGCTGGCGGAGGTGGGCGAGCCAGCTGAGTCATGGCGCCCTCACTTCCTCTCTGTCCGTACCCCAGGTTAGCGGTGAGGCCTAGGGCAGGAATGGTTGTGTAGAGTTCTCAGGGTGCTTGAGGCCAGGAAATGGGGACCTCGGCCCCAGTGATAATTGGCTTCTTCTGCCCCTGGCATGGGCTAGGAAATACCAGGAACTAGGACTTCAAGAGACCCATTTGGTTCTTGGTATGCCCCTGGTAGGTCAGAAAGCCCCAACAGGTACTGAGATTGAATTTAGGAATCATTGTGCAGAGCTGGAGTGAATATAAATAAACAAATGTGATATTTCTTTCATATATATATATATATATATATATATATATATATATGATTTATTGTCAAATTGGTTTCCATACAACACCCAGTGCTCATCCCAACAGGTGCCCTCCTCAATGCCCATCACCCACTTTCCCCTCTCCCCCACCCCCCATCAACCCTCAGTTTGTTCTCAGTACTTAAGAGTCTCTTATGGTTGCCTCCCTCCCTCTCTGTAACTACCCCCCCCCACCCCCCTGGTCTTCTGTTAAGTTTCTCAGAATCCACATATGAGTGAAAACATATGGTATCTGTCTTTCTCTGCCTGACTTATTTCACTTAGCATAGTACCTTCCACTTCCATCCATGTTACTACAAACGGCCAGATTTCATTCTCTCTCATTGCCAAGTAGTATTCCATTGTATATGTAAACCACATCTTCTTTATCCATTAGGCAGTTGATGGGCATTTAGGCTCTTTCCATCATTTGGCTATTGTTGAAAGTGCTGCTATAAACATTGGGGTACAAGTGCCCCTATGCAATTGTGATATTTCTTGGAAAGCTGAATTTAACTTTGCAAACTCACTCTCACCTGGATAACGGTATTTATTTTAGAGATGCAATTTCCAGGGGGCTCTGTGAGGGCAATTGATGTCTTCTTGTTTCTAGCATCTACGTCTCCAGGACCACAGATGCTTGGATAGGTGGGGATGGAGCAAGAAGAAAGCTGACGGCCAAGTTTCAGAACTCACGGTGGTGCGATGTGAAGGAGACCGTGGTCTCAGTCCTCGGCCAAGGACTGGTTCTCTTCCCCCCAGGAGCCCCTGAAACCCCTAGGTTGTGACAGTGGCAAACCAGGTAACCTGGTATGGAGCTAACACTTGTCACCTGCCACACACCAACTCATTTAATCCTCACAACAGCCTTGAGAGGTGGGTACCGTTATTATTCTCCTATTTTACAGATAAAGAAACTGAGACCCAGAGATGCTTAAGATCGCATAGTCAGTAAAGGGCAAAGCCAGGAGTGAAGCAAGCACTCTGGCTTCAGAGCTCATGCCCTTCACAACTTTGCTCTTCTCCCAGTTATTCCTGACTTGTAATGGATGGGCCGGGATGTTGTTACCAGACAGTGCTCGTGGGTGCTCAGGATGCTAATGCAAGCAAGACTCTAAATCATCAAGAAAAGGTCGAATGTGCATATTCTTTATGGCTACTCAGATGTAAGATATTTTTATTTTTGTGTTTCTATTTTTTAGGACAAATGTTTAGAATACTGAAACAAAAAGGGATTTCTGGGTCACCCTTGGTTGTTTCACTTTGGAAATACGAAGCGATTCTCTCCCTAGCACATTTTGGTTCATCTGGATTTGACTTCAACAAAGAACTTTCAGTAACTGAGGCCGTGCTGAAGCACATTTTGCCTGCGCCCCTCCATCACTAAACTGAATCTGGTGTGGTCTGTGTGGCTCTTCTCAGAAACATTGAAATATGAAAAGTGGCACAGGAATCTTAGGATGAAATCACAACAACAGTGTATTTGCTTTCTGGCAAGAACACTGAATTCTGGCAGAGTGTAGGGGCCAAACACAGAGTGCATGGTTTTGTCTGGATCATTCCATTTAAATGAAATTTGACTAGGGATTTGGAGAACATTATTACTACCTTGGGGAATTCCTGTGTGGATGTAAATAGAGCTTAGTATTTGTTTATAGGTAAATACTCAAAAGGTCATAATAGGTGAAGATTCAGAGGGTATAGCAACAATAGCTTTTTTTGTTGTTGTTTTTCTTAAACAAGGGTTTTATATTGTGTTTGGGTACTTTCCATGTAGCCCTACGTTCTGGATTTAAAAATGACATTTCTCATGGTACTTTCAACCCATGGTTATATGGCAGAAGGGTCATATAAAAATAGATGCCTTTATAGTCTTTGTGGGTTTTAATTTTATCCTAAGAGAGAGAGAGAGTAACAGCCAAGTGACTGACGAGAAGTTTCCTTTGTTAGAAGTCTGAGACCAGCGCATTTCTCCTCCCTCCGTGGGGGCTGTCACAGGGCTGTCTGCCTCCATAACAACAGGTGTCAACGATGCACAAGTCATTGAGAGAAACCACGTGGGTGTCCTCTGACAGCGTTTTACCCTTAGTCACTTGCTATGGCCTTTCATTTCTGATCCGCCTTTCCCTTTGGACTTGGGTTTCTGACTTATTACTGCAAAGCCATCTGTCTGTCTATCCACCTATCCATCCAGCCATCCATTTGTCCATTCATTCTGCTTTTCGTGTATTATCTTACCTGGCTTCTCTGTGACAGGCCTTTCTTAGTGCCCCAGATGACTCTGCTCTCCTGGGGGGAAGTGCAAGCTCCCAGGGTCCCCTTCCCTCACCATGCATGCAGGGGAATGGAGGGCACTGTGAGGCCACCTCAGGCTTATTTTCCCAGGCCCCTCCTGTTGCCATTGGAGTCCATGGTCTGCAGTTCCCATCCAGCACCTCCAGACAGGGTTCTGAACCCACAGGGTTGGAGTAAGAGAAGAGGGAGGGGAGGTTATGGGAGAGGGAGGCCACAGTCCTAACTTGGCTCCTCTTCTTCCTGTGGGGTAGGAATCACCTTCATATCGCTCCCTACCTTCTCTCAGGCCTTGATACAGATGGCCAGCTGAAAGAACTTTGGGGTCTTTCCGTTAAAAAAAAAAAAAAAAGATAAAAGCTTTGGGAGTCCTGATAAAATGTTTTCTCTTAACAGTCTTATAAAGTCTATTGCCTTTAGAGTGAAATACAATTTGGAATCCACATCAAGAACAATGGTGTTTTTTCTCCAGTTAGCATATCCCCTTCTTGGGGCTGTATGTGTCCATAGCACGGTGCAGTTTTAATGGCAGATGAGCTGTGGAGTAGGGGGCAACGAAGAGTCACCGGGAAAATAGAGCGGGCAGTATTTCGAAGCACCCCTGGACACATGGGAACCTGTGTGAGCCCCACCCTCAAGTGGCCCCATCTTCCCTTGATGTTGCCCTGAATGGTGCTCTTCCATGTCATGTGGAAAAGCAACCTTCCCCCTTATGCTGGGTTCTGATTTATGTGGCTGTTTTGAAGATCAAAACTTGAACTAACGCTCCCGAGCTGGGAAACCCTGCCCAGGCCTCTGTGCTGGACTCAGCTGTCACACCGCATCATCTCTGTCCCACTACCCCCGGGCAATTTGGCCCTATGTCCAGAAGCAGCGGCTCCAGGGTGTCGCCATCTGTCAGACCAGTGAACTGAGGGAGCTTCTCTTCAACTTTCCCTCCCTCGTATCAAATGCAAGCACCCTCTCAAAACTTAGGCAGCTTGAGGCGCTTTTCAAGGACAATTCTTGGCCCCAGCTGTAGCTCTGACCTGCTCCTTCTGTCTGATATTTTCATGCTCTTCCCCATCACCTCGGAGGGAGGGTCTAATCATGCCATGTGGGCAGCACTTCCTAAGTTTCTCATCGTTACGGTCTGGGGACTCCAAACATTCCATGCTCTGTCTTGCCTTTATGACTTTATATATTTTATTCCTTCCTAGAATACTTTCTACTCCTACCCCTTGATTCAAGAAACATTCCCTGAACTAGCTGGGCACTTCCCTGAGTACCAAACTAGTTTAAGTGCCACTGTCCTATAAGCCTTTGCTCAGCATCAATTTCTTCTCTTGGGGGACAGCCTTGATCACTCTCTCTCCCCTTTATACCTCTTTCCCCTTTTCCTCTCAGCCCTGAATTAGGGGCTCCTCCTCTGCTCCCTCAGACCCCATCATGCACTCCTATTACAGCATTTATCATATATTCTCATTGCCTTCTCTGTCATCCCCTTTTCGGCCCTAATTAGTTCCTAAAGGGCAAAGATAGAGTCTTGCTCATCCAGCAGACTATCTGCACGTAGAAGGCCCTCAGCAGAATTTACTAAATGTGTGCATAAATGAATGATCAGTTTTAATGTATTTTTGAAATCACTTCCTGGTGAGGGATTGACTAAGAAGATATTTCTGGAACTGGGAAAACAAACCAGAGCAATTTAGTGTGACTTTAATTTTAACCTGACCTTGAGGCTCTAAGCTGAATAAACAAAAGATGAAAAACAAAATATTGGAATTAAGAAATGGTCATTTTCTCTATGTTTCAAGTTTTAAAAATTTCATGCAGTTTTCAGAGACAGAAGAGAAAAAAAGAGAGCTGTGAATTTTATCTCGTCTCCGGGGCAACAAAATGAGTAACGTTAGAGAGAGACAGAGAGAAATTGAGACAGAGTCTCAACAAAGGGAATTCGCTGTTCCAACCAAAAGTCATTTGAAAAGAAACAAAGACTTTTCCCAAAGTAAAGGAATCAAAACCAAAATAAAAGGAAATGAGGTAGATTCCCTACACATAATCCTCTGTCGGTGAAGGTCGAGAAGGCGATGGCGAAACAATGGGAATTTTATGATTGTTCAAGCCTATTGAGACACAGCAGTGCAGCTTTTCTGACGCTTACGGCGGGGAAGAAATATCAAGTCAGAACTGTATACATAAGCCATTTCCCACAGCCTGCTGAGAAACTCGAGCAGCGGGGTGAGGTGTGTGAAGGAATACGGTGACAGGATTTCCCTGAGAAGGGCTGGCAGGGGAACAGAGCTGCTCTGATGGATTGTGATGGATTGCCCCCCTCCCCCTCGCTTCGCTCTCCTGCCTGGAGCGCTCTCATTTCGGCTCCATCAGGAGCAAATTTCAGGTCTGTTTCCGGCATGGTCGTTGCCTCCTGATGCTGGCCCTCTGAGACTCAGTCGTTGTCATGGAAACAACCATTTAGACAATTCATCTGAACAGGGCCTTGCTGAGAGGGCGAAGAGGACCCAAATCACCTCGGTGCAGGAAGGCTCTCAGTCGGGAGCCCAGTGTCATGGCTCCCGTAGCGGTCATGGCGACTGGTCACGAGGCTTCCCAGAGCGTTCTCGGTTCAATCACCATTTCTCCGTGTACTCAGAAGACATTTGTTTAACTGCTTCGTAAGTGCCCACAGTGTGTGACGTCGACAGAAATGTTTCTGGCTCCTCTGACCGTCAGGGTCCTCCCAAAGTGTCTGGCTCCCACATTGGGTCATCGAGTAGTCTACAGCCATCCATAGCAGGCCTCTCCATTTCCAGTACTTTCTGTCCCATTCTGGCATCGCTGAGTTCTTGGGCCCTCAGAGCAGTTCCATCTACAGTAGTGCCCACAACCTGGCAGTTAGACCACCAGCACCCCACGTCGTAGCAGGGAGGGGAACCCATAGGTGCAAGTCTAGTTAGGGGAAGGTATAAGGGCCGTCGGGAACAATAGCTGGCTCCGAAGGTCCGTGCGTTTTATTCCAAGTGAGTGATGTGAAGCCATTCTGAGGACCTCCTCACTAAAAACCAGTGAGACAATGCATTATGCAGAGGCAACTGGTCACAGTCAACACAGAGAATAACATCTAGTAGGACTGTAGGTTGGGGTCCTTTAGCACCCCCAAATGACACTGGAGGCAAAGAGTATTGCATATCTCAAAAGCCACTGAAGGTCTTGTTTTATTGGTGTTCAGAATGACACCCACATGTCGTCAAGAGAAGCTAAATATATATGCATATATACACACGTAGTTTTTAAATGTTTATTTTTTGAGAGAGAGAGTGAGAGAGCAGGGGAGGGGCAGAGAGAGAGGGAGACAGAGGATCTGAAGCAGGCTCTCTGCTGTCAGCAGAGAGCCCCATGTGGGGCTTGAACTCATGAACCGGAGATCATGACCTGAGCTGAAGTCAGACGCTTACCTGACTGAGCCACCCAGACACCCCTATGCACATATGTTTTAAGAAGGTGATGTATGTAGTATATTTCAGGAAGATTTCCTACCAAACTGATGACATTAGAAAGGGAAAACATCAGCTCCATGGAAAATTAAGTTATGTGAACTACTGTGTGTGTTCTGGTGGTGTTCTATGCTACTCCAACTACTCTCTAGGAGGAGTTCCAAGCCAATGGAGTAAGGGTTCTTACACATGGATTCTGCAGAAGCTCTGCCAGATGGCGAGGGGTCCTTGCAATCACCTATTGTGGTGGTCCTTACATAATTATTGGCCTCGTCTGTGCTGAGAGCGTGGAGTGTGCTTGGGATTTTCTCTCTCTGCCCCTCCCATGATGGCTTTCTCTCTCTTTCAAAATAAATAAATACACTTAAAAACTTTTGTTTTTAATTACTGGCCTTGGAGCCCTTTCTGCAATGGAATCTTATGCAGGACCCTCCCCCTGACCCTTATGTGAAAACCCCTCCCTCTGCTAGCATTCGGGGAAGGAGCTGTAAGAATGACTGGTTTCAGGTGCAGGTAGTATCTTAGTCTGCTCGGCCGCCATAACAAAATACCACAGACTGTGTGGCTTAAACAACAGACATTTACTTTCTCACAGTTCTGGAGGCTAGAAGTCCAATATCAAGGTGCCAGCATGGATGGTCATCTTCTTGGCTTGTAGACAGCTGCTTTCTGATTGTGTCCTCACATAGAACAGAGAGAGACGGAGAGCTGTCTGGTGTGTCTTCTTACAAGGGCACTAATCCTATCATGAGGGCCCCACACTTGTAACCTCATCTAACCCTAATTAGCTCCCAAAGTTCCCATCTCCAGAAGCTATCACACTGGGGGTTAGGGTTTCAACATATGAATTTTGGTTTGACATAATTCTATCCATGACAGGTGGGAATGAGGAGGTCTAAGGAGGTCCTGTGATATGTGTGGGGTCCTATGGCTCATGTAGGCAGATGGGGGACTCACAGGTGATAATGTCTAATTCAGGGCTCCTTGCCTTTTAGCACACAGCTTCACATTTTGAGTATCTGCCATAAGATCTTGGCTTCTCAGGCTGTTTTTGTTGTCGTTGTTGTTTACTTATTTATTTTGAGAAAGAGAGAATGAGTGAGCAAGGAGGGAGAGGGAGAGAGAGAATCCCAAGCAGGCTCCCTTCTGTCAGCACAGCGCCTGATGTGGGGCTCAAACTCATGAACCGGGAGATCATGACCTGAGCCGCAACCAAGAATTGGTCACTTAACCAATTGGGCCACCCAGTGCCCCTCAGCCTCTTCTGTACTTTTGAGAATTGAGCGGGTTTAAGGAAGGCTTTCTGGAGGCTACCTTTTCTAAAACTCATCAGGAGCCATATTAACAATTTCATTAGAAATAGCTATCATATCTAGAGGCTTGACTAAAGTCAGCACTGTTCTAAGAAGTTGCATACAGTACCTCATTTAACCTTCATGATTACCTAGGGTAAAGGTACCCTTATCCCTTCTCCAGTTGATAGAGAGAATACAGAGATACTATGTGATTACACAAGGTCACACAGTCAGTAAGTGGCATAGCTGGGGGTCAGTCTGGCTGTGGAGTCTGCACTCTTAATCAGCACAGGGATGAAACAGACAATACCGTAGTTAGGAGACAGGCAGGAGTAACCTTTCCTCTGGGCTGAATGTGCTGGAATAAACCATCTGTCCCCTGGTCAGGGCTGGGGCCAGCACATGAGGTTGGTTTTGTGAGAAACTGTAAGTGTGTCTGACATATGGCTGTTTCCCAAGCTGAGAACTCAGGCACAGACTTGAATCCTCTGCTTCTTCCAATGCCAGATAAGGAAACAGACAGCCTTACTAGAGTCATAATCCCAACTTCCTCTTTTCTAAATGGAAAGAGGTCAAAGATCTCTTTTCTAGGCTCACAGGATAAGGGACTAAGCAAGGCCACTGCACAGGACCACGTGGGATAGGATACCATTTTGAAATGAATTAGTGAGTGCTGCTCTCTCCTTTAGGGATGGTGAACTCCCCTTCCTCATGGTGGAATTCAGTAGTCATCAGGGACGTTCCACACGCTGGGTGTCTGACAGCCTAGAGACATGAGCTGTGCTATTGGGGTTTACATCAGACATTGGTTGATGTCATTCACTCCCAGGCCCTTTATCATCAACTTCTTGTTGGACGGCCCATGCACTGCACTCGGCACCGCAGGAGGGGGTCGGGGCGTGAAAGAGTGAAGATATGTAGGGGTAGCGGGGAATGTGTTCTACGGCCAATAGGTAAACAGTGTGCCAGATCTGGGAGTTCTGTTGACAAGGGTTCACTCTTGGCTCGTCACTGGGTTACTTTGGGCAAATGACTTCACCTCCCCAAACTCTGGCTTCCTCACTTACAAAATAGAATAACTGCATTGCAGGTTGTTGTTTGAATGTATTGAAGGTGTCTACCATCTGATCAGGTCTCAGTAATGTTAGTTTTTTTCTTCTGATGCCACAGGTTGTGTGCTTTTATTTAAAGAAACACAATGCGGGGCGCCTGGGTGGCTTGGTCGGTTAAGCGTCAGACTTCGGCTCGGGTCACGATCTCACAGTTCGTGAGTTCAAGCCCCGCATCGGGCTCTGTGCTGACAGCTCAGAGCCTGGGGCCCGCTTCAGATTCTGTGTCTCCCCCTCTCTCTGCCCCTCCCCTGGTTCATGCTCTGTCTCTCTCTGTCTCAAAAATAAATAAACGTTAAAAAAAAATTTAAAAAAAAAAAGAAACACAATGCTTCTGTTACCGTTTAACTGATGTCGTATTTTCTGGTGGATTGTTGGTTTGCTTTTGACTGTGATTCTTTTTACAACTGAGATGCTTTCATGTTTCTGGGTAAAGAGCAGAAGTTAAGCCAAGGAAGGAGCAAAGCTGGGTTTAAGGATAGTCACAGAAAAGTGAGGACCACCCATTGGCAGAAAAGAATCACATTTTAAAAAGAAAGAAAGAAAAAAAAAAACTATCCTGGGGAAAAACTGCATTGAAGTTCATTCTATTGTCTCAAGTTTTGGAAAGCTTTTAAAATTATTATTTTATGTCATGTTCTCAAGTACAACCTCCACAGAGAATCACCGTCTCCTAGAAAGATTCAAACACGTGAAATGAGGGAATTAGAAGATCAAGACAATAGCAAATAATCACTCACCAAAACGAGAACAAGGAGAGAAAAGCATCCTCAGAAACTCAGCCTAGGGGCACCTGGGTGGCTCAGTCGGTTGAGCGTCCGACTTCGGCTCAGGTCACGATCTCATGCTCCGTGGGTTCGAGCCCCGCATCGGGCTCTGTGCTGACTGCTCAGAGCCTGGAGCCTGTTTCGGATTCTGTGTCTCCCTCTCTCTCTCTGACCCTCCCCCGTTCATGCTCTGTTTCTCTTTGTCTCAAAAATAAATAAACGTTAAAAAAAAAAAAGAAAGAAACTCAGCCTAAGATTTTAGGACAGATTCTGCTCGAGTTCAATATTCCCTTAACAGACCAGGTGACAGAGTTGATAAGCCGCACACGGGGAGTTTCAGAATTAAAGAATTATCTTTTACTCTTCTTTCCTGCAGATCTTAGTTTCAAAGATGATTTTCTTGCTAACTCTTTAGTAACAGGGAGCAGCTGATGTGTTACGCTGTTTCTCTCCTACGGGAACATGTACTTTGCAGGCAGAGAAACACACACACACACACACACACACACACACACACACACTCATGCACCATGCAAGTGAACAGATGAGGGTGAAAACGTCGTGACTGGCTATGAAAGAAATCTAGGAAGTTACCCGTGGAAATGAAGCACACAGATTTAATTTGATATTGATTTCAGTTTCAGGAGGAAGAGACTGCCCTTGCTGCTAAACATGGTGTCATGCAGAAACCTCTGTTTTCTCATTCTGACTGGGACTCTCTTCTCCTCCCAAGAGCTCACCACACGCACGTGTCTCATACTGAGGGCATTTTGAGGGAATGTTTATTCATTCTAAGGCGATGAAGAGTGGCACAGAAAGTGCATTCGGTCAAAAGCACCACTGTGCAGTGATCAGGAAATCTCAGGCAGATGAATTTTCTGAATAAGATGCTTTTCTTTCCTATCTCATCAGAATCTTCTCTAACAGACCTGTCGCTTGTTCTTAACAAATGATTTTTGAGAAGCAATCCCTCTGGCTTTGCCCCCTCCACCCAAAGGGACTATAAGATAACCAATGTCTGGATCAAACACTGGGTTAACTATTTCTGGTGCGTGTTTTCTTGTCAGGGTTTGAAGAAAACGACATCATTCAGGGCCATGCTTGCCTCACGTGGCATCTTCCCGTGTCTCTGTCGGGACAAACACTCACCCATTCATCTCCTTGCTGCCTGACCACCGGAAAACAGTGTGACTGGCACATAAATTGTGCCAGGCGAGGGACAGGTGGGTTAGCTGAGCTTGGGGCCCTGCCAGCCCTCCCATCATGTAATAAGAAAGCTCTCAAATAAACACCATATGATTTAATTGAATCTGAGCTAGGAGATACGGTTTTTACAGAAACTAATTACGGCAGGCAGCCCAACATATTAGTGCAGTAAATCTCGCCCATGTCAAGCCCTTGAGCTGTTGCCACGCTGGCTTATTTTCTGGCTCTCCCTCTTCCCATGCTTCCTAGTTGTTTTTTTTTTTTTTTTTTTTCCAATGGGTTTCTTCCCACTTATTCTCATCACTCTATCTTCTTTGCAGCATGTTGAGACCTTGAACAGGGGTTCAGCACTTGTAGCCCCGTGATTCCTGCTTCAGGTCGATAAACATATGTGGTTCTGTGGATGTATGTGTGTGCACACATGTGTGCATGTGTGTGTATGCTGGCCTTTCTGTCTGCGACGGACGTGACGATTCAGGATGGAATGGTATAGTAAGTCACTATGGCAGGTGGGGCTAGGGAGCGGGGGCAGTGGATAAAAAAAATGATTCAAGCTTCCTTCCTTCAAATAGCTTGGCATGGGTGATTCTGGGGGAGGTAGTGTCGGCTAAAAAAGGGGAAGAGGAAAGTTGTGTAAACAAGTAGCCTTGGAAACATCAGGCAGAATGAGGTACAAGCCATGGATCATGAGAGTGAAGACGGAGGAGTTTAATCCTGACTAGGCTAAGCAAGCGTTCACTTCCTTCCATCCGTCAGTTAGGAACAGAACACTTGACTAAGTATTAGGAGTGAATGAACTCATAGTTATTTTGTTACTTAGTTAAGAAGTCTCAGAGTTTGTTCAGTCACTTGGTTATCCTTCCGTGCTTTTTCCGTCTTTCTCTGCCATCCTCAGAGTTAACGGCTTTTGTTCTCATGCTTCGTGATCTGAAGATGGCAGCTGCAGTTCCAGACATTGCATGAGCATCTCAAGCTTAAAGAAAGAAGAGGCCGGGGCAAAAGACCTTCTTTTTATTAGGCTCTAGATTTCTGGACTTTAAGAAATAAGCTTTTTTTCTGAAGCCTCAGGAAAATTTCCCTTATATCCCCAGTGTCTGACCACATAAGGAAGGACGGGAAGGTATCTAGCAAACGGGAGTGAGAGGCCATGACTCATTTCTTAGGGATGGATGCATTGTTACTCTACTAAAATCGAGATTCTGTGGGAAAGGGGGAACGTGACTGGGAATGACAGCTGGGTTGGTCAACCTGTGGCATCTGTCACTTTCTTCTAGTATATTTGAGAAAAAGGATATTTGTCTTACATCAGCTACTGAGCCGGGCCCTGCACTCCACCAGCAAATGCTCCTTGCATTAACACCCTTCTTTGACATTTGTTTTGCTGTTGGTCATCACCATAATTCAGCTACAGTTCTCTTGAAACAATACTGCTTCCCCTATACAGGCCTACCCAAAGGATTTCAGATCAGACAGAACTGGGTTCAGATCCTGTCCCAGATGTACCACTCACTAGCATTGTTGCCTTGGGCAAGTTACTCAATCTCTTTGCTCAGTAGAAACGTGCATAATGACTTGTATCTCATTGAGTGGCTACCAGGATTAAATAACGAACGTAAAGTGCTTAGCACCCGTGTCTGGACCAGAGGACTGCTCAATAAATGGTAGTTGTCTCTTTTCTCCACATTTAAAAAGATAATAATAGCTAACACTTACTGAGTGCTTACTATATACCTAGCACAGTTCTTAGTGCTTCATGCCAATTTAACCCTCACAGCAACTCAGGGAGATCTGTGCTGGCATTCTGTTTTTTAACAGCTAGGCCATGAGAGAAAAAGGGATATTTGTCTACAATTCCAGAGATAGTGAGAGGCAGAGATAAGATTGAATCCATGCAGTTGGTCTTGAACCTGGGCACAAACCACTATGTCTACTTCCTCTTGCACACAATGTGTCTTTCCTGAAAATGGGTTCACGCTAGGACCAAAGCTGCCTATTAGGCAACGGACACTGCACAACGGGCAGCCTGAATAACCACAGTTGTGTGTGGTCATGGAGAACGGTGGGCTTTTCCAAAGCTAGGTGCCGTCTGAGGAGATGGCACAGTGGGAGAGCAAGGCCACACGGGGGTGTGAGGCATAATGGTCAGCACTACACATCAGGCTCTACCCTGCCAACAGTTTCCTCGCACCAGTTGTTAATCTGGTCGGTCTCATTGTGCTGTTACAGTATCCAGCTCCCTGTGCGTGGAGCGGCTCTCAGAGAGGCAGGGATTGGAAATCTCCCACCTCCAACAAACAACAAACCCTGAGCAGTTAGATTATTTTCCAGATGGGAACCATCAAGAGAGTGAAAAGATCAATATCAGAACCCAGTAGCACGAAATCACTTTGATATTTTCCCTGGGCACAGCTTTTTTAATGGCAATATGGAAGAGCAGTGTTTTATGGAGGAAAATGGCCACCTTTCCTCTGGCTTCTGAAAAGCCTCCTCGGTCACTTTGAAGGATTCCGACCCACGGACATGGACTGTAGCATGGAAACTTTAGTTGCCCACGGAGCTCTGGAGCTCAAGCACCTTTTGGTCGGAGATCCCAGAAAACAAAGGGAGAGAAAAGTTCTGAATGGAAACTGAATCCCTGGTCTTCTGGCTATCCTAAGTTGAAGTCGTTTCAATTTGATTTTTGGACGGTGATATGTTTTTCTGTAAGGGGACCATAGACCCAAGCATCAGTGCCTACATTAACGTACTTTCTATTAAAAGAAGCGGATGAATCACAAAGCATGCTGAGAAGGTGTCTGATAAGGACAGAGCATTTGTTGTTTTTCAAAAAATGGGAATACGCCGCAGCCCATGAGGTCAGACGGAGGGTGGTGGGATGGTGAATGTGGAGGTATGTAACAACTGTCCTCTGAGGAGAGAGATTCCTCTGTACTTGCCCTCACTCCTTTGTTGTGTTGTTTTGTCGCCTTTGGATTTTGTTTGTTTGAGTAAAGGAGGAGCACCCACAATAATGGGCCAGGAAGTGAGTGCAGCTGAGCAGCACAGGCCTGCCTTGAAACATCTCTGCATTGCATACAATGAGATGCGAACTTTTTACATGCCAGGCGTAAAATCACTTTCTTTACTCAGGCCTATCTGAACATTGCTAAACTCTAGATAATGACAAATTTATCATTTTAAAAGTGAATTCCTGGTGCCTTATGTCACATGATTTCACAGTCACCACGACTGGAACTAGGATTAGGGAGATTTTTAGTGCTATCCTGATTTTACAAAGGAAACCTGGGCTCAGACAGCCAAATGACTTGTAGTGGGGGAAGGACCTGACTTCTCATCTTTGGAAACAAATCCTACCACACCATCGGGCTCTTTCCTTAGTGGTTGGGAGTTTGCCCCAAGTTTTCCTTGGGACCCACATTCACAGTGCATCCAGAAGTTAGTGTCCAGCAGAAATGAGAATGGAACCATGGATGTTCTGGGGCATCAGCTTGCTTCTTCCATAGAGTCAGAGTCACAGGTAGGTTCAGAAGGACTTTGAGGATATCGTGGCTTATTAGGAGGAACGGGGGTGGAGTATGTCCATATTCTAGACTCATAACCATACTGACCACTGGAATGGACATCAGAAGTTTCCCAGGCTAGTTCTCATATATAAGGAAAATGCAACTCTAATTCTGCACCCAAGTCCAACGTGTGGATTTTCCCCCACACCAACCATCTGGGTGTCATACAATTCAACTCAGTTCTGATACTATCTACCTAGAAATAGTGTCAAATCCCACAGGTTAAAGAATCAGTCCTACAAAACTGCCCCTTCTTCAGTTGCCAATCATAAGTCTAGATTGTTACCTGTGCTTCTGACCAACTGCTATAAGTTGGAGGTTCAAATGACCTCCTTACATTTGATTAATTTGCTAGAGTGGCTCACAGAACTCAAGAACACTTATAGATTGCTTATTAGATTGCTAGTTATTAGATTACTTGTTAGATTGCTAGTTCATTATAAAGGGATATAATTTAGGAAGAGCTGGACAGAAGAGATGCACGGGGCAAGCACAGGGAAAGGGCACAGAGCTTCACCCATGCCCTCTCCAGGCACATCGCTTTCCCTGCACTGCCAGGTGTTCACCAACCCAGAAGCTCTCTGAATCCCATCCTTTAGTTTTTGTTTTTTTTTTTAATATTTATTTATTATTAAGAGAGAGACAGAGACTGAGTGAAAGCGGGGGAGGGGCAGAGAGCGAGGGAGACACAGAATCCGAAGCAGGCTCCAGGCTCTGAGCTGTCAGCACAGAGCCCGACATGGGGCTTGAACCCACAGACCATGAGATCATGACCTGAGCTGAAATTAGAGGCCAACTGATTGAGCCACCCAGGTGCCCTACTATAAGTATGGCACCTTATAGGTGCCATGTAAGTATCTGGCATATAAGTATCTGGCATATAAGTATCTAAAAAAGATACTTTTATGACTCCCATCACTTAGGAAATTCCAAGAGTGTTTAGGAATGGGACAAAAAGCAAATAATTTATTTCATATTAGAAATCACAATATCACAGAGACTCAGAGAGGTGAACTGACTAACCTAAAGCCACACAGCCAGGACAGAGCAAGCACTTGAGCTTGGATCTCTCCCCAGTGCACTTTTCTCTGTTCCTCACTGCCTAACATTTTGGTTCCTTATTGCTGGCTGTAATTTGTGGACCAAAGAAGTGATTGGTCTAGGAGGTGGCTGAGACCCAGGTTCGAATTCCAACGTTTTTTTTTTTTTTTTTTAATTCAAACTAGTTAAAATACAGTGTAGTCTTGGCTTCAGGAGTAGAGCCTAGTGATTGATCTCTTACATATGACACCCAGTGCTCATCCAAAATAATGCCCTCCTTAATGCCCATCACCCATTTAACCCATCCCCCCACCCACCTCCCCTCCAGAAACCCTCAGTTTGTTCTCTGTATTTAAGAGTCTCTTATGGTTTGCCTTCCTCTCTGTTTTTTTCTTATTTTTCTGTCCCTTGACCTATGTTCATCTGTTGTGTTTCTCAAATCCCACATATGAGTGAAATCATACGATAATTTGTCTTTCTCTGACTGACTTATTTCACCCAGCATAATACACTCTAGTTCCATTCATGTTGTTGCAAATGGAAATATTTCATTCTTTTTCATCACTGAGTAGTATTTCACTGTGTATATACCACATCTTCTTTATCAATTTGTCAGTTGTAAGGTGGCTGTATACCTGAGAGTGGCATATTTAAGGCAGCAAGAAGAATGAATGGCAAGGTTTGTGCTCACCAAGATTATGCCTTTTTCTTGGAAAAAATTTATTCTGGTAGCAGTATCCAGGAGTCCACTGCTTGCATTCTATGGGCAAAATGGGGTGATCTGGCTCTGTCTAGCTGCAAGAGAGAGAACATTAAGCTGTGGCCTCTGTTGTGGGAGGTAGTGAAGAAGAAGGGGATGGGACATGGTTTATGGGGGTCAGTCAACAGTGAGGTCACACCCTGAACTTCAGGGAACAGAAGGATGGCACGCAGTCTATGACTCAGCCTCATGTGTAACCCAGGGAAGCAGTTTTCCTTCTTAAGAACCAGGTAAAGGGTGCCCAGGAGGGTCAGTCGGTTAAGTGTCTGACTCTTGATTTCGGCTCTGGTCATGATCTCAACGGTTTGGGAGTTTGAGCCCCACATCAGGCTCTGAGCCTACAGCACGGAGCCTGCTTGGGATTCTCTCTCTCCCTCTGTCTCTGCTCCTCTACTGCTTGTGTTCTCTCTCTCTCTCCCTTTCAAGATAAATGAATTAAAAAAAAAAAAAGAACCAAGTAAAATTGGTTCAGGCCTCCATTTCTTGGCAGTCCCAAGGTTGTTTCCAGGATGTCTGCATATAAGAAGGAGGTTTATGGGCTCATGGTCACCTCGGGCATACGGCTTTGTTTGAGCTGTCTCTGTTCACTTGAAGACCCACTGCCTGGTGGGTGCTATTCCCGCTTTCCCCAAGTGAGCTAGGACGCAGACCTCAGAGGCTTTCTTCTCTTTCCACACAGCTCCCCAGGCTCCAGGTATGTGGATTTTACTAAGAAGTGCTTTTAGGGCTGGGTCCACTGACATCAGAGCCAAGGCAAAGCCCATGGAAGAAAACAAACTGGTTGCACCGTTGTTTCTACAACAGTTTAGTCAGAATCAATTCTTTTAACTGTGTTTTCTCCTTTTAAGCACACTGAGTCTGTTTTCTTAAAGACCTCTCTGTGCCATTGTTTGTGTGATGCTGGGTTCCCAGAGCGGAGGGGGTGTTTAATAAATTAGCTAAGTAAAAGGGAGGGACAATTGTGAATCAGGAAGCAAACACTCAAATAGCCAAGAGCTTTTACGCAAGTGTGGAATAAGAAGGAAGAACAACCTCTTTCGGTTAGCTAGGGTTTAAAAACACATTTTCCTCTGGAGTCTTTCATTTTCTCATGTGAAAAATTTTCTTATGATCATTTTGGTAGAAGGAACAGGTTTCAGTAAGAAACTCAGGTCAAGTCCCATTGGGTCAGTGGGATTTTGCTGATAAATAAATGAATAAAAATTTATAAATATATATTGAAATATTTATGTTTATATTATTTGTATTTATATTTTATAAGTATATAATATGTAAATATATAAATTCATACAATTTATAAGCATATATATAATATAAACAGATTTATCTACATATCTGCCTGCAGCTTATGTTATCTGTCCCTCTACCTACCCACTCTTCAGACTACATGTGCTGTCTTCCTGAGGTTGCTTTGGAAAAAGGAGCTCCAGGATCTCAAGCCATAAATAATGGCACTAAAGGTTTTTTTCTTTTCTGCTGAAGAATATGGGTCTGGAATATTCCCCTTGTATTTGCTGTGGGTCAGTTTCCTCGCGTGAAGAGTGGGACTGTCATTACACAGACCCGGCAGTGCCCTGAAGATTTTCTGACGGGTAATTTTCAGGCAGCTTGTGCAGGAAGCACGGGCTGGCCACGGTTTCGGGAAGTCAAGCTGTGATTTTGGAAAGAGAATCAGGGTAGGCACTGAGAGAATTTCACTGCTGATAGAATCTAGAGAATGTCTTTCTGGGACCAGAAAGGAAAGAAGCCTCCGGTTGTCAGTCCACTCTCATCGATGGGCCCGATGACTTAACAAGGTCCATTGGCTCTCACTTAAGGCTCTGATAGATTTCAGCTGCGTTTTTGGGGGGGTTGGGGAGAGAAGGACGAGGGAGGATGACGGGAGGAAATTAAGTACTTTCACCTGGGCTAATGTTGCCTCCCTGGGAGCTGTAATATGAGATCCCTTCTCAGAGGAATCAGAAGTGGAAGCAATAGTTTAGATTTGATAGTTCATCATCCTGCAGGTGGGAGCAGAGGGTGACATAGAAAAGTCACATGGGGCCATGAGGAGAGTGGGAAAAATTCATTCAAGATGTCCATTACCATGTGTGAAAAGTCAAGTTGCTTTCTGCCAAGTCACTTTGTATAATCTTCTAGAAGGGTATGTTGAACACTCTATTCAAACAATGCCCTGAATATTTTCATCAGTGGGTGGGGAGACTGAAGTTCCTTAAAATGGAAGAAGAGTCACCCCACCCCATTCCCATTTTACAGATGAAGAAACTGCACTTAGAGAAGACATTTGTTTACATGGCAGAAAAAGAGCTGAGAGAACCATTTAAATCAAGTTAAGCCTTGACTGTTGCCATTACTGCCTTCCTGCCTCTGTGGCTGGGGTTGAGGGGAGCACTAAGAGTAAATGGCATGCCAGGCTGACATCTCATCAGTGATTTATTTCATCAAGTGGCCTAAGCCAAACTGTTACAGCCGAATAGATTTACCTATAGTCTGTCTTGTCAGACAACTTTCTCCTGTTGTGTTCTGACTGCAGAGAACTATTTACCCTTCTCTAAAGATGGCATTTTCTTTGCTGCTTTTGTGCCCTTGCATATTCACTCTGTCTAGAATCACCTTCCTCATTTTTCTCTTCTAGGTTAGTCCCTATTCATTCTTTAAGACCTTTCTCCATGGCCACCCCTGCTCTGTGGTGGACCCTCCCAGGAAACCACTGATGCCTCCAGCATTCTATAATACCTGTGCCATAGCCCAGTCACCCTGGATGTTGTCAATATCTGAAAAGATACCTCAGTCTCTCCCTATCCTGTGTGTACAGTGGGGACGGTGACCCAGGCTTTTTTATTTCTGCAGACTCACACCTTAACAACGCCTGACACTTAAAATACATCTTACAATTAGTTATTTGATCAATCCCACCATTCTTGAAGCTGAAAAAATATCAGTGATGTAACAACTCCCACAGAAACCCATATTAATTCACACTCATTACGCGTAACCTTTTGAGGGAGTTGCTGGGAACTCACTAAAACAAAGCCCAAGACACATAAGGAGTACTGAGTCTTCCGGCAATTTACGTTCTGATTCTACTTTTTACTATCAGTACGTGTCAGGCCCTTTCCACCCACCACCTCATGTAATTTTCACAACTGCACTACCAGGTAGGCGTTAATATCCTTACACTTACTTTACATTTGGGGAAACTGGGGCAAAGAGAGATTACATGCTTAGCTCAAGGTCACAGAGCTCCCCAAAACGGCAAAGCCAGATTTGGACCTAAGGCTAAAGGTGGTGCTCTGGACCACTGAGCTGTATTACCTTTTAACACATCCACGACAGCACAGGTTTAAGTGGCACAACCATGGCAGGGGCGGAGAGCACTAGGATGGCCTGCCTCAGCCTGGGCTGAACAGTTTTTTCACCTGCAGGCTTAGAGTAAGAATCCCAAATGGGGTCAGCCCTGGGGGCTTGTGCTGGTGCTTAAGTGTTTGGGTAATTTCTCTGGAAAAGCACCCATGGGCCACCTGGAATCAGGGCATCTGTGGTGTCTACAATCCCTAGTGTCATTAATGAAGACCGGGTATGAAGGGCTTCACACACACACACACACACGCACACACACACACACACACACACACACACACACGCTCATTCTGCCAAACAATTGTTTACTGAGACCAAACAACAGAGACTCTAGAATCTGTCACAGTCAGTATCAGGGGAAAGGTCCAGTTTGGGGCCTGGCAAGAGGCAGCATTGCAGACTCCAAAACAATACCAGTAAGAACAAGCCCTGGGGGGCCCAATGCTCAGCTCCTGCCCTGTGTTTGCTCAGAATTCTGAGCAGAAGTTTGGGGTGGGAGGGCAGAGGTTTCCAGCCATTCTACCCCAGCCCTAGGCAATGGTCAGAGCCTGGGATTTGTCTGGGCTTTGCAACCCCGGAGGGCTTTGCTGCTTGCTGCAGACCCACGAGCTGCCAGGAGGCCCCAGAAAATGCTTGAGAACAAAGAGGCAATAAACACACTCTGAACCCTTTTCCCAACTGGCGCCATCCCAAACCAAAATGAGAAATGAATTGCTGGGGTAAGCATGCGTGTGTGTGTGTGTGTGTGTGTGTGCGTGTGTGTGTGTGTTTGTCTTAAGCTGATGGGAAAGAAAAGCTGTTTTAGATGGGAATAGTTTGGGCCATTTAAAGTTATGGTCACATGAATATGGCCAATTTAATTTCTATAATTCGGTCCTCCCAGAAAAGCTGCTGTGATAAGCTGTGAAATTTTAGCACCTCAAATTTTCACAAGTACTAACATTTCTGGGGGAAAGGTAAAGTGTTTGCTTAACTTGAGAACGTGTTTTCTGAATAGGGAAGCTCGTCATCATCCTTGTCATCATCTCATCCTTTATTAAGCACCGCTTATGACTTAGGCAATCTTCTGGAAGCTTACAGATATTGTCTATCATTTTCACAACAACACTGCTGGGGTGCCATCCTTGACTCCATTTTTTAAAGGACAAACTGATGTTGAGATAAACAACTTGTTTAAGATCACACTATTGGTACTTAAGCTTACGTCTTTCAGAGTCCAAAATCCATGCTATTTTTGCTATACTTTCTTGTGTGCAAATGTTTGTTATTACTAATACAATGTCCGAGGCCAGATCAATATTCAGCAGTTGGATTTGGGAATGACAGTTTTCTCAATGCATTGGCTTTTTATAGAGAACTTCAGGTGGGTGTGCTGTTGCCCAAACTGTGGATCCAGGAGGCAGCAATTGGATCCCATTTCTGGTTCTCAAGTACTTTTTCTGTTCTTCTCTTTGATACGCTAAATATGATGCCACTTGCCTTTACTGCTATTTTATAAGACTTGATGAATTCATGTCTCCCAGTTACTCCCACTGTCTTAGCCACTAAGTATCACACATTTTGCTAGCTGTTTTTTCTTTCTTTCTTTCTTTCTTTCTTTCTTTCTTTCTTTCTTTCTTTCTTTCTTCCTTTATTTATTTCTTTCTTTTTAATAAAGATCATATGTACTTTGCTATTAATTGAGATGAAGCTTTTGGAGGGGTCTAGGTGAGTGGCCTGAGGAGACTGGCCTGGTCAGCTCACCATCTGGAAAGCTCTTTGAGGTCTTCTTCCCACAAAGCGCTCACTACTAGGGAGTCATCGGCATGTCTAGGAGGTTGGTTGTCCCAGTTTTGTAAAGGAGGGTCAACCCCAGAAAAGCGTGGAAATGTGACTTGGTTCTTTTGGTAGCACATGTGGGTCTGAACACAAAAGTCACACTTCATATAAAATAATGGTAGTAAAATCAAGCACCTATTGGCATCCGACCTTTTAACAAAACAAAAACAAATAACAATGACCAAAAAAAAAACTTTCAGAACTTTTCTAATATGGTCATTTAACTAAAATAAATTTTAGAGGGGGTGCCTGGGTGGCTCAGTTGGTTAAGCATCCAACTTTGGCTCAGGTCACCATGTCATAGTTCATGAGTTTGAGCCCCAAGTCAGGCTCTGTGCTAACAGCTCAGAGTTTAAGTCTGCTTTGGATTCTGTGTCTCCCTCTCTCTCTGCCCCTTCCCTGCTTTCTCTCTCTCTCTTTCAGAAAAATAAACATTAAAAATAAAATAAATTGTAGATATATCTGTTAAATTGCTGAATGTTTGCCAATCCCCTGTGAGGACAAAGAAAAAGTACAATCGGTGGGAAGATTTATACTCAAAAATATTTCATATTGATCAGCACTGTTTTAAACAGATTTATACAATGAAACCAATAATCCTCACAACAATTACAATCTTTTTCAAGATAAGGAATCTGGGTGCACACAGAGAAGGCAAGTAACTGCCCAAACTCACTAGATGGTTCTTTGACTCCACTGTTCATTCTTGGTTCATTTATCCATTCACTAAATATTTATTGGCTATGATGTCTGGGTGCTATTCTGGACCCTGGAGGTGCAGCAGTGAACAAACCCAAAGGAGATCCCTGTGTCCCTAGTGCTTGTGTTTGAATCGGGGGCGACTCCCACACTGCAACTGTCACGTTTAGCATGACATCCATACCTTCTGCAGCTCTGGGCATGAAAAGTCCCACTTCTAAAATGGTGGTGAAGGCGGCATCTTTGTAGCCAGTGTTTGTTTCAGTAAATAGATCGTACACTGTGAGTTCCAGAGTAACAGTCATTGGGAGTCTTTCTCTTGTTTCACCTAATAGGGGTACAAGTGAGAGGGTGTCTGATAAATATTGGTCCTTTTTTGAGATTTATGAAACTATTGGTCCCTTGCTAATTAAGGCTTTTTGACTAATGGAGCAAAAACATGCACGTTTCAGTCAGAAAGAGAGGGACTCAGAAGGAAGGAGGGCCTGAAGCAGAGGCCTCAGCATGGAGGCCTTGGTTCGGTCCTGTGCACACTGCCGATTGCTTCTCAGGATTTGTGCTGGATTGGTTTGAGCTGCGTTCCGGGAGGGATGAGAACCATGGGGAGACACTCTCTCTGAGCAGCGGGAAGTCTTTCTCCCTTTGATATTAGCTCCCAGTGCTTCTTGCAATCTTAGCAACAAAGAGCACTGAGAGCAGGGACTCTAGCCCTTACCCTTTTCCCAGTTCTTCAAAGAACCGCCTCATTTAAGCACTTGACAAATGTTGAATGGGTAAATGAAAAGATCACAAGACCAAGGGTCATAATAGCTAGTCTCTGGTCTTAGTAAGTTAGCCCAGGTGCCCTAGGTCTCTGGGCCTCTGTATCCTCATCTGTAAAATGAGAAGGCAAGTCCCCTCAAACTCAGACAACTGCAGATGATCTCAATTCCAGTTCTTATTTGCAACGACAGATATGAAAAGCCTGTAACTTACATTGTACTTCTGCCTCATAGGGAACCTGATGCAAAAGTCCAAGTGGAGTCAGCTCTGACTTTTTGTAGAGTGCTGAGGGGCTGAAGCTTCTTTGTCAGGAAAGAGGAGATTTCATTATTGTTATTATTACATTTCATTATTGTTATTGTTATAATTACCGAACACTTTGAATTATTCTAGGTGTTGTGCTAAGTAAGTGCTTGATGTACATTTCCCCCCATTAATCCTTGAAACAGAATTATGATTTGGTCCTTTTATTTTTCTTATTTTATAAACAAGACAACCAAGGCTCAGAAAGGTTAATCAACTCAGGCAAGCTAACTCAGCACAAACTAACAAGTGATAGAGACACACATGTGCATGCATGTGTGTGTGTGTGTGTGTGTGTGTGTGTGTGCAGGTGTTGGTATCTCAGAGCAAGAGTATCTATTTTTCCTTTTATTTGTCTAACTCTGCAGTGGGACGGTCTGTCCAACCCCCAGAAGATACAGACTCCGGCAAAGATCCACAGCTGAAACAGAGCCCCTTCCTGTCAGACCTGCTCTCGTAGTCCGTTTGGGCTGCTATGAAAAATACCACAGACTGGGTGGCTTTTAAACAACAACCTTTTACTGGTCACAGTTCTGGAGAATGGAAGTCTGAGTTCAGGGTCCAGCGTGGTTAGGTGCTACTGAAGGCCTTCTTCTGGGTCATAGACTTCTCATTGTATCCTCACGTGGTGGAAGGGGCTAGGGAGTGCTGTGGGGTCTCTTTTATAAGAACACTAATCTCATTCATGAGTGCTCCCCCTTCATGACTTAAGCACCCTAAAGGCCCTACCTTTTAATACCAGCATCTTTGGAAGTCAGGATTTCAACATATGAATTTTGGGGGGACACAGTCAAACCATAGCACCTGCTTAAGCCAAGCCAAGGTGTAAGAGTAACTAGACACTTTCCACAAAGGCAAGGGAAAAGGAAGTACAAGTCCAAATCCTCACTAACTGACTTCTCCCGCACTAAGAGCCTCGGTGATCAGGGGCATCAGTGATCTGTTAAAAAAGAACTGAAAATGATTCCCAGAGGGGAAACTTGTTAAAACCTCTGAAAGGTTTTGTGATCCTTAATTCCAGTTGCTAAAATGCCTTTTCATAAAAAAGACAATTTCATTCAATTCTTAAGTCTGAAGATTATAATCTTCAGAGAGGGGCACATATTCAGGCATCCACCAGACCTTGATTTCAAAAGCATTTGTCTTGCTTTCTGTTAACACTAACAAAGCTGCCATTGATGAAAACCAAGGGCATTAAAACCCAGAGCACATCCACCACCCAGGGGGAATTAATCAGATGATTGCTTTGAGAAATGGGCCCCCTGTTGGGACACATTGGCTGGTCTCCTTAGAACATGCCCATGATTTCATTACAAACCACTCATCCCCATCTTGTGTAGAGACTCCTCTTTGGAACTCACACATACAAAATTGCCTCTGCTGGTGGGACAGCCTTCCTCGGACAATTCATTTGTTGTGCTGTTTCACAGAAGAAACATCATAAGCCAAAGAATGTACATCATAGTCTGGTGGCTAGGACACCTTGGTGAAGAGGACCCAATAAACTCACGGGGGATGATAGTGCCGTATTTATGTTAAGTGTGGGCACAAGGCTGCCTGCCAGTCCAGTTGCTACTCACAACACCTGCATCTAGTGTCATTGGAGAGGGCCTCCTGGCCTACCTACTAATTGAAATTATTATGCACCTTTTACCTGGGTTTTCAATCTATTTTTGTTTACGACTGTTGCTGGGTGTGCAAAGGAACTGCTAGTGCCTCATATTTGCCCAACCTTTGCTCTGCTGAGCGAGTGCAAGCCCGAGCCAGCCCCTGCAGGCCTCTGTGTACCTCATGGTCTGAGTTTGAGGGGATTTGAGAGCTTGCGTTCTCATTCTACACACAAGGATAAGGAGGCCCGGAGAACTTGAACGCATGGTCATGATCTCAGCTACTTATTATCAGAGTCAAGACCAGAAACTAGCTATCATGACTCTTGGTCTTGGGATCTTTTCACTTATTCAGTCCAACATTTGACAAGCACTTAGGCCAGTTCTTTGAGGAACTGAGAACAGGGAGAGAAAAGGGGGTCTCTGTCCAGAGGAGCCCATGGTGTTTGTTGCTATGATTGCAAGAAGCCCTGGGAGCTCACATCAAAGGGCAGGGGACCTCTGGATGCTCAGAGAGTCTCCCCATGGTGCCCACCCTCCACCTAATGCAGCTTAAACCAAATCAGCACAAATTCAGGATTCCACTGGAGAACAAG
The DNA here is from genome assembly GCF_018350215.1 of Panthera leo. Classification (NCBI taxonomy): domain Eukaryota; kingdom Metazoa; phylum Chordata; class Mammalia; order Carnivora; family Felidae; genus Panthera; species Panthera leo. Next base: position 26,300,708 of record NC_056679.1, read on the forward strand.
GTCAGAGTGACTTGGGCCAAGGGAACCAAGACAATGCCTTCTTATCCCTCCTGAGAGGAGAGCTGAAGAGCAGCCCCAAGTGATAACTGCGGGACTCACGGCTGGGCCTTGCCCCCGACACCAGCACCGGCTGGGATGAATCACACACCAGAGAACAACGGGGCTATTTCTTGAGGGTCATTTGTCAAGTTGACATCCCTGCCTAGAGTTATTTAGGGCTTTCTAAAGACACTTCTTTCCCTCCCTGTTGCAGGAAGCACCTGCGAGGCTGTTGAGTTGTGTTTTTGCTCAATAGCACTTTGATATCCCTTAAGGCCATCAATTACTCTTCTGTCCTTGCCGGTATGGGCTTTGGCTGATACAAAGATAGGAAAGCTTAGAGAGGATGATGAAGAGGAAAAGGACAGTGACTTCCTCTGGGATCTGAGGCCAGACGCTGTCTGGAGGTGGGCTTCTTGCTGATTTCTGTGGGGGCTCTCTAGGTCAGGACAGTCAGCATCCTTGGCTGGCTGGGCTTGGAACATAACTGCAATGCTCCCATGAGGCCACATCTCCCTCCTGGAGGAGAGCTATGCTCCTTGCCATCTACTTAGAGATGAGTGTGGCTAGAGCAACACTGATTCAGGTGCATGACTTCAGGGAGAGGGAAGTTGGAAAGGAATCAGAGGAGAAGAACAGAAGCAATCAGAAGACTTGGTGAATGAGCCTCTGAAAATGACTAGGGGAATCAGAGTTGTTGAGTCTAGGGAAGGAAAGGGTGAACTAAGAACCAGCTTTGATTACAGGGAGAATAATTGTGCAGAGATCAGTGGTCATTTCCACTGACAATGCAATGTGGGTTACAGATGCTTAAATTGCTGCCTGAGGATTTCTGTTCAGTGTGTGCTGGCCTGTCTGGGCTATTGCGTTGCTCTTATTCATGAGGTGGGGGTGCTCCTTCCTTGGAGATTTGCATGAATGAAAATGACAACCTCCCAGCTGGGCTGGTTTAGAGAAAGTCTTAATGGCACATGGATCTCTTCGTTTCAGTTCACACTGCCCAGCCGCCCAGCTTGAACTTTATGTCTCCGTCAGTTTGGCAGACTCTTGACTGGTATCCAGACATTCCACCCCTGCCTCCTCTAATCCATTTGGTACACTGGGGTCCCACTTACATTCTTTAAATTCATCATGGGTTATGGCAGTGTCCTGTTTGAAAAAACGTTTGTGTTCATTTATTCATTCAACAAATATTGAGCACCTATTATGTTCAGCACCTATTATGTGTCTGGCACTATACTAAGCTTTGTGCATATGACATGGCACAAAATGCAGTGCAGCCTCAAGGAGGTCACTCGGGAACCTGGGTGGCTCAGTCCGTTAAGCTCCTGACTCTTGGTTTTGGCTCAGGTCATGATCTCGCAGTTCGTGAGTTCGAGCCCCATATCGGGCTCCACACTGACAGTGGGGAGCCTGCTTAGGATTCTCTCTCTCTCCCTCTCTCACTGCTCCTCCCTCACTTTCTCTCTCAAAATAAATAAATTTAAAAATGTATTTTAGAAAAGGAGGTCGCTCAGTCTTTATATCCTTGTCCTGGAATTTTTTAAGGCCCCTACCATCCGGTTTTAACATGTCCTTCTAACTTTATGTCCACAACAACACCTTTCTCTTCTATCAGCTTGGTCTATTCACCACGCCCAGCTCATTCTGGGCCTTGCCTCTTGCCACTACTGATGCACTGAATATCCTTATCCAAAGCTAACACAGCCTCCCCTCCTTCAGGAGGACCTCTGTCATCACCTGGGTTTAGGGATTCTCCAGCACCTTAGCCCCTACAGTGCTCACTTAGCACTAGATATTTTCTTCCTGAGTACAGATGGCAAACTGGGCAGCTGCTGTGTCTACTATGACCACTTCCGCCCTCGCTCGCTGTGGGTAAGACCCAAGAGAGCTGTGACCACACGGACCTTGTCTCCCTATCCAAAGCTCTGCCGTGAGCTGTGGTGGGGGTGGTTGGCTAGGGCTTGCAGAGCATTCTACACCAGGAAGAAAAGGTTAAGGATATCAAATCTCTGAACTTGGAGGGAAAAAGGCTTTTGAGACTGTTTAATAAAACTACTTCACTTTACAGATGTGGAAACTGAGGGCCAGAGAAACTGATTTATCCAACGTCACAAAGTGAAGTTATAACAGAGTCAATCAAGTCTGTTTTCCTTGTCTGCTAAACTCTCTTGTCTCTATATAGTTTGGCAGTTGGAATCCTAAGGAACCTAACATTTCAGGATACACAGGAAAGAGATAGGAAATGTGTTAGTTTCTTATCTTGTCTGTCACAGACAGGCACAAATTTAGTGGCTTAGGCAACCCAAATTTGTTATCTTGCAGTTCTGTAGGTCAGAAGTCTGGTGTGGGTCTAACAGGGCTAAAATCTAAGTGTTTTCAGGGCTTCCTTCCTCTCTGGAGGCTCCAGAGAAGAATCTGCTTCCTTGCCTTTACAGTTTCTAGAAGCTGCCCCTATTCTTTGGCTCATGGCTCCCTTCTTCTGTCTTCAAGCCAGCAGTGGTGTGTGGAGTCCTTCTTACATTGTATTACTCTTCCTCTCATGCCTTCCTCTTCTAATTTGAAGGACCCTTGGGATTACAGTGGGCTTCCCTGGTCAATCTTCCTATCTTCAAGTCAGCTTAATAGCAGCCGGAATTCCTCTTTGCCACATAACATAACATATTCACAGTTTCCAAGGATTAGGATATGAACATCTTTGGGGGTTATTTTTCTGAAGAGAGTAGGAAAATGAGAATGAAGATCAACTCTTTCTCTTGCTTTCTTGACTTCCCGAATTCTTTGTGATCAGAAAAAGTTAGTATGAAGATATTCTAGGTCTCTGTATTCAACCTCAGGCTTCTCTTCTCAGCTGTGATCTGGTTAATATGGTCAAGACACAAAGAAAAGGAACAGAAATGCCAAAATTTATAGAAAAGGAGGCTCACAAATTTTGGCTAAAATGGGATGAGGGCCAGTAGAAGTCTTTCTAGTTTCTAAAGGTCTGAGAATTCCCAGGCTTGGGCTTACTCTGCTAAGGCTGGGTCGGGGCTCGGGGGGGGGGGGGGTTGTTTATATGAGATATTTGGATGGAATCCCCTACTACAAGCCTTGCTGGCCATTAAAATCAGTAAGCATGGGGGAGTGAGATAAGGTCCTGAACAATTTAAGGAAAGAATCAACCGATTGCAAGTTGGGATGGTTTCACAGACTCATGGTCTCTCAGAGTCTAAAGGACCTTTAGGAGTTTCTTTGTCCAGCCTCTCACCTAATGCAAGACCCTCTATAAGGTCTTTTACCACCCATCGTCACCCTTCTTTGTAAAGCTCTGGCAGAGATAAGAAATCTAGATTTCCTTAGATCTTCTCCAATTCTCTGAGTCTGTAATTTTTTGTGAATCCCAAGTTTTACCTCTAATTACTTCTTGGTGTTCGTAGGAAAGTCAGACAAACTGTCCCCATTTTTTCTCTGCCAGGATGGTAGGATATTGACTGTTGTTATATCTTTATGAAAAGGGTCTGAGAACCCTTAGAGTACCTGTAGTATTTAACTCTCACTTATGGGGCTATGAGGATAGGGAGGAAGATACAAGGGAGGAGTCATCTGCCAATAGACCTGGTGTCTTCACAGAGCTCTCTTTTCCTCAGATGCTATATTGACTCTTATTTAGTCTTCCTAGAACTCCCCCTCCCCTTTCCTCTGATAACAGACACATGCTATCCCCCTGACCACAGGAGACCCAGGAGAGCCCATCACATACCTCACATGTTTAGCCATAGTGAATGGGCCAATAAGCATCTAATCTTGTTTTTTTTGTTTGTTTGTTTGTTTCATTTTTTTTTGTTTTTTCCCAATCCACAGGGCAAAAGGCAGGAAAATCCTGTCTGCTCAGGTCATGAGCTATATATGAGGAAGTGAGCTTTTGCCCATGGCCATGTCCCCACCTCCATGGAGAAGCTGGTATGGGAAAATGGCATCAAGCAAGAGCAAAAAGGAGAGAGAATGAGAGAGTCCTGAGGATATCCCTCAATCCTCAAATGTCAAACAAGACATTTTTATGTCTTGTTTATATGAACAAATAAATTAGGCTTAAGCTGGTTTAAGATGTGTTTCTTCCATTTGTAACCCATGAGTCTGAATAATTTAGAAACTTTCCCAGTTTTCCTCTTTCCTAGAGATGCTGAAAAGTGAATGAAAGATCAGAAACTATTAGTTTCAGAGTCCATCTTGTCCGTGATGATCTGCAGAAGAGTCAGGAGGAAGACAGGATGGGAAATCACGCAGGTGAGAAAGATTCTTATGTGTGAGGTCCAGTGAGAAAGAATCCAAGGGTGATACATAGGGTCCCACTACCTTTGCTCTTTTGAACCTCAGCTTGGTTCCAATAAATTATGACTCACATAGATTCAGGCCAAAGTTGGGGTCCCAAAGTGAGTGTTGTTCTATTTTGTGGACATCATATTACTTGTTTGGTGTAAATCAGGGCTTTAGAGAGTACTCAGTAGATGCACTGGTAAGCACAAAGTTTGGGTGGCAGAGGGAGAAGAAAAGAAAGAAAAATCAGGGAAGGGGGGGGAAGTGAAAAATGTATCAGGAGAAGCAAGGAGAGAGAGAGAGAAAGAGAGATTACTCCATCAGCAAAATGCTGACTGAATATCTTGTACGTGTATAAGGTTGTGCTAGTTGCAACCTGTCATTCCAAAGCAATAAGCAGAAACCTTATTTGTGACGACAGACGCTAAGAGTTAGGTGTCTGGAGTAAGAAAAACTCACACCCAGGTATGAATGGCAAGCAGCAAAGTCAGTGGACAATTACTCATGAAGGCTGTGAAGGAGGGAACAAAATGAATGGGCCTGCGTTTAAACCAGAAGTTAAGTTAAAACATATGGAAGATGTTTTTTTGATATTCACTTAAAGCCTGGCACAGTCTACTCAAAGAGGCTGTGGCGTCTCCTGTAGAGGGAGGCTGTCGAGAATAGTTTAGACTGCCTCGTGGCTGCTTCACGAGCTTGATTACAGGCCTGCATCTCTGCCCGTCACATCTGCTTTTCAGTAACAGCAAGGGGGGAGGCAAGCTGTAAAAGGCTTTTGCATTTTTTTTTTTTTTCTGGCAGACTTAGTTTTTCATGTTTGTTTTGCAAAGAAAAAAAAATCTATATAGTGCAGTAAACAGTTGAACAAAATCTACACAAATTCGTCCAAACTTTTTAAATGCTCCCAGATTTGGATATAGTGTTTATTTATGTAGCTTGAGAGTCAGAATGGATCTGGAAGGTCAGGAGATAGCTGAACTTTTGACTCTGCCCGTCAGCTCACACAGTTTTGTGCATTGTTTTATCTTCAAACTGGGAAAACGAGGAACCATTCTTCAGCTGTATCTCTCTCACAGAGCCTTCCCTCCCGCCCCCCAGATTGTGCCATACCCCGCGAGCTTGAAAACAGCCCAGGAAGCCATCACACCATTGTGAAAGGACTAATCGCCACACAACACTTGGTTTTCCTTCCTGGACTGCGTCACAGGCCACGGCTCTGTGGTTCCCACATTGTTTCTGTCATCATCCCAAGGAGCATAACTCTTGATCCTGAGTCTGGGCAGGACAGCCTGTCTCAGCACGAGCTCTTATGTAAGTGGCTGTGGGGAGAGCTGGCAATAAACAAACATTTTTCCAGCCCTTGTTTTCTCTGCAGACTTGAAAGTTTTCTCTCTGGGGTTGCTGTTGCACTTCTGCAACGGGAAGGCGAATTCCCAGCTCAGAAATATCTTGCGCTGCATTTCTTGCTTCTAAAATCAGAACAAAGTGAACTGAAGTGTCCAAAGAAACTGAATTATTGGGAACGGGATGTTTAGATGGATTTCTCTAAAAGGGGATTTGAAGCAGCGTTTCAGAAAGCTCATCCATTTATCTGTGCTGCTGGTAACTGTTGGTAAATTACGTTGGCACTTCAGGGCCACAGATGGGGAATCAGAAGATGAAAGAACGAACCCGGTAATGTCTTCCAGGGTCAAAGTCAGACCTACTGTATGAACAAAGTACAGACATACGAGAATAAGGAGACTGAGTATTTGTAGAATCCTTTCTCTTTGGGCCGCTCCAAACTTAGAAACTCAAAGAAGGAACAGTTTACAATAGTGCCCTCAAAACACTATGCCTCTCACTCCCATTACTGAATTTAGTGGAAATCCCACCCAAGTAGGCAACATATTGCAGGGACCCTAACACAGGCTCCCAGCCCACTGGGGTTACCCTGCTGGAAGTCAAAGCAATTGCTTCTGTGGTTGACGCGGAGGTCACCTTTAAGGGTACATGGCTTCAGCTGCTTGTCTGAAGCGGTCATGTTTCCCCCTTCCCCACAATAATCTCCACTGGAAGGCTCCAGCCAAAATGACTGTGCTTTTAGTTTCCCAGCAGTGGCCAGGTGCTCGAAGGGCGCTCATTCCCTGTGCTGAAAGCCAAGCTGGTTTCTCCGTATCTCTGGGTAACTCAAATCATTTCACTATGAATTACCAAGTATGTTTGTTATTTTGGGAAATTGGTAGAGAGGGGAAGTACATCCAGAGTTTCTCTTAGTTTTCTTTGAGTCTACTGAGACTCCTGGGAAATAATTTATTGCCTGTAGCCTGGAAACATTGCTACACATTCAAGAAGCCTCCGCTCTGCTCATTGGCAAGCCTGGGTCTCTGGCCATATTAATCTCATCTCTCTCATCCTTGTCTCCACAACATCCATAGAGCTAAGATAGGGGTACCTTGGTGGTTCAGTCAGCTAAACATCTGACTTCGGCTCAGGTCATCTCACGGTTCATGAGTTTGAGCCCCGCATCGGGCTCTGTGCTGACTCAGATAAACATTAAAAAACAAAAACAAAAAACAAAAAACTAAGAGCCATCTGGAAAGGAAATAGCCTTCTTGAGGCCACTTGACTACTCACTGGTCACATGGAGTCAGCTACGTAATTTGTAGGGCCCAGTGCAAAATAAAAATGTGGGGTCCCTTTTTGAAAAATTATTAGGGACTTCAAGATGGCCAAGAGCCAAGCATTAAACTAAGCACAGGTCACATGCCCACGAAGGCACATTGCATGCAGCTTTTATTTGAAGTCTCTAGTTTTCAGAGAGGAGTAGATGGAGGAGGTAAGTGCTTCGAGGGCCATGTAAGAAAGCCTAAGGCAGAGTGACATCAGGGGGCTGCTTCTAACAGGGTACTCTGGGGAGTGTCTCGTGGGGTCGCTATGAATAACAGACACCATTCGAAGTACTTCCATATGTTAAATCCTTTCATATATACACTTACATATAAATAATTTACACCTACTAAATCATAAATCCTCTCAACAACCATATGAAACAGGAGCTATTATTTTCCCTTGCTTTGCAGATGAGGACACTGAAGCACAACACAATTTAAGAAAACAGTGATTGAGAGTTTGGGTCCTTTCTGATGCTAAATTTCTATTTTTCAGATCTGCTTGGAGCTGACTAGACCCAGAGGGCCTGCGTCATGCTAAACTCATGGACAACTGATTTCTATGCCACAAAACAAATTTATTCCCTACAGAGATGGTGTTACCATTCCAGTGAATGAAATATTCATTCCCGTAATCCAGGGGACCCCTTTGGGAATTAAGGTGCCTAGGGTGACTTATGAAAGAATTAGAAGGTTTCTCAGTGAGCGCAGAATCAAAACAAAGCTAATTGCCTAATCTCAAGGGAGGTGTCAACCAGACTAATGCAAAATCTGGGAAATCATCCTCCTCGTGCTTACTGCACTTCTTCCTGGTGGATGGAGTGCTCCTGTCTGCTGAACACAGGGTCTCTCTCTGGTGCCTGGTGTCATCCGGGCCACCTCATGCCAGGCCAGTTACATTACACTGAATGGGCTGTCCCTTTCCTTACGTTATTGTGTTCTCGTCTGGGATTTGATCCCAAATGTCATGATCTCAGCAGCAACTTATTTACACACCATCCCTGAGGATGCCCAATCTATAGAAGGCCTGCTGATTTCTACCAGTTTCCACTTCCCTGGGTGAACTGAATCTAGGCTTCTATGTGCTGTCCAAACTTAGCATTTGAATAGCTCTAAAGAGGAGTAGAATGGTAACATGTTAAAATGAGGTTATGTTGATTCCATCACGAATTTAAGATACGTAGGCCAGGCAGCTCCTTGGAGGTAACGTAACTCCCTATGAAAGCTCCTATCTGAGTGGCATTAAATAATTCAACAATGAAATTACACTCAGGTAGGTTTCAAGTGGGACTGAGGAAGGAGTCATAAAGTAAATGACTTGCATCATACGGGAATTAGTTTTTTGTTTCGTTTTGTTTTGTTCGTAGCCCTCCACTTGAAAGTTGTCTTCTCTTTGCCAAGCATCGGGGTGATTCATAAAACCATCTTCTGATGTAAAAGAGAAACTGCTACAAGTGATTTCAAAAGGCATCTTCTGGGAGCCAGTTTAAAGAGTAGCACAATCGAATTATGAAGATGATGACGGTGATGACTGTAAATAACATTAAAAATATTTTTATATATAGGTGACAAGCATTGTGCTAACTGAATAGAAAATATTATTTTTTAACAACCCTATGAGATTATTCCAATTTTACTGAGGGGAAAAAATGAGTTTGGGACCAGCAATGGTTATAAAAATAAAGGTAAAGATTCTTAAATCCTGAACTAAAAACAGTAAGAATTGGCTGCAATTGGAAACTTGTGATAGATGGAATAGATGGTTCCAGGCAGACCAACATGGGCTGAATACTTGTGGGGCACATGGGGGAAGACCAGAGACCACAACCAACCAAGCAATAAACATGGAAAAAGTCCTAAAAGGATCTGAGCAGGAAAAGGACCAGGTCAGGCATTCCCCTAGGTTAGGCCCACCTGGATAAGTCCTGAGATCTCTCACTGAGAGAGGATCCAAAAGCCTGCCGGGATCATTTACTCTTTGATTAGGTATGGATATGAATTGTAACTGACTGTATGTGTTCATTTATGTTCCAGTTAACTGCTGAGTAGATTACTTAGATGTCATCCCAAAGTGTGGATTTTGCCTTTCTTTCCTAATTTCTTTTGCTCCATTGTAGACTCCAGCTAATAAAATCCCCTCAATACTGTGAGGGGCCAAAGCAAGCTGATCCCCAGAGTCACTTAGTTTTCTGCTCCTCCCCCGGGATGTGGCTTAATCATATCCATTTGTAAAAGGGGAGCTGGTGGCTCAGAGGTACTCAGTAATTTTCACAGCTAGGTAATTCACAGCTGAGGGTTCAGATCCTGGCCTCATTCTCTCTGGCTCTTTCCCCTACAGTGGAGAGTCAGGCAAACAGCTGTACTTATACACAAGCTATCCACCAGGCTTATTCTTGTGTTCAGCGTGCCTGCCACTGCCCTGCCTTCTCGTAGCTTCCCCTGGCCTCCACACCAGGTACACCATCTCCTTTAGCTCATTGCTTTGCCTACTCATGTGGGGTTACTGAGAAAAGCAAGAATATGGCTGGGAGTTCTTACCCACACTTTCATGTTCAAAATCAATTCTTTGAAAGCAAAGTCAAAATCCAATAATAGTAATAATAATAGTTGTTCATAGTTAAAGCAGGAAATCAAATAGTGCTTCTATAGCATCTTCTATGTGTTAGGTACTGTTTTAAGTGTGGTTTATTAATTCACTTTGCCCTATATCTTCATCAAGCAGTGTGTGTGTGTGTGTGTGTGTGTGTGTGTGTGTGCGTGCACGCCCACGTGCGCACATGTGAAAGGATGCTAGAATTTCAGTTTTCTTCTGTTCCAGTCTTTGAACTTCTCAAAATGAATTTTAGCAGGGCCGGCCCGAAGTAGAATCTGATTCTAACTCGTGGCTCCAAAAATGGTCCCACTCTAATGTCTACCTCCTTGGCAAAAGGAGGGGCCAGACAGGACTCAAGGGTCTAAGGCGCATCCTGCATTCCCCCGGGCCTGGTCTCCCTGGGAGTGTTTCCCACAGTCTGTGGTTCCTTCTCTGCTTCCTTTTGCTTCCTCCTCTGCTACCACAAAGTCTTTCTTTTTCATCTTGAAGAGCCACATGTTAATTACCAAGAACACCAGCAGGGCCACTCTCCTCCGGCTTTCAGGACCAAAGCTTATGGGACACTTGTAGCTTTCCCTGCACCCCGGAAGGGTGGTGCCAAAGAGCCATGAGAGACACATGTGGGCAGTCAAAGGGTAGAATCTGGCTCCCAGGTCCAAAGACACACAAAACCAAGCTCTGTGCAGTAATTCCCCTCATAAATCTTGGCTTTAACTATAAATTATTTAGACTATCCAGTTTTACTTCCTTCTCCTCTCCCATCAGATTCAGAGGATTTCATACTTGAGAGAAACATGGAACCTGAACTAAGCATCATCAGCTTGATCACCTTTAAAAGTCTCTGGTTTCACAGGGGAAGCCAAGGATGGGGAGACGTGGGGGCAGGGGGTCCTGGAGGCAGGGATCAGAAGATATCTATGGATAAAAAAGGAGTTTGCAAAGCCAAAATTGCTTTGGACTTCATAATATTTAAGATGGTACCACCCAAATGAAACAAAAAAGGCTAGCCCACCTCACTGGGCTGTGATGTTATTGCCCTTAATAACTGTCCTGCGGGGTATACCTCCAGAAGTTTGAAACAGGAAATAAACAAGGTTTCAGGGGCTACAGCAAGACAATAATAACAGCTTTGGAGTGCAGCTGCAGCCACTTTCTGTGATTAGGTCTCTGTCCCTCCCTTGGCCTTGGCAATGGGTCTAGGGTGCTATTTGATCCCTAGGCTTTCATTCCACCCAGTTCAAGTACCTGCTTGCAGGCTTCTCCTGGCCCAGCACACAAACTTTAAATGACAAAGTAAAACACTGGCAGTGTTTTCCAAGGCAGTCCTGAGGCGGGGATTTCCCAGAGTTTGTTATGAGAGGCAACCTGCCTCCCAACCAAGTCGGAAAGAGCCAGGAACCAGGTGGAAAGCCATGAGTCAGGCCTAGAGAATTTCAGTTTCAACACCCACTCAGCAAGAGGCTGTTTAATTATACCTGTTACCTTCAATGTAAAGGTCACCCACCCTGTAGTAAATGATTAATTGCTGGCTGCTTCACCTACTGTTCTGATTCTAATCCCTTTACATTTCTGGTTAATTTTTGTTGGAAAACCGTGATGTACTTCATTTTCTTTTATGAAGAAAATGATAGCCACAGTTGATGATCAATTGGTAAGCAGGCTCCATTTGACAGGTCTTTTGCAAACAACTCTGTGTAGAATTGAAGGGTAGGGTTGGGCAGCATGGTACCCAATTTGTAGTTCAAGTTCTGCTGTAAGTGGCTCACCTGAGTCAAACATTCACTGAATGTTTGGAAATCAGTTGACTAATCATTATAAGCTAAGCAGGGAAGGAAGAAAATATGCAGGCTTCTAGAAAGAACATTCACTGACGTCACGCTGTGACTGCATTCAGGGTCTTCTAGCCCTCAGAGTGACTGACCCATGAAGATCAGAAGGTCCCTTCTTAGGACTTGTGTTAGGACGCTTAAGTCAAGGGTAACACTTAGCCCTGTCACACTTGCTGGCTTTCCTCTTGATGGCGATGGCCGAAGGGAAAGAAGAGAGTTGCCTAATTTGACCTATAACACACACCACAATTTAGCCCCTTCATTTCCCTCAAGAATATGATTATTAAGAGTCTAATTTGTTGGGGATTATTTTTAGGAGAAATGAGGGGAATGGGGGATTGGCAGATGGAAGGAGTGTCAAATACATTCTGATAATTTCTTCACCTTTTTTCCTATCCAGGACTCATTTAATGTCTATTGGAAGCTTGTAAATAATCAGAAATACGTCATATGTACCTGCATCCAGGAGATGACCCAGTTAGTTAGCTTACCAACCATGGGAGTATTTAAGAAAATTAAATATTTATTCAGATTAAAAATAGAAGTGGAAGTAAATTTAACAATTTTAAATGCTGAGAAACACCACAAACATTGTAATCCAACCCTCTCCCCACACTGCCAATAGCATACTGTTTCTAGTAACTAATTGCCTGGCATACCTCTATACCTTTTTGGCTATGTACTCTTTGATCACCTCTTCATATGACAATAACTTTATAGAACGAAACAATAGAAGGATAATGCCGGACCCAGAAGTCTTTCCTCCAAGATGGTTGATCAAAATCAATTTTTTAATAGTTTAAATTAAATAATTGGGATGCTAAACAATCTACTGACACAGGACATATTTGCTATTTATAGTACTACTTCTGGGGCACATGGGTGGCTCAGTCTGTTGAGCGACCGACTCTTGATTTTGGCTCAGGTCCTGATCTCATGGTTGTGGGATTGAGCCCCATGTCAGGCCCTGCACTGAGGGTGGAACCTGCTTAGGATTCTCTTTTTTTTCTTTCTCCCTCTGCCGCTAATTCCTATTCATGCACTCTCTCGAAAAAATAAATAAACTAAAAACTAAAAAATAAAGTATAGAATTACTCCTATAAGAGTTTGTACTCTACAGACACAGAGAGAACTTTCTCTTTGCCTAGATGTCCATGAGAATTGAAATCTCTGCATGTGATTTTATATGTTTGATGACCGGATGAATTCCCACAGACCAGCTTCTGCCTTTGTAATCTCATGCCTGGGTGACCCTCCCTTTGTCATGTATTTACAAGTCCAGATTCTACATAGTGCATTCATATCATCGTATGACATCTGGCTGTGTGCCTTCATATCATGATGCTGGATAAGTTGGCGCAGTGAGTTCTGGGAGTATTTCTAGAAGCAATCCTACACCAAGATGAATCACAATGACATAACTGTTATCTACAGACATGACTGTGAACCATATAAATACACCCTATTAAATCCAAACTAAATGTATCTCCAATTCACCTTCACCTCAGCAGAATTCCAAAAATACTATGGCAACCCTGCACAAGGGTTAGTGTGGTAAAGGGAAGACAGAGTGGAAGGACAGTTTTAACTAAACTTCAGTCAAAATATTTCACTTCAGTAAATTTTAAAAAATCCATGTGACCGTGGGTCTTGCAGCCTAAGTTTTATTAACTTCACAGCAGATGTGCCTCTGCTTGTATCCATTTTCAAGCCCAGTTCAATGCTCGATAAATAGCTATTAATTGAAAGAATGGGGAACCCAGTCTGTAAAGGACAATGAAGAGGGATGAAAGAGGACATCAAAGGCGAGGCTGCTGCTATCCGTGTGTGCACCCAAAGCAGCATCTCAGCCTGACGTGGGTGCCAGGAAGCAGCCAGGTGGTCAACCACAAGAACTTTCTAGGGATGTATCAGGCTAAGGATCTAGTTTTTTGGACTATGACACTTTTCAAAAGCACAGAGCAATCTTGGTTGTTCAAGAAAGTGAGAGGGCAGCCTGAATATGCCAGAGTAAAAGATAATAGAGGTTAGTTCGAGTGTGGAGAGGCGAGGACAATAATATAATAATTATTATTATTTTCATAATAATAATAATAACAAGGCCTCCAACTCTCCCCCAGTAATGGCATTCTGTGTGTGACCTGAAAGGAGAGCAGGTCAGAAGTCACATATAGGTAGGTACACAGAGGTTTCTGAAGTGAGCCACAAATGATAACCATTTGCTGGCCCCAGAGAAAATTCTTTACTAAGTCTAAAGATCTTCCCATCTGTGCTTTTAGGAGGCCTTTGTGGAAGCTCTTTTCCTGGGTAAGAAAAGAGGTTTACAGAGGAGGGAATGTGATCTGTGAGACCTGTGGGATTTTTGGGCCTATGAGATCTGTTGCAAAGCTGGAGCTAAGTCCTCATATTCACCATTCTCTACTCTTCTAAGGCTCCAATATTCTCCTGTTGGTTCAATGATTCAATGACTATGTATTAACCACAGGCCAGGTACTGTTCTAGAACTGGGGGTACAGTGAAAGACAAGACTGGCAAAGACTTTGCCCTCATGGAGCTTCCAATCTGGGGTGGGGAGACAAACAGTATACAAGCAAAAAATTAATATGTATCCACTCCAGATTGTAGTAGGTGTTCTGGAGAAACTGAAACAAGGAGATAGGATATAGGTTTGGAGAGGTGGAGGTGGGTGGTAACAACCATTTCAGGAGTGTTTTCCCTTTTGAGGAGATAGCACCTTGGGCTGGAAATATGAGAAGGAGGCAGGTGTGCAAGCATCCAGGCAAGCATGCTCCAAGGAGAAAGGGAGCACCAAACATGAACGTTCTGAGACCCATGAGACCTGGCACATTAGAGGGAGAGAGTGCACACCAGTGTGTCTTCAGTGCAGTGGTGGAGAAAGGCAGAAGATGAGATTAGGGGGCCATATCATGGTGAGTGTTGTAGACTATGGTGAAGTTCATGGACTTGGACAAATCAGCTGCTCCATTTTGACAAACTGACTCTCCATTTTACAAAACTACGCCACGTTCCTAGAAGGGTACAAAGAAGGTGACCGTGGTGAATCTAGAAGCCACCAAACCAGTGCCAGTTGCAGGTTCAGGGAACTGAACCTGAGTGAAGGGAGAGTGTGCAGACCCCAGAGGAACAGTGGAGTGAAGTGAATGGGTCTTACACGACCCTTGCTGGGGCATGTGCCAAGGCACTCAAGAGAGCGATCTGGCACCAGATGTACAGAAATAATTTTTACAGGGGTGTCTGGGTGGCCTCAGTTGGCTGAGTGCCTGACTCTTGATTTTGGCTCACATGATGATCTCATGGTTCATGAGATTGATCCCCACGTCGGGCTCTGAGCCAACAGTGCAGAACCTGCTTGGGATTCTCTCTCCCTCTCTCCCTGCCCCTGCCCATCTTGTGCTCTCTCTCTCTCTCTCAAGATAAATGAACTTCTTTTTTTAAAAAAGAAATAATCTTTACAGTTTATAAAGTACACTTTGGTTATATGAATGAACTGTAGTGGGAAAAGAGAGGTTACAGAGGTTACCTCCAATTGGAAGGTTACTGTGGTTGTTCAGGCTAGAAATGGTGGTACATGGTAATACCTGCAGGGTGTCTTGGGGATAGAGCTGCAAAGACTTGCTGAACAATTGGAGGAGGGTGTAGGAAAGTGGGGAGAAGCATGGTGTCATCATTTGCTGAGACAGAAAAGATGAGAGAGAGAAAATTTCGGTGGGAAGACCAAAAGTTCTGTTTGGCTGTGTTGTTTGTGACACTGAATAATATAACAAATAGGACATCAGATGATCTGGAGCCCAAGGAGGAGTTCGGGGTTGCGTTTATATATCACTGGTTTTATTAGCTCAGATTGAGGCTTCAGCAGTGTTGTGAGTAGCCATGCAAATATACAATTCAAATCCTGCCATTGACCCCTCTGACAAGTTAGCTAGCTGTTCACTAGAAATTCTTGCTCCCCCCAAAAAGAGCTGTTGCTGGAAGCAGCTGCCCACCCGGACCCATTTCTTAGACCTCTTACATTCAGGCGGGAATCATGTGACTAGTGCTTCCAAGTCAAGGCATTTACAATGTGGTTTTATCTTAATCAGTTCCTCTGCTTCCCTATTTAGCTGGCTGGGTGCAGAAGATAATGTGTCTCTTGGGCAGTATTTCTCAACCTTGGCACTATTGACATTTTGAGCCAGAAATTCTTTGTTGCAGGATCCGTTCTGTGTGTTGTGTATGCATGGCCACGACTTAGAACTAGTTGTAGGATCCGTTCTGTGTGTTGTGTATGCATGGCCACGACTTAGAACTGGTTGTGAAGCCACAAATTGGGAAGAGATCTGTGTTTCTGAATCACTACATGGAGGATGGCCATCACCTGCTGAGAAGGAGAACCCATCTTGTACTGTCGCATGAATGATAAATATATGTTTACTGTGTTAAGATACTGATGTACAATTAGTACATCTTAAACATTCTCACCACAAGAAAAAATAATTTTATACTATGTAAGGTAACATATGTTAACTAAACTTACCATGGCAATCATTTCTCAAAGTATACAAATATCGAATTATTATGTATGTCTGAAACTAATAAAATGTTGCATGTCAATTACACTTCATTTGGCAAACAAATTAAAACCACTGTAACCCACAGGAAGAAATATATTGCGACCTTGGATACACATGAGTTTCACAGAAAATACTTAATATTACTAAGAGCAAATAATTGATACAGATAGGATGCTACGCCACCATTAAAGTTATGGCTATAAAAAGTTTGTAAGAAAATGGGAAAATGATGATTTGATTGAGTGTTGAAAAGCAAGAAGTTTTAACTGAGCTCTTTCCCATGGCAATTACCTTGAGCACTATGCATAAAAGCCCGCTTTTGCGTAGACATGTTGTTTTTGTAATAGAAAGGAAACCTAATACTTCATTTCAAATCCAAAGAAAACCCAGGTTCTGGCCCCCACAATGCTTCTGACAGACTACATAATCTATAAAAATGGTGTGAGGAAAATATGTTGCTTCCACAAGGAATTCTGGTGGGAAAAAGAATGACATTATTTGTAGCACTTTCCAAGGACCAGTTCTATATAAATATTAAGGTGTTATTCTATCTGCCTTTCACAATTAGAAAGAAAAAAAAATATTATGAAACATTTTCTTTTAAAAAATAAGACTGAATCCTGAGTAATTGCTACCACAGACATTCAATAGAGCATGGAAGTCAAACTCAAATGGAACCTAGTTTCCTGTCTCACACTCTTTTCCTTGATTAAAAAAATTCTAAGTCCTAAATCTACAGGCAACAGGGATCCCTGACAGCTGCAGTAGAAATAAAGGAACCAGTTTCTGTTGAGACATCTCCCTTCCTGGAGCTCTCAATGGAAAGTTTATAAAAAGTAAGATATAATAAAGTTAATGAGAAGGCAGAAGTGCAGTCTTGAAGACTCCAGTTTTTCCTAGAGGACCTCACAGATTTTCCTTTGCAATGTCGTCTTGTGCAGTTGCACATAACTTTGCCAATTGGTTCCAGAAGTTGGTCAACTGTTTTCATATCTCTCTGAGGAGTTATCTTTTGTTGCTCACAGCATGGACACTTCCTAAGACTGTAATTTCTTGGACTCCAATTACCTGTGAAGTCTGTTTTAGAAAGATTAAAACAAGTATCAAGAGTACCATCATCTTGTTTTCCTGCCCAGGTACATTTAGTGTTTCATACCTCAGTGGATATAAAGAGAAATTATGGAAGGTGGAAGAAAGAGATTTTAAATAACTTTAAGGCAAAGGATGGGTTAGATATAGATGGAGATGATGTATAGAAAGATGTTCCTTATTCCAGAAAGATCATAGAATGGAATATTATCACTATCCCCCAACCTAGAACTCTCTAGCCTTGAAATTCCTTGGCATTCCTATTAACAATAATAATTATGATGCTTGTAATGAAAAAAATCATATCTGGAGTAAACAGTGATCTCTAAGTGCTGGACACTGTACCAAGCATTTTATGCGTATTATTTCATTTAATCCTCACAATAGCCCAAGGGGTAAATTTTACTATTATTCATTCACGCAAGAGGATGAGTAACTTGCCCAAATACCAAAGCTAGCCATTGGCACTGTGAGGATTTGAATTTGAATCAGTTAGAATCCACAGCTCATGCTCTTAGCCATTATGCTTTACTGCCTTCTTGATGCCCCTAAGATGTCCACAGTGAAAGTAACTATACATTCTAGAACCGGTCTCAGGGTAATCAGTGCTAATATACCACTACGGTAGTGGTATCCTCTTTTGTTAACACCTTCATCTTTAAGAAATAATGTTTTCTCCAAAATCCTAATGTAATAGATCCAATACACTGTGGGAAACACTGCTTTCTGCTTCTTTCGAATTTGTCAGTTTAGAATTGTCCCTAAGTGACCATCTACATCCCTCCTAGAAATAAATCCACTTTCTAAGAGCTCATGCCATTTGGGCAAAGGACCCAGCTCCAGCCTCAGTGATCAGCCCAGACTTGGGCACATGATTCAGTTTGGTCAGAGTCCTTCTCTGAGACCTTTCTAACTGAAGGTAGTGAGAAGACTGTAGCTACCCGAGCCAATTAATCTCCTTTTGGGGGGCGGCGGGGTCTTATTTTATATTGAGCTTCTGAAAGAGTCCTGATTAATATAACCTCACCCCCAATCCTTCTCAATTTTTGCTTTAATGGAGGCCCCCGCACACTTTAGCTATAGGAGATTTTGGTTTTGTGCCAACAAATACCAAAAGATTCATCTGAGAATAATGAAAAATGAGACAAAGAGAGGGAAATGGGCACTGATAAGGAAACATCCTCATGTTTGAGACATAGTGCTGGAGTGTCAGAGAACGTGGTTCCAAGGGAAGTTATAATATTTCTTCTCAAAATATTTGTTTAAATATGGTAAGAAATTTTAACAAGGAGGAGGTGCTAGAGAAGATGCAGTCCTGCCTAAATGTAGGAGAGTCCTGAAGATTTTCTGGATCTAATCTCTACCATTTTGTGCCAAGTTTGAGGACTCATTATACTTTAGGCTTTATAAAATATTTCTCCTCTGGGTGCTTCTGTTTGCGTAAATTTTCTATATTGGGTATGCATGTTTTTCTAGTGGAACCTTTCTCCATTGTACATCTTTTTTTTCTCCCCCCTAAGGACATATAAGAAAAAAATCAGCTTGTTTTTGTATCTAAATGGAGGTTTGTGCTAAACACAAAAATCTAACTACAAATAAATTATGCTCTGATCTTGAAGGATAAAACAAACACAAAGCAATGCAGAGCTGTGTTTTGTCAGAGCCAAATGGAACATGACGTTCAGAAGTTTCCAGTTGGGTTCCAAAATTAGAATAAATCTTGGCAAAATGCATACTCATGTCCCCTTTAGGAATCTTATCATTTGAACTCATTACTGGCTACTCCATGCCTTACTCATTCCAGTAGCTCCCAGGAGGCCTCAGGACCTGCCTCCATGAGTTCTGGAGCTGCCCTAAGCCTGCTGGTTTTAACTTTGTCTAAGTTAAATGGAGGCATTTCTAAGGAAATGGGGCATAAAAAAACTTAATAAGTGTAAGACTTGAACACCCACATCCAGCCCCATTTCTTCCAGGAAGTCCAGGTGTAGAGAAATTGTGCACTGAGTGGCCTTCGCTACTTGGTTCTACAGCTATAGCTCTCTCAAAAAGCACTTGGTGGTAGGTGTTGATTCTAAGCCTTTGGGCTGGGCCATGAACTCTGGGTTACTGTGAAAGTGTCTCTGAATTATACATTTTATAATAAATAGTTCATTTCTAGATTAGAGGCCTTCTTGGATAGGGAGTGAGGTTCAAGGGGGAGAGTGTGGGAATTCCTATCAGGAAGTTCTTATTTGGCTGCCAATTAGTACCAAGCAAGGGTGAATACTTGCTGAGCTCTCTTCCCAGGGACAGGATGTCAAACTTCATCATTGGAATGGACTGGAAGATCTTCCTTCTGTTGTTCATAGGGCTTCTCAGCTCAAGACCTCATCTTATCTCCCACTACTCATGAATCAGAGTGTAGACATTTTCATCAACCAGTGCCCTGTTAACTCCTTAACATGCTCCGTTCATTCTAACCTCTAGACTCATTCCAGTTTCTCTCTTGGAATGCTTTATTCCACTCCCCTCTGCAAATGCCATTCATCCCATAAGCTCATCTCACACCTTCTCACATCCTGGGCCAGGCATCTCTGCCAACAGTTTCAACCCACTTTGGTTGCTTGCCTTTCTCCTTTTTCATTGCCTACATCAAACAATTACTACTCATTAATATTCAGTCTTTTATCTTTCTGCAAGTGTGTCCCACAATTACATCAAAGCATTTAGAATTCAGGGCCCATATTTTAGACTTTCTTTTTTATGTCTCTTGAAACTTGAATGATAGGTACTTGGAGTTTGCCCAAAGTTGAAAGTAAATCTAACCAAAGATGAGCAAAATCTTTAGATCAAAATATACAGAATATTACTGAGATAAATTGAAGAAAACTTGAATAAATGAAGGTATAGATCATGCTCATGGATTGGAAGATTCAATATTATAATCAGATGATTATTTTTATGAGCATGAGAAAGGCAAAGATTTCATTAATAGCATTTATATATTTTATGACGAACTAATCATAAAATTGATATTACAGGGCATTAAAAAAGAAAAAATTTCTGTTAATCAAAAGATACCATTGGGGTACCTGGGTGGCTCAGTCGGTTGAGCGTCTGACTTAGGCTCAGGTCATGATCTCACAGTTCGTGAGTTCGAGCCCAGCATCGGACTCTGTGCTGATAGCTCAGAGCCTGGAGCCTTCTTTGGATTCTGTGTCTCCCTCTCTCTCTGTCCCTCCCCTGCCTCTCTCTTTCTCAAAAATAAATTAAAAAAATATACACCATTAAAAAGTGAAAAGTGAAGTCATGGATTAGAAGAAAATATTAGCAAGCTTTATATCTGACAAAGGACTTCTCTCTCTCTCTCTCTCTCTCTCTCTCTCTATATATATATATATATATATATATAAAGATCTCCTACAAATAATAAGAAAATGATAGACATATATACAGACAAATATACAGTATATTTGAAAAGGTAGTTTACAAGAAAGAAAATCCAAAAGGCGAGTAAACATATGAATAGATGCCTAACTACATTAGTCATTAGGAGAATGCAAATTAAAACCATGAGCTTCAGAAACAGACACCAGAATGGCCAAAATGAAAAAGATATTCAATACCAAGTACTGGAGAACATTTGGAATATTTGGAACTCTCGCACATTATTATTATACAGTGGTAGTATACAGTTGATACAACTACTTTTCAAATGTATTTAGCAAAATTGACTAAATCGGGACATATGTATACCTTATCAACTGGGACTTCTACTCCTAGGTATGTATCAGTATATATGCTCGTCAAAAGACATGTAGGAAAAATATTCATAGTAGCGCCATACATAATGACCAAAAAGTGGAAACAATCCAAATGTTCATCAACAGTAGAGTTGGGAAATAAATGTAGTATGTCCACACAATGAAATTCTTTCAGCAATGAGAATGAGCAAATTATTGCTACTTACAACACTCTGGATGAAGCTCACAGACATATTGTTGACCAAAAGAAATCAGACACATGGAGTATATATTGTAAGATTCCATTTCTTTAAAGTTCAAAAAAGGCAAAACTAATCTATGGTAACTAAGATGGCTTTTAGGATGCAATAATGTTCTATTTCTTCATCTGGGTGGTTGTTAACAAGGGTTTGATCTTTTTGTGCAAATTCATTGACCTGTACACTTATGATTAGTGCACTTTTTCTGTATGGATGAAGTATTTATGTTTAAAAGTAAAAGGTTTCATCTCAGGCAGATGAACTGTCATTCAGCAAGGATTTTCCACTGCTCATAAGCTCAGGGGTTTGATTGAACAAACAGCCCCATAAATCCAATTTCAAACCTCATCTTGACCTTGGAAAGAATAAAACACTGGTCTGAACTACTAAGCTCTTCCTGCTTCAGCAAATTTACTCATAAAACCATTTTATAGATGTTGCACTTTGCTTTCAACAGGAAAGCATCTTTATTAATAACATCTCCGTCCTCATTATTTCCCATTGTAGATCATCTCCTGGCTTAGAGTTGCCTGTCTCTCTCGTGACTGTCATCTTGTTGAATCTTACATTACAATTGTGTGTATTCCTTCTCATTCCACCACCCCTGCCTCTTGAGGGCAAAGTAGCCCCTTACGCTGCTCAGTTCAATACACTGGAGAGGCTCAAGGCTGGATTTTTTAAAATTTAATTTAATTAGATCAATTGCAAGGCTCAGGGTTACAAACTAAGTGGGTGGTGTCGTCTCCACTTGATTATACCTTGGATTCTCGGGAGTCAGGTAGAAGGCCACCATCCTCACCCAAACCCAGCCAAGGGCTGGGGCATCTTTGCTTGAGTCTGCAAGACCACAGGTTTGATTTGCCAAGGTTGTTCTTGGGTGCTCAAATTGGTTTAGGATATTCCAACCAGAGCATTTTTGAATGCTGAAGGCAAATTGGGAAACACATTTTCCTGTTTTTGTGTAAATTATCTCAATTATACTAAAGTATAAAAGAATATTAGATTTGGACTCTAGAATTCCTTAATTTAAAATGTTTCTACTTTACCCTTATTAACTCTGGAACTTTGGTAGTGGAGGTGGAGAAGGGGCACTTAGCACCTGTTTCCTAATCTTCCCCCAGTGGGACAGTAATGTCACCCCAAAGGATTACTGGGAGAATTCATTCAAGTACACATGCCTTCAGCTTTTAACATTACACATTTATTCAAAACATTCTATCAGCTCTGGGGACTCACAAAAGGCTCACAGTCCAATTGGTGAGAAAGATGTATGAACAAATCAGTTCTGTATTTCTCAACCTATTTTTCATTATTGGCCTCTAAGGAGCCTTCTTAGACATTTTTTCCTCGTCATCCCCTGCCCTCCGTGAAATTTTAATACCACAGATACACTCTGTATATATTTATGAATTGTATGCATATCTGTGCTTTATAATAAAAAGAGTAAGGTTTTTTCCAGCCCCTCCTCCAGGAACTACTTCTCTCCCCCTTGGGGGAAGATATCTCCTCCCTTGAAAATGAAGGAAACAAATATTACAGGGGAGTGGGAGATGTAACAGGAATAAGTGGTACAAGATGTAGAGTCACTCCACTGCTCATGGTGGGGGAGACCGACTGTGGTGGGTGTTCTCCGGAAAGACTCCAGGGATAAAAGGAAGACGCCGGAGATCACAAAGGTGAATCAGGACTGCCTGGCAGGCACTCGCAGGGGAAGTTCCCACAGAAAGGCATAAAGAGGTGTGAGGCAGTGTGCCCATTCTGGGTGAGTACAGATGGGGAGGCCCGGGGCATGAGGCGGGCGCCTGCAGCCAGGGGGGGCCTTGAATGCCAAACCAACAGCAGACCTTACCTCCAAAGGCATCAGAGACACACAAAAGTTTTAAGAAGCAGAATGACTTGATCAGATTCATACACTTGCAAGTTCCTTCAGGCTTTTGTGTGGATGAGGCAGAGAAATCAGGTCAGAGTCTATTCCAGAAGTTAAAGACAGAAATCCTCAGGCCTTGAATGAGAGCAGCTGCCTATGAAGATGAGAGAAGGGAAGGAGATTTTGGAGACAGGAGGAAGTGGAACAGCTTATGAGACAGCACCGGTATGCTGTAGGTAATTGACAAAAGGGCCGTTTGCGAACACTCAGCACTTGGGACGCTTTGGCAGCTTGACACTGCAAAGCTTCCCAGAGGTCTCAGGACCGGATGGCTTAGATCTCTCAGTGGCCTGAGGTTTGATATCGGTAAAATCAATGTTTTCCTTTGGGGTTAAACTGGGTAGAGCAAACCTAGCCAGTGGGCTGTGAGGGGACAGCATGGGCTGCTCCTTGGCTGGGCCCCAACTACTGGGCTGAATGACTCCATGAATTATGTACAAGTATAACAACGGGACAGTACAGGCCACAGGCATTCTTGGACCCGTGCGCCGCGTTCTGCTCTGACTTCAAGTGCTCCCTTGTCTCTCTGCTCCAGCCAATCGGAACCCACAGGCGACATCACCAGCTGCCCTTGCCCTGTGGCTTTGCTCTCTTCTGGGAATCACCTGGGCTGCTACCAAGACTCTTGAGCGATGACCCCGTGCTCCCGTTTGTGACTCTAGCTCATAGTAAATCAGACCGCCTATGGATTCTCCAGCATGAAGTGGTTCATCTCACTTCTGTTGGTAGCTTTTAGGATTATGAAGAAATTTTAAAAGGCGGCAGTTGTGTCTCCTGCAGGGAAAATGAGGAATGTTAACGTCTGGACGACTCTTCTACTAAACAGTAGGGCAAGAGCAGAGGTCGGTGGTCTTTTGGCAACGGAATGAGTGTAAGGAGATGGACCAGGGAGGGTGGCATCTGCTGATGATGTGGCTTCTTCTCTTTACGTTGGGGAGCTGGTGTGGCTGCCCCACAGAGCTGCTAACAGGACCTCGGGGTGCACAGGGAGGTGTCTGTCCACCACCAGGGACCCTGTGTTACGTACTAAAGCCCATTCCCTTCAGCTTTACACAGAACACAGCGTGTCTGAGAAGACTGCTTTGAAGAAAAGGCTAATGCTCTTTTGCCCATTCTGAGTCAAATCTGTGCACTGGGGGCCGACTCCTCTGCACTCATCTTTACCAAGCCAAATCCCTTACAGTCCCTCTCAAGGCTTGCAGAAGCCGGCCACAAAGGTGGCACGGAAATCAAGAACTGTTGAAAGTTCCCCTCCCAACCCTCTCTTTCAGCCTCCCTTCTCTTTGGCTTCCCCAGGCTCTCTACTCTGCCTAACCCCAGCTGGACTAACCCCCCCCTCCCCCCCCCCCCCGCCGGGGCTTAGCCTGTTTATCCTGGCTGTGACCCAGAATGCCCTTCAAGGACTTGAAGTGAAACCTGGCTAACGGGCCCTGGCCTGATGCCATCCCAGGGTGTAGGAAACTGGATTCAGTGGGGCTTGCAGAACCTTCCAGGTTCCACTTATTTGTTAGGAGGAGATGGAAGCCACAGCGTTGAGAGGGGCCCAGAGCTGAAGGTGACTGAAAAGCCTGCTGGGGAGCTCTCAGATGCTCCAGTGAGGCCGGAGCTTCTCATGTGGCTCCAGTTCCATCCCAGGCAGGGGCTACCTAACTATTGCAGGGCTATAGCCAAAGAGTGCTGACTTGTGCATTTTGGAATCTGAAGGGAGGTCTGCAGTGGTGTGCCATAGTCCCTGACATAGTCACCATTTAGAAATTAATTGGATTAGGAACTTTGAGAATATGCCAAATAAACACTGCGAGAATGCAAAGCTGGCACCAGAGACCAGGACACTATGACAAACTCGGGATTTAGAGAAACTTGGAGGGGCTGAGCAGTGATGTAATGTTCTCAAATGTTAATGAGAAGTGTGAGTGGTTTTCCTATTAACTGCAAAGTGCAGGAGAGAGGACATGTGGCATACCATCCATTGTGAACTGGAAAGCCTTCAGGATTTTAGTGGACAGTAAGATCGAGGGAATAGAAAACACATGATCTGGCACCTCAACTTTTACATATCCAAAACTGAGCCTGTCAAACTTGTCCCTCTCTTGACAGTTCCAGTGTCTATAGATTAGAGCTATTAGCCTTCCGGAATTATCTATTATATGGTTACAATCTATAGCCAACTATTTAATAAACATATACTTGGTACATAATCCCATAATATGCTTTAGTGAGTCATTTTATCATTCACTCACTTTCAATAAATATTTATTGAGCACATAGTAAGTACCATGCCCTTTGTTAAGTGCTAGAAATATAGTAGCAAATAAAGTAGACATAGTTCCTGCTTTCCTTGTTTTATCAGGGGAAACAGGCATTAAAGCAGTAAATACACATATAATTATTCAAAATTATAGCCCTCTTTAGCTTTATGAAAGTACAAGACTCTAGACAGCATATAGTGGGGAGATAGGCCTGGCTTTGGGAGGAGGATTCAGGGAATGTTCCTTGAGAAAATGAATTTTGAGTTCCCTTATAGTTATATGGTTATTTTGCCCAATGTGGTAGCCACGAGCTACATGTGGGTTTTTTTTTTTTTTAACTTAAATGGATCAAAATTAAATAAAATTAGTTCAGTTCTTCAGTTACACCAGCTATATTCCAAAGCTCAAAAGCCACCTTCAGCAAGGGGCTACCATATTATATAATATAGGTGTACAATGTTTTCACGTTTGTAGAAATTTCCATTGAGCAGTGCTGTTACATAGAATTTTACCGGCTGGAAAAGGGGGCAGGGGAGGGGGAAAGAAATACACTGAGCCAGAAAAACATACTTCTTAATTTAGAGAAACTTAATTATAATCTAAGAGAAATGAACTTTTTAGAATATTCATTTGATAGTGATGTTGGATGATGGGTTTGGGTGAAGGATCAGAGGAGATGGGAAATGTCCCTTCCCTAGGTTCTCTGACTCAGGCTCAGACAGATAACACCTAGCCAACTGTTCAGCATTTATTCCCACATGGGCCTCTGGTTCTGGACCTTTGCCTTGGTTCTTGGGTATATGAAATAGTTAGTGACCAATACAGCATAATGGAGAACATTATTGTACTTGAATTGTTCAGCAAAATATAAAATGAATGACACAGAATAGGGCAATTGACAATAAATTTTCAATTGTATCATAAAAACCACATGTAACTAAATATTGGTAGTTGCCACCCTCTGAGCTCTCTGCCACTTGCAGCAGTCACTGCCCTTGAGTGAGTCTTAGTGCTCCTGAGAGTCCTGTCCTGGGCCCTATTCTCTTTTCACTCTATCCATTGCTCCCTGACTTAACATATGATCCATATGCTGATGGGTTCCAAGTGTATTTCTAGCCCCAGCACTCTCTCCAGTTCTTCTGACTTCTAAATTCAAATGCCCACTAATCATCTTCAGTTGGCTGGTCCAAAGACACTTCAAACTCATTCCTCCAGTGTCCATCCAGATTGCACCTCCTTTTCCGTTCCCTACTTCAATAATGGCAATGTTCTCTAAACCGGGAGCTAAAAGCCTGGGCACCATTCTTGACTTCCACACTGAAATGCCTTTGGCCACCAAGTCCTGTTGATTCTGCCTCCCAAATAAATTCTTGAATTTATTGATTTGCCTCCCTCTCCCCCATTCTGTACTATCCTAGTTTATTATTTACTGCCTGGATTATGTGACCATTTCCCACCCAGTCTCTATGATCCAGTCTTGGCCCCTTCCAAATCATGCTCCACAATACAGCCATAGCAAGCTTTTGAAATTCAATAATGTCCTTCCATTGCTTAAAAGCCTTCAATGCCTCCCCAGTACATTAGTCCAAAGACCTTTCTGTGGTTACAAGGCTCATCTTGGCTTGGCTCTGTTCACTTCTCCAGCTGCTTCTCTTATCCTTTATCTCATGTATGTTATTCTGTAAAAACACTTAGCTTCATTTAGTTCAGGGACCCAGCATGTTTAACTTTGTATTGGGATTTTTTGCACATACTACTTATAGAGATAATTTTACCACTACCACCCCTCTTCTTTCCCCTCTTTTTCTGGATTATTCAGTTTCAATGTTATTTTTTTTCAAGAAGACATCCCCCAGTTCCTCAGTGTGGGTTTAGCTGCCCTGTCATATACCCTCTGAAGTGGGTTTAAGGATGCCCCCCTAAATGTCCATATCTGAATTCCCAGAAACTGTGAATGTTACTTTATTTGGAAAAGGGCTCTTTGCAGAGGTAATTAAGGATTTTGAGATGAGATCATGCTGGATTATCCAGGTGGGCTCTAAATACACTGAGAAGTGTCATTATAAGAAACACAGAAAAAAGGAGGAAGATGTGAGAAGGAGACAAAGATTGAGTGATGCGGCCACAAGCCAAGGAAAGCCCAGAGCCACCAGAAACTGGAAGAGGCAAGGGAAGATTCTTCTCCAAAGCCTTCAGGGGAAGTGTGGTCCTGTCAACACCTTGATTTCAGTATTCTATTATCCAGAACTATGAGAGAACAAATTTTTGTTGCTGTAAGCCACCAGGTTTGTGGTAATTTGTTACAGCAGCCCTAGGAACTAATACATCCTTCCCTTGCTTCTATGATGCCTCTTTCACAGTGCTTCGAAGTGGCCTCTTTATGCGACTGCCTTCCTAACTTGCAATAAGCTTCATTAAGGCATGGGTTTGTTTATAAGCATCTTCCCAACACTTGCTCAGGACCTGGTACAGATTAAGCAACCGATAATCATTTGATGTGTGAATGAAGCACTGTTGGCTGATACACAGTAGACTTGGTGGAGGAGATGGACTTGAGCTGCTCTGACAAAATGGGCAGCATTTGGGTGACATTGCGATGGAACAGTTACAGGAACTACATCAATGAGGGTCTAGAGATAAGAACGAGAGTAATACGTGGACTCATAGAGACTGACATGACAGGACGGGGCTCCTAAAATACAGCTGGGTGAGCAGTAAGGTGAACTAATAGGACCTACTCCTGCAGGCGGCCAGAACTTCCCTAGAGGGTGTGCTCAGCATCTTTGTGTGCCAGGAAGGGGTCCCGGTTTTCCGTAACATCCGTTCCCCCCATTATGGCTGGCCGGGGTCTGGGGCTTCAGAGCATCCCACTGTAGCACACAGACACCGCTATGCTCTTTGTGTGCCATGCTAAAAAAAGACTAGGAAATACTTCTAAGGTAAGGAGTCATTGAAGCTTCTCAAACTGAAACAGGATAGGGTCAGCTACATAATTTGTGAGCCCCAGTGCAAAATAAAATTGTTGGCTTCTGGCTCAAAAATCATAAACAATTTCAAGATGCCAATAGGAGAGCATTAAACCGGTACAGAGCCTTCTAAGTGTGGGGTCTGGTGTAATTGCCAGATCTCACACCCCTGAAGCCAACCCTGACCGGGAAAGATTTGCTGAAGGTGGGTATGAAGTCACTGTGTGAAATGGGTTGAACGAGTAGGGGATATAACAGGGGGATGCGGTAAGAGGCTCCTGCGATAAACGAGGAAGGTGGAGGTGACGAGGTTCTTGGTTCAGGTGGTTTCATAGAAGTACAAAGGGAAGAAAAAGGCAATCTGAGAGGTAAGAGATGACACGCACTCATAGTCAGGGGTGCTTCAGGGTCTCTCCAGATTTCTCAGAGCAGAGGAAGCATCAGGGAGCCCTCGAGGAAACGGGGAACATTAGTGTGTCATTGACCCTGTACTGCCCGGGAGCTATCTCAGACAGGACTGGCCATTTTACTCCACAAAGGAACCACATACAGACATCAGACCTAATAACTTCCTGACTTTAGTTAGGATGCAAAAGGAGGAGGGAGAGAGGACAAAGCCTACAATACTTCTGGGGGTCAGAATGTGCGAGGGTGAGGAGTGGTGGGGACTGTCACAAGCTCCGGACTGTCCACAGGTACACATGGTTATGTGGGAACACAAGGGCATGGTGGCCAGAGCTTCAGACCTTAAGGGAGAAGCTAAAGATCCAGAATTGTGAAATCTTTCTCAATTTTTAAGAGTTGACAACTAAGTTACATATATATGTAAATTCTTGAAAACATATATATATATATATATATATATATATATATATATATACACACACATATATATACACACACACACACATATATACATATATATATTGTACATATATATATTGTAAGCTGAACCATACCATACACACTCATGGGCCAGATCTGGCTAATGGGACTCAGCTTGCAGCTTCTGCATAGGACACGGCAGGTAAAAGCCAGAGCTGGGCTCAAATCCTGCCTCTGCCTCTTGATCGGAAGGGCCCTTCTAAGTCTCACCCTTCTATATAACGGGGATGATTGTGGTAGCTACCTCTTAGAGTAGTGGTGAGGTTTAAATGACATCCTTTAGGTAAGGCACAGATGATGGTAACCGATAAGTAAATCAATGTTGGCTGTTGCTGTTTTTAAGCACCCACTACATGCCAGGTTCTGTGCTGTGTATTTTATATATTCTATTTTATTTTGTGCTCACAACCATGCTTTCAAATAGGTTTTATTATAGTATACTCATCTCCCAGAGGTGGGGTGGAAAGAAAGGCTCAGATATCCAAATTCACTTGCCTCAAATCACAGACTCTGAGTCTGAGCAAGAATTTTAATATTACAATTTCCGCTTCCAAAGGTATTGCTTTTTAAGCAGTGTCTCTTACCCATACTGACTCTTGTGTTCTATTTTGGAGGTTTTTAGAAAGACTGTTCTAGCCAACAGTGCTTTTCAAGGAAAATTTAGTAACAAAATAAACTCTAAAAAGAAATAAAGCTCTCCCTCTCACCCTCCCAACTCAAACACACAAATGCTCAAAACAAAAGTAATGAAAGCTGCCAGTGCATTTTCTCCCCCATCCAGTGGACTCTTAAATAACATTGTTTGGGGGAACACATTATTCTTTGTATTTTCCCAATTCCTCAGGACAACCACTGCATTCCTATCCTGCCTCAGAGGTGAAGAAGTTGACAGCATAATGGATAAGGGACCTATGTACAGGCCCTAAGGCAAGAGATTAACAGGTAGGACTCCAGTGCCTTTTTTGAGTAGACAAACTCTCTTGGGTCCACTCAGCAATGGTGACAGGTGTCAGAGCCAGGCACGGGGCCCTGGGGCCTCTGTGCCCTGGAAGGCAATTAGGTATTTGCTCAGTGGCCTATACTTTATGTATATCCTCCAGTCTGGCAAAGTGATCACTCCATCCCCTGCTACTCTTGAGGGGCTTTATACGCTGGAGCTATCTATCCAGGATCATCCAGCAAGCGGTTTTATTTTCTTAAAAAAAGGAAGGGAAAGGAAAGAAAAGATTTGCACTGTTTGTAGGTCTCAAAGTAGCAAGAATTTTAACTTGTTCCTGGAATAAATTCTGGCGCATTCAAAATGAGAGCGGATTAGGTAGGGGTGGGGGAGATCCCAGCTGGGCAAGGCAGAGTGATGAAATTCATGGCAAACAGCTTTGTTTGAGTCTTTTGACTATGGCCAAGCCAGTAGGGCTGAGAGCACGATGTTCTCAATAACAGCCTTGACAATAACATGATTTGTTTCCCTTCCAAAGCCGAAAATGGCATCTCAGCCTGCAAAGGGGAGCTTTCTTCTGAACCTGTGGGATGGGAGAGCTGATTTCATCCCTCAGAGTAGGAGATGAAGGCATTAAGCGGAGCGGACTCAAATCAAAATGTCATCTGACCATAACACTTGCCTAAACAATACATATTTTATTTTGTTTTGGAGGAACTTCTCTTCAGTCTTTTTATGGGTAGGATTTCAGACTAGGATGTCCTTCTTCCCTAACCACCAGAGTGAAATTGAATATTGCCTCAGTCCAAGGGTACACATCTGCATCATTTTCGTATTTCACGGCAGAAACTAAGTTCTGAAGCTTGACCCAACCCAGCTATTTTGAAGGCCCTGAGCTGATACCTACCTAAATGGTTTTCCCTTCTTCACACTTTTCTGGGTTCTTTCAGAGAATTGGGAAGATGTAAACTTCAGTGCTTTCTCAAAAGGGCAAACTAAAAGCTAATAGGGGTTTATGCCGTTAAGAAAAATAATGGCCTAAGGATGTCTGAATGGCTCAGTTAAGCACCTGACTCACGATCTCACACAGTTGTGGGATTGAGTTCCACACTGGACTCCATGCTCAGTGTGAAGCCTGCTTGGGATTCTCTCTCTCTCTCTGCCCCCCTCTCTCTCAAATAAAAAATAATAATAATGTTAGCCAGCAGTTAATAATGATTGCAAGTGATTGCAAATCTCTTGAGCTGCATCACCGCCACAGATAGAAATATGCGAGGTTCCCATGCTTCTCCATCATTGGAAAGCATGGACTGAACTCAGTTCTGGCCAAAGCAGTGCTCTAGTCCTCCAGGGAAACAATAAATCACCAAAGACATGGTCCCTCCCCTCACTGAAATTCTAGTAGAAAGCAAAACCAGTCACATACATTCATCTACCTGGGAAAGGCAGGCACAAACTCCAAGGTGAGCACTGTGCAAGTTCATTTTTAAATCATGGCTTGAATTTAGATCGCATTTGCCAACGTAAATTATAACCTAAAGGTTCAATAAGTTCTCGAGCTGCCAAACCACAGCCCATTTACTTATTCAGACAAGTGTAGGATTTATCCTCCTTTTGCAACTTTGTTTCTATGGACTAATGAATGGATCTCCATGGTTTTCATAGTAAATCACAGAAGCTCCACGTCACCATCCTGTGGGAGGGAATGTTCCCTCCTCTCTCCTTTTACTGAGCTTCAGCTTTTTAAGAGTTCCAATGGGGGTGAGAAACTGGTACCTGGTTATTGGTGGGAGCAGTGAGTGGTAGGTGCCTTGGGTGAAGACGGAAAAGCAGGGAGGCCTCCAGGACGTTAAGGGAGCCGTTCCCCTGTAGGAAGGAGTTTCCATCCCCGCTGCAGCATTTCTTAGTAGTGGCCGCAGGCAACACTGTTCTGATGAGTCCCTCGGCCTTCAGGGACCCTTTGAAACTCAGTTTCCACATCTGGAAAACAAGAACAACAACACTAATAAACGATGCTTCCTTCATGGGGTTGTGAAGATAAGGAGAGGGGAGATGAGAAAACACCTAATACAGTGTGCTGTCACAGAACTGGCATTCAGGAAATATTGAATCTGGATCTGTTAGAAAAAAGGACAACACATACAAAAGTATAAACAAATGCAGATACATTGAATGCAAACTGCTTCTCTAGGGCTGAGAAATAGATGTGGAATCATTTGCATATGAGGTAATTTGTGGGCTGGCAGATAAAGCTACTCAAGGAAACTCTGAGAAACTTGCATGTGGATGCCTCTCTACAAGACATATCTCTTAACATAGGCAGGCTTTTTGAGGTCTTCATGACGGTCTTGGATTGATCAGGGCTTCTGTATGGGGCTCCTGGCTCTGCATCTGTCCCTGCTGATAAGAGGGAGCTCAGCCCCACCCTTGTAGAGTTGCAGATTTAGCAAGTAAAAATACAGAATGCTCAGTTAAATTAGAATTTCAAATAAACAATGAAGAATTGTTTAGTATGTCTTATGCAATATTTGGCATGCACTTATACAAAAAAAAATCCATTGTTGATCTGAGATTGAAATCGAACTGAATGTCCTGCACTATATTTGTATCCCCGCACCTCATTTTGTAAGGGCCCACGGGTGAACTCCACAGGATACTCACACTAACAGGTAGTTAAGAGGAATTAACTACACCCTGGGAGGTTGGATTGATTCAGGAAAAATAGCAAGCGCAAGGTGGAGGACACAAAAGGTGTCTGTTAGAAAAGCTCTATCAGGCTGCCCTCTCCTCAACTCCCCTGTTTGCATCAGGGGCTCCCTTTGCATAAGCACCAGGATTGATGCTCCTATGCTGTGGAAGCTTGGGGAATTTGGCCCCAAGTGGGAAATGTTGTCCGCCCCGGATAAGGACCTGAAAGAAAATACATGTGAGCACAGGTCAGGAATCCTCTAGATTCCAGTCAGTCCTCTGCCTCAGAGTCAGGTCTTATAGCATCAAATCCACTGCTCCTCTCAGCACCCACTGTTTTTATGTTTCCCTGATGGACATAAGAACCTTTCATTAGCCTTCTGCTCTGTGTGGTGACTCAGCTTAGTAAAGTCTTAGGGTAACAACACGGTGTGAAGAGAAGGATATGAAGAGGCAAAAAGAACATTAAAAAAATAAAAATAAATGGTATCACTGACAGAAGTTTGGAGGGAGATGATGTTAGAAGAGCTGTAAAAGCACTGATTTCTTAATCTTATATAGTGAGGAGTAAGCCAATGATATCAAAGCTGATGGAGCCAGATCTAAGCACATAATTTAGAGTTATACACACAATAGAAAACTTAAAAATAGAAAAACTTAAAAACAATAATAAAAACCTAAAAAAATAATAAAACTAACCACACTTAAGAAATGGGCAGGATGGTAAGAAAGTCAAAGAGAGTATAAGAAGTATTCATTGTTCATCTTTCAGAACATGAAGTAAACAAACAAACGAAAAAAAAAACCAAAAAGCCAACTATTTAAACCTTATAAATAAAGACATGTAAGTTTATCGGTTTAGCTTGTGATGGGTTATTCTGAGGCAACCAACACTGCCCAAATACTAAAACAATGATGTATTGTTTTGCTTATAAATCATGTCTCTGGCTGTGGCTGGCAGTCTCCAAGATGGCTTCCAGTGGTCCTGCCTCATGGTATGCACAGCCCCGTGTACTCCTCTCCCACATGGTGCCAGAGCTGGTTTATGTGACCAATCCAATGCTAGAGAAGTGATCCCATATAACTTCTGAGACTGGGTTTTAAAAGGCACAATGGTTTCCATTGTGGGCACATGGTGTATCATTCTTTCTTGGATCACTTGTTTTGGAGGAAACTAGGTGCCATGTTGAGCCGCCCTGTGGAGAGGCACCTGTGGTGAGGAACTGAGACAGGCTTCCTGCAAATAGCCACGTGAGTGAGTCATCTTGGAAGCATGTCATTCATCCAGCACCAGTCAAGCCTTCAGATTGCTGCAGACTCAGTTGACCGCTTGACTATAGCCCTCATGAGACCCTAAGCCAGAATCACCTTACTAAGTTGCTCCCAGATTCCTGACCCTCAGAAATTTTGTGAGATAGTAATATTTTCATCTAGTAAATAATTTTTAAAATATTTGTATGGCAATTATTTTTATCTTAAGCTGCTGCTACATTTTAAAGCTATTTGTTATGCAGCAGTAGATAACTAATATAGTGGCTGTGAGTTTACTGACATATAAGTTCTCATTATGAGACCCAGGAGAAAGGGATAGCCCCTAGAACACCTCTTCTCATTTCAGAGAAGAACCAGCAGGTAGTGAAAACCCACAAGGGTGTTAAATCTGCTGCTTAATACTGGTGTACATGACTGATGCTCACCTTTCATTGGTCAAAGCAAGTACGTGGTGAAATCTGTTTATGGGGCATGTAGGGATAATCCTTCCACAAGAAGGCACTACCATAGGCAGGGATAGATAATTCCCTTACTAGGAAAGAGGACATCAATAGTTGGGAATTATAATACATTTGATCATAAAAGCGTAATGTTTTTGATAATATATGACTAAAATATCTCTGGAAGGATATTCAAGGAAATGAGAACATTGGTTGCTTTTAGGGGAAGAGATCTGGGTGTCTGAGGAATAAGGATGAGAGGGAGATTTTTCAATTATATGCCTTGTTGAATATTTTAAATGAGATCTAAGGAAATATGGCACCTAGTAAAAATATTTACCTAATTAAAATTTAAAGTGGAGAGTGTGAGGCTTCTGATTTGTATTCCGTTACTATTACAGAGGCACTAGAGGAACCACGAGTTACTTAAAGAAAGTGGAGCGAGGGGAAGGCAGGAGAAGTGAGACACTTAGATGTTGGGTTTAGGTTCTGTTAGTTATTATTATTATTCTATTTTTAATAAAACAGACTCTTGTTTTGGATTAGATGTACTTTTGCTTATTTCTTCACTAAGGACAACTAAAGTCCCTGGACATTATATCTAAAATAAACATTACATAGTTTTGAAACACAGAAATCAGAAGGCAGGGCTGCTACACCCCTGGAGACCCGAGAAATGACACGGCCACGAGTTCTCTGCATTTTCTTTTTGCCTCAGATAGCCCAGACTTGGAACCCAAGAAGCCAGCAACCCAGAAAGGCCAATAGGAGCAGTCAACGATGGCAAAAAGCCCTCAGAAAAGCCTGCTTTCTCTAGCCAAAGGAAGAGGAAAGGAGCAGTCTGGAAAGATAGACAATTTTTAGGCATTAACTGCTCCTTCAGCCAAACACCACAGAAAAAGCTGTGGTCCCATTCCCACCCATGCCAGTGAAGAGCAGAAGAGCCTATACTTCTGACACTCATGAGCCAGTATCAAGGTGCTCCCGAGCCCTCCACTGGGGGATTAGCAGAGAAGGCCATGTAGGGGCCAGGACTTTCATCCCCACTGGCCTGTAAAGACATCCCCCCATCCCACCTCTCAGGGCCCATGGAGATTACCCAGTAGTAGCAAGGAGCTCCCTCCCATGTGTCAACAGAGGCCAAGTGGGGAACCTGGATTTCCACCTCCCCCTAGCAATAACAAGGTAGTTCTCCATCCCCTACCCCCAAACCCTGCCACCTCCTGCAAGAACAGTGTCAGAAAAAGCCACTTAAAAATAGAAGTTTAAATCAGATCCAGAGTCTCATATTTAGGTATGGTCTTATATTTAGGTATAAATCGAGTTTTCTCTCGATTTCCCATGGCTGCTATAACAAATGGCCACAACTTGGTGGCTTAAGACAACAGAGAGTCATTCTCTCATATTTCTCAAGGCCAGGAGTCTGAAATACAGGTGCTGGCAGGGCAGCTTTCCTTCTGGAGGCTTTAGGGGATAATCTGTTCTTTGCCTCTTCCAGTGGCTAGTGGCAGTTGGCATTTTTTTTGACTTGTGGCCACTTCACTCCAACCTCTGTCTCCCTGACTACAATGTGTTCTTCTTTTCTGTCTCCTCTGTATATCTCTTATAAGGACACTTGTTGAATTTGGGTCCCACCTGATAATTCAGGACGATCTCCTCATCTGAGCGTCCTTAACTTCATGACATTTGCAAAGACTCTTTTTCCATAGAAGGTCACATTGATTTATTCCAATGATCAGGGTATGGGTATATCTTTTGAGAGAACACCATCCAACCCACTGTAAAGTTTAGCTCAGTTCTATCAAAATCTCAGCAAGATTTTTGTAGACATAGACAAGAGTATCCTAAAATTTATATGGAAAGGCCAAGAATTTAAAGTAGCTGAAACAATTTTGAAAAGGAAGAATAAAATGAAAAGAATCGGTCTATCGAATTTCAAGACTTATAGCCGCAGTAATCAAGATTGTGTGATACTGGTGGAGGGATAGATAAGATGGACCAGTGGAACACAACAGAGGACCTAGGAATAGACTCTCACAAACATGCCCTACTGGTTTTTGACAAAGATGGAAAAAAAAAAAAAAAAAAAGAAAGGAAAAAAGAAGAAATTGTTATGGATCAATTAGATATCCATAGGAAAATATATGAAACCCAACCGAAGTCTCACATTCTTTACAAAATTAACTCAAAATGGATCATGAGCCTAAATGTAAAATATATAACTATAAAACTACTAAGAAAAATAGGAAAATATCTTCAGGATCTATAAAAAAAGTTATTAAACTTGATTCCAAAAATATAATGTATAAAAGGAAAATTTGATAAATCAGAAACCTTAAAAAATATGCTCTGTGAAGAGACCCTGTTAAGAAAAAGAAAAGACAAGTTATATATTGGGGAGAAAATATTTCCAAGCCACATAGCTGACAAAGGACTAGTGTCTAGTATAAACAAGGATCACTCACAACGGAACAGTAAAAAATCCCAAAGAATCCAGTTAGAAAATGGACAAAAGAGATGAAGAGACATTTTACCAAGAAGAATACACAAATAGCAATAAACACATGAAAAAATGCTCAACATCATTAGCCAGAAGGGAAATGAGAATTATAACCACAATAACTTATTACTACCCACCTATCAGAATGGCTTAAATAAAAAAGAATGACAATACCAAATGATGGTGAGGATACACAGACAATGGATGACTCTCACATTGCTGGTGAGAATGTAAAATGGTATGGCCATTCTGGAAAACAATTTGGCATTAAAAAAAAAAGCCAAACATGTAAGTACCATACGATGCAGCAATCACACCGTCAGGCATTTATCTGAGAGAAATTAAGAGTTAGGTTCACACAAAAACCTGTACATGAATATTTATAGCAGCCTCATTTTTAGTAGTCAAACTACAACTGCTGGAAATAACCCAAATGTCCTGTAGTATGTGAACAGTTAAACCAACTGTGATGCCTCCCTATCTTGGAATACCACTTAGCAATAAAAAGGAACAAACTATCAGGACACTCAATGGCCTGGAGGAATCTCCAGAGAATTGTGTTGAATGAAAAAAGCCAATCCCAAAAGGTTATAGACTGTATGACTGCATTTCTATAATATTCTTGAAATGACAAAGTTATAGGAATGGAGAATAGATTACTGATTTCCAGGGGTTAAGGGGAGGGTGTAGCTATAAAAGGACAACATGAAGGATCCTTGTCTTAACTGTACCCAAGTCAATATCCTCATTGATACTGTATTACAATGTTCCAAGATGTTAGCATTGCAGGAAACTGGCTAAAGGATAAAGGGGACCTTTCTGTGTTATTTTTAAGAATTGCATGTAAATCTATAATTACCTCAAAAAGTTTCCTTGAAAAGCCTGAAACAAACTACAAAAAACCTGTATTTTTTAAATTACTTTTATAATAAAAAATAAAAATAAACAGGGGCACCTGGGTGGCTCAGTCAGTTAAGTGTCTGACTCTTGATTTCGGCTCAGGTCATGATCTCTCAGTTGATGAGTTTAAGCCCCACATCAATCTCCATATTGATGGTGCAGACCTTGTTTGGGATTCTCTCTCTCCCTCTTTCTCTGCCCCTCCTTTGCTCTCTCTCCCCCCCACCCCAATAAGTAAATAAACTTTTAAAAACATAAAATAAAAATAACCTACTGGGGAAATATATTTAACATAAATTACAAAAGGTTAATATTATTATTGTAACATGATCTTTATGTAATCATTAAGAATAGACAACTACATAGAAAAATAAAAGCTATGAACAAGTAACTCTCAAACTAAGAAATGCAAATGGCCAGTAAGTAGTGTGACCACGAATTCCATATGCCTCCCTTCTGGTTAGTGCCCCTTTCATTCTTGACACACTCCAGATTGAACAATAAACTGATAAAAAGATGTGCACCTTTATTTTTTTAATTTTTTTTGATGTTTATTTATTTTTGAGAGACAGAGTGTGAACAGGGGAGGGGCAGAGAGAGAGGGAGAGACAGAATCGGAAGCAGGCTCCAGGCTCTGAGCTGTCAGCACAGAGCCTGACCTGGGGCTCAAACCCATGAACCCTGAGATCATGACCTGAGCTGAAGTCGGACACCTAACTGACTGAGCCACCCAGGTCCCTCAAAAGATGTTCACCATTATAAGTAGTGAGAGAAATGTGAAAAAACAAGTCATTGCTTTCTCCTATTAGCTTGTTAAAGAATAAAAGTTTGTTAATTCTCACTGTTGGCAAAGGTGTAGAAAAGGTATGTCTTGTGTTTTGTTGGTGAGAGTACAAATAGATTCAAGTTTTCTGGAGAGTAATTTATCAATACATGTTAAAATCTCTTAAAAAGTATATTCTCATGAACAGCAATTCCACTTCTAGAAAATTAGACAAGGATATAGACATATGTGTTCAAGGATTTTCACTGAAATGTTGTATATATATTAAAAACAATCCAAGTGGGGCGCCTGGGTTGCTCAGTCGGTTAAGTGCCTTCGGCTCAGGTCATGATCGCCCAGTTTGTGAGTTTGAGCCCCATGTCGGGCTCTACGCTGACAGCTCAGAGCCTGGAGTCTGTTCGGATTCTGTGTTTCCATCTCTCTCTGTCCCTCCCCTGCTCACTCGTGTGCTCTCTCTCTCTCTCAAAAATAAATAAACATTAAAAAAAAATCCAAATACTAAATCTTCATTAATACACAAATAATGGTACCTACATACATGTACATGTGATGAAACATTGTGTGTGTGTGTGTGTGTGTGTGTGTGTGTGTAGCAAGATATTAGCTTATCTTGGTAAATGAGTAATTTGTTAATGCTAATTTTTTATGTATACCATTTATGTTTTCTAAATTATTTTCAAGGCCATATACTATTGTTATAATCTACAGCAAATATATTTTAAAGGGGTCCTGAGAAAATTATACCTAGAAGATCAAGGTAGTCTTAAGGAGATTAAGCGATGCAAGAAAAATGCAGAGTGTCATTTAGGAAAGTGGCCTCCACAGGACGTGGGAATTGATTCCTGCACCTAAGAACACAGTCAACGCTAGACGTAGTCAGCCTGAAAAATATAGCTACCTCACTGTTCTGTTTTTTAATGTAGTGTTGAATGCAGTGGCTGCATTGAAAATTAGAACACATGAGATAGGTACTTTAGAAACTATGAAAATCTATGAAAATATTGGTTATCACTCTCATTACAAGTGGCCTCTCCATGCTGCTGAGCTGGGATTTAAGGGCAGCTCTGGAATACCAAAGAGCCAATTGGATCCTCCTTGCTCATGAATGGGTGCTCTGGCATGCAGTTCACATCCAGCCCTTTGGCCATCTCGGCTTCTGTGCTGAGATGTCACATGGTGTGGTGCCCATTGCAAAGGTATGGACATCATAAAGCATGGGATTAAATTCTGACAGACCCATTCATCATTTCAGAAAACCTGGGCAAATTGCTGTAACTCCTCTAGCTGTTTCCTCTACTTGGAAATGAAGGAAATAATAATCCTCATGTTACAGGAGTTTTCTGAGGATCTGATGTAATGGGGTATGTGAAAGTGCTTTGTAAATGCAATTTCTGCAAAGCCCAGTTATGTGTGTTAGAGAAGCAGTGTTGATACTAGAAAGGCGTGGAATTCTAGCATAAACCCAGAATGGCCACCTGCTGTCATGTGAAATAGACAAGTTACTTTAAACTTTTATTTCCTCACCTATAAAATAAAAACTATAATAACTTTCTCATTGTGGTTTTTTTTTTTTTTTTCTGAAAACTAAATGAGATAGTGATGTAGGAAGGAAACTCAAATGTATTGTGCTTATCTGCTATGTGCCATACACAAACTAGGTGCTTTTATGTGATAGTAAATACACAAAGACAGGGCATATTTCCCTCCAAATTACCCTTTGATGTAGAGAATTTTGCCTTACGTTCAGGTTCTTACAAAGATTCTTGTATTATGGGATGTTCTCTCCGTTATTTGATTTGTGAAAGACAACATACCATCTGGAAAGACACACTAGACCAAAATGACATAATGGATGATGGTTTTGGACACACAAAGGTCATTTGCTGGAACTTGGGAAGCAGGAGGCATGAGCGCCGGGTCAGGAAGCAACATTCCAGATGGCTCACCAGCACATGAGGTACCCAACTGTAAATCAGCATCTTCAGAGGGGGCTATCTAGCACTCCCTATATCTTCTGTGAAATCAAGATTTGGTGCAATGAATAGGGTCAAGACTGGTGATTGGTTAGGTATACTATAGAGGCTCTACTCCCTTTCATGAATAAGACATAGGAAGGTGGCAGACCTATGCCTGCCACCAGCCCCTTGGTCTTTTGTCCTTCCCTTCACAGAGGACCCTGTTGCCTAATCTAACCCAGAACGGCCCACTGTCTGTCCCCATGCCAGCCTTTCATGCACCATGCTCACTGGACTGCTGGGGCCTTCCCCAAACTACTGAATTGATTGAATGACTATCTCTGTGCTTCCTTGCCAATATGTGTCTGTGTCTGGTGGGGTTCAGTTCAACACTTTTGAGGTTGTAGGAGAGGGGATTTATAGTTCCCCATCTACCTCTGACCTCAAGAGCCTACCAATAGTTACCAGAAAATGCTTATATTTGCAGAATGGCCAAATTTGCTTAATTCAGTCTTCCACAAATCTTTCACAATGCTGTCTGTCTCTCCACAAGACCGTAAACACTTTTAAAGTAGAGACCATGCCCTTTCCCTTAGCCTCTTTCAAACCCCTATAGTGCTTCACACAAAAGTAAACATAGGCAGCGGATACATTTGGTGACTACAAGGGTTGAATTTGGAATAAAACTTCCTGTGTTCAAACCCTGGCTCTTGCATACAGTGAAAGACTTTAGGGAAGTTGCTTAAACTCACTTGCCTCAGTTTCCTCTTCGATAAAATGGAAATGGTGATAACAGTACCCACCTCATAGAGCTCATGTGCAGATTAAATTAATAGGTATAAAGAGCTCAGAACAGTACTTGACTCTCAATAAACATTAGCTACCCTCATCAAGTAGGTGTGAAATGTTTGTTATGTAAATTAGTAGTAGTACAGGGTTCTGGTAATTGCACAAGAGCTCTGTCCAGGCCAGCTATTATCATGTAATCAGTTGCCATAAATCTACTGCTGTTCCAAATATATCCCCATCAATGAATCTACCTGCACCTCACACTGAGCCACTCCCAGCAGGGTTGAAGGAGGTCCACACAGACAGCCCCTCCATCTCCTATTCTCACTTCTTGGCAAAAGCCAGCAGGACACTTTCTGAGAAGGGGGCCTGAGCTCCAGTCCCAACTCATTCCTAATGAGTCCAATTTTTTACACTCTAAGTGACCTCCCCATCAGGATGTCAAGTATGACAGTTGGTAGACATTCTCCTTTGTTCCATTCCATCTCATGACTTTACATGCTCTTACCTCCCCAACTATGTTAGGTGATTCCCAGAAGGGGAGCTGGCATGAGAACAGGGTACTTGTTGACTCTTGGACAATAATAGCTTTTCCCATCAGAGTTGGGTTTGGCAATTGTCTTGTGGTTAGGCTTACATGCGTGGTGCTTGTACTGTTTTGCAGCATCACATGGGTTTCCACACACATGCCCAGAGGCACCAGCATACCCATACAGATCTACATGGGGTGGTGCACACGGGGACTCAATAGGACTACGTGTGTTTACAAGCCCCTCCTATTCTCCACACAGTCTGCAAACATCCTGAAAAGACCTGGCATGGGGAGAGAAGGGAAGAGAAGCAAGTCACTTTACTCCTCTCATCACATTTGCTTTATAACTGTTTTTGAAAAATCAGGGCCTCTATACTCATGTTCATTCTTTCCCTCTCCCCAGTTGGCTTCCATCCTGTCCTCCTCCACCCTGTGAGTATAAGCTCAGGTGTGTGGGTGTGCACCATGTTCAACATGATGAGTCACTCCAAATACAGCCTCATAGGCCCTTTGTGTCCAGTCAGGAGGAAGTCAAGATACTGTCCTCCCATACTGACCATCCTCTCCACTGGCTTGGGGCTGTGGTGATTAGGACAGTCACAGGGAAAGGGCATTCCAGACTTAAGGGGTAAGATTCCATCTTCCCAGGATGCCTTCTTTACTTTAGTTGCTGTTTATCTCAGGAGACAGTGTTCTTGGGATCCCTAAGTATTCAGAGCCTGCTGCCTTCCACATCCTTGAGATGGTCCCACTTATTAGGCAAATCTCCGGGTTCAGTTCATTTCAAACACTTTGTAACTAATGCAGTATGTCTTACATGTCAATACAGCAAACATGGGTGTGGGGTCTATCAAGAGGAGGATAGGCCTCTCCTTCTTGTTCAAGATGGTGACAACACAGCCCTATTCTTCCCACACAAAGGAGGTTCTTTATGATTACTGTCTAGGGCCACTGAGGTGTGCCTTTATAAATAGAAATTTCCAGAAAAACCTTCCAAGCAAATTTTCTTACCAGGCCCTTCAATAGTGTTGACTGACAGGGAGAGGCAAACCTATATTAGCTTTCCACCGGTAAGTAAAAGGCAGGAATGATTAATTTGACAAGTGAGATGTGAATGAAGTTGAGTAGGTAACTCCTGGCCTAGAAAGGAGTGAAAGATAGACGTTTAAGAGATGTGGGCTCTTTCACCTAGCTTCAGCAGGTGAAAACCCTATAGTTTTTTCTCCACTAATTATGCACTGGCTTCAGCAAAGAGGGTAGATAATATAGGTAAACATGCTTGTATTCTGGTTGTCAAGGAGACAGGAGATCTGTTTGCTTAGCTCAACACACAGGCAGACTTAGTAAGCACAACCCAGCATGTGGATTTCTGGACCTTTACCAAATCTCTGTATCTCTGCCCCAAAGCTATAGTGAGTTTAGTGATGTGTGGCATCCTCTCTTCTTTCCACATTCCTCCTCTCACTATCACCCCCTCAACCTGTGAACTGCAGACATAAAATGAAATCCCTCATGGCAAGGGAGTTTCAGCCAGTAGGGGACTCTGACTGATGTCGTTGAGCCCCCAGAATGATAGTGCGGAGCCAAGAGAACACCCACATCCCAGTTCCCAGCACCCACTCTCAGGACTGTGAGGAAAGCAGAGACTTCCTCGGCTTGCTGACTGGCTGGTTCAAGGGACAGGTGACTGTAGTGGAAAAAGGTGATTTGGGGAGGCTGAAGTGAGAGGGGCTTGGAGCCACAGAGAAACATTCTGGACCTGAGAGCAAGAAGGCTGAACCGTAGATGCCGCTGACATGTTTACATGTCAACCAAGTGCCTGGAATCCAGGTACTAGAAAGACAGGGTTCTTCTGGCAGGATGGTGGGGAAGCTTGTGGGACCAGCCAGGCCATGGTGAGTCTTGCCAGTTGTTATGTTTTTCCTGGGATCATCTCTTGTGGAACCTGCTTCCCTTTAGTTGATTAGCAAATCATTACAGAGTCGCAAGCAAACTACGCATGAATATTCCCTAAGTTTCATCAGCTTGGGGCACAAATGAGACTGTCAACCCTTAGGAGAAAATTTTGTTTGCTCAACTGTATCCTCCATGGGATGTTGTCTAGTTCTGGCTCCTCTAATATCTCTTGGAGTTCTGAGGATGTGTCTTGTATGCTTCATAGTCTGTCCAGCTGCATGGAAACAGCACCCTGTCTTCTGTGACCCACTCCTTAAAGGGACCCCTACAAAGTTTAGTGGATCAGGTTTGAGTTATATATGACCCTTTCTCTTCAGGGCACACCAAAGGGGATAGTTAGGGCAAACCATGCTTTTCACCCACATTGTTCTTCTCTGGGATGCATTTTCCCTTAGTAGGCACACCGTTCTTCCTTTGAGTTGGCCTCCTTTTGTCCTCTCCTCCCCCATTACAGTTCACCAGCTGAAGAGACCAAGTTCAAAAAAATATTTTTTTTTGTAGATGAATGAATCAAAACATACAGGTAAGTGTAGAATAATCTGATTGCATCTGTGAGGAAGAAGGCCTGAGGGAGCAAATGAGGGACAGGCCCAGAGAGCGCCCTGGGAGAGCTGAGGGATGAGATTACTGGAGATGTGGGAGGAGGCCATCCTATGTGCTTCCATAGCAACCGGGCTTTCCTGTGAATTGTCTACCACAATTACAGTGCCTTGTAATTGCTCTTGCAGCCATCTCTCCACTAATCTATGAGCTTCAGAGACTGAAGCTTTAATCTCTGTATTCCCAGAACCCAGCTAAGTTCCTGATATACAGTAGGTGTTCAAAACACAGAAGAATGACTTCAGCAAAGATCTGGAGGCGAA
This sequence comes from Panthera leo, assembly GCF_018350215.1. NCBI lineage: Eukaryota > Metazoa > Chordata > Mammalia > Carnivora > Felidae > Panthera > Panthera leo. Next base: position 26,345,398 of record NC_056679.1, read on the forward strand.
ACAGGCAAATTGTGTGCCAGGGGAAGTAAACAAAATTGCTTGGTTCAAAATGATGGAGGCATAAGGGAGGGCGATACCTTGATGGTTAGCCTTGAGTACTTGGATTGTACTTAAGCATGAGTCAGAGGCTGGAATCAACCCTTTAGTGTAGATCCAACAATAGTATTTCAGAATTAATTTTCAGAAGGTGTATTTAGAATGGCTGGGTGCAGGGAGAGGAGGAAGGAGGCTGGGGGGCTGAGGGACTCACCAAGAAGGTGTCATAGGTAGTAGGCATGAGATGAAAGGGATTGGGACTGAAGGAACATTTATGGAAATAAAAGGGAGGAACCAAGGGGGAAGCTGAATGAGCAGGAATCAGGTTGGAATATATGAAAGACTTATAGATGTCGATTCATTCATTTACTCCTTTGTCATGAATTCAGGTATGCTTTATTCAGCATTGGGTTGTGCCAGGGCCCCTGCTAAGCACTCTTCTCTGCTCACTGTCAGAAAACAGTGGCAGCATACGCCCCAGCCAGAGAGTGACCATGCAGTATAGTGTGGACTCTGGCTTCAGTTTCTGCTGGTTCATGCCCCATTTCTGCCTGGGTGCTTTTTGGTAATTTATTTAACTTCTCCAAACCTCACTCTCTTCATCTGTGACACAGGGATGATAACCTACCTCACAAAGTTATTGTGGGAATTCTCTGAGATAATACACGGAGCAAACCAAGGCTAGCTATCATATAATAATTGAAGATGCTTTAAGCACCTGCCTCTGTGTTAAGCACTGGGATATTAGGATACACAGACACAGATAGTGAAGACCCCATCTTGTCTCCTAGCATCCCAAAGACAACTTTGGGGGATAAATAAGTTTGTAAACTGTACTGTGTAATATAATGTAGTAAATAATCTAATAGAAAGATGATGTTAGTGCCATGGAACTCACACGAAGAGTTTAGTGGGGTCTGGGGAGTTAAGAGAGATGCCATAAAGGAAATGGTCGTTGAGTTGGGTTTTAAAAAGGAGAATAAATTTGGAAGATGAGAATACAGAGGAAGAAAAAGAATTTCAGACAAAAGGTGCAAGTGTGTAAAAGGACAAAGGATAATGACACGCCTTCCTTGCAGAGTTATTGTAGGGACGGACTGAAGCACCATATATGCACAGGACAAGGACCTGCAAAGTGCGTAGTAAGCACTCAACAAATCAGCAAACGCTAGCCTTCTCCCTGTCTTTGCTGAATCCCAGCTGTGTCTTCTCTAGACAACTTATAGCTCAAACCAAGAACGGAGGAATGCCTCAGAAAAGAGAGGGGAAAGAAGGCAGGGGTTCTGAGACCAAGGATTTTATGACCATGGTTAATGAGTGAATGAAGAGGGAGTAAAGCAAGCATCTGCAGAAGAGGCTGACAAAGGTCACTCAGGGTAAAGAGCAGAAACAAGAGGGTTCATGTCATATACGATGAGGAAGGAAAATTCTCAAGAATGAGTGTGGTCAGATATGTCAAATGTAATGAGATGTCAAAACTGGAAGAACATTCTCAGAACTGCTTCCAGGGGCCTTCAGCATCCTCCTCAGAGGTTTCCATGGTAACCTGTGGCCACTCTAAGGGGTTGTCTCTCCAGGGTCTGCTCAGCTCCAGAAATGTTTCTTCTTCCCCTGGCATCCTCACTGTCCCCTGCGCACACCCCTCTCCAGGTTCACGGTGTAGGCAGATCCCAGAGATCTGGGAGCAACAGGGCACACCACTCTACCCATAGCCACCACACAGACCAAGCCACTCTCCCAGGACAGCCTCACCCACCTGAACTTCTTCTGGTTACCACGTCCATGCAGAAGAATTTCACCCCCTCCAGGAATCTGGTAACCGAAATAAAGCAAAACAAAGCCTTCTCGTATTATTGTTGCTGAGGTTGGTCTTCAAATTACCTATTGGTACAATTCTCCCAGGAGATGACCTTAAATGACTCAGACCTCAAATATTGAATGACAAATAAATAGGGTTATCAAGATAAAGTCCTATGACACTGGGTCATTTATAAAGGCACTGGTAAGCAATGAGACCATATTAAACTACTAAAATGTCTATCTATTCCAGCACCTATAACAAAATTCAGGGAACTTACAGTTCCTAAAAACTATAGTTCAGTAGGCCTGCCTTTGCTTAAATCATATGCCAATGTGTCAGGACACAGGCTCCCTTTGCTTTATTTATAGCTGAAAAGTAAAGTAGAATAAATTGGAAGTTACTCTTGAAAGCAGAGAAATACAATGAAGGAGGCAAATAAACATGATCAGAGGAGGTTTCCTTTTTCCTTGTTTCTTCTTTGCCTCATGTTTTCTAAAACTTAGTGAATCAAATCTGAAGAACTCTCTTCAAAAAAGTAGGGTAAACTACTACCCTAATGTTTAATTCACTTTTGGTTGGTCAGTACTTTATAACTTTGAACAAAATGGACTTAAATGCCAAAAGGAGATCTTAATATAATTTTGGTGGAGAAATAGGGGCAAACACAAGTAATTAAGGAGGAAACAGGTTGTAAGCCCCAGCTTACAAGCCCCAGCTAAGAAATAGGCAAACAGAGCAGTGAGAACGGAACTCTGTGCTGTGTGAGAGAACCTCTTGCCTCTTCTTCAGGGGCTGGGCTGTGTTCTCACTGCGGTTCCCATGCTGCTAGATCTCCCTCACTCTGTGTCCAATAAAAACTTGCTACTTAGTCACCCAATCGATCGGTCCTAATTTAGCATCTGCTAACTGCAAATCACAATAGCAAGCATATGGGAGCACAGAAAGAACGATACTCTATAACCTCCTTCCTCTTCACCTATCTCAGAGACCCTCCTCTGACCCCCACATGAGGTAAGGGCTGCCATCATGTGCTTGTGAAACATTCTCATTCACAACAGCCATCACCCTTGTGTTTGATTAACTTCTGCCTGCATACAAGATGTGAGCTCCAAGAGGGCCGTGACTCTAGGTGAGCTGCTCCTACCCTGACCTGGGGCATCTCATATGGTGCCTCACACAGACAATGAGTCTTCCAATACATGATGGAGGAACGAATAAGCAAGCAATGGAAGAACAAATACCATTTCCAGGCTGTTGAGATTATTACCTCACCCCTCTTTGGAACAGCAATGGAAACATGTCATTCAGATACCAGCTCATTCTCCCCTCCCTTCTCTTTCCTTTTTTCCTTTCCGCTTCTCTTCCTACTACCACATGCTTCACTCCTCACCCCTCCCACCAGCCCCTCAAATATTAAAATAACAACCTTCTCAAAAACCACACAATGGATTCAGAGTGTCTGCATCCTGGAGGAGGCAGTGGTGCTGGTGTGGGCTGTATGAGCACAGCCCAAGTCCTCTGCTATGCTGCATGGGGTTTTTGTGTAATAGGAACATGTCGACTAGCATGTTCTCAGTTTGGAAAGAGAAACCATGCCTTCTTGCGGCTTTGAGTTCAGACTAATTTTTCTTAATCTTTGAAGATGAAGAGCCTTAGAAGCAAAGCAAATCAAAATGAGCCTAAATGCTTCAAGCTCTATGCAAGACAGGAAGAATGCCGTGCGGTGATATTGTTTAGAAAGAGACTTTGTAATTGCTGTACTGGAGAGCCGACATTTGCAGAACTCAATTGTGTGGCGTCCGACTGAGTAAGTTAGCAAAATAAAGACAGATGGCAATGGATTAACTCCAACACGCCCACCAGACAATGGCAGCCAACATGGAGAACTGTGGAGTGCTCTAAAAATGCGCTTTCTGGGATAGTCCTCTAAATGCCTCCATTAGATGCCACCTAGTGACTCACCAAAACATTGCATCTTGCACAACCAAGTAGATTGAGGACACAGGTTAAGGGCCCTGTGCCACACATAGACTGGCTTTGTTTAATAGGAAAAGAGGGAGTGAGAAATGGCAGATCATGAGGGACTTGAAAATTTATAATTTAATGTTCAGTTCACTGAGAAAAAATGGTTGAGTTCTGTATTATGCCTTGTATGTGTATGGGGAAAAAAGACAAAAAGGAAGGGAAGGGGGGAGGGGAGGGAAGGGAGGGGAAGGAAGAAGGAATACAAATCCTGCAAGACAGGCAACTATCTTTCATTCAGAAATACATGACCCAGAGATAGATAGAAGATTTAGGACAGCTTATGCATTTAGGTCCTGGCTTTATACAACTAAAACCTAGGATAGTGAATCATTTCATTTCAAATGCCAGCTCTAACTGCCTAGCAGAAGCTTTTTGGATGTATAGGATTGTGAGGTAGCCTCCAGGCTCAGACCACCCTGTGGTCACTGAGGTCCTCTGCGATGGTTACAGGTGAGGGGACTGGTTGTATTGGAGAATCATGCATATTAGAGAATCATGCATCAGGCTATGAAATCTCCTCATTTGTTTAATAGTGGGTATTTAGCCAAAAAGCTTTTTGTATTTCTGGCTGTCTGATGGCAGAAGCTGAAAGGCGTATAGAACATATAGAAAAGGCGATGATTTTCAATCTACAGGAAAGATGAAGAAATAGTATGACCAGTTTTGTTAGATTCTAGCAACTAGGGCTTCATTATGTTTGTTCTTCCATTATGGAAGGCATTGTTTGATTGGCAATTTGCAGCACTAGTACATATAATTTAGGTCTTATAGTCCTTGAATATATGCTTGGTGATGAGACATTGATTATTCTTAACTGTAGGATTTATTTCACAAGTGAAGGTCTCCACAGTTTCAGTGACTGACCCAGTATGCAAAGTAGCTGAGGAGAGAATGAGCTTTAGTTTCTGGGCATCTCCATCATTACTATCATACTGAACTGACACTCTATTTCTCATTTTTCCTTGGCAGTCGTCTGGCCTATGGGTCAAAAGAGAGATTCTTTTCTCTAATGGCCCTTAACAGCTCTTGGTGACCAGCAAACAAAGCTAGCCATGTCTGCTGATTTTGGGGGGCTTCCATTCTGTAGGGTCAGGTAGTTGTGTGGTTAACTGGTTTGACTCTACCCACCATGTCCTGGGTGAGAGCCTGGGTCCCCACCTGCCACAATTCTGCCTTCTCAAGCAACTCTCTTAGAGGTCTATGTCCTCTGATGTTCAATTTATTTTGAGGCAGAAAGGTATACCACATAGGCAACAAACTTTTTTCAGGCTTTTCCCCTTTTAATTTGACTTAACTCTCATTGACTAACTAAATGTTCACCACATGTAAGGCACTGCACTAGGGTCAAAACCCAGGGGTTGGACAAGGGGTCTAGCTTCAACTCTGTGAGCAACTCTCCTGAAGTCTCCGCTTCAGTTGAATGGAAATACTGGGCTAAAGCAAACCTACTAAATTCCTTTCTCACTCTCGAGTTTTACGGCTTCACAAAGACAGCACTTGAGAATGTAAGGCTAGGTTTCAGATTTGATTTCTTTTTTTTTTTTATTTTATTTTATTTTATTTTATTTTTTTAACATTTTATTTATTGTTGAGACAGAGAGAGACAGAGCATGAACGGGGGAGGGTCAGAGAGAGAGGGAGACACAGAATCTGAAACAGGCTCCAGGCTCTGAGCTGTCAGCACAGAGCCCGACACGGGGCTCGAACTCACATACCGCGAGATCGTGACCTGAGCCGAAGTCGGACACTTAACCGACTGAGCCACCCAGGCGCCCCCAGATTTGATTTCTTAAAGTATGATAACTTTTATTATTTATTCATTCTGAGAGTTTTGAGTACCCATGAGGTTTCAGGGACTAGTCTTGTACAATGAACAAACAAAGCCCTTGGCCTCACAAAACTTATAGTCTCCTGGGAGAGATAAATAGTAAACACACAAACAAGAAATATAAAATATAATGTGCCAGATGGTGAATACCATGAAGAAATAAAGCAGAGTAAGGAGAGAGAGGGGCAGAGTGACCAGGGAAAGCTCCTCTTTAAGAAAGAGGTGTCTGTCCTGACTGATGAGAGGGAGAGAGCTCTGTGGGGTCTGGGAGAAGAGGTTCCAGGCAGAGGTGGGTGCGAATGTGAAGGCTCTTAGGAGAGAACAATTTTGACATGCTTAAGGAACAGCAAGGGGGCCACTTACATAAATAGTTTATCAATCACCACCTGGGGTGCCTAGAAGGCACTTCTTCCCAAAGAAGCTGGTGAATACCTCCTGCGTGCCAGGCATTATTCTAGGGTTCTGGGGCAGAGATGAAAAAAGGAATCACTACATCACTACCTGTGCAAAGAAGTTTGCATTTTAATGAAGAGTCAGATCTGATTGAGAAAAAAACTCCAATATTATGAAAGAGGTGCTATGATTGAGATCATGGCTGAGGGACATGGGAGTTCAGTGAAGAAGGTGACATTTCAGCTGGGTCTTGAAGGATGAGGAGGAGTTGGACAGGCTGAGGATGAAGGATTAGCAAGGTCACATGAAAGGCAAAGTGTGATCGGGGAATGAATTGAGGTCCAGGTTGACTGAAACACAGGCACAAGAAGTCATTACTAAAAAAGCCAGGAAGGCTTTTGTGTCCTCTCTGCTTTGACATGAGCTTCATGTTTGGACTTTATCCTGTAGCCCAGTGGTCCCCAATATTCACTCTTAAGGACTGCCTCTTTACACTTTCTTCCTAATTGATCGTGTCTTCATAGATTTCTTTTTAATCTTCCCAAATATTACATTTATTAAGAAGGAACTAATTTGTTTCCCATTTTTAAATGGTCATCCAACCTCCATGACATCCAGTCAGAGTCATGGGTAAGTATGAGACACAGTGTGTTACCAAATTGAGTTGATAAAACGTCATTCGAGAGAAAAGCCACACTGATGAGCCATATCATGGGGTATATTGGTCAGATATACAACTTCAGCTGCTGTATCAGACAAACTCCCAAATCTCAGTGGTTTAATGTATGCAGGTTTACTCTTGCTCAAGTGAGGTCCATTGTGGATTGGGAAGCCCTCCTCCATGCCGTAGAAAAGCCACTGAGAACACTTCTTCCAAGGTTCCTGGACATGGAGGAGGTACCCTATCTCAGCCTGGAAGTCACATTTTCACTTTTGTTCACAGTCCATTAGACAAAACTAGTCACATGCTACAACCTAACCCCAGGAGAGGGTAGAACACATGGGGGTGCACGCAGAATATTTGTTCATCATTAACGGTCTCTGCCACATAGCATAAATGTGCAATTTCTCTCCTGGTTTCTTGGACTTTAAGGCAGCATCCAGTTGAGAACCACTACTCTGGCAACGGACAGCAGAGGAATCATTTCTTTCTCAGAAAGATCACATAGGTGGTGGTTTAGACACTGGACTGTAATGGGTAGACTAGTGGCAGGAAGACCAGTTAGGAGGCACTAGGTCCAAATGAAGGAGGATCAGGGCCTGGCCCAAAGCACTGGCAGTAGGATGGAGTAGGGGAATGGGTTCTAATAATAATCTGGGATAAAATCCTTAGGTGTTGGAGACCAGATATAATGCCTGTGGGAGTCAGAGGTGTCAAAGTTGATTCTTGGGTTTCTAGGCTGGTTGAGTCAGAGACACTATGACAGCAACTGCATGAGTCAGAGCAGAAGCAGGGCCTCCTTCGAGGTTGCAGGTATAATGGTAGCCAGTCATCCTTCTTTTTCCTACTGATCTAGTCATTTGTCCTATCCCCTCCCCACCCAAGAAAACACCAGGCCTGAGTCACAGGCTGTGGGAACTCAGAAGCCAAGGCACCAGAGTCAGGGCAGATCTAGCTAGAAGTTTCAGAATCCAACCCAGGGATCAAAAGCTTTGTTACTAATCCAACCATGTTTGGGTAAGTGCTAGGCCAAACAGCACTTCAAACTACCACAACTGCCATCACTCAGTGCTCCTTCTTCTCTTCTACTCACTTTCCTTCATCAGGTTTTTCCCTCCTGGACTCTTCCCAGTTGTCCCTACAACCTTTCCAATTTGCACCAAGCATTGCAGCAATCCCCTACTCACTTTGGGCATATTGTAATCAAATCTATCTGTGCACTTCTTGTTCAGAAACCCTGTCTGTCCTGTCTCCCACTGGACAGCAACCCCATCCCTGGAGAGATCACACTTCCCCAACTGCTGTGAATTGAGTGGAGAGGGGTGAATCGCACCCCTTTCAATAGGGGGCTACACTCTTTAATAAAGTTGGTATGCTCTGGACATCAGAACCTTGGAACACAAAAATCAACTGTGTTCCCTTGTTTGAAGCATCAACCTCTTAGCAGAATCTGCTGTGATGTTGTTTTTTTGAACTTTATAAAGACAATTGAAAAAAATCACTTGAGCAGAAATAAAACCACACTTAGAAATTAAGTGTTCAGTTTTCTCAAAGTGTATTCTATGTATTCAATACGATGAACTATGAAGAAATAAATTTTTCAGTTTCCTCAAATTATTCCATTTACTCAATACAGTAAGCTATGAATGAGTAAATAGCCATTATCATGGCTGAAGAAGAAAATGGGCTTGGGCATAAAAAAGATTTGATACCTGGGCTCTACTTCTGTGGTGTACTACATGTTACAAGGCTTCACTGTCCTCATCGGCAAACTAGGGGGTGATAAGAGGCAAACGGCAGTGCAGTTTGAGGATTGGGCCCATAATAGGTAGAGAATCTAGTGCAGGCCTTGCTCAATAGAGGGTAGCTGTACCATGGTTACTGCTTTGTTCCCTTCCTTATGGAGTGTGGTGTTGCAATCTCAGATGTTTCTGCCTTCCTTCCTATCTAGGTCCTCTTGGTTTTTACCATCCTGATTTGTATCATTCACCAATCCCCACGCGTACCTCACATGAAACCTTGCCAGCTGCATCACTTCTTAGTCCTAGTATTAATTTTAAAGAGTTCTCAGCCTTTTGTTTGCTCAAAAGTGGAACCTAAAAGTACAGAGTCTGCATCAACTGCTTTTAGACGTACAGTCTGAGTTATTTATATTTCCATTTTCTGCTCTATGAGACTGTGCAAATACTAAAGGAAAGACTTGCTTCCAATTCTCCAAGATCTGCCTGGGAATACCGTCTTGTGGTAGAGGAAGCTGAGCCAGCAGATGCTCCTTCTGCCAGAAGTTCAATAAAGTCTCCCTGCCTTTCAGTGGGAAGAGGAATATTTTCAGCTTGCGATGATTACACTGCTCAGAAATAAGTTACTTCAGGATCTGACTTTCGTGTGACCATTTATTATCCATGCTAGCTGCAGAAGCTGGAGTTAAAAACTGGACAATTGTTTTCTTGCTGCTGATTTGCTCTTCAACCATTTCTCACCACTTACATGTGCAGTAGCAGCAATTATAAGGCTATGTGCACCGTGGGAAGTACTTTCTGACATGGCTGATACATTCCTGACATCGTTTAAGAGTTCAAAGCAGCTCCACATAACCTTTTGAGGAGAGAATTTGTAGGGTATAAACCCAAACAAACAAAAACATTCAATGATACACGTTTCCATCTGGGTCTGCAGACAGCGTCATGGCATCCCTAGGGTATTTTAATGCTTGAGTTGCCTTCCATCTCTTGCAAATGTTTGACCAGAGCATGGAAATAACCAAGTAGAAAAAAAGAAAGAGCAAGTTACATGTTGGGAGAAATCGTATGGCCAGAGGGATGGCTAGGATTGTAAAAGAAGAACATATGGTAAAGGAAGTAAGGCGTGGGAAACGTGCTACCATGAGCTGAAATGGATCCCCTATATTCATATGTTGAGGTCCTAACCCCTAAGAAGGTAACTGCATTTGGGGATAGGGTCTTTAAAGAGGTAATGATGTCAAAATGACATCATTTAGATGGGCCTCCATCTAATACAACTGTACCCTTATAAAAGAGGTGGTTAAGACAGACACACACAGAAGGAAGACAATTGGAAGACACAAGAGGAAAGATGGACATCTCCATGCTGAGGGGAGAGGCCTCAAAGAAACCAACTCTGCTGGCGCCTTGATCTTGGACTTCTAGCCTCTACAACTATGAGAAAATGAATTGCTGTTGTTTTAGCCACCCAGTCCATGGTGTTTTGTACCACAGGAAACTGATACAAATGCCTTACTGGTATACAGCAGCAGGTGAGCATTTTCACAAATAAAGAAGTTTAGGAAATCTGGGATAAATAATTATGTATCTCTAAAATATTGTGTGTAATTCTGTTGGTATTTTATATATATCTGAAGGCACCTTGTATCTCCTACTCCTGAAATGCTTGCTCAAGTTTAAATTGTTCAAGGTTTGGCAGTCCATATCACTCAAATCGTACTCAAACCCCCTTCTTTAGAGAGAAGAGACATTAGTTGGGTAATTCTCAAATTCTTCTCACCAGGTATTTCTAAAATCAGATAAGAAAGAATGGATGCAGCAGTGAATTAGCCTGGAAAGGGAGTCCAAAGTAACCTGACTCTTTGTAAAGTCAGGTTTATTGAGATCTAATTTACATAAAGTAAAATTAATCCTTTTAAACTGTACAGTTGGTTAAATTTTTACAAGTAGATACAATCATGTAACCACCATCACAATCAAGATATAGAACATTTCCATCATCTCAAATTTCCTCATGTTCCTCTGTAATTTCCTTTCTTCACTCCCAGTCCCTGGAAACCACTGATATGAATTTTAACCCTATAATTTTGCCTTTTTCAGAATGTCATATAAATGGATTCACATGATATGTAGCCTTTTATGTCTGGCTTCTTTCATGTTTTTTGAAGTCTATTGTTTTGATTCTAAAATTTATTTGAATTTTATATGCAGTGCTGATGTAGATTTGTACATACATATATAAAATATAAATGATATATATTCAATGATGGATATACCCCCATACATATATGTGTGTGTGTGTGTGTGTGTGTGCATGTATAAAATGCTGAATAATATATCCATGTTTGTTTTAATATTGCTATACATTTGAACTTACTTACCCAGTTAGGTTATTAATGTGACCCAATAATAATTAGATAAAATTAATATCCCATTAGATAAAATTAATTAAAAAAGATAAAATTGAGGCCCCATTTACTAATTTAGAAATATTACTACTAATTACAAAGATGTTGGTTGCAACACACATCCAAGAAAGTTCAAAGAGATATCCATTGAATACTGAAAATATATGGAACAGGGAGCATTGAGCAATAGCCTTCTTACCTTTTATTAAAGACTGAGATCATAAATGCCTCTTGGGTTTTAGAGACATCAATGTTATATGTAAAATACATAGAAAGCATTAAAAAATTTTGTAATGTTTATTTTTGAGAGAGAGAGAGAGAGAGCGTGTGCAAGTGGGGGAGGAGCAGAGAGAGAAGAAGACACGGAATCCAAAGCAAGCTCCAGACTCTGAGCTGTCAGCACAGAGCCTGATGTGGGGCTCGAATCCGTGAACCGTGAGATCATGACCTGAGCGGAAGTCAACCCTTAACCAACTGAGCCATCCAAGTGCTCCTAGAAAGCATTTTTAAGAAGAAAAATATCCAAATAGGCCACATGATAATCTCAGTGGTGATACATGATTATAACATGCTGAGGCTCTAAAGTTTACTACTATCTGGATAGCATCAGTGGTGGCTATGGGTCTCTACTGTTTGAGCCAGTACCCACCAAAACACTTCCTCAAAACCAGAGGCTTTTTAGTTGGTTGTTTCCCTGGGCCATAGCCTATCTGCAGGACAAGTTTAATATCTGTCTCCAGATTGTTAATCAAAAAAAGTGGTTCTTTTCATGCAAGGTCCAGGTTTTGGATGAGGCCAGCAAATAGAAGGAGGAGAAGAGGCTCTCACTTGATCAGCTGGATGGACAGTACACTTCCTGCTCTTCCCAGATTCTCCTTACAATGTGACTCCCACTCAAATGTGACCTCCTCTGTGCCCCCATCGTGATGCATTCCCTAACTCAGGCAGAATGAGTTACTCTCTCCTTGGACTTCTTATAACATTGTGCACATAGAATTATCACATTTTATGACAATTCTTTATGCGTATGTGTCCCCTCCTATTCTTTAATGAACTTGAAGACACAAAGATTATGTCTTACCTCTCTCTGTTTTCCAAGATCCTAGCATGTAGCAAATGCTCCATGAATATATGCTAAATTTAGTTGGTCCTTATAATACAGCATATACCACATATCACAGGCCCACCCCAAGAAGACTTTGGAGACTAAGAAATGGCCTGTGTGGATAAAAACTAGTCTCTATTTTAATTTGTGTATCAGGCCTCGTATTTCCTGCCAGTCTGCCAAGCTTCTGACCCAGATTCTTTCTCTGAGCCTATTTTCCAGGTCCAAGTGCAAACATAATTCCTGATCTGACCCAGATCCACCGCCTCTACTTGTTCCAGCTCACCAGGGCCTCCTGCTTTGGGCTCATCTATGAAACCTGATGTGTGGCCAAAATGACCCTGGTGAAGAGCCAGGTGGGGCAAACTGGCACTGCAAGGTCCCAGCGTGACATCTGGTTCTCCTTGCTGTCTGCAAGGCAACTGAGTGGGCAGAGCAGAATAAGCCCTCATGGGCTCAAGTGTCCGTGTGCTGCTCACAGTGAATCCTGAGGCAGGAAACAGGTGCAGATGTGGGCCAGAGTAGAGGCCAGGAAGGAGTGAATTTGTTGCTAGGTCCCTCTGGCTGTGAGGGACCATTAAAGAGGTATGGATGAGACTGGAACAAGTGTACAAGGAAAAGGAACAGGGATGGGTTCTATTTAGACCCAGTTAGAACCCCGTTACCCCTTACAGTGGGTTGACCAGTTGGGCCCAAAAGACATGTCTATGCACTAACCCCTGGTACCTATGAAAGCAAAGCTATTTGGAAAAAAGTGTCTTTGCAGACACAGATATAATTAAGGATATCAGGAAAAAAAATTACAGAATTTAAGGTGAATCCTAAATCTAATGACAGATGTCCTTAGTGGGGAGAGGCAGAAGGAGATTTGGGACAGAGGCGTACAGAGGGAGAAGGTCATGTGAAAACGAAAGCAGAGATTGGATTTTTGCTGCCACAAGCCAAGGAATGCTTGGAGTCAGAAGACACTGGAAGAGGCAAGGAAAGATTCTCCCATAGAGCTTTCAGAGGGAGTGTGGCCCTCTTGATACTGTGATTTCAGACTTCTGACTCCAGAGCTGTGAGAATATGAATTTCTGCTGTGTTAAGCCATCAGGTTTACTGTACTTTGTTATGGTTGTCCAATAAAATTAATACACTCCTCCTTTGCTTATAGATCAGAAAAAGAAGTATGCATTGGAGTGTTTGGGTCCATAAAGGAGGCTTTCAGAGGACTAGTGAGACAAGCAAGGCACAAGGGAAGAGACTGGTTCAAAACCACACAGAAACAGCTCTTTTTCTCCCAAAATCATCAACAGAGACCAAAAGCATCCATTGGAAAACGTTTCTGTTATGCAATGAAGTTCACCCTAAGAAAGTATCTTCCACTTATAGAAGTAATAGTAATAGAAATAATAATAATAATAATAATAATAATAATAATAATTACTGAGATAATGCCTTATGTTAGGCACTGAACTAACTGTTCTACATATATCCACTTTTCCAATGAGAAAATTGAGGCTTAGAATGATAAACCTTGACACAGTGTTTACAATATGTCAAGCCCTGTTCTAAGAGCTTTACAATGATTAACTAATTCAATCCTCATAATAACCTGTGAAAGAAGAATTATTTCCATTTTACAGATGAGAAAACTAAGGCACAGAGAGGTTATATAGCATGTCTAATGTCCCACAGCAAGGAAGTGAAGGAGATGGGATTCATATCCAGCTGGGATTCAAATCTTTGTCCCAAAGATTCTTAAAGTTATCCCACAGTTCTAAGTTAAAAAAAGGGGGGGGGGTTGGATTGGAATGCATGTGTGTCTGACCCAAAATCCCATGTTTATTCCATAAGCTGCACTGCCTCTTAAAAAAATGAGAGGTGAAATCACTTTGTGAACAGCGGTTCTGCCCACATGACCACTTATAGGCTCTGAGGTCTTCAGCCAAGAGGCCTGGTTCCTCCCTATTGCTCACAATCTTGAGCAGAATAGCCAACATAGATAGAAGCTCAGACCCACCTCTGGGGAGAGACTGGCATTGGTTTTGTGGGACAATATCTGGAAGGTTGCAAGAGAGCCCTACCCACCCTTCCCCATTCCCTCCTGCATACTCTCCTGTCTGTGTTTACCCAGTTGTGTAACTGAGGTTTTTTATTGTTTCAACAAATATTATTAGGTGCTGGAGTAAAAGCTTAATCTCGGGCTGGAGACAGAGTAAAGGCTTAATCTCAGGCAACGCATGTATAGTCTCCAATTCAGAGTGATAGGTACCATCAAGGAAGAATAATATTAACAGCCACTCTTTTTAGAGTGCTTATTATGTGCCAGTCATTATATAATCCTCCTAACACATGCTGCTTTGGCTTAACACAGGAGGGTCACCTAACCTAGTCTTGAAAGGTCAAGGAAGGCTTCCTGGAAGAATCCTAAGGGATTAGTGGGAGTTAGCCAGATAAAGAAGGGAGCCAGAGAGAAAGGTCTTTCAGGCAGAAGCCTGAAGCTGAGAAAGCACATGGTAAATGTTGTAGAAAGGGAAAGCAGCTTAATATAGCTGGGGGCAGAGCAGGAGCAGGAGCAGTAATAAATGTAGTGGGAAAAATATGTCAGCAAGTAAAGGTCATCTTGGCCTTTTAAGCCAGGATTAATGTTTATTAGTCCAGCCTGACTAGACTCTCCCCTATGGGCACCTGTCAGCTGGGACCCTTAACATCCTCCTCTTGCTATATTCCTTGCCCCTGTCTACTGCCTGGAGGCTTGCTTCCAGGTGGATGGACAACCCAGAGCTATGGCCCTCCCATCCATCTGACTGCAGGTACCAGTACTGCCCAAAAGCTCTTTGGATATTGACATTGGCCTTACGGGCACTCAAGTTCACTGCCCCCTGTAGACACCTCCAAATTGATGGTTAGACACTATCAGCCCTGGAAAGCAGATCCATAGGAAAGTTATTCCTCTATCTCTGGCCCAGCGGCCCCTTCCTACTTACTTTCTGATGACCTAGATGGTCCGTGGATGCTTCAGGAAGATGTCTCCATATGCAGGTTAAGAAGAGATTCAAAACTATTGTTTAGTGAAGACTACACAACGGATCAGTGGGAGGGGACCCCAGCCCCCTGACAGTTTTGGTCAAATGCAAAGGCCTTGGAGACATGTGGCCTGTGTCTGAACTCTGATTGTACTGCTAAGCAGTAGCTGGGTGATCTTGGAGCCAATTATTCAGCTTTCCTAAGCCTCAGTTTCCCCAACTACAAAAGGGATTAAAAATTCTGTCCCTAATAGGACAATAGTCAGAAGCTAGCACATAGCCAGGCATTTAGTAGACTCATATCATGAGAATTGTAGTGGATGTTGTGGTGCAACATCAGATTCCCCTTCACATCTGAGGCATTTATTCTCCTGGCTACCAATGGCTCCCTATGCCAAAGGATGCTTTCTTGCTCAAGGTCATGACACTTTTCTGGGGCAGCCCACATTCAATGATAAGCTGATGTGGGAATACAAATTCTGGTCCCCTTTACTCCAAAAGGGTCTTTAGAAAAGTCTCTTTCCATCTTCAAAGTTCCTCCTGAGGATCAGTTAGGGTCTTTGTTGCCACTGCAGGCAACAAAGGGGGGTGACTTCTTTCATTTTCCCAGAAAAGGGCTGTTTCCATTTTTTTCCTTGCAAGGGGGCTCAGCTTCTTCCAATCCCATTTCTGGGGCTTTCCCACAGACGTTACTCCCTAGAGTAGTCCTGGGTAAGTTTTCAGCATGAAAATCTCAGAGTCTTAGATGACCCAAGCTGTAATGATGAGGAGAAAGATGGTGTGGTGATTATACCTCACCACCTTTAAAGAACAAACCTGAACTCATACTGACAAGAATATTAAACAGCTAGCAAATTAATTGGCTGGGGTTTATTTATTATTTATTCTCAAATAAGTTATTTCTTTGTTTATTTGATTTTCCTATTAGAAAGAAAACACAAACTCGAATTTCACAAGTATGTATGATTTACAAAAGTGTGATCTTTCTTTAATAAGTACCCAGCTTCAGACTCCTTTCAGAAATTGGTTGTTCTCAGGAAAATCACACATGAACCTCAGGCAATATTTATCTTTTGTGTTAGAACTGCAAACCAAACAACAACT
Source organism: Panthera leo (assembly GCF_018350215.1). Lineage (NCBI taxonomy): Eukaryota > Metazoa > Chordata > Mammalia > Carnivora > Felidae > Panthera > Panthera leo. The sequence continues at coordinate 26,361,512 of NC_056679.1, forward strand.
AATTCATGGATTCAGTTATAAGTGTTGTTATATATTTTTTCTCCACGACTAAATCATATATATGGCAAACTTTATTACTAGGCTTAGTAAGAGTATAGGATGATTTAGGCAAACCGATATTCTTTTTTTTTAAATTTTTTTTAATGTTTATTTATTCTTGAGAGGGGGTGGGAGAGAGAGAGAGAGAGCAGGGAAGGGGCAGAGGAGAGGGAGACACTGAATCTGAAACAGGCTCCAGGCTCCATGCTGTCAGCACAGAGCCCCATGCAGGGCTTGAACTCACAAACCAGGAAATCACGACCTGAGCCGAAGTTGGACGCTTAACCGACTGAGACACCCAGGCACCCCTGGGCAAACCAGTATTCTGATAGAGTTGTTACATTTCCATACATGCTTTACCAATTTTTAATGAATTAGAAAACAATAAAACAATATTTAACACTAAAAGTGTGCTGCTCACAGTTTAATTTTATTTCTGATAATTCCAAAGATATCTGACATTTGAAAGGTTATCAGTGCATTATAAATGTTCAGAGATAAGTTACTAGAGAATGACAGCCAATTTTAATCTGTAGATTATGATATACATGAATATTCATATTTGCATACATTAATCTTGTTAAATATAAATATGAGGACTATTAAAAAATCGGTAATTGGAGTATAGCTGTTCATGGGCAGGGAACTCATTTATTTGTGTGGAATTAGATAGATAGATTTTAAATTAAGATAAAATTTACATAGGTGTGCAGTTTGATGAACTCACCCATGTACCCAACAAACTGATCAAGATATACAAGACATCCAAAGCAGGGATTATGTGGGAAAAGTCTCTTGAATGTTTGGCTGTCCTTGACAGTGTGCTCAGCTTCCCAAGAGAGCTGGCCAGCTAATGGATCCTGGTGTCTGCTTCACTCTTCTTATCTCCATTACTTTCTGGCAACTTCCACTGGCGTTCATGGCACCTTCTCTCTGCTGAACCTCATGGCACACAGTTGTCATCAGATTGGAGGTGACTTCTTTCATTTTCCCAGAGAAGGGCTGTTTCCATTTTTTCCTTGAACACACATGGTGATCAGATTTCCCCACTCCTTCCGGGAGCTCTCCAAACCTTTGTTCATGAATCTTTCCAGCATAGTCCTGAATATTGAGTAGGGAGCAAGTCATATCCTTTGCTTTTACAGATGGAAACCTTGAAGCAAAGTGAAGTTAAATGGCTTCCTGACCAATGAGACTGGCACTAACTCAGAATTATATGGCCCAGCTTGGTGCCATGAGTTTGTTTTATCTCCTTCAGCAGGAAGGAGAGTATGGCGGAGTTCAGAAGGTGGTTATCTCTTTAAGCCTCTCAATTTTTCTCACCTCTGTTTGAGAGGCTATTCCATAGTTCAGGTGTGAGGAAAGAGCGGCCTGGAGGGAGGTGAAGCAGTAGGAAGGGACAGAGATATAGTATGAGAAGCCCTGGGTCTTGTTGATGTTGTTAGAGATCAGCAGCAAAGGAGAAAGAACCAAGAGTCAAAGATGATCAAAAAGTAGTCACAATAGCAGTTCTTAACACTTCTTGCAGTTGTATATTCAACTTATAGTTATTAAGCTTATAGTTTATTTAGGCATTTTTTTAGTTTATTTGTTTTGAAAAAAAGCACACAAGTGGGGGAGGGACAGAGAGACAAAGAGACAGAATCCCAAGCACACTTTGTGCCATCAGCGCAGAGCCCGATGTGGGGTTTGAACTCAGGAACTGGGAGATCATGACCTGAGCTGGGATCAAGAGTCAAACGCCTAACCGATTAAGCCACCCAGGCGCCCCTAGACATTTTTAATTAGACTCTTTCAGTATCAGAAAGATGCCTAAAAGATTTATAAAGAAGTCACTGAGTTTTCTTTTTTTCTTTTCTTTTTTTTAAAAGAAGTCATTGAATTTTCTAAGAAATCCCCCTTCCCCACTACAAACATTCCTCCTTCCAAATGTTGTTCTTTATGTTAACTGATTGGCTTTGTTGAAATAGCCACGTCTAGTTCTTAGGGGAAATATATATTTAGAGGCTTAGGAAATTACACCAGAGGATTTTCCATGTTTTCAGCAATGGGAAGTGTAGACACCCAGTGTGTTACATTTTGCAAAAGGAACTGTGGCGCTGACTTTGCCCCTGCCTTACCTCTCCAAATGGAGCCAGGAGACTGGAGCAATCGGTAATGGTACCACTCTCCAGCTGTTCTTACTGGCTGGCTCATAGTTCACCTCATCTCCTTAGCATAGTGACTATGTTGTGGGACTTGACAGTTGCAACATCGAATCTGCCTCAAAGCCTCTTTCTCACTTCCAGGGAGTTCCACTGGACCTCCCTTAGTCTGGTGTAAGATCTAACCACAACTTTAATTATTAGTCTTCTTGAGAGAACCAGGGAGACTGTCTCTCACACCATTACTCCATCCACTCAGCTATGAATGAACAATCCAGCTCTTTGCAGTGAACTCCCCAAACAAGCGTGACACCCCAAAGTGTGAGTAAAATAACTACAGCCCTTAGACATCACGACCTGTGTATGCCACTCCTATTTTGCTTCTTACAAAATATTTTACACTCATCCCAGCCTGAGTTAAACTTTCTCTGGTACCTTCTTCTGACTCATAAGAACATCTACCTAATCCACTGTAGACAATCAAGGATTCTCTTTAGCTTCATCAAAGTTGCTTAGCAGCAGAAATTGGTTTATTAAAAACAACTTTCTGTGAGGAAAGCACCCCCGCATTTTCCTGTGGATTCATGTCTTCTTGTTGACCGACTTGCTAACTGAATTACTCAAAAGATTTTCTCTTTATATGTGTTGGGGGTACCTAGGGGGCAAAATGGCTAGGAAAGACGTGATATTAGAAAGTGAGTGAGACACCTTGAAGCAACTGGGAGAACCATGTTTCTTCTATCCAGAAGCCTCTAATTAGGAAGTCTGAAGACTCAGCATGGCTGTGTGTCCTTTGCCCTACTGTCAGGTTTCATTATGGGCCCCAGCGGAATGTGGGAGAAAGCTCAGAGAGGAAGAAGGGGTATGTGTCAGGCTGGGGATGGGGCCAATCAACCCAGAAAGGATGTAGACTTGAGTTATTATTACCTAGTGACCTGAGGCACCACGGTTGCCAAACTCATTTGGTTGAACTATCCAGGCTAAGAGTTATGCTCACGGGGCCAGGAAAAATAGCAAAGCTACCTATGTAAGGGACGTGAGGTGGGGGAATCATTGGCATTTACTGAACGATTATTATATGTTAGCCACTGTTTTAAGGATTTTTCTGTACACAAAAATAAATACTATCAGTTGAATGTTGTCTTTAGAAATGAGAAACTAAGACTTTGAGAGTTAAATTCACGAATATAGTTATGTAGAAGTAGCAGGGATGGGATCTGAATCCTGGAAGCCAGCACCCCTGTGCACTGTACTTGGGCCCTTAGTCTCATGGGGGGAACTGGGCTCTGTGTTGTCAGGTCTTCCCATTTTTCAAGGAAGCCAGTTGGTTTGGATTCATTAATAAGAAATATCTTAATATTTAAATTTAACTTGTTGGCAATATCTTTTTTTTTTTTTTTTTTTAATGTTTCTGTTACACTTATTTCAGGTCAGCAACCGAATGCAGGCTGAATGTAATCTAGGATCACTTCCTTCTTGCCAGTCATTGGGTCATTGCTCAACCTGTAACTCTGTGTACATATGGGATAAACCTAGATGAAAGAAGTAGAAATGTAAACAGGAACCCACACTAGTCCCATTGCAGTAAATGCCTGTTAAGGAAGCTTTGAAATATTGGGTCAACAGAGGGAGTTTGACTGACTAGGCTTTACTAGTTTCACCAGAAACCCAGAAGTGGATTTCGGATTTGTAATGGAGCAGAGTCTAGACGTATGTGTTTAGGCCAAAGTGCTGTAGTCCTATGGTTCAAAGAGGTCAGTGGGTTACAACTGAGCTGAGATACTGACCCTTTCAGCTTTCAGCCGGCTCAGAGTTTCTGTGGTCCTGAAGTCCCTCGTTGGTCACCTGGCCATAAGTAGCTCCTCCTTTCAGTGGACTCCATGCTGCAGACATTACAATTTTTAAAAATGTGCACCATGAACTTAACACAATTGGGAGGCACTATTGCGGTCTATTTCTTATGTAATATGAATTGCCCTGATTTACCATCTAGCTTTTTTCTTCTTGATGAATGGGATCTACATTTTTACGTGAATCCTTTAATGGAAACTTTGTCTTCTTCTGTTCACCTGGATAGTAGGATATTCTCCTCCTGGTTCTCTCTCTCCCCCCATTCGTGGATGTTTTTATTAAAAACAAATAATTTCATTCATTCATTCATTCATTCATCCATTCCAGTTTTCTTCGTGGCTTCCAATCTCACATAGCAATGTGGTATTATTTGGTATCAATTCACTCAATAATTTGAGTTTGGAAATGGGACAGGGTATGTGGTCTACTGAGGAAATCAACTTGTTTTGGTCTGCCTGAGACATTTTTAGAACTGAAAGTCCCATGCACTCCCTCCTCAGTCTTGGGTTAACCAGGATAATTAGTCACCCTATGCCTAGCAAACATGTAAAGTTGTTGTCACAGACAAAATAAAAGACCCTTCTTCATATGGACAGGTAAGTATGAAGAAAACCAGGGGAGAGTTTCACACAAAATAACCTCAATTTTTAGTAAAAATATTGATGTAAGTTCATCTGCTGGAGAGGAAGGTAAACAGATGGTAGAGAAACTGTCACTCAGTGAGCCCTCCCCTATATCCTAAATAACAACCTAACTTAAGTCATAGTTACCCACTCAAAATTGGGGGAAATGTGGCTATTATGAAGGGAGGGAGGACCTGAATGTGAGCCGTGGCCTCAAAGACCCAGTGAAGGTCAGGCATCACCAGGGTGTAAGAGAAGCCAGGAACAGGGCGAGTGAAACTCCATGAGTTTCATGCATGAGTATGACTGCATGACTGCCATAAGTGTGGAAGTGTCTGTGCCCTGGGCCTTTATCTGCAGAGTGAAGGGGTAGACCAAGTTGCCCCTCAAAGTTTCACATGCATTCTAGAATCCTAGCACTTTTTCAGGGATTGTAAGGGGAGAGAAACAGCTACACACACACACACACACACACACACACACACACACACACACACAAATGTTAGAAGTCTTTTGTATGTGAAGCCAAGGGAAGAGGCCAAGGGTCTCCGCAAAAACAAAAACAAAAACAAAAAAAAAAAAAGAGAAGAAATATGCCTAGAATGGACCAAGCCCCAACACACTGAAAACCAGGCAGCACCCTGAAACTTTTTGATGAAGGAAGTCTCATTACCCACATCAGAAACAAACTTCTCATTGTATACCTTTACAATTTAGACAATATCACCACACAGAACGAGAGCTTGCAGACTGAGAAGTATTTGAACAGAACAGTATACCATTTGATCCCCACACAATCCTGGGAGGCAGATGGCAGAGTTTCTATTCTCCCCATTTTACAGATGAGGAAACTGAGTTTCCAAGTAGTTAAGGTCACAAAGCTGACTTTTGGATTCCGTTCTCACAAATCTTTGTAACACCTATAGAGAATGGGGTAAATGGCATGTTATCACTATGCAGCCATTTCACAAGTGGGAGCCCTGGGCAAGAGCGTTAGGAACCCATGGGACACACTGTGCCCTCCCCAGGCTAGAGCCCAGGACTGTGGTTGTGAAGGCCACAGTTGGTCTGCTCTGGAGAGGATCACTCTTAGAGTCACCAAAGAGATGTCACTGTAGATTTGAGGGTACCCTGACCAGTCCACATGCTTACCCTCTATATGCTGGGGCTGTGTCCCTGTGGTCACACCCCTAATCAGGTCACTGCTGGGGTCCCTCTTCCTAAATGTCTGAGTGCCACAGCTGTGGTGCTCCAGAAGGCTGTGGGATTGAAATGATCTGAGCCTGTGAGGAGTCCTGCTTTTTTGTTGTGTGCTAATAGCCCAATGCTATTATACCACTTATGCTGCTGTTTAGATTTTTTTTGTCCATTATAGATTATTATTCTGAAAATAGACTGGTAATATATTCTTGTACATCTGAATTTAATTAAGAACCTTCTTCTTAGTGACACAGATGTGGTTTTACTGCTTCTGGCCAGACCAGACATGGGTGTCTGAAGACAGATTTCTGAAATGTGGGCTAATTTCTCTGATCTTTTTAACCTAGGGCCCCTGCTCTGAGATGGTGACTTATGACTCTGGCATGCTGTCTTCAACCACTCTCTGGTCACTAGGGAGTCTGTGAAACATCACCAGAAACACTGTTCCCAGGAGCCAAGGCTGTCCCTTCCAACCTCACCAGGATCCTCATGGGATTCAGAAGATAACTTAATATTCAGTGTTCTGGGGACTGTCAGAATCACCCTGGCCTCACCTAATAATTTCATTACTTGAGAGGGTCGGAGATGGGATATAATCTTCTGTACCGTCTCCATTTCTGATGCGTTTGGCCCATTGAGACTCCAAGGGCATTATGGACTCCACTTGGTTTCCCAAAGGACTAACACCCGAAACTCATGTACTGTTTTGTTCGGTAGCTTCTCTGTTTAGCCATACCTCACCCATGGAGCTGATACTGCCTAAACGACGAGAGAAGGTGCAGGAGAACTGACAATTCCTACTGAGTGCACATCCCACCCCCTGTGCCCCTCTCCATGTGTGAAGGCCACACTGCCTGCCCCTGGGGAAGTAAAAGACTAAATCCTTTAATCACCTTGCAGGTGCTCGCCCCAGCTGCTGGCTCAAGTCCCAGGGAGCACTGCCTCTTTGGTACCTGTCATAGTTGGGAGATTATGCCTCTCTTCATGTTCTGGGGTTCACACCACTTAGAGCAGAGCTGGAGGGGCAGAGATGATGGGATGGAAGCACCCACCCATTCATGTCCACCTCCATCCAGTCTTCCGTCACAGTTATTGAGGGCCCAGCATGTGCCATGTGCTAAGCTGGATACTGGGCGTTCAGTGGTGAACAGAGAAGTCGTGGTCTCAAGGAGGGGCATCTGTTTCAACAGAACGGCCCAAACAACTTCATCTGCTTTTGCTTCAGGTGTGTTAGTTACTGCCAAGAGTTTGTAGGTGTTTAGGAGCCTCGTTAAGCTTGGAAAGCTCTGGAAAGCTCTGGCTCTTCTCTGCTCCCTATGGAGCCTGGCCCTTGGTTGGCCTTGAATGCGAAGCTGGGTCCTCAAAGTGCTACTGTCAGCACTCTCCAGATGAGTACTCTGCACGGGGAGGGGCCAGGGTGTGGGGCCCTCTGAAGGCTGTGTCATCCCCAGCTCCAGCCACAGAGGTTACATCACGGAGGGAAGCTGAGCTGTCAGCATGTTGCTAGGCTGTGGTTATTTATTTTTATAAATGAGACTTGTGCTTAATTTAGAAATCTGCTTTTGCTTTTTCTTTCTTTTTTCCAGCATCATCTGGCTGTCTGGCACCACCAGAGAACTGCATTTTTGACCCAACAAGAGCTCGTGGGTGGATGGGGGCAGGAAGGAGGTTGGGGAAAGGACTGATGCCAGCCTGGCTGCCTCATGGGGAGCTAGACACACATGGCCATGCCATTAGCCTCCTGTTCGGCTTCTAGACGGGTTTCATCTGGGAGACCTACATAGTCCTTGCTTGGAACAACACAGTATAAAGCTGCCCTGGTGCTAACTCGTCTTCTGAATAACCACACACTAAAATACAGCAGAACAGAAGACAGGGCCACAAAGAAAGAGGACCACAGTCAGGTGCCAGAAGCAGGTGACATCTAGATTTTCAGTCCTTTGGATGCAGCTTTTTTTTTTTTTAAATTTTTAAGTTTATTTATTTTGAGAGAGAGAGACAGAGAGAGAGAGCAAGCGGGGGAGGGGCAGAGAAAGAGGGGAGAGAGAGAATCCCAAGCAGGCTCCACACTGACAGTGCACAGCCCGACGCGGGGCTCAAACTCACAAACTGTGAGATCATGACCTGAGCTGAAACCAAGAGTTGGATGCTAAACCAACTAAGCCACCCAGGTGCTCCTGAATTGCAGCTATTTTAATAGAGCTGCTTTATTACAGCTATTTTGACATGAAGATATTTAGAATTGGCCTACATTTTCAGCCAATAAATGTTCTGATTTTCAGAAACAAATGGTGAGTAACATGGACATTTTATACTCCTTCTGTGAACTTCCCTCCAGCCCCAATCTTTACCTTATTGCCATTCCCACCTGGGGGGATTAAGGTATATGGATCAGGAACAGGTAAGGGGAAAGGATATGGTAGAGATTCGAAACGGGAGAAATACTGAGGATCAGGTGATGACCAAGAATGAAGTAAATGTCAGGAATGGGGTACCTGTCAGAGCTGGGGGTAGGTCAGGAGGAAAGGATGGTCAAGAGGCCTCTAAAGTTAATACAAGTGTCTGAGATGGAGCAGAAGTCATGGATGGTATGAGGGCTGGGAAATGGGTTATAAACATAAAATACAGTGAATCTGCATTTTGGCTCACCTGTTTTAAGGCTGTATGAGAACACAGTCCACGTAGGATTCAGAATCACTCATTTTTGCTCTTCCACGGGCAGTGTCTGACTCACACACGTCTGCACATTTCACTCGAGGGCTTGCTGGAGCTTCAGTTTCCCCACATAAAATGCAGACGATTATGTCTACCCTTCATCCTTCCCCACCTTTTGCTCTCCCTGCAGGGGACATGCTGAGGATGAGCCAGCAGCTTGTAAACCACTTCCAGCCACTTGGGAGAAAGGTGCCCGCATAAACAGTGGGTATTAGTGTACATGAGTGGCTCTGTGAGTCAAGGATGTCGGAGTTGGGCAAGTGTAGTCGTCTCTGCCTGGTGATTCACCCGAACACCGTGATGCCTCTAAGCTGGAATGTATAGGGTTTGGGATGAATTTGTTCTTTCCACCACAGAGAACTTCATCTTTACCCAAATGCTAATACCTGGGGAGTTTGCACATAGGCAGGAGGGGATTAGCTGTGACAAGAAGTGAAAGGAAGCTGCCCTTTCTGCCCGCCATCTACAGTTTTAGTACAAAGAACTACAGCAGCAGGTCTGTGCCCAACCATCCATTCTCCTTTGCCAGCCAAGAAATTCTTCCAGATTCTCCTGCCATTTGTCAAACTTGCCAAAGTCCACCAGAGGCAGTTCCAGTAACTGAAGGTGGAGGGAAGGAAGTACTCTCTGCCAGGCTTCACTACCTTCTGTGTTGACCTTTTGCATCTCAAGGTGAGGCCTCACTGATTCGGTCCTGGAGTGTCGTTCAGAAATGGTGCAAGGAGGCAGCGGAGGCTAGGGCCTCAGCTTCCGGACATCCGACCTGAGGTCACCATGGCTGGACAGGGACCCTCCGCTGAGCCCTCAGAATGGAGGTGCAAGGGCAGCCTTCCTGCCCCAGCCTTACTACCAAGTGCATGCCATCACCAACCCTATCCTAAGAGCCAATGCGCCACCACCACAGTTAACCTTTGTTCCTGCCACCAACTCATCTTTCTTTGTTATATCTCACCATGTCCCTGCCTTCAGATTTCTTATGGATTCCTTTCTCAGGCATCATGTGTTGATTCCCTCCTCACATTTACTTCCAATTGCCAAGAACAACTCTGTTCCGGCAGGAAGATATTGTTTGGCTTAAAGGAGAGCGAGCAGTGGCTTCTCTCCATTAGCATTCTTTGAATTTACGTGGGAATTTATTCTGGGAACTGCTCAGTGTCTCCCTCAAGTCTCTCCCTCACCGTCAACATGTTTCCATCACAGAGTTGCTTTGCTTACATTGTTTTCAAGTGGGTAACGATAAGAGCTTTTCTTTGGAAGCCTGGGTGTAGGGCTCAGTGCACCTCCCCACACTATTACTCCCCAAGGACTTTGGCTGAGCCCACACTGAATACTACAATGGATATTGTTACCATTGTTACAGACCCGAGCATTGTCCCCACTGTTTGCTTGTGTGATAAACCTTCAGTCCTCTTCCAGAATGGTTAGTTTTTCCACTCCTCGGGCATCAAGTTCACCCTTAGGGCAGCCCATCCTGAGGGACTGGCAAGCATTCCCTGACTTAGCTGGATAGATTGGGTCCAACTAACATGTGCTTCTCTGTTGACATCACAGGGGCTTTAATAACACATGCTAAGCACGGTGGCTGGTGTTGTCACTGGTCCCGAGCCATGTTTGGGGGAAGTTACATCGCTCCAACCACCACTTTGTATAGTGATTCAGGAATCTGCTGTTTGACACAGAGGTAAAAGAAGAGATAGGAGGGGCTGGGCACCACCCAGGCAGCAAGCAGACCTGCTCGGCCCATCCCCAGAGGGGGTTCTGAGAAGTCCCCTGAATGTGTCCTGGCCTTGGACTTGGTCTGCCTGGACCTATGGCAAACAATGGCCTAGTGTGCTCTAGACCAAAGGACATCCAGCCCTCCCAGGGCAGAATACTGCACTCAGGGATGAGGGAAAGATCCCTTTGAGAGATCAGTTAGTTAGACGGCTGCCTCAGGGCCCAAAACCAGTGTAACAGGCCAAAGCTGAGCAATGAGCATCCCTTCCAGTTCAAGGTGCTTCCAGATACATGAGTGGGCTTCTTTGAGTCTGCCTACAACTCTTGGAGGTGAATGGGGCAGGTGTTGTTACTCCAGTTTTACCAATGGGGAAACTAAGTTCTGTTGGTTGGCCCTAAGACAGTGGCCCAGCTCCTTCCTCCCAGGGGCACCTCAAATGTGGGGGCTGTCAACACAGCCAGGTTCCTGCTGAGAGTGGCAAGGGTGCATTTCCTGGTTGGGTATTGCTCCTTTTCAGCCACTGGACATGAAGACTGTGACTATGGTAGTCATAAATTATAGAGTTTTTCAGGCTGGAAGAATCTCTTCTCTTACATATCCAGGAGGGCCCCTGCATCAGGATTGCAGGGGTAAGAAATATAGAGAACTGACCTCACTGTCCTTATTTTTTTTTAAAGTTTATCCATTTATTTTGAGAGAGAGAGAGAGGCAGAGAGAGAGCGCAAGATCCCAAGCAGGCTCTGCACTGTCAGTGCAGAGCTCAGTGTGGGGCTGGATTCTACCAATTGCAGGATCATGGCCTTAGCAGAAACCAGGAGTCAGACACTCAACTAACTGAGCCACCCAGGCTCCCCACCCCTCAATGCCTTTAATAATGATGCCAAGTTGAAGTAAGCCTGGAGTTTCCCTATTCTATCTTGTTTTGCCGGCCACATGGACTTCTGGGCAGGTGCAGGGTCAGCTACTCCTTACTAGCTTTCAGGCCTGGTGAGTAGCACCATAAATGCTCACTTTTCGTTGAGCATGCCTGCATCAACTTGCTCTGTAAATTCCTCTTTACGCAGCAGCAGGAGAATCTCTGGAGCACAGGAAGGCAGAGCCAGAACTCCCTGGAATGAGAGCAGGTTCCTGGGTGCCACTTCCCCATCAGTTCTCCTGGGTCTCAGCAGACAGCACATTGGACTTGCAACCAAGCAGACACGTGAAAGCAAACGTGCGCTTCTAACATTTCGTAACCTGCCTCCCACAAAACAGAAGGCGCTCTTCCCCTCGCATTATTCTCTGCCTTGTTCTTGACATTTTTAATGTGCTGAGTCTACAGCCGACTTTGCATTCCCGACACCTCCCACTTGAACTGGCTCCTGGTCCCTCTGGGCCTGAGGATCCTAGTCACGTGCTCCACCCCACAGAACACTCTTGGCTCTCGTTCTGCCAGGCTACACTCCTCACCTTGACATTTAGGGCCTGCTGTTTCTTTTCCTCTTCTGCTCCAATAAATCAGGGTCAGTCAAGATTCACTATTCCCGGGCAGGGTTTGGAGAAACCACTGCTGGGAGAAAGGGGTTTTCTGTGTGTGTTGGGTGAAAGCAAGCATTGCCTTTCTTTATTTAAAAAATTTTTAAGTTTATTTATTGATTGATTGATTGATTTTGAGAGAGACTGCGCAAGTAGGGGAGGGGCAGAGGGAGAGAGGGAGAGAGAGAGAGAATACCAAGCAGGTTCTGCACTGTCAGTGCATAGCCGGATGCAGGGCTGGAACTCACAAAACTGAAGATCATGACCTGGGCAGAAACCAAGAGTCAGACACTTAACTGACTGAGCCACCCAGGCACCCGGCAAGCACTGCCTTTCTGCTCCTGTTCCCTGGCTTTGCAACAATGTGAAGCCCTAAGGAGAAAGCCTAGGCTCCGTTTCCAGACCCTTGTCTGCACAGAGCTGAGTGCATCTTTGAAGTTCTTCAGCTTAAACTGGACAATGCCATACTATCCCTGTCCTGGGTCCCTCTTGGTTTATGGCCCAGGCTGAGCAGCTGGTGCAGCTCCTTCACCTCAGGGTGTCGGGCAGGGAATAGAGTCATCCTGAGGGACACAGAAGCTGGACCAGTTTTGTCTCTTCCCTCCCCTCATTTCATATTCTGCAGTTTCAGTGTAATCCAGTTTAGGAATGAAAGTAAATCAAGTGTCAGATGCTAAGCAAAACCTAAGGGTACCTATGAATGGGATAATACTATCATCTGGAAGAGAGAAAGGGGAAGGGAAAGGAAAGACAGCAAATAGGAGAGGGAAAGAAGGGAAAGGGAGAAAAAGAGTACAAAGTGATAGTAATGTGGCAAAGTGGCCGAGTGCCACCTGCAATGCTTTGAGTGGCACAAATGCCATCTGTTACCCACCCCTGTTTCAAAGTGGCATCCAGAGCTGGTGAGCACATATACTCGCTCCAGAGAGGACACATAGCTCAGATTTTAGAACCATGTTGCCTCCCAGTGTCACCGAGTTGGAATAAGCAAAACCCTACTTACCTGACCATGCATGATCTTGATCAAAGGATTCTAAAATGCTTTGTAAAAAGCATAAATCACTTGTGTAAATATAAGCTGGTAATTTTTTTCTCCTACTCACCCCAAAACCTGAACACACATTATTAGCACAACCCTTTAAGATGCTGGTTTAGGACAGTTTTAAGGGAAGAGACCATGAAAATTGGATTGAGCATATAGCCTGACACACAGTAGGTGTTCAATAAGCATCTGACATTGTATTAGTGAACAAATGAATAGGAGAGAAATATAATGAACAATAAAGATACTTGAATATTTAACATTACTTACGTTTCAAAATACTTCATGGCTTTTGTTCTGGGTCCCACAGATGCAAAGATAAGTGAGCTCTCCATGCACATAGTCAGTAGGTGACCTGTGATTACACACACACACTAGTGCAAGGAAGACAGGGACAAGGCACAGTGATGGAGGTGGTGGACCCTGTCCAGGAGCTGTGTTGGTCTCACCAGGCCCTGGAAGACAGAACAGAAGGACAACAAAGGTATGAAACAACTCATTGTGTCAGAGAGCTGCAATGCCTGGGTATGGCTGGTGCAAATGGAAAGGGTGTGTGTGTGTGTGTGTGTGTGTGTGTGTGTGTGTGTGTGTGTCTGGGTGTGTGTAGGAACGTGGGATACAGGGAAAGTAGGGGCCTTGGTGCGAGAAAACACAGACAAGATAGAGAGCTCTGGATGGTCGCCACAGGGCTCAGAGTGTCCTTTATATGACCAAACACTGGCAACAGTGAAACTTTATGTATAAACTATTGCTTGGTCTTTGCGGAGTGTGTGGGTATCTCCATGTCTCCTTAGAGCCTCCAAGCTGATGGGAGAGAATGATCTGTGATGCTTATGTGGTTTCTTGTCTGTGTTCCTCTCTGCTATGAGCAACCTCAGTGCAAAATCTCCCTGGTCTCTGAGCAGAATGAGCACAACAGAGCTTTACTGAACGAATGTATGTGTGTATAGATGCATATATGGATGTATAGATTCAGGTGAGGATGGATAGATGAACAGACAGATGGACAGGTAGATGTCTAGAGTCCTACAAAAGTCTTTACGCCCCACCACTCTCTCCTAAGGGGGCAAAACCCATTGTTACCCCTGTATTTGTTTATCATTAGCCTTACAGTCTCCCACAGGCACAGAGCCCAGAAGAAATCAATCTGGAATGAAAGGAGACGAGGCTGGAGTCTCAGAAGAACTTAGAAAGGAGCCTGGTCAGAGCTTATCCGAAGTGCGGCCAGCACAGACTCTGAGGCCCAGGAGGAGGAAGAGCTAGAAGCCTCTGCAGACCCTTGGGCTCTCGTGCGCTCTGCAGCTGGCAGAATGGGCCCAGTCCCAGGACATCATGAACATTGCTGCCGCAGAATGCCTTGGGAGCCAAAAGATTTGATAAAGCCCAAATCAGAGCAGATAAAAGGCAGTTATGTTCCCACACCCTGGGCTCCTGCCACCCTGCGGCTCCCCGGGGATGTACTTGTGGCATTTGGATGTTTCTCTCACAAAGGCCTGGAGAGAGAAAAACAGCCACTCAACAACTAATAAATTATCCACCATGTCACTGCTTCTGCTGCTCTCATTCTGCCACTTCTGTCCTTCTGAATGTAGACAATAATTATCTTCTAATTGCTTAGATAATCTTGTTCATGGAGCTACAGCAATGACAAAAAGCTCTCGTTTGTTATTGCTTGTTCTGGGTGTTGATTCAAGCTGAATTACGCCTTGGTTACAAACATGATTCTCCTCTGAAGAGCAGAGCACCCACACCCCACCCCTACTAAGCAAGGTCTTTGGAGGCCGGGAGGGGGTGTCACAGCATATTTCTTGCCTCTGTCTTGGCCCAAGGGCTGCACCTGACTTCTGGGAGGTCACTAATCAGCCTTTCCCTGAACAAGGAATCAAAGCGGGGTCCGTGTGTATTTGAGGGCAACTCTCAAATACAGAATAAGTGCAGGAAGGCAGTGAGGGTATCCAAGTCCCCATCCCTCTAATAGTGGATATTCCTGGAATTCTGAACCAGACTTTGATCCTGCCTGCCATTATCTCTTTTTTTCAGAGCACAGAATTGAATGACAGAAAAATATCACAAATCATTGACTTAAGGAGTATTCACTGCTTAATGCTGGATGCAATATAGTCTTTGAGAAGACTGTATCATTTCCTGCAATAGGAGTACAAATTACGCATTGAGGCACCATGAATATACAAAATATATGGAAATATGAGGGAGCGGTGCAAGTCAGACACAGCAATGAGTATGGATTTTCAGAGCAACAGTCAAATGGAAAATGCTTGAGAAAAATACCTGAGTGTGAGCTGAAGGTCAGAAGGTCGGGCTTGGAGATCTAAGCTGCTGGACTGATTACTTGGTTCATTTGTCCAACTCTATTTATTGAGGATCTATTAAGTGACAAGGACCAAATGAGGCAAAGAGAGTTTTCAAAAAGAATAAAACACTGCCCTTGGCTTTGAGAAGCTCACACGCTGGTGAGAATTGAAGTATGAATGTACTGTACAATTAGAGTACAACAGCACACAGAAAGGAGGAATATTAGGAAAGCACCGAGGAAAGACAGATGGACTCAGCCCACGGAGGTGGAAACCCCATTTGAACTGGGCCTAGAAGGGTTGGTGAGCTTCTGATAACTTTGCTGAGGGCATTTCAGGCCTAGAAGCTGAAAGAATAAGGAGTCATTAAAAGAATGTGAAACCATTGTGACCAAAGAGAATGTGAAGGGAGGCACAGAGGGAATGTGGCTGGAAAGAGGTTGGGGCTAGTTCTGGAAGGTTCTGAGTATCCTGTGATGGATGTGGGCTTTTACTTCAAAGGCGCTAAGTGGGGAGAGGGCATTAAGAGATTCACTCTTGCCAGTGTGGAGGGGAATCCATTGAAAGGGGGAAGGCAGGAAGCGGAGACAAGTAGGAAAGTGACAGAATTTGTGCGGCAGAAGGAACTTCCAGAGACCTATGAGGTGGAGGCTATTCGACCTTCCTGTTTCTTTCTTTGTCTTTTCAGGGCTTTGGGGGCACTGTTACACAGAGATGTTTTCTTTCTTTTTTTTTTTAATTAAAAAAATTTTTTTTAATGTTTATTTCTGAGAGAGAGAGAGAGAGAGAGAGCGAGCGCACAAGTGGGGGAGGGACAGACAGAGAGGGAGACACAGAATCCGAAGCAGGCTCCAGGCTCTGAGCTGTCAGCACGGAGCCCAACACAGGGCTCGAACTTGTGAACTGCAATATCATGACCTGAGCTGAAGTCGGACGCCCAGCAGATTGAGCCATCCAGGCGCCTCCACAGAGATATTTTCTTATTGATCCTCTGGAACTGCTTATTCTGGAAACCTGCCCCTACATTCTTCTTGGGCCTCGAGATCTAGCCTCTATTTTCACAATTTCAGGGTGCACACTATTTTTTGTCCTTGGCCAGGGATGGGAGACCCCAGGGTGCACACTCAGGTTAATGGATGTTTCATATCATAGGTTAGACTCAACTTGAAGTCCCTCCCTTATGATCTCCATAAATATGCTTTGTCTTTTTGAGTTGACAACTTCTCACGTGAAGCTGAAGTTATTGGTATAAGGACATGGATCTCTCCTTAGTTTCTCTTTTAAGGGTGTTAATAATCCAGGGATCACGTCTCAGCTGGCCTATGAACACTGATTTATCGGATGTCTGCTGTTTACCCAATATTAAATATTGGGTCACATCAATATTATGTGTTGTGTTCAATAGCCAAAGGAAGGTTCAGACCATGAGGAAGGCTCAGGTCAGGTGTTCATAGCAATAGGCAGCCCCTACCTGGTGCTGACCTCATCCACCTTGAGCTGATGGTGAACATCTGTCCCTCTGCAAAGTCGTGCTCACTTGCTTGGAGGACCTCTGATCACTCGGTATCCTCAGACTCCATACACACAAACACCTGCCTGGGATAACTGTCATGTCGTTTCCAAACAACTTCTGTGAAAGGGGATAAATAGAAGTGCTCTCCAGGAGGCCTCGAAGAAAGCTCTGCCCTGGACCTCGACCTTTCCCTAATTTCTCCACCAAGGGTGTTAATAATCCAGGGGTTAATAATCAGTCCACCTATGATCATGGATTTATTGGACACCTGCTGTTTACGTATCACACTACTACTCCAGGTTGTGTTCAAGAAAGAGCCTAGACTGAGTCTCAGCAAAAGCTCCTTGTAATTCCTCCCACTGCCAGCAATGCTTGTCCCTATCTTAGAACAGCCCATGTGCTGCTGTGAAAAATAATCTTTCTTTAAATGCTTGCAAAGCCTGATGCATATCAGTAACCTGCTCCCTGTCAATGGCCAGAGAAACAAGAGAAGGGCTAGTCTCTCAAATGCTTTTCAGATATAAATCTCCAACTGAGGAGAACTTCTCCCTGGAGATGGTACACTGATTTGCCTAAAAACAAACAAACCTACATTTACCTGAGCCAGTTTTCTGTTTCCCAAAGGTAACATACTCTGGAGAATAAAATAAAATGAAACTACATTGATGCAGCATGTCCTGTGTATGTGAGTGTCTATTAAGCACCGTATAGATACCGTAGGGTCACACACACACAAAAACAAGACTTGGCCTCTGACCTCATAGGGCTTACATTTTACTTGAGGACACACAGAGCTGGATGAAACCTTTATAGGTCCTAACATGAGAAGATACAGTCCCTCCCACCCATATACAGATCAAAAATTTAAAGATCCCAGCAAAGTGTAAAACACAGAACTGCATGCATGATTTTCTGATTGCAAAATTCTGGACAAGTTAGTTGAATAGAAGCTGAACTTTTCTCATTTTTTGTGCCCCTGTGTTATTGATTAAAGCACGTGCTTTGTCTGCCTCCTAGTAACCCAGATGGGGGCCTTAAATATCCATACCACAAGATACGAGACTGATCCATATCAGACAATATTATAAGAAAAAAAGGACATGGTGGATCCCTGTGTCACTCAGAGTTCTCAAGGGAAACAGAGCTAGTAGAATATATATATATATATATATATATATATATATATATATATATATGGTATATATAGTACATTTATAGTACACATATATGTATATTATATATATATATACACACACACATGCATATGTACAGAAAGACAGAGATTTTGTATATATATGTATATATACACATACATTTACATATATGTATGTATATGTATACATACATATGTATATATGGAGAGAGACAGAGACAAAGAGAAAAATGATTTATTGCAAGGAATTGGCTTAAGGAATTCTAAGGGTAACTGGGAAGTCTGAAATCCATAAGGCAGGTCAGCAGCAAACTGGAAACTCTCAGGTAGGGGCTGATGCTGCAGTCCACAGATGGAACTTTTTTTTTTTCCCTCAGGGAAACCTTAGTTTTGCTCTAAAGGCCTTTCAACTGATTACATAAAGCCCAGATTATCAAAGATAATCATTACTTAAAATCAATTTAGGTAGATGTTAATCACATCTACAAAATACTTCCACAGCAACCCCTAGATTAGTGTTCAGTACCTGACTACAGCCTGGCCAAGTAGACACATGACTCTGACCACAACAGTCCCCCACAAAGGATGTGGACATGAGCAGAGTGGATGATCAGAAGGTATCCTAGGCTGTGAGAGCTGGAAGGGGATTTGGAGACCACCAAGTTCAATCCTTCCACACACAGGGAAAGGGCCTGTGGTGCTCGGTTTGCACAAAATCTTGAAAACCGATTTTCCCAACACAGAAGTATGTTTTATGTGAGGAATTCAAAGGGATTGCTACAGAGGCCTGGGGTCTAGATTCTTTGTTGATCAAGGCCTGATGGAGCATAAGGTACACAACAGGTGTCCAAACAATATTTTTAAATGGGTCACAATGGGTATTAGAACTGAGCCTGAGGCTTAGTTCCACCCTTTGAGGATAGGATCCAAGACTATCAGTTCACTGATAACTCTTTAGGGCCTAGCCCGGTTGTGGTATGTAATAGGTGCTCGAAAGCACTGGTGGAATTCATGAATTGAACGAATGCATGGAATTTAGGCTAGGTGGATATGCAATATCCTGATTCTATCCATAGGAATGTAGATGCAAAAAGGAAATCTTTTAAGCATGAAATATGGTATTTTCTGGGTTTCCTCATCAGTCCAATGGAAATGGTAGTATATCACCTATTTAATAGCTGTATTCTAAGGACTATATAGGTAGATAGATAGACCGATATAGATGTAGCATTTAGCACAGCACTTGACATATAATAGGTGCTCAATAAATGGTAGTGGTTATTATAATCCACATCATTTCACACTACCCAATTCTAGTAGCTGCTGTTGGTGCCATACCTAGACTACTTTTACTAGCCACTGTACCCATCCCCCAGCTCTGGGAATTGAGTACTAACAGCTCACAGCTGCCCCCTTCCCCAGAGAATTGCTCTCCATTAAAACAAAAGTTGTATTCACCAGGCAGTTATGGTTCCCTCCTCCCAACAACAATTCACAGCCAGAGACTGGCATATAGGAGAAACAAAGAGTTATCTTCCTTGTCTTAAGATGGTACCAATCCTAAAGCTCACGGTAATCAAACTGCAGCTGGGGTCACATCCTGGCATTTCCTCTGCCCTTTTCTGCTCACTCCCTTTCTTCTGAGAGCATGTCCTCAATAAATCACTTAGACAAGACTCCTTGTCTCAAGCTCTGCTTCTAGGGTATCCAACTTAAGACACAAATAGTTACTTGGAGAGAGCTCTTCTTCCTGGCCTAAGCAATAATGAGCCATTCTGCTCATTGTGATTTTGCTATTCAGATCCTTGGGTAAGTCACTTGATATTCCTAGCCAGAAGAGTAAAATGGCTTTGCCTCTGCAGCTGGTACCTGGCTCATCCACGTCAGACCTCCCCAACCAGAGAGGCCAAGATCTCTGTATCTTACATTTTGCCTAATTCTTTCTGGCCAAGTCTATCCAATTAGCCTGGCTTGCTCTTTAAACCAAATAATGATACTTTTGACCACCAAACTTGAATTTCAGGGAAAACATTCATTCATCTCCAGCCAGCCAGCCAGCCAGCCAGCCAGCGGTTATGGAGGATTGTTCAAGTAGCGAGGTACTGTGCTAGATGCTGGTTGTGGCTACAAGCATAGACAGGATATAGTACTTGCCCTCCAGGAACTCATTCTGGAGGGAGAAATGGACAAACAAATATGCGATTGTAAATGAAGTTTATGATCCATGCTCTAATATGATGCTAGGAGAACACAGAAAAGCTACTAAATCAGGCTGGAGGTTCAAAACGGCTTGGTTTTTTTATTGTGTTAACCTAACAAATACATAGAATAGATAACCCCTAAGAACACTGCACACCAGAATGGTTACTTCAAAGAATAAGGTGTTACACTGTAGAAAGATGTGTAGTTTTAAGCACAAAGAATGGTTGCCTAGTGATGGGAAGAATAACAAGATATAAATGCAAAGGACGCTGCCTGCTGTGTTATTACTGCTGTAGCTTTGCTCCCACTCAAATGCTCACTTCCTGGAGGCCCAAAGAAAGGGAAGCTGAATTATGGTTTCTGCCTGGGGACTGGCTAGATCAGTGGTAATCAAAACCAACTTCTCCCACTGGCTTTCCACCAGCGTTGTGGCTGATGGCCCACAGACATAGGATGCAGGGGTCTCACTGCACGACTGCCCCATTGTTGCTTATTCCTCCCATGCCATTCATCAATCTACTCCTGCAAGACTTGTGGAGGTTATAGCATAACTATGAGGTTAGGGATGGTAATTGTTCTATGTTGATATTAGTGTGGCTGGTGCTAATGCAAAAATTATTACTACTCTGTGTCTTTATGGCCATTTTCATTTGCCCTCTGGTGGTTATGTAGTTATTTGGCTATCGATGGTAATGACATAATGCATGGCAACTAATATTGCCTCAGCTATACAACTGGGGGGAGTCAAAAAGGAGGAGGTGTTTGGGAGAGGCTGGGACTTGATAAATAATTTATTTTTCTTGAGACTTTTTTTTTTTGTCTTTGCAAAGACTTTTCTTTGGCTGTAAGAATATGAAGTCCTAAGAATACCAGTGATCTGGTGATCAAAAACCTCAAGGTCTTAATGCACATGTCGGCTCTTTTGGTGATCATGTGCTGAAGTCTGAAAAATAAGTAAGGAGCGGTCATAGTCTCTCTGAATGCCTCTTATCACTCAGTTTCCTGAGTTTGTCTAGATTCTTCTCTCTTTCGTATTCTCCTGTGTAGTCTCCTCATTGGCAACAGAATAAAAGAAAAACTTCTTTCTGAGATCCTTCAAGATCTAATTTCTGCCCAGTCTTCTAACTTCACTCCTTTCCCATTCCCTTGTCATTCCCAATGACTCACTGTTCTTACCCAGCTACATCATGCCCTTTCCTCATATGCTGCTTTTACTCTCTGGAATGGCCTCATCCTTCAGATCTCAGATACTTCATCTGAGAGCCATCCCTGACTCTCTCAGGCAAACAAGATCGTATCGCTCCTGTGCACTGGGTATTTTACCTAAAGCACAGAAACAACCACACTGTATTATAATGGTGTGTTGGTTCACCTGTTTCCCCATAAGGCCACAAACTTCTAGAGGTTCATGAGGTTTTTCTCTCCTTAATTTCCAGTGGCCAGCAAAGTGTCAGGCACATAGCAATTATTTAATATGTGCTGGAATAAATGAACAAAATGGGTTTCCTTCTCATGTGCTAGGTTTTTCTGGATTAAAATGACAGATAAATCTATTTTACTTTACAAGGATCATACGAGATGTTTTCATCAGCATACAGTTGCAGTCACATAATCACTTCTTTTAGAAGGCCAGCTTCCCTTTCTTCATGGTCTTCACATATGCTGTTCCCTCTGCTTAGAACACTCTTACTTCCTCTCCATTTAATTCCAGTTTAAATGTATTGCTTAAAGAAACTCTGATTGAGCACCTTTCTAATTGCTATCAGACTAGGCTATGCCCTCTGTTATAAATTCCCATGGCATCTGTGTGTTGTTTTCCATTTTATTAACGCAAATTATAATTACAAAATGTTTGTTTAATTATTTAATAACTGTCTTATCTACAAAATATTAAACTCCTTGAATGCAGGGGCTATATTTGTCCTATTCACCAGTATGTTCCCGGGCCTGGCATATTGCCTTGCCTATAGAGAGTATACAATAAATATTCCAAATAAGGAACTGAAAAAGCCCCTAAGGCAAGACATACTTCTGATATCTACTTAGATGCACACATTAAAAGGTTACATAACTACATCTCTTTTCAGAGATAAGCTGAAGTGCATGTTTTCTTACAGAAGATTTCAAGGAACACATGGAAACTTCATCAATATGGACTAAGGGGAATAGGGGAGAAGAGAATTTCCTTTAAATATGTAGTAAATTTCAACTTCAGGCTTATTCTTCCATATCAGTTTAATTCAACATCTACTGAGCACCTACTATGTGCTAGGCACTGTCCTAGACTCAACACAGGGTCTATGAACATGAATACAACAAGGCACCTGACTTAAAGCCCTTTAAGAAATGTCTTTCTGTAGATTTAATACATTCATGCTCACTCTAAGCACAAATTGTTTCTTTAAATCATGTGGTCGTCTCTGCCCTTTTCTGTGTAGAATGCTCTTCCCTGCCTGGACCATTTGGTTAATTATAATTCTTCTCTCCTACATCAAAACCTTTTAATAAGAGCACACCCTCGTTCCCTCCTTCATCCCCTCCTCTCTTTCCCCAGAATCCTACCCTCATGGCTCCT
Organism: Panthera leo; assembly: GCF_018350215.1. Lineage (NCBI taxonomy): Eukaryota > Metazoa > Chordata > Mammalia > Carnivora > Felidae > Panthera > Panthera leo. Next base: position 26,384,113 of record NC_056679.1, read on the forward strand.
TCTCTGTGCTGTTCTCCTGTTCTCCCAGGCCTCCTTCCCGTAACACTGTCCACAGTGTCATCCTTACTCCTTTACTCCTATTCGGTGTGGTCTTCAGGACAGGGACCATCATTTTATTCTATCTCCAGCACAGTGACTGAGACATAGGAGATGCTCAATGATTTTTGTTACTGTTACAGTGAATGAGTAAATGAATAAAACTAGTGTTTTTAATTAGATATCCTGCAAGACTATTTTTAATGGATTGTTTACAATTAGGAATACTCACTCTACAGAGAACTAGATCTCCGAAGTTCCTCAGTCTTTTTCCTTCAGTCAGGTAAGCTAAGTATCCCCTAGTATATTTGAGATTCTAGAAGATTTAGCCACATGAAGTTACCATTGTTGTGCATCAAAAATGATTGAGGAAGTGCCTAGGTGGCTCAGTCGATTAAGCATCAGACTTCAGCTCAGGTCACGATCTCGTGGTTCATGAGTTCGAGCCCTGAGTTGGGCTCTGTGCTGACAGCTGCTTTGGATTCTGTCTCCCTCTTTCTCTGCCCCTCCCCCGCTCATCCTCTCTCTCTGTCTCTGTCTCTCTCTGTCTCTCTCTCTCAAAAATAAACATTAAAAAAAAAACAACAACTGAGTATCAGCACTTCACATGTGTCAACTTAATACTTAGAAAATCTACTTGCTAATGATGGTGTCAAGGTGAACATCAAAGTGTCTATATTTAAATGTTCCGGATTCCAAATGAAAGAACTGTTTTCCTTATCTCGGCCTGGGTCTCCCTGGCTTATGCCTTCCAAGCTATTCAGAAGGGTCTGCTAAGCCCACTGCTTCTTGTAAGAAGAAGACTGTAGTCCCCCTTTCTAAGATCATAAGTGCTCAGAATACTGTGTAGAAATCATGTTTTTAGGATCACTTATGAAAGGTTAGCATTTTATAGCCAATTACTAAAATCCCAGCACAAAGTAAATGTACCCAAAATCAAGCAGATGTACAACAAAAGCCCAAGAAAAAGTACATGGACATTTGTGGAATGAATACTAAGCAACACAGTAGATGCGACTTATGTCATGAAGAAAATCACCAGTTGTGGGGATGGAGGAGCTTGGGGGATGGTGGTTTGGTGAAGCCCCTTCATTTCTGGAATAGGAACCACACTGCTTGGTTATCTGTCCCTGGGCCTTTAGCTCCACTGCCCTGCTCCTGTCTCATGTGTCCAGCAGCCACAGGCCAGAGCTGTCCTCTGACCTGTCTAATCCACAGTCTCGTAAGACTTTATTGCTCATGCCACCCTTTACTCCACTTTCCAAGCAGATGGTGTCATTAGCTCACAGCCTCTTGCCTCATCGGTCTCTGCTGTAATTACACTGCTAAAATCTCATAACCAATATTTCTCTACCAGGATTGCCCTAGATTTCCCTTTTTAATAGCGACTGAATTTTCTCTGGTCACTTAGAATATCATCTCAGGATGTTGACAGAGCACTTGAGACCCAACCCCCAGCACCACCCCGACACGTCTGATGTTGTCTATGTACCTCTCTGCTCTTTCCCAGCCCCAGATACGGGTGATTTTTGCCCCTAACAAAGATATGGACGGAGAAGGGGAAGGGAACACAGGGCTCTCTAAGTATCTTCCTTTTGCTACCAGTCAGGTTCAAACGTCATCTAACATCTACTATTGGCCAAAACGTAGCCTCCACTCAACTCCCTCTTCACGCTCCAAATTTCCCAGGTTTACCAGGAAAGGTGGAGGAAGAGAAGACAGAAGAGCAGGGTGAAGCCCAAGACCTTAGGGATTCTTATTGGGCAAGAGTCAAAGGAGTGTTCTGGACAAACAGAAGCTGTGTATGGAAGCGTACTGTGTAGTTCAAGGCCACCACAGCTATCGAGGCCAATGTCACTTTAGCAGGAACTCTGACCTGGCTCCCAGGGAGAACTGTTCGTAGTTTTCCCGTGTAGTTGTAGTTTTCCCCTGTAGGTATTATCCCTTCTGGACTTCCTGATCCAAGATTTGTCCTCTAGACAAATCCCTGCTCCTATCTCACAGGATTTAACCTTCAGTTTGAGTCTTTGGTCTCCTCCTAGCTACCAGGTCCCACCTCCCTCTCAATCTTTCTTTTTCCTTGTTCTGTGATAC